>NW_024357613.1:3638478-4271650 GCF_014805655.1 Passer montanus | reverse complement strand
GACAGCGCCGGGGCCGGGGCCGCGTCCCCGCCGGCGAGCGGGCGGGCGGGCTTTCCGGGGCACCGTGACACGCAGCGCCGCGGCTGGCTCTGAGCTGCCGGCCGTCACGGTGCGGGACGCGGTGCGGTGCGGGGGAGAACAAATAAAGTGCCGAAATGCCTCCAACACGCCTTGCTCCTCCGTGCGTGGTGGCGCGGCCGCGGTTCCGCTGGCTCCGCGGTGAGGGTACGGCCGCGGTACCTCCGTGTCTGAGCGCCGGCAGCTCCGCTCGGCTGTTGTGTCACCGTAGTACACCACACAGCAGGTCAGATAACCAGCTATCGAATGAGAACGTCAATCTAAAAATAAGTAAACAGCAGCAATGCACGCATTTTGTCCAAGCTGTATAAAATATGCAATTGGTGTATCTAAATAAATTTGACAAGTCTAAGTTAATTTTAAGTATCTTTTTAGCTTTATCATGAGGGAATTACCCATTTTAATCTGATAAACATATTACCTAAAGAGATTTGTGTCATTTACTTGGTTCTCTCTTAGCAGCCGGTTAGCTTGTTAGTGATGGTGAGTAAATGATGTACGATGATCTTGCAGTGATGGGACAAAACAGTAGTGCATGCTACACAGATTTGTTTACAGACTTGACTCCTTTTCCTTATGTAACTGGTCTTGCTGTTCTTTTTAAATAGGCCGTTCACAGGGCTGTGGGTTTTTTTCCCACCTGTTTTGGAATTTCCCATCTTGCATAGAAATTGCAAGTATGGAGAAGTGTCCTGTCATGGACAAGTCGTCGGACACTAAGAAAATAATTACAGCTGAAATAGGCCGTTCACAGGGCTGTGGGTTTTTTTCCCACCTGTTTTGGAATTTCCCATCTTGCATAGAAATTGCAAGGAGACAGGAGAAGTGTCCTGTCATGGACAAGTCATCGGACACTTAGAAAATAATTACAGCTCAATTTGGTCACAGTTAAGTTAAATGTAGTTGTGTATACTTTTAGTGATATCTGTATATAACATTGTACTGAAGTGCAATAGTGCATGTTTACTCTTTGACTGATACCTGTATGCTTCACTTTTTTTTTTAAACACACTACTGAAAAGAAAAACCGAAACCCAAACAAACAAACAAAAAAACTAAGACTTCAGAGGAGGTAATACTGACAAACTTGTTTGAAAAATTATTTGTAATATATGCAGCTAAGCCATAATTCTTCAAAGGATGATGATTTCTTTTCCCCTTTGGTATAAGAGTAGTAAGGATCAATGTTGAATTAAATTATGACCTAAATTATTAATACACCAGGAAGTCAAGTTTCCTTTGCTGTAGTCAAATGAATCATGTATGTAATGGCAAAGGTAGTGATTATGTCTGATGTTTGTCCCTTGCAGTAGTTACAAAAATGCAGCTGTACTGAAAACTCTGCATATGTGTGTATTACAAAATTCTGCTCTGATCATTTTAAAATACATTCTGTAAAGGACATGTGCTGCTGTCTCACTTTTATCAAAACTTTAAAAAAAAATTAATCTGAAAATTTATTAGGTGGCATGTACTGAGAATTTCATGAGAGGGCATGCAGAAGGAAGTAGGAAACCCCACATGCTGTCCCTCCTAGGCCTGAGCAGCTGCAGTCTAGGCCATTTGCAGGATGCAGTGGCAGGTCACACGCAGTGTTTCATATTGCATCGCCGAGCACAGAAGTGAATTTTAAAGCCCAAGCGGTTAAGCCATTTGTTCCTCCTCTTTTTGTGCTTTGTAACCCCGTGGCAGCGTTTTGTTTGGGCGGCAGCTGAAGCCCGCGGCGCCAGCGCGACCCTCGGGCGGAGAGGCGAGAGCGCCGCGCGTCGCTCCGAGCTGGGCCGGGGGGCGGCTTCCAAAGGAGCGCTTTTCCCTGGGCGGGCAGCCGCGCATCCCCCGCGGAGCCCGAGGGGTGGCCGTGGGGATCGTGGGGCCCGAGGGGATCGAGGGGCGGCCGTGCCGGCCCGTTCTCCGCGGGCGCGGCGCTGTCCGCGGTGCTGAAGCCCGCGGCCATGTTCCCGCCGGGCCCGCTGCCCCCGCGGCTCTGGGGCCGCGGCACGGGAGCGCTCTCACCCAGGGCCTTCATGTAGCACGCTGTATCGCACCGGTGTCGGATGCTGACAGCAAAATCGATGGCAAATACTACAGCGCTTTCTCCTTCCGAACACGAGCTCTCCCAGCAGCGCAGATTTTTTTGTAGCCAAGTTGGGAAGCTTAACATTACCTATGTGAAATGGAAGTGTGCGGATGAATCCAGCAACTAGACAAGAACTTGGTATTCGCTATTTTTAACCACGGGTTCAGTTTATGAAAGGACGTTCTGAAAGTGAATATCAAAACAGCATGTCATCACTGGGAACGAAATAACCACTCATGGCACAGGGAAGCTTCAGGAGAAAGCAGGTGTCCATTAGCAGCAAGGCAAACACAGGCATAGGGTTTTCTCCTTTTTTCCTCTGTTTGAAAAAGACAAATTTAGAAAGGTGTGCCGTCTAGATCTTTTTTTCCAAATTCACTTTAATGTGCTGCAACATCTCCACTACATAAAAAAAAAAATTAAAAGCTTTTTTTCATCTCAGAGACAAGCATTCATTTTCTGTAATTGCACACTGGATGTTTCAAATACAGTTGCACAATAAAAAGCAAATATGCTCCTCTGGTGTGATGTGTAGAGGCTGACAAAAAAAGAAGACAAAACCAACATGGTGTGTTTCATATGGGAGGATAACACTTTTAAAAATATACATTCTGCTTCTAAAAATAGAATGAATTGATATGCAGAATGAATTGACCTTCAAATTAAAGGTCAGAGGTGACAAACCAGGACAAAGGTCATGCAGCTCATTTTCAAGCAATCAGTTTCTAGTTTTTTCATAGTTGAACAATAGCTTAATTATATAGAAGACCAAGGACTGTAGTATTTAACTAGTCAGTTGTAGCTGAGAAATAGAAGTAGTTTTACACAATTCCCTATTTTATTGAATGTAGTTCTGTTAGGGAATTATTTGTGCTGTTACTGATGCAAAAATGTGTCTGTCTTATATTAAAATATTTAAATACATTTCTTAAGTTAACATGTAATAATCCACCATCTGTATTTAATATTACTGCTTCAGAGATGAGAGGGCTGTGTAGCCATTTTCTGATTTTTCAGTGATTTTAGCCAAAAAAATAAATTCTGCTTGTGCTATTGTTTCAATAAAGTTAGATTGCAGGTCCATTCATTTTGGCATTCATGCACATACTTATCATTTCCAGTGAACCACTTCCCCATAATCCTACTTCCAGTCTGCAGCATTCTGTCTGTCCATATGAAGTAATTAGACAGATCTAATACCCGACTGTAACTGAAATTATTATTTTATTATATACACTAAGATTCAGTGTTCTAACAATTTGAAGGTATTTGTTCAGTGTTTCTATCAGTCATATCACATTTAGACTGAACCAAACTTTCATAAATATTCTGAAGGTATTCAAATATTCTATAGGCTGACCATATGCAGTAATGAAATACCTAAGAATAACTACTAGAAATTTGACTGTTAAAATGTGTACACACTCACTAGTAATTTTGGATGACATATTGGGGTTTTGCTTTTTTTCCAGGTACTTTATATCATGTACCTACTTCAGCTACTGATGTGTACATTGTTTCTAAAGTTTTCATATTTTCTTTTAGAGATTGTGAATTTTAGTTATATATCACTGATGTTCTTGTTTACTTTTTTTTCTGGTTTGAGTTGATAACCTATCTCCACTAAAGTTTATAAAAAATGACTATTAGATTACTTTATTTGGTTGTTTTAAACAATGACTCAGTTAGAAACCATTGACATACAGGACTGATGTCCACTCCATTTGAAATAGGAAAGATGTGCCCTGAACTGTCCACTTTTCTAGGAAACTGAATATTGGTGTTTGAAATACAGACACTCATCTGCCCTTTACAATGTTTGATTATTTTAATGAACAATATCCATGGCATATCAGTACTTGATAAGCGTATTACAAAATACAAATCATGATAAAATCCATCATTAGTAGTGCTCTCAAGTAATAATTAAGTGATTAAAAAACCCAGTAAAAATGAAGAAAATATTCTATGGTTTGTAGGTAAATAGCACATGCAAATAAGACAAAAGTTCTGTGCAAAGGAAGAGATATGTGAAGGTGTGTGAATTCCATCGAAACAAGTGTTCATGTAAAACATCCCAGAAAGAAGGTCTGAACAAACCATGCTAAAATTCTTATAAAAGTAAATAAAAATTACTCATTTTTAAAATAAAACTTATAGTGCCATCACTTTTGACGGGATGATATTAAAATCCTACTTGGCTGCAGTATTTTTATAACCTTGGTGAAAGTTGTACGTTATACAAATACTGAACTTAACTTGTCATAAGATTCGTTCTTAATTTGACCTTTTGCAGGTTTGGTTTTTTCCTCAGTACTTCATTTGGTGTTGTTTTGTTTGCAAATAGTTAGCAAGTGGGGAAATAAAATCTTACTCTCTATATGTAGTTTCTCACAGAAATAAATAACAAAATAAATCAGTGATCAAGCTCTGAAAAATGTTACCTGCTTATGATTTGAGAATTAGGGCTTTTAAAGTTCTTTTCCTTACAAAATACTGATATTAAGTAATTTAAGAAATACAAAGAAAAATCCATCAGAAAACATATAATAAGATCACAAGGTAGTTTTCTCATTGTTTCATTTGCTGTATAGCAAATCAATGTGTAGCAATTTCAAATGCTCTTGCTAACAGTAAACTGGAAACTAAATCCTTTAAATATGTAAGAAATAGAACAGTAGTGATTCCTTTTTACATTGTGTGTTAAAAAAATTCATCTTTGAATCACAAATTATTGTTTGAAACTTACCTGGTTTACATTGCTTTTTATTAAATAATTATGATCATTATATGTATATTCAAATACAGACCATAAGAAATTGCATATTTTACTAAATCAAATACAATAAATATGAAAATTGTACATAATTAATTTCAATCCTTTAAACAAAAATAACCTTGTTTAGCATATTCCTTTGTTATGTATTATTAACATTTTAAACTAAATAAATGGTTAATAGTTTTTATTGCTTAAACAATTGTCAGTATAGTAGTAGCATTTAATTTTGAGGAGAAACTCTGACCCTAGAATTGTCAGTCTTTCATTCTGATATTGTGTGGAGTTCTTCATCCTTTTTATTGCCCAAAAGAATCAGATTCTGAACAATGGTGGAAGCACATTCTGCCTTTCTTTATTCCAGTTCTCACTGTAGTCAAATGACATTCTTACACATAATTAAAAGGTGTATAACTGAATGTTTGTTTGTTTGTTTGTTTGTTCATTTCCTAAAAACTAAGATATGCTTAGCCTCTTCCATATCAGAAAGAAACCCATATCTGGGCTATTGCCTAGCTGTGTTATTTACCTGAAGCTGTAGTTACCCTCCTTCAGATCAGTGACAAAAGTGAGTGAAAGTAGAAAAGAAAGCTAAGTTTTCATTTGCTAGTTTTCAATAATTTTCTTAAATCAGCATTGTGAAAGTATTTTTAAATATCTGACACATGCTTGCTTTCACCTTCATATGCTAGAAAAATATTGTAATTGTGTATAAACAGAAGTAGGGAAGAAAAGCAAATAAAATGATGGCTAAACAAAGAATAAAATTATGAGAGCTTTCAACTTTATCCACCCTGTCATTGCATAAGGACATTAACACTTGAGTGTACTTTTTCAGGAAATCTTAATTTTTGTTATATATGCATTTCAAAGTAACTACATTGAACTGAATTAAATTAAAAGGGGAAAAAAGAGTTTAAACAATGAAAACATCTGAGGAGGAAATCCAATATTTAGAATTGCACATTGAGGAATCTGTGTAAAACATGTGAATTCAGAGTGCCAGACAACACTCATTTGTGAGGTTTGAAATCAAAATACTGTGTGCATAATGTTTCTATCCACAGTCAAGAACAGTAAATAAGGTTAATTTTTACTGATTGGTTCAAGTGACACCAGAGTTTGTTAATATATCTGACTGGTGTGTATGTGTATATAGATACATTTTAAAAGCTCATGTTTTATGCTCTTACTATGCTTAGGTTCTGTTCACCTAAGTTTTAAATTTTTTTGTATACTCTGCAGCATTCATCCATTAAGTCTTCACTCCTGATGAGTTAACTGAAAGAAGATCCTTTCAACACTGGAATGTTTTCCCCTATTCCTTTGCATCACTATATTCCTTGTTTGTTATAAAATAAAGGATTGGTGGGTTTTGTTTTCTAGTTCTTCTACTCTCTAATCATACTTACAGTACTCAGCATTCTTAAAAAAAATACTGCTGTCTTTACTCTGGAAGAAAACAGTCCCTTGGCTACTACTGTGAAAAAAACAAGTTTAAGATTAATTTTTCTTTTCAACTTACTTTTGGAGGAAAGCATATATCTTACTTAAGTGGAGTAACTATTTATGTCTGCTTTACTTTCTTCCAAACAATGTTTCTAACTCCTTTGGCAGCAAACCTGCTTAAGGTAATGAATTCAAAACAATCCATATCTCAGAGAATTAATTTTAAATAGATACAAATTTGCTGTTATTTTTTACTGATCAATAAGTTGCCAAAAATAGATTACATAAGCTGTAAATTTAGTTGAATTACACAATGTGCTACTTGTAAGGGAAAGTGGATTACCTTTTTTGGGTGTTTGTCAGTGTGCCTTTAACTATACTGCACTTTTCATTGTATTTCCTATCCAGCAATAATTCCATATGGTGTTCTCCTGCATTATTTTTCATGCTAACTGTTACAGTATCCTTCCACATGCTGTGAACGCCTAGTTAAAATAGGGATTGCTTTCAAAGCTAGTGACTTTTTCGCTGGAAACATCTTGCTGTCTAGTACACAATTCCTCAGCAGCATTTATTTACTTACTTGCAGTTACAAAGTTCATGTAAATGCCAAGATAGTTTCAGAAGTAAAATGCCAAAATAATTATTTGCTTTTACAGCATAAGCAGGCACAGGAGAGTTCAGCATGACCCATTTCATAGCCCAAAGCTGCTTCCATTTAAATCAGAGGCTGATTTTGTATGTCTTTCAGTAGGCTACAGTAAAATACATGCCAGAATAGTTTCTCATTTAAACTATCTATTTAAATGAGTTCATAGAATTGAAATGTCCAGGCTCTTCTACACGAATATATTTTATGTCAAGCTTTAAGTATTGTATCAGGAAGCTTTTTGTAATAACTATAAAAAATATATATATACATTTTTCTGCTTAATAATCTGTGACTCTCTGGAATATGTGATGCCTTTAAAATGTGTTACAAAATTACAGTACTAGAAACAATAATTACTTGAACTTGTCCTGTTTTCTGCCACAGTTTTTTAAGAACCGTACTTTCCTCCTTTGAATCCCAGCACCACTCCCCCAAATACTTATTTTTAATCCCTTCATAAACTGAAGCAGGCTATGTTCCAAAGCCAGGGACGGATCCTTTGCTCTATGCTTGCATATTTCATTATGTTGCATAAATAATGCAAGTAAATCTGAAAGACACAAAAGCCACATAGCCACAGGTTGGCAGAACAAAGAAGCAGATACAAGAGATTGGGCTTCAGTGCTTGAAGGTGTAAAAGCAGAGTTAGGTTTAGTACTAGACAAAAGTCCTCACGATTCCATTGGAAAACTTAGATACTACAAAAGATGAGGAACTGAGTCAGCTTGCCAGTGTTGTTGCACTGTAAAGAAAGATTGTACCATCCCCTTTTCCAATTTCTGACATTGGAAAGGATTCAGGATATTTGACTGTAAGGGAAAAGAAGTTAGCGAAAATTGGTTCTAATTTGTTTTTGTTCATTCTTCTACTGACTTTGCTCACTCCTAGTAGGATATCAAATTTTATTTTTTGGTTTTTATTAAGAGAGCAGGATAGCTGTCCCGATGTCCTCTTAAATTGGAAAAAAGACAGAACTCAGATTTCTCTAAAACAGAAGAGAAACGGGTTTATATCTAAACAGGTTGATACTAGAATTCCTTGTTTCTTTTTGAAGGGGTTTCAGTTAACATAGATTATTCAAAAAGACAGTAGAGGGTGACAGGAGGACAGGCTTGTGGCAGGTGAGTTTGTGCATGCTCCTATCTATTCATCCTTCATTTGTTAAGCAAACTGGACAACCTAAGTAACAGGAATACTCCAAAACCAAGGTATTTTCCTTAATGCTTCATGCCATCTGCAGCAGGTTTTTTCTGTGTGATATTTGTGTTGACATTATACAAAATAAGCCAGGCCTTTTTCAACTAGAACAAAAGTACACCTTTTATGAAGTTTCGGTCAAGTCACACGTCTGTATTTGTATGACTGATTGATTTTGTTTAGATTGAGACCTAGAATTTCATATTATTACATACTATGCTCTGCACTTTTGTAAGTCATAACTAAAAGCATTTTTCTGTTGATACTCATAAGTGGGCATTGAGTTACTATTTTGACCATGAAAGAATCCTGGAGAATTATTTTTCTTGGCTTTTCTTAAATCATATACAAGATATGACTTGATTGTTTAATATGTACAATTTAAGCATAGTAAAGACAACATACTAGTTCTTAGGTTACCTACTGCAATTAAATATTGATAGAGGAAAACAACACCTTCCAATATTCTGCAAATCTGTGTCTTTTCCCTTTTGTCATCAATTGTGTAGCTTTCATAAGAGACTAATGAAAGGGGCAATGCTTTTACTGATGCTGGGTGGTGGGGGGAAAGCAGCACTTGATTTTTTTTCTCTTCCGCCTTGGTTATCTCACTGTGGTTCTGATGAGCTAGGTAAGTCTCAAACAGTAGGTTTACAGGTCACTTCATAGAGGCAATGCCCTGGCATTTTATGGCCTCCTAATGAGCCGTAAAACTGCAGATGAGGTAATTAAATACGGTACTCCGGGACAGTGAACGCGGTACTGACTCCCGCTCTCTGATTTTAGGTTCCTCAGAAGACGATGAGGTCATTCAAGAAGGTCTCCTCAGGCTCAGGTCAGTCTTCTCTCCAGCGTCTAACGTGGCTGACTGTGTGTCTGTGAAACTGAGGTGCTTCAGCACTTCTGTCCCGCTGACTCTCATGAACGTAATCACTGTGTGGGATGGGGAAGAACCGCTAATTTTGTGCACAGGCTTCAGAGTTCTTGTTGGATGCAGTCTTGAGTGTTCGGCTTCTGTAAGAAAAATAAACAATTACATGAGGAAAGTTTATTTACAATAACCCCATGTCACATACCTGTCGCAAATGGTGGGAGCCCACGGGTTTGTACGAGCGCTGCGGGACCACCATCGCGGCAGACAGCCGGTGGGCGCACACACCTCAATCTCGGACTAAAAATTTAAACTCGTGGAGTTAATTCCGTGCCACTGCCACACTAGCGCCACGCACCTCCCCCGATCGCGACGCCTCAGCAGTGCCGCCCGTCCATCCCCTGCCCGCCCGTCTATCCCCCTGCCCGTCCGTCCATCCTCCTGCCCGTCCGTCCATCCTCCTGCCCGCCCGTCTATCCCCCTGCCCGTCCGTCCATCCCCCTGCCCGTCCGTCTGTCCCCCTGCCCGTCCGTCTATCCTCCTGCCCGTCCGTCCATCCCCCTGCCCGTCCGTCTGTCCCCCTGCCCCGGCGCCCTCCGTGCCCGCCCGGGTCGGCGCATGCGCGGGCCCGGGCGCGGAGCTCCCCGCGGAGCGGCGCTGCGCCCCTGAGGGAGGGAGGCCCGTCCCGGGGACACCGGTGATCCCGCACCGCGGGACGCGCTCCCTGCAGCGCTGGGATGGCAGGCGCCGGGGGTTGTCTGTGTGCTGGGGCGGGAGGAGCTGTCCGTGTCACCGCCGGGCACTTGCCCGTCGGGGAGTGTCCCGCCTGAGGAGACGGGCTGGAGCGAAAGCGCCCGAGGCGCGGACCCGTCCGCTCATCGTCCCGCGCCTGCCGAGCGGGAGGCGAAGCGGTGACACCGGGCCGTGTGGCCGGTCCCTCCGCGGTGGCCGGTGTTCCCTGCGGGGCGTTAGCCCTGTCAGACGGTCTCCCGCGACGACTTCCAGAGCCTCCTTAAATCCCCCGGGGAAGCGGCCGCTATCAGTTGCAAGTGCGCAGCTGGGAGACGGTTGATGTACGTGAGACCACATCCTGCCCCGAGCTCTCCGAGCGAGCGCCCCCCGCGCCCTCCTGCCCGCGGATCCCACGCGGGATCACAGTAATTGGAGTACTTTCAGGAGCGCCCCGCAAACCGCCGGCACGCCCAGCAGAGATGCACGGACGGCAGGGCGGGCCCGCGCCGCACCCTCGGCCGCCGCTCCTCCTTCAAACTGAACGTGCTCGCAAAGCTCATGCTTGAAACCGCGCTCCGACCCCAGTCCGAGCAGCGGCGCTTGCGAACCTCGGCGGGGGCTGCCCCGTCCCCGTGAGGGAGCAGGGGCGGGCTCCGGGAGCGTCCGCCTTGGGTGTGACGGCTGAGGAGCGCCGGGGAAGCCAAAAAGCCGGGCTGCTGCGGCGGCCGGGAGTGAGGGGAGAGAGGCGCTTTCTGAGCCCCGAAACTGCATTTCCCGAAAAGAGCCGCGGTTCGGGACAGGCGCGGTGCATAAAGCCTGTAACTTCATACCCGCGGTCGCACGTCGGGCAAATCCCGTCGCTGCTCGATCCGAGCCGTGGCAGCGCGCAACCGGGACGGGCGCTGTTTTGTTAAAAAAAAAAGACAAAATGCATATTTTCTACTATCAATGCTCGCGATTTAAAGCGAGGGTAATAAGCCCGCCATGGGGAACTGGCGGAGTCCCGAGCGCATCCGACCCTGCTCTCCCAAAGGCGCGGGAAGGCGCCTCGCCACGTCCCCGCTGGGAAGGAGCCGCATTTTGTGGGAAGTGTTAAACAAAAGCCCGGGGGCAAAGCCCGGCTCTAGGGCAGGGTTGCGGGGACAGACCCGCCGCCCCCCGGGCCCTGTCGGAGCGCGGCCGCTGCACGCCCGAGGCTCCGCGCCCGGGCTTTGGCGCCCAAAATGTAGGTGAGAGGGTTTTGGCGGGAACAGCTCCGCACCGGCACAGCCTCCCGGCCGTAGGAGCGGCGGGAAAGCCCCCACCTCCGGCCACACATTCGGCAGAGACCGTGTAGAGAAAACACGACGGGCATCTCGTTGGGTCCGACATCGGCGGGGCGGCGCCGGGAGCCCAGCGCGGGCCGCGGAGAGAGGGGCCCAGGGCGCCGCGGCGCCGGCGCTGCCCCTCCTGCCGCCCGTCGGCCAGCAGCGCCGGCTGCGCTTTGAAATGGGAAGTGGTGGCAGCACCCCGAGCTCTGCTTTCAAGTGTAAAACACGCGTTTTGTTTCAAATGCACACATGCACGCGGCTCCGTCGTTTGTTTGGATTTTTGTGGTTTGGTTTTGTTTCCCTGTTTTCTTTTGAGTTTGGGGTTTTCTCTTTTTTTTCCTTTTTTTTTTCCCTTTCTTTTTTGGGGTCTTTTCCCCCTTTTTTTTTTTTTTCGGGGAGGGGGGTTGTACGGTTTTTTGCCTTGTTTTGGTTTTGTTTAGGGGAATAGAAGAAACCGAAGTTAGGACTTTAAAAGCTTTAGGAAGGTGACAAATAGGAAATCCAACACCACTGGTTTTGGTTACATAGTTTCAAGGGAGCTCTTGCTGTGCAAGTAGAAAGACAATGATTCCAGCTTCCTATAATTGTCTTTTCCAAAATTAGCATCTGTTTAGCGAAATGGAAGGATAGAAATGGATTTTTTTAAAATGTAAACTATTACCATTAAACTAGTTTTTTTTTTCACGAACTGGCTTGTTCCGTAGGGTTTTCTTACCTCTTTCTTCCCCCCTCCTTTCTGAATGAATTTTGGAAGGGTGTTGGTTGGGGTTCCTTTTTTATCTTTTTAAATTTTTTTGTTCTTTTACCCGGAGAGTTCCCAGCTGGCAACAGCTCTCTACCTTCCACAAAACTTGAAAGGCTGATGTCCCTTGCAGGAAATGAATGAGTCGATAACATCTGACACCAGTGACCAGTCCAGTGACCCCAACCTTAATTCCACTAATACTGGAGGCCTGAAAATCTCAGTAAAGACACATTGCAAATCCCATCCCCCTCCATTTTACAAAATCTGCACTTATTTTGCAACCTAAGAAAAACTTTGCAACCAAGATATTTACCTTCATTTATTTACGTGGTTTTGTAGTCGTTCATTTATTAATAAAAGAACATATAGTGAAATTTTATTTTCACTGAAATTTGCTAAGATGACATTTTGTCCATTTAATGAACTCAATCAACTCGTTTGTGTCTGTTTAACCAATATTCTAGCCGCTAAGGATTTTTTTTTTAATACCGAATACCGGTAAAATAAATCGATCTTTTAAAATAAAGACTCTAAAAACTTTATTAAACGGTTATTTTCTGTTTTTTCAGGGGCAGAGGGATCTTGTCTTTTATAAGTATGCTATTCTGCCACAACATATGTAGTCTTGGGCAGTTCAAGTAAGAGGTGTAAGGATTGTTTTCTTCCGGTAACCTTAATTTCTTTTTCATAACTGAGGTATATTAAAATCGCGTACATTAATTACATTTTAGATATCGTCCCGGTCATAAGATCCAAACATATAAAATTACTGGAGATTTAATATTGCAAAATAATCTATTGTAAGGGGGGAAAGGAGGTTATGAGCCAAAAGCAGTGCTATGTAGCACGACTGCGAAAGGCAGGTCAGTGTAGGAAGTCGACCTGACTGTTGAAATAACCTATAGGAAATTTACGGTTGAAGACTGCAAAGGAATTTCAGGATTTAAAGCTTCTGCTCCACTTGTCAGGGTGCTTGTATTTGTACACTCTTGCCCACCCTCGCCTCTTTCTTGCAAACGATCACACGGAGCCTCCACCTTGGTGTTTCACACAGAAATGAGGCGCTAGCAGGGGAATTGACGCTTTCCTGAAAGGCAACAAAAGGAGTAAACAGGCCCATGGGGGCAAAGGCGTTCCCCTTAATTGGGCAGACTGATCGACGCCACTTCCCAAACAACAGCAAGTGCTTTGCAAATGCATAAGCCCCTCGCATTCAGGTTCTGCACGGATCAGTTTGTTGCCTTGGCTTTTGTTTGTGCGTCCTTGGGATAAGAGAGGATGCTGGGGGGAGGAGGGGGGAGGTTAAAAAGAAAGTCGGACTCCAGGTTTTTACAAGGTATGGGCAACGTTTATAGCACATACATGTGTGTATATATATATATATATATATATGTATAAATACCACATGGAAAGACAGGTTAATGCGAGTAGGTGGTGACGAGGACAGAATACTTTCATCTATAACTTTACAGTAAAGGAGATGGGCAGGTGGAAGAATAAAACTAATTCTCCCCTGTTTGTTTTTCACGTTTCTAAAATATTATTTTGGAAGCGTTTGGCCGTGCGTAGAGCAGCAGGAAGGGCTGGAGGGCAGGGCCATCCATAGCTGTGTACCTGTGAGCGCGGAAGGGGAGTGCCTTGGCAAAGGGGCTGTTACCAAGCCCGTTACATATCACACATTTCTTCTCCGAATTGGATCCCCCCTCCCGCTGGCAGTGAAGACTTAAAACAGCAGTCCCCGGTCACCGTTATTTCTCCCCTCTTTGTCCTCTTCCCCCGAGGCTTTTTTTTTTTTCCTCCCTCTTCTCCAGTAAATATCTCTCTCTGTCAGTCCTCTCCCAACTGCTGATTGAGGTTCACTCCAATTCTCGGCTTGAAAACTGGGCTCTTATTTAGGAAGTCATTAATCACATCCCCTCCCCCGGAAAGAGATGGCGGAGAAACCTGTGAAGTACAATTCCTCGCCCCATCCCCCCTCCAGAAATGTTGTGAAACGCTGGATCTCCGCACATTCTGGGGCATATTAAGGTGATACCGCGTTTCCGGCGCCTTTCTAATTTGAATGCGAAATTAGTAACGATCCAGTTGCGCATCTGCCCGCGCTGTGCGCACAGGGTGCCACGGATGCCTGCCGGCGCTCGCCGTGCGTGTGTGCACTCACGTGTGTCCCCATCCATGTCTGCACACACGTGTGTCCCCGTCCGTGTGTGCACTCACGTGTGTCCCCGTCCGTGTGTGCACACACGCGTGTCCCCATCCATGTCCTCACACACGTGTGTCCCTATCCGTGTGTACACACACGTGTGTCCCCGTCCGTGTGTACACACACGTGTGTCCCCATCCATGTCCGCACACACGTGTGTCCCTCCTCCGGGAGCATCCCGCCTTCGTGCGCGTACGCGGAGCCCGCCTGCGGTGGGCACAGACACCCCCATCATCTCCTCGGCACGGCCGCCCCTGCGTGCAGCTGTTGTTCAGTGGGCTGTATCTAGAAACACACGGATCTTCCTACGGATTTCTGCATGCACGGGAGGGCAGAAACCCCAGAATAATACGTCATCTCGATTTCCCGTAAAGAAGCGTGCAGATTAGCTGTCCGAAAAGGAAGGGGGAAAAAAAAAAAAAAAGCGCCGCGTTGGAAATTTCTTGTTCATTCATAAATTATTTTGGTGTGTCAGGCTACTTGAAATGGCGATTGGCTGCTCCTGCCTGCTGCCAACCCCTTAAGGATCCGATGCGAAATTAGTAGCAAGAAAGCATGTAATTGACCGAGTCACGTGTGCGCAGGGGGCCAGAAACGGAGCGAGAGAGACGGGGAAAAATCAAAAGAGGGAAAGCACATTAGACCATGCGAGCTAAATTTGCGATCGTTCAAAATCAGGATGTTAGATTAATGCAGAAGACCACTTCGATCCACAGGGAAAGTTTTCATCTCACGAGTTTGGAGCAGAGGGCCCGTGGGGCAACATGGCCGAAGGTTAATTTTCTTTTTCTATTGTTTTACTATGATTTTCGCTCGCTCGCTCGCTCTCTCCCCCTCTCCCCCCCTCCCCCCACCCTTTTTTAACCCAACTATGCATTACCCTTTTTTAGCAGCTCGCGCAAGGGGGCTTTCTCCAAACCCATTGTTACCCAGCTCAGAAACTGTTCCGTACCGCCCACACCGATTCACAACTTGAAAAGCTTTCAGGGGGCTATTGTTTGAATTGTTCCTGTTTGATTAAGCACAGTTGCAGTGGTGGGATGAGAAAACGGCCGTACACCTGTCCCAACTTTAATCGAAAGTTTATTCCAAGGAGGGATGGATACACGGTGGAAAATAGTGGTTTCGGCGCTGCATGTGCAATAACCAGTTGTGCAATCTACCCAATTTTGCTCATTCTCTCTCCTCCACCCCTCCTCGGCCGGCCTCCCCCCTCGCCCCCCCGGTCCTGCGCCTTGCGAGGAGAGACTAATTGGGCTGAGAATTTCTGTTGAGAAATGGGATCGGTCTTAAACCAGCAATATTCAAGTAAAGTATCGCGTTCCGTGCTGTAATGTGGCTGAAAGATGGAGTTAAATGGAAAAATACACGTATGTACAGAAACGTGGGCTGCCCTGGGCTCGGAGAGAGGGAGAGCCTCCGTGCACAGTGTTTCCTCTCTGTAACCTCCGGTGATTTAATTTTTTTACGTATTTTGGGGAGAAGGTTGTTTATTGTAGGATTTAGAAAAAATACGCACTTTTCACCGTTTGCTTTTTCATTTTGTTTTGTTCGCCCCTTTTTTTTTTTATTTTTTAACCCCGTTCTGTTTGTATTAATTCCTTTATACAGCGGCAAAAGGATGTTACCAGAATTTAACTCTTTGCTTTGCATCTTGTCCCTTTCTTCCTTCTTTTTCTCCCCCCTGTCCCCCCCACACCCCCACACCCCCCGCCTTTCCCTCTACCTCAGCAGGGGCGAGTAAAGGTGGAGACGAACCCGGGAAGTTGCCGGAGCAGGAGGAAGAAGAGGAATCCCAGGTTTTGCACGGAACCGGCCATTGCAAATGGTTCAATGTGAGAATGGGATTCGGGTTCATCTCCATGAGCAACCGAGAGGGAAGCCCCTTGGAGTCTCCAGTTGATGTCTTTGTACACCAAGTAAGACCCGTTTTTGTCTTCCATCTCAGCCTGCCACATTTGGTTGAGCGCAGTGGGACTCCGGTTTTATGTGAAGAGAAGTAACTTATTTTTTCTAGGTATTTAAGTACATCTGTAGTTAAAGAGTTGCCTTAGGTAGTGGTTTTGTTGGCAGTGTACAATTGGAGTAAATAAGGTCGTTAGATTGTGCTTAGTCTCTGTGGCTGGTGATTTGTGCAAGGGTATAATGTTTCTTCATATCTTCCTCCTTGGTTGGAAAAGTCTCCTGTGGTTTTTATTTATTTTCAAATGTCACACTTTTTAACAAGGTTTATCATTTGTCACCAGACTGATCAGGAGCAGATATGCCTTTCCTTGGAAACTGTTTAAAATTAAGCTGGGAAAAGGATAAATAAATGTCGGGTTTCATTCAGATAACATTTGAGTACAGTTTTAAACGGTTTACTTGTAAACCTCGAATTACTTTTTAAAAGCTCATCTGAGATTAGTTAGTGAAATTAAGACATAATTATAGTGTTATTTTGCAGTAATTCAGACCTGAGAGTGTCCCTGTGGTGATACTCTGAAGTGTGTATGTGGTTTGGTTGGTTGATTTTTAATTATTCCTTTCTAGGGAATTAAAAAAAAAAGAGTAATTATTAAGTATTCAGACCAAACGCAGTGTCTCTGTAAGGCTGTTGGGGAGACAAGGGGTGTATGGTCCATGGTTTTAATTTTAAGCAGCATGGTTGGTTTGGTGTTTTGAACGTGGAAACTGGTATGAATGCCTTCATGTTAAACGAGTTACAGATGCAAAATTTTGAAATTTTCAATTTCAAAATATGAAATAATAAGGGAACTTTTTTGAGACCTGTACTGTGGTTTGTAAAGAAGACATTCCCTGGTCCTTCTGTAAGTGCCCAGTTACAACAAAGCTATTTTTTAATTTCACCCATCTCCCCTGTGATCAGGGAAGAGAAGAGAGATATCAGGTAAAGAGACCATTTTGGGGTTGGCTAGGGCCATGTTAGGGAGGCAAAATGCATCTTTTTACGTGGCTGTCCGTTTTCTATGACGTTTGCAATGACGGTGAAGGGGGTGTTCCATGATTATAGAGTGACTCCCTTTTAATGTTGCGTTTGGTGGCCCGGCTTTATTCTGCAGTAACTTTTCAGGCTTTTTAAAGTCATGCATCTTTGATTAGGTTAGTAAAAAGGTGGCTGAAACTTCTGAAGAAAGTGCTGCTGTGGCCTGTTGCCTTGCAGTGCAGGGTGAGGTGGATTTCTGGTCTTGGTGCCTCACACACACGTGCCCTTGCACCTAAGGGCCTGCACTGCAATACTGCTGCTTGCATTTGAAATTATGTACAAAGCGTAGAATCCAGTAGTGAACTCACTACATTCCTACACTTCCTGCTTTGTACTGGCATATAAGCTGCCCCCTCTTTGCTGCTGCTTTTTCTCTTTAGAACTGAATGAATGAAACACTTATCAAAGAAGGAGCAGTCTTCCTCCTTTTCCCCTTTTCTTCCCTTCTTTGTATCTTGAGTCACGAAGTTGCTCTTTACAGTTCTGTAAATTACTTTAAAGATAAACCACCCTCTTTCTTAATGTAACTTTGTGTTAATGTATGTAATTTTTTTTTGCTTCTTGAATAGTAGAAGACAAATATTTAAAACACAGCAGTGCTGTTAATAAAAAACACATTTGGAAACAAAGATATTCTTAGAGCTGTGGAAATAGAGAAGTATTGAACTGCGTGATAACCTGATACATTTAAGTAATACTAGACAAGGTTTTCGGTTTCATAATGGAAAGTAGTCATAGAAAATAATAAAGTAGTAGTAAATTTGGAAGTCTATTGAGTTGTGTTCCCTAAAGGATGGGAAGAGATGGAAATGTTAGACAAGTTTGTTTATGACAGTTTAATAATCTACAGTTTATCCATACCCTTGGGTTTCTAAGACAATCACAGTGTAAAATGCAGTGAAAAATACCATGTTTCATTGCATGTTAACTGTGTGCCTCGGTCATTTTGAGTTTACTTAGAGATACGTCTTACTGAGTGAAGTTATTATTAGTATTTTGCAATTAATTGCTCTTGCAGCAAAAGAAAGTATGTTTCCTATCATTTTCATTTTGATGAACTCTAAAGTGTATATATATACACACAAACTTCACAGTGACATGAATCTTCTTTCCATCAGTTTTCTGTGTAATGTAACAGGGAGAGCTACTATCTGTTGTGTTTCAGAGTACATTTTAGATAATTGATATTGCTGCATAGAATGCTTTGTTAGCTAACTAGCTGACCAGTTCTAGCAGTAACAGCCAGAGCATAAAAATGTCTTTAATTCTGTGATGTTATTTAATGCTGCTGCTTGTACGACAGCCTGTTGCCTGAGCAGTGATTGCACCCTATTCCTATTAGTTTAATTTGAAAAAATCTGTCATGTGAAGGGTCCTTTTCAAGGCAAAGATGTTAGTTTATTAATCTGTTGAAACAAAACACTACTGTTCCAACTGCTTTGAAAACACTTCATCTTTTAAGTGTGTGCAGGTAGTGTTGCATGTATTCATTTGCTCATTCTGCAGTTTGTAGCTAATAGTATAATTTTATAGAATTAAGCAGTCTGAGCAGGGGAGAGAAGCTTCTAGTTTACATAGTCTAAGTCCTGTCAAAGCTAGCTTGAACCCTGCAACAGTATTTTTACTTTCTTCTCTTACCCTTTTTTGGTGAGGTTATGCCCAGTTTATGAGATCTTGCTATGAGCAAAAACTTAACAGTATGTCAAGTCAAAATTCCTGTAATAGTTTAAGCTCATTATACCTAGACTTTTGAGCTTGCAATAAATAATTTTGCTTTCTTCTTGGAGTTCCCCCTTAGCTATGTGTGCATTATAGTCACATTTTTCTAAAGTCAGTGCTTTGCTAATTTTATATATTGATATATTTTTAGAGGACCATGCTTTTGTTTGGACTTCTCTTTCCCTTCACCCAATGAAAGTCCTGTTCACAAAACAGCTGCAGTATTGAGTTTTTAACCCTGCCTTTTAAGTCCTTCCTTTAGTGTTAATCATTTCGATTGATCTCCTCTGAACTACCTTCAGACTGTTGTTACCCTTCTGGTAATGAAGTACCTAGAGCTGGATTCATTATTTAAGGTAGAAACACACCAGTCATTATATATGTGCATCTATGTGTCTACACTGTAATTTGGTACACTTACACAAATCTACAGTCTTTTCCTTTGTAGCTCTATTCTAATACAGCTTATATTTTTAAGTCTTGTGGTTGAGTCATTCAGGGTCATATAAAAATTATGAGTCCTAAAAACGATTTTATTTTTTGAGCAGAAGCCATGCTCAGTGCAGCAATGTGTCAAGTCAACTCTGTTTCTTCTGAAGAAAAAAAAGGAAGAGTAGCAATGATAATCCATTGTAACATTTTTAAATGCAAGGACTGTGCGCCTTACTGAATTTGGTTCGATATTGTCATATGTTCTCTTTATAAGTTACCATGGCATGAATAATACAGCTTGTTTCTCTTTTGTGATGTGAATTCTGGACCTAGTTATGTGTGAGTGGCTCTTATTAAATTTTAGAAGAAGATCTATTTGTCAAAAGGTAAAGCAGACTGGAGAGGTGAAGTGAGGGAAGCCTTTTGTGGTGCATGTGAATAAAGGTCTTCAGTGCAAAGAACTCAGAAGGGCTGAAGTTCTCATAGAAATGAAAATGTTCTCAGAAAAAGTTCTCAGAAAATGATGATGTTTGTTATATTTTTTTTGCACATTCAAAATTAGACAACTTAAATATATACTACATCTTTTGGATGCTGGCAGTAAGGCAAAAATGCTGTACATTCTTTTTCACACACATTTTGTAGAGGCTGAGTTAGAAACAAGTCTTTTTTCCTTTGCTTAGTGTGAAGTGCAGATGGTAAAGATGATCATGAGCTGTAGGGTGCTGAATGTAAACAGATGCAATTAAATGCATGTTTGTGAGTATCGAGGGTTAAGAATTTATGTCTGTTTCTCAGTAATGTGTTTTTTCAGGATGGAATAGATTGTTCAGTTTAGACGGAGTTTCTTGGGACCTGGCTCTGTAGTCCAAAATTCTTACCACATTAAGGGATTGATACAATATTTCTGAACTGGGACCTTAAACACAATCATTTTTGGGATCCTCTTTTATGAGATGAGGAGAGGAAGGAAGGGAGGAGCAGCATGTAGGAGCTGGTGTATTTTGTCTTCTCATTGAAAGGAACATAGTTGGCTTGAAATTTTTCACTTTCATCTGAACTTTCTTACTACTACTGCAAAATTTGATTTTGCACCCTTTTTTCTTGCATTGAGTCCTTCTGCACTGTATTATAATTTGTGTATTATAAAGATTGCTCTTACTGTTTCAACTACCTATAACAAAAGAAGGAGGAAAAATTATTGAGACTATTTTGATTGTAAACAGAAGAATAAATGGAAAATGAGATACAAGCAGCATCTGAACAGTCTTTTCCCTTAATGCAACCAACTGTCCTTTTCAATGATGAATCAGATGCTATTCCTTGAATTCCTAGTTTTTAGGCACAGCTGAGCTACTTTTTCTATGACAGAGTAGGGCATGACATTATGCACTCAATGCTGACTTTCTTATATTGTGGGCACATGTGATCCTGTGCTTTTTCAAGGATGCATTAATTCTTTCATCTAGCATACCTTTTTCATTTTTGTTTTATTTGGAGCTTTTAAAAACTACTTAATTGCTCAGGATAACTGGAAGTCCTGGGCAAGCAAGTGGGATCAGTATTTCGTTGCTCCTTATGTTTAATATGACATAGGTACTCCTGTTTGGAGTGTAGAAGTCCTCGCGCAGAATATGCTGTTACAGACTTGTCGTCTTTGACTTCTGCTGGGGACCAGGCAAGCCCATCCTAATCAAAACAAAAGTGGCTAGCAGGATTTAGGGAGGGAGGCTGAGGAAGGAAGTGTGTCTGCAGCGAGCATGTGTGTGGAAGATCCGGCAGGGATCAGCCACGGGTGTCAGCTCAGCAGCCTCAGCTGGTGTAGTGTCCAAATGGGATGAAGCTGCTGAGACCAGGAGCCAAGCTTTGTAACTCACCAGCTGTGCTGCAGTATGCAGAGAAGTGATGGGGACCACTGATTGTGCTGTGGATTGCTGCAGCATTTTGCGATTATTTTTTTTTTAATTTTGAAAAATTCGTTTTGGCTACTAATTATTGTATGAGTTAGCTTAGTGTATGGACACATAGATGGCAAAAGACGTTATTGACAGCTTGATGGTTGCCTGAAGAAACTTGTAATTTGATTATTTGAGTTACGGAGCTGCCATCTTCTTAACCTTCCATATTTCATCTATTTACTTCTAACCCCAACACTGTAGTAAATTGTTGTTAGTAAACCTATATAGTGTTTAAGTGAATGGCAACACCATTAAACCTAAGTGGTGTTGAATCAGATCAGAAGAGTTTTAAATCTTGCATGTTGACAAGTAGAAATCACAAGTGGCCCAAAGACAGAGGGTTGCAGTGGGACAACTTTGTTTTAAGAGGTATTTCCCTCTTTGGGAGAGCAGTAAATGCACCCCTTCCAGAGCAGGCTATCCTTTTCTCCAAGACTGAGGAAGTTGTGCGCAGGGGTTGGGATACTGGGAGGAAGAGGATATTTTGTCTGGGGCACAAACATAAGATATCAAAGCCGATATATGAACCAAAGCTAAAAGGAAATGAATTGTCAAATTGGGAAAAATGTTGTTATTGTTGCTTGTTCTGGTTTCCAACTACATTACCAAGGTAGTAGGTACATTTAGAACCATTCAGAGCTTTGTTTCACACTCTCATGTAAATACTGTTTGATTCATTTTCCTTAAGTAACCCATTGCAGTAAAGGCCTGCCATATTTCCCCACTAATTATTAACAGAAGCAAAATTAGGCTCACCAGTTCCTACAAAGTTGTTTAAAAGTGGCTGTGAAAACATCATTTAAGAATGATCCTAGGAACTAGAAACTAGATGGTAAAGACCATTTATGATGCTTTTTAAAACCAATTAAAATAAATAAGTTCATACTGTTTAAATTTTTAATTCCCTGTATGTAGGAGTGCTTTTTTGCCTTTTTTAAAATCAACTGAAAGTAACCAGGGCTGTTGGAGAGGTATTGTGTGATGCTTGGATCTTTTTAAAGGACAGTTCTTCAGGACAGATTTGGACTGGCTTTTGCCATATTTTGATGGATATCACTGGTGAAAACAGTGAATCCTTAAATTGCTTTTACACCAGCAGAGTATCACTAAACAACCCTGCATGGAAGGTGGGGGAGTGCATCTAATTGCTTAAGCTTATTCAGAAGAAACTGGTGGCCATGCTTTTCCTCAGGTTAATCTGGCTGGTTCTGACTTAAAATGGAGGAGGGTTAACTACTTGGCAAAGGGGAATTCCACATCTCACTCCAGAGATGGCTTGGCTGCTTGTGCAGCAGCTGTGGACTTTGCTGCAAGCATCACAGTCTGCTGTATTGCAGAAAGCTGGCACTGAATTTGGTTTTTTCTGAACATGCAAAGCTGTATCTTGCAGCAGGTTCACCAGCTGCTCTGCAAGCAGCTGAACAAGGCTTTGCAGTAGCAGTGTGGGGTGAATAGGTGAAGGCTTAAACTCCTACAGCCACCCTTCTCAGTGGGAATCCTGTGGAGATGACTTGACTTTTCCATTGGGCAGCAGTGCTGCTGCCTCAGTGAGTTTCAAGAGCTTTTATATCACTCTTCGTGTTGGACTAGATAAGTGCTTGTGGGGCTGCATTGCAAACTCAGCTGGGGAAGTGTTTGGGTTTGTATCTGACTTTTGTATCATTTCTCATAGCAGAGGATGCCCATGATCCCCACAATGAAGGGTGGGCAGTGTTGGCACCATGGAAAGGTGGCCAAGGGTGCAAGCAAGCAGCAGCCAGGGTGAGGTGGAGGTATTGGAGGAAAGAGCTGGAAGCTACTGTCACAGGAATGTGATGAATGGAGCTGCAGTCTCCTGGTGCAAAATAGCCAGAGTTCTTGTGTTGCCATCTTCAGCTGAGGATGGAGAGACAGCGAAAGTGATAATGACTTTTCAAGGAAAAGGGCATTTGAGGGTATTGGCATGAGTACAAGCATCTGAGCTCTCTTAGGAAGTGAAATGTTTCAGGAATCTTTGTGTCACACTTCAGTCTTCCAGTTTCTCTTTTTCTTGTTTAGTGATTACAGTTCAGTGGTGGCACTGAAATATATTGATTGCAATTTTTAAAAAGCACTATTTATAAGGCAGACAAAAAAAAATCAGGGAAACTTTGATACATGTAAATAATATGTGGGTTTTTTCTTCTGCAGAACAGAAATAAGCATATTTACAGGGCATATACATGATAATTTGGATAGATCTTTTTAGCAGATACGTGAGGTCTTAGTGAAATTAATTGATAATCTGGAAACTACAGCTCCTTTATTATTCCATATGTATGGAATTTCAACTTTGAAAATTAAATACATCAAAGCATTTGATATTATTTGTCTGAGTTTGTAGAATATTCTTGTTCTATTATCAGTGCAGGAGCTAAGAAAATCCCAATTTCTATTCCAAAATTCTGATCTGGTGCTAGAATTGCATTTTTTTGGAAGGAAGAAGGCTGAAAAGCTTGGATTAATTTTTTAGCATCATAAGTTAATATTTTCACAGGTTAAAATTGTTTAATACATAAAATCTGACTAAAGGCATATATAGTCAATATTTGGAGTGTATGAATTTATGTACAAAATCAAAGTATTATTTAATGACTACAGCAGCTCTTGTGCACTGTCAGAAAATGCTAACATTGTTATTACATGCATAAATGTGTAATTCTCATCAATTTAGCTGATAGTGGCTTTCTCATCAAAGATAATCTGTTCCCAGAGAGGCCTTCTTTTAATTAGGCATGCTAATTTATAGGTATGCAGTGCTGAGCAAATTTATTTTTCTTGATTGTTTTTATTATAGTGCCACGTGAGGCTACTTTAACATTTGTGTTACAGCTCTCTGTTTATGGCCATATAAATACATGGCCCGAAATAAACCCTGGTCTGAAATTGAGAGTAAAAGTGATAGCCATTGTGTGATTTAACAAGACCAGAATAAGCATAATTTCTTATTTTTTTCAAAGTACAGGTGTCTTTAAAATCCCTTAATTGTGCACATGTGCTATAATTTAAAAAATATTTTATTTCATTTTACAACTGTGTTTTGCAAGGTAGTAATCAAAATCTTGGTTAGTTTTATGAGCCATTTGTAATAATACAATCTTAGGGGAAATAAGGGGGTTTAAAAAGCCTCTGCTGACCATGTGTAATAATTTCTGAATATTCTTAGACTCACTGTACTGGAAATACTAGAAATATATAAATGTAGTAGTATCGCACATACCTTATAGACCCAAGGTGACTTTTATAGGTGTTGGATTAGACCCCCAACTATATCCCTTATTTGAAATATATATTTTTATCTCACCCAGTTTAATTGCCTGGTCTAAGACATGCAGATTATACATCCTGAGAATCAGCCATTTTTGACACTAAAGTGGAATAAGAGCTAAGAATTATTCACAAACTTGTTTGCTGCCCTCTTGCCCAGATATTAAACACAATAGTACATCAAGTGAGGGGAAATTTGAGAATTGTTTCAGTAATGAACAAAACCTCTTCCTCAATGCAATGAAATTATGACATCTCTTCCCTTCTTGTTAATTACAGACCTAGTAAGCCAAATTGTACTCAGTATTCTCTTGTGAAGTAGTCTTACTGACCTGTGAAATTTAGAAGTGCATGTTAAGACTCCTACATGAATGTTTTTACTGAAACTCTGTGGTTCACAGGCTTTTGTTTTCATAAGGCTGTAAGTGTGCATTTTGTGCTCATAAAACGATCTGAGCTGTTCCCTGTACAGCACCTAAAATGTAGGGTAGTAAACAGGATTTGGGTTACTGTTACTTAATTAAAAGTTGACTAAAAGTGATACAACTTGTCAAGTTCATGCATCCATACTATGTTATGTATGTAATTTGTATATACTTTTTACAGTATGCTACTTTTTTCCTTCTGTGAATGTGTAATATTTGATGTCCTACCTAAATTCACCTGGCCACTCATCTACCAGTCTGCTCTGATGCTAAGGTATATCAGGTTGATAATGTGGGTTTTTTCCATCTTCCTGTTGAAAAATTGCTCAGTCCTAAATAAGTTCCTCACAGTAGGAGAAAGTGGGAGGAGTATGTGAAATACTCCCGGTGTGGGAAAGAACCCTCGCTGTGGGCACAGGCAGGTTCTGTTGGAGGTGAATGCAGTTCACCCTTGCAGTGAAAGTGGATGTTGAACAGTCACTGAGTCCCATGCAGGGCTGATGGGATGCAGTGGGTATTGGGAAGTTTTTTAAAAACCTCGTAACTTGCAGTATTGCATGTCTGTGTTGACAAGGGGGAGGATGGGAGTCCTCCTGGCTGGATCCTTTAGGAGCTGTCTTCTTCCCAGGCCCTGGTGTTAGGGATGCAGAGATACTACTCAGAGACAAGGGAGAGAGAGCACTGGCTGGTGGGGAGGAGGAAGTGGCTGAACCTTGTGCTCAGATGAGATGGACAGTTCACAGATTTGGAGGCATTGTATAATTCTCAAATATTTGTAAATGCAGTTAGTCAAAAAGTTTCCATTTCACCACAGTCCTCAACGGGTCTCTACTGCAGTGAATACATTCGCATTTGGCTGTGCCAAATCTGCTTTGTTTGCCTGCTTCGTTGTTTGGTTTTGAGGTTTGTGTGCCTGGTGTGTGTGTTAATTACAGAAAGCACATTACATTTGTAATAGCTGTTTTACATGAGTCAAAATCACATTTGTTCAATGTTTTCATGTAGCATGTTTTGCAGAAACTTATTATTGGGTGGAAAATGTAGGGTGGAAGTGAACTCTGTAAGTAATGCATGGTTTCTTGGGTAGGGGTCTGGGTGGCTCTAACATGCAGGCTGGTCTAAGGACATCCTGTTTGTTGTGTGTGATTCTGGTTTAGAAGCTACTGCGACCTGGGGAAGAAAAAAATGACCAAATAATTTCTACAAGTGTGTTTAACTGGCTTCAGAAATAAGTGATAATTGTTCAAGACAGACATTTTTTGAGGGTGATGGATCTGGAGGTGAAGCAGATGCATTAATAAACCAAGAAACTCTTTATTTCTCATACTGTGGAGAACTTAATATGTCACCGTTGACTTTACAGCACTAGTCACAAAGAGAGGACTGTGGGATTGATCTGTAGAGGATGAGAGAGCAAAAAATTTTTGAAGATGCGTTGTTAAGATGAAAAAAATATTCAATATTTTTAGGCAGAAATATAGTAAATAAAAGACAGATAATTTTATTTGAAGATAAAATTTTTGCTTAGACTTGCAGGAATAGGAATTTGTTAGTGTTAGTTCCTGCTTTTGCAAACACTAAATGGAGCAGTAATTACCACATCTTTCACTAAGGAGTACTTAATTATCCTGGACTATAGTCTATTATCTGCACTAAGAAAGTAGGTTATCAGATTCTCCTCTTAGCAATGCCTTCCCTTTCTCAAGAATTAAAAAAAGTTTACAATATACCAAAATACAATCCATTTGATTTGAAAATGTATAAAATTATATAAATTCAGGACACTGATTGGGAAGGATCATTTAAATTTGATCAGTGCCTACATTGTCTTCAGTAGAAATTATTAAAAGACTTCTATAAAAAATAAAAACGCATATTCCATTTTATATGTATTTACATTTAGTAACTAAATTTTTCAAGAATGCGGATGCTTTTTAAATTAATCTTCAGTCTGCTTTGAGCAATCATCTCTTTATGTTTGATAATGTAATTGGTAGATCCAGATTCCCTGAAGAATTTTCACATTAATCTTCATTAATTAATTTTAATTGAGCAATTACATATTTTCTTCAAATGGCAGATTAATTTATTCTTGTAGTATAGTTTCTTTTTTACTGAGAATAATGATAAGTACCTTACTGGAAAATGATAGCCCATTCCATGCTTGTGTGGGTTTATTGTTAATCTTCACACAATACTTCTTCTTTGGATGATCATTCTTTAACTGGTGACAGCTGTAAATGGACTAAGATTAGACTGCTGAAGCAGCTACAGTTGAAGCATTTGGCGAAAGATGAATTATTTTTAGTGTTCATTATTAGACAGTATAATCAATGTTTAAGATTTTCTGTGATCCACATATTAATATCTTTTTAATGGGAATCGGTATATTAAAAATTATATATAAAACACTAAAATGTTTTTATAGTTATAATTTGATTTCCTTTTATCTGAATGTCCATTACAAGGGATCTAAGCCAGCACTGATGGCAATAGGTGTCATGAAATGCACCTATAGTGTAATGTTCTCTTGAGTGAGTTAATGGCATAACATGCTTGATTTCATTGCAGCATTTCTGGTTTCAGGATGATAAATGTAATTTATTTGTTAAAATTAGAAACTGGTAAACCTTAGCTTAGTTTCTGTTTTCTTCCTCCATCTGATGTGCATTTTGAAAGTACAGGATGTTTTATCTACATTGCAAGGACCAAATGTTACTAAGAGATGAAATGTTGAGCCATGTGAAGTCAGGGAAATAGTTGTCAAGGAATTTCAGTGCATATGCAGAGTTTGTCTCAAGGATTTATTATCTGATAGTTTCATTTGGGAGCTTAAATCAGATACTTAAATCAGAAAAGCTTGATTTAAATAAATGAAAGGGGAATTTGTGTGTATAAATGATCATTCAGTGGACTTGTTTTTTATTATCTTTGTGGCAGTTTTGTAATCTTTAAAATGCCCCCAAAACTAATTATATAACAGTATTATTTGTATGAATTTATCATACACGAATATTCATCTGAGTTTCTTGCAGCACATTCAGCAGGATCTTCATTAATTTAAGTGTAGCTGTGCCACTTTGTGGACAAGTTTGAAATTCCTGGCATTTCAGGTCTGAAAGAGGACTTGGCAGATAAAAATGTGTACTGATCTACTATTTTCTCCACTTAAGTGAACATGTAGAAAATTTAGTACAGGGGTTTTTTTGTTACTGTTTAATTCCAACAATTTAATTAAGTTAATCTGAATTTGTATGTCTTATGAGCACATTGTTCTGGGCACACTAACATCTCACTGCCAAATTTTTGAATACGATGGACAAAAGAGCAAATCACTTCCTTTTATTAAATCTGTATGGAACTAAATTATCAAACAATAAGGGACATGCTTGATACGGAAGAAGGACATTAATACTTTCTTCCTTTAATAATTGGTTTGTTGAAAAATACTGATTACATTATTGTAACATTTTTACACATTTACTAAATAATGTGTAAATATTACAATACTTTTGTGTCAAAAGCAGCTGTTAAGATTTTGAAATGTGAAGTTTTCATTAATTTGACAAATTTTATCAAAAGCTTTCTGGTAGCAATGTTGGTATTAAAATGTTACTATTGGAAAGCTACATTCAGACATGAAATAATCAAATCAGAAGAATTTATTTTGAAATTATGCAAAAAACCCACAATGAAATATTCATTATGAATAGATGCTAATACAGGAAATACAAGATCCCTGAGATATCTGCATACAAGCCATGTTTTCATCTTCTACAGCATTCCTGCGTGTTTCAGGAAACAGGTTTAACAATGTGGGTCACTTTGCATTCTGCTGGGCGGAGAAATGGCAGAGGGCGATGCAGACTTTAACCGCGGTTTTTATACTCGCCAGTTCCCTTCTTGATCAGCGCAGATCTGGAAAGGGCAAAGGAAAAGATTCTGGGCCTTAATCTTTCTGCTCGCTGGCCAGATTTGCCACTCAGCTGTTGGCTTCTCTGCTGCGCTGCAGCTGGCGGGGGTGACGGAGGAACGGAGCTGCTTTTTCCTCCGGCACGGATGTTGTAGGGATGGTGCGATCAGCCGGTGATGCTGCAAGCGGGGCAGGTCGCTTCTGCAGCAGCAGCAGCTGCCTGTGCCTGCTGCGGGGATGGGGCCGACTTTGGGTGGGCAGGGGCTGCTGGGGCCGCGGGTGCCGCGGCGGCGCCGAGGAGGGGCCGGGGCCTCCTTCGCGGCGCCCTGCGCTCCCCTGCCCGGCCCGGCTGCAGCGGGAGCCGCAGGAATTTGCCCCCTCCCGGCTCAGGTTGCAAGCCCCGACCGAAGCGGGGAAGCGAGGGTCAGGGCTATTCATTGCCTATCGCTTCCTCGGGCCATTTATAACCTGGTCCTCCCCGGGCAGCTGACTGTGGTCCAAGGAAGTGATTGATATGAGGGATTCAAAGATTTTTATTACTCTCTAAATACGGTTTAAATGTTCGGTTTGCTTGTTTTATTTAAAAAAAAATAAATTAAAAAATAAAAAAAGCTAACTTGGCACACGGTGCAGAACTGAAAATGCTGATTAATATCTTTGAGGATCAAAATAATGATAGATGAAAACTTGTGAAGGGCAGCACTGCTGGAGCTAACGGGTTTAGTGCTGCGTGTGCCCCATTCCCTGCAGTGACACACAGCCGTGCCCTCCGCTGGCCTGGGCCACTCAGGGATGATCACAGCTCCCCGTGCTGAGGGACCAGCATCACAGAATCACAGAATAGTCTGGAAGTGAACCACAAGGATTGTGTCAGCTTTTAGCCTTGCACAGGACATCCCCAAGAGTCATGCCATGTGCCCAAGAGCCTTGTTCAAACACTTGAACTCTCTCAGGCTTGGTGCCACGACTGCTTCCATGGGGAACCTGTTCCAGTGCCCCACCACCCTCTGGGGGAAGAACCTTTTTCTAATATCTAACTGAAACCTCCCCTGGCACAACTTCAGGCCATTCCATCAGGTCCTGTCCCAGTTGCCAGAGAGAAAAGGTTGGTGCCCCTGATCTCTGGATCAGGGATGGGTATTCCATCAGCCATGGCCAGTCCGCCATCAGCTGCAGTGCACATTGATACACAGGCAATGCAAATAAAAGCACTGTGCAGCAAACGCTTTTCCCTGGAGCTTTGCCACCACTTTTCCCTGGAGCTTTGCCACGGTTTGTGGCAGCACTGTCCATACTGGGGTATGGAAGAAGCCAAGCTGGGTTTTACTGAGCCCTGCACCCTGTGCTTCTCTGCCTGGCCCATAGGAGCTGCTGCACACCAAGATGGCAGCAGGGGTGACATTGAGGACAACTTTGAAAAGAAATGCAGTCTCCCTTTCAGGAGCCATTTGTTTCCTTCATTGATGCTTGGAGGAAGAATTAAACTTGGGTAGTCACAGAATCACAGAGTATTCTGAATCAGAAGGAACCCACAAATGACATCAAGTCCAGCTCTAAAGTGAACGGCCCATATGGGGATCAAGCCCGCAACCTTTGGTCTTATCATCACCCTGCTCTGAGCAACTCAGCAAAGATGATAAAAAATTGGGCACATCACAGTTTTCTGTGACCTCTCGGGCTTGCCCTCCTAATGATCAAGCAAATCGTACTACTAAATAACACACCACTTTGAAGCAGTCATATTTACTGAAATATTTGAAATGGAATACGTTTTTAATAACAAATTATTCTTCTTTAATTGTTAGAACTTTTCAGTAATGTTTTACCTCATATCTTACCATTTCTTTTTAACTTTTGAGCTCTATAATGTGACAAGACAGAACTTTTGAAAAATATTCAGCAGAATTATCTGCTTTTGTTTATTTGGAAGGACAGCAAAGTCCTTCATGATAAAAAGTCTTTCAACAAGATTAATGATTGCTGGATTCCAATCTTGCAAACACTTGTTCTTTAAAAGTAAGACCTGTTCATGTAAATAAAGGTTTCAAGATTAGGACCTAAAATATGCAGCTGAATAACTAAATGGTCTTCTGCTTTAGTCTGTCCTTGGGTGAAGTTCCACATGGAGTTGATGGGATGTTTTTTCCTTATGTTATGACTATAGCTTTACTACTTAAAAACACTTTTTTTAAAAAAATAATTGATAGTGTATACATTTTTTTCTTTATTAAAAAATAAAAAAGTAGTGCATATACATACTTTATATACTATAGATGAACTATATATATTTCTTCACAACAACAGTTATGCTCTAATGGAAATAAAGTCAAGCAATCTTTCCCAACAGAGGTCATATTATGCTGGCTTTTCGGTCTCTGTGGGTGAGTTGTGCAAAGCTTTTAGAAGTTTTCTGACTGCATTTTATAACAGCATAATTAAATCCAGTATTTTTTACATTCCTAAATATAAAATGTATTTCCAGGCTGTCAGCAGTGTTTAATGTTTCACCCCTCTGGGACAGTCTCTCCTATGGGATGAGTTTGATGTGATGCCATTGACTGCGATACATTTGTGTCAGTTGTTCCTTCCTCCCCCATCAGCATCCCGCTTGGTGGAATCTCATGGCTTTTTCTGATAACATTTTTTACTTGCAAACGATTTTTTTAGAAGCATATCATATGAAAGGATTTTTTACAGACAAGCCTAAGTTTGCTTTGGTTGTTTCAAAATAGTACAGGGATTAAAGGCTGCTTTACTTTTATTGCTGCCTTCAAATAGGTGGCGCGTGCTTTTAGAAAGTGTTTTTCAAGCAGAAGTATTTAATGTTTCCAGTATAAAGTATGTTGGTTTTCTGTAGTTTTAATTAATCCATGTGTGCCTTATATTTACATATTTTCAGCTAGACATAGGTTTGTTTTACCAAATGTACATGTTTTTAATATATACATTAGATAATTGGAATATTTAAATGATGTTTTGTATGAAGTTAGCTACTTATTTTAACCTTTCTATGTAAAATTATTTGTCTGATTTTAATGTTAATGTTACATATTGCTTTTGCAATGTGAAATGGGAGAATTGCTTTTCAAAAATCTCAAATCTTGGAGAGCCCAGTAATTGTCATTCCATACACCAGTGCATAATTGCATTTGGTTGATAGATGTCAAACTTTTCATTGCTGTTGCTGTGAGCGCTTGAATTATTCTGCATGGTTATTTTTAAATTAAGCAAACATCTCTATTAATCTTGAAGGAAAAACTGTTTGCTGAAGATATGATCCATGCTAGCCTTTTGCGATTGTTTGGTTTGGGTATGTTTCTTTTTTTGTTGTTGTTTTTGTGCTCGCTTGTTTGGTTTGGGCTTTGGTTTTTTGTTTTTTCTTCTCTTGGATGAAATCCTTACTTGTTACAACCCTGCAGTTTCATTACTGCCTTAAGCCACCTAACTGTAGACTTCTGCTAGAAGAGGCAATCCTTCCCACTCCTTCCTCCACCCTGGCCTCATGTTCCCACCCAGACTCCCATGTCAATTCCACTGCTTTGTAGCTGCAGGAGTTAAAATACTTTGCTCCTTAAGCTGCAAACTAAATAATTTATTTTCCGTGTTTGGGTTTCCTTTGTATAATGAAACTCATAGGCTTTGGCTTTGCTGCATGAAAAATTGAGCTAACTTGAGGAAAGCAGTAGAGGTGTGCAGCCTGAGGAACTGCAGAATACACCATTCCATTTGGTATCAGCACAGTGGTGGAGTGCAATTTTTGAGGAACTGAGCCAAAATTAAATGGGAGGTCTTGTTCCCCAAACTTCTTGTTGCTCTCATTGATTTAACATGCTAGCTAGGACAAAAGTGGCAGAGCCAGACTGCACATTGTATCAGTGCCAGGCTTGGTCTGGCATTCATTTCCTCAGAAAGAGATATTAAGGGTCCAGTCCTGCAAATAGTGGATGTGTCTTGTTTCTGTAACTTTTTTAAAAATAGAGTGAGTTTCCTGTTTGCAACATTTAATTTGTGACTGCCTGTCTGGTGTGTAACTAGCAGGTATAACAGAGCTGTTTGCTTTGCTGGGCACACCTTTTCCTTAATAGTACAGGAGGATCATGTTAAGATCCCTGGAAGTGTCTCCACGATTTGAACTTTCGTAGTAAACTCAATGTAATGTTTATTAACTGATCTCAGTGGCTGCTTCAACTAAGGTTCAGCCATGAACAACTTCTCCCCTGTTGTGCAAACTGCTTCAAAGCAAGCTGTATCAGTAATTTAAATTTTTCATGTAAGGACATTTGAAAAATATTTTCACTGAAATAAACCTTTGAATTGTCCTGAATGGCATAAAAGTCGTTCTTAAAGAAATACTTCTCATGTTCATGCACGTGTTTGTCATTCATGGTGTAAGTGCAGTGCTGCAAAGCACTGTGCCACACTTACAAAGTCACTTGGATTTCATTGCATTTGGCTGCTGATGAGTGAAGTCTGGAAGTGAGCTCTGTGCAAGACTCCTTTGAGTGACAAGTGGCTGAAGGGGTCCTCAATTTGTGTGAGAGCAAGTGGGACTGAGTCGTGTCTGTACAGGGACAGTGAAATTATGCCAGGTGCTGCATACGTGTAATGTGGGCAAACTTAGTAGATACATTAAAACATTGAGTTCTGCTTCTTGCTGATTTAACATGAAGTCAGAAGGATGTTGTATTTAATAAAAGGCTAATGTGTGCTGTGCTACAGATAGAGAGCAGTTCTACTTACTGTATGTTAGTGTTCACCCTGTCCCCAAGGAGACTGGTGAGGAGGTAATACAGATGTAAATAAATTGAGGGAACCTTTATTTATATACATATATTTTCTGTTGTTTGTGTGTGTTTTATACATATACACCTACAAATACATATATATACACATATATAATTTCTGTCAAAGTGAGTGTCCTCAGGCAGCTGGGATGGGCAGTGTAGGAGCTGTTTTTAATTGAGCAAAATGTATGTCCTGACATTTTAGGAAATATTTCTCTTCTACAGAGAGAGATTGCCACTGATGAATGGTGCCTGTCCAGTAGCAAATCTCTGTGTAATCGCATTTGATCAGGATCCTCACAATGAGATTGTCTTTCATCTGTAAAATTTCAGATGGTTTGAATTTGTAGCTACTTTTCTTATAAATGCACCTATGTGTTTATTTTAGAAAGAAAAACTGATAAACTAAAAAAATTCTGTTCAAGTGCAACATGTAACTGAGAATATCATTAGACTTCTCAGTAACTTTGATTTATTGAGCAGATTAATGGTAATTGATTAAAGTAATTTTCTTTTGCAGACAATAATCTGTGTGCCTTGTGCACTGATATTACATGCACATTCTAGGCTGATGACAAGTTGCCTTAACATAAGGCTGACCAAAGTACTTATGGATATTTCTGGTACACAAATAAGAATCAGGAGAATATCAATATTAGGCACATTGTAACAAATTAAATTATTTGGCAAATGATTCTAGCAAAGAGTGAGTTGAGTGAACAAAATAGCATTAATCTTTATTTGTAAGTTGTTCTTCAATCATTATTGATTTTCAAATTTAGATAGTTATAATAGGTTGCAACACTGACATGAAAAGTAAGCCATTTTTTCCCAGGGACTGGGGGAGGGTATGTTGCAAACAAATGGAAAATTTAATGTAAGAAAGAATTAGCTGTGTGTAAGAAAACATTTTAAAAAGGAATATCAGTTGTGAAAGTAATATTTGAAAATCTACTATGAAATGTAAATTTCATTTCCTTTTAAAGGTATTTGCATAGCACAGAGTTTTTTTATTTAACAAAATGAAACAATGTTTACCCTTTCTGAGCAAATATATATAAATCACTCTTTGCAAGAGGAAGCTGTATAAATTTCTTTTCTGTCCCATCAACTTAGCATTTGTGAACCAGCATTTTACAATAAACTCTAGATGTTTTTACAAATAGGATATAACCCACAGTAAATAAATAATTTCCAAATTGTCGCTGGAAATTTGTGGAGGTTGGCCAAGGAAGAGCTTTTCTTTAATACCTTTTTTATTCTTTTTAAGTTCTCAGGTAGTGATAAGGACATGCTATTTCACGAGGGCTGAGAAAAACGCTGTTGTACACTGTAGGCATTTCTGCTGGCTTTCCTTCATCTCCTGCGGGTGCCCCTCCTCCATTTTGTTTTCCTTTTTCACAAGTTTTCTGGTTGTGCTCTCTCTTGACCTCACTGTGTGAGCTTGTAGCCACACAGGACACTTGCAAGAGCAGAAAGCACTGCTGTTGGATTAAAGCAAGAGCACACAAGTCAGGAAAGAGCCTGCAAAGGCAGCAGAAGGAAAGAGGAGGTCTGCAGATTTTTTCTGTAAAATAATGCAGTAATCTTAAAACAGGGCTTGAGTTTTGTACAGATTGTTTGACATGTAATTTTGAAAGATAGCACAGCTATTTGTGAAAAATCCCTAAATAGATTTCGTTAAGATCTGTTTTTTCTCTTGTGATTTGTTATTACAATTCAGAAGAAATAAGACTAGAGAAATAAGAATAAGCACTCTCAGTCTGAAAAGACAAACAAGCACCAAATAGAAGGATTATTTTCTTTCTATTTTTTTCATGGCAAACAGGTTTCCCCAAAATAAACCTTTGAAAACCATGTGACATAATATAAATATTAATTTGTCCCTGCAAAATAACGGCTTTTATTTATTTCTAAGATATTACATCTCTGATGTGTATAAATATGCTTTTTTATTCAGAAGTTGACCTTAACTTAGTGTTTTATAATAATGATATTTTAGAACCTTTTATTAATATATTTAACCTATTTCTTTGCATTAGTATTCCAGGTTGCATGTTTTGTAAAATAGTGTGTCCAAATACAGAATGTAAACAGAAGGTACTTGTACTTTTGTGATAAAGTGTGCTTATTCCTGCCTAGTGAGTATATGATGAAACTCTTCAAAAGGGTTATAGAAAGTGCTTCTGGAGACAAGCATAAGAAACTTTCATTTCTCTTGTCCTTATGTCTCCAAAGTCATACCCACCTTGAGTTTGATTTTCATCTTCCCTTTGATAGGGTTTGAACACTACCATTTGTTAACCTTGTCATACACCTGGACAGCAGGGAACGTGTTCTGCACTTGGTATTTCATTTCCATGTTTATCAGTCGTGGTTCTCGGTGAGGAGAGGCATTCACAAGTTTTGTGAATATCTGATAGCAGCGTCTCCTTAATACTGTGTTCAGTGGCTTTGGGCAAGTTTTCTAAGAGAAAGGACATGCTGCATTACTTTATTTTGCTGTACCTGTTTGATTTTTACATGTCTGACTACGGATTCAGTTTCTTGGCAACTGATTGTCTGTTATATTAAAAAGTAGCACAGAGATTTCTCTCAGGATGCAGAGCTGAGCAAGGAGCACTGCTGAGCTGTGCTCACGGATACCAGGGTACCTGTTCTTGCTTAAACTAGGGCATGGGCTAGCTGTATGTAACTTCTGCAAGCACCTGCCTGACCAGGAACAGAAACTCTCCCAGTTAGCAAACCAATATTGCTCACTCTGTGGGCTTTAAGACTGCATCTAGTGATAAATAACCTCGGCTCAGGGCAGGCTGAGGCAGTGGAGTGTGATCTCCTGTCGTGTGAGAGGTTGCACGTTATTCCCTGTGTTGGTTTTTTGCCCTCCCCACAGCAACCTTTACTGCATTTGGCACGCGGAGGAGGGCCCTGCTCCCATCAGCAGTCAGAACACAGCCACCCTGACTTTTGGGAATGGGGCAGAAGTGGGGAAGGAAAGAATGTTGCCAGATGAACATTAAATTATATTGTGCTACCTTGCTTCAGAACCAGGGAAAGATGCCCAAGCTGTTGATTAGAGGCATGTGTGTAGCCTGAGACCGCAGAGACTTGATGGGTGCATGTGTCTGCCAGCAGATGTTGGCAGGAACCAGTGAAGCACCATGTTTGTGGTAATGGTAACATCCCTGTAATTCACACTGGTTCATGGATTTGTTAAAAATTTATTTATCACTGTTAATGTTATCACCACCTTTAAGTTTAATAATAACAGATTGCAAAGACGGGTATTTTGTTCCCTTTCCAAAAGGAGCAGGACACAGTAAATTTTAGAAGATGAAAGGTGCTACAGTGGGTAAATCCACACCAGGTTTAGTCTGTACCTGGTTAAGGGCAGCTGTGCAATAGGTCTCCCAGTGCACAGGTGGAATAGAGGCATTTGACAGTAGTGTGGTGGCTTGAACTGCAGGTGAAAGTGTCCTGAGCTGTGTCCTGTTTAATGTGATTGAGCAAAGTACTTGTGCCATGTGGGAGGTAACAGCAATTCACTCAGCACACGTGCAAATGCCATGTGTGGATGCACTGACTCATGTTAATGTAATTACCTCACTGTAATTGAGTTAAGTACAATTGATTTAACAGTAGTGAAGATGAGCCCACAGTTACAGTCTAAAATGTGAGTACATATTTGATTGTCAGGTTTGCTGTTTCTTGCTGGAGGTTGAAATTTTTCTTCATAATACAGTGGCTGAAGAATGTGCTTAACTTTCGCCCCATCCACAGTCTGAGTGGAACTTAGGATGGTACTTCGTGTTTTCTTGCATGTATTTTCCAAATACTCTGTGAGCTATTGATAATACACCTTTTGCAGAGCAGGAGGAATCAGCACAGTGTGCTCAGCACCACTTTATTTGTCAGCTGCTGTGTAGGCTGGGTTCTGATACTGAAGTAGAATGTCTTTTCTTGTCACTCAGTTGCTTTTGGGAGGATCTCATGGCAATAATTTTTAAAACCCCGTGGTCCGCTGCTCCACAAACTCAATCTTTTCTCAGAAATGTTCTTCATTTCCGCTTTATATTAGTTCCTAGATGCTAAGAAGCTCAACTATTTACTCAGACTTAATCCAACAGTACTTGCCATCTCTAGTTCAGTATGTTAGCACTTACTAATTCATGATTTTATAGGCACTAGAAGTGTGAAGATGATATGAGAAAGGGGTTGAAAAAAACTTGCCTCTTGACTGGCTCATCAGTTACTAAGTTTATCAGATCTTAATTGTATAGATTTGGTATATTATGTTAATACAAACAAATTTACTTCCCAGTGAAGTGCAAAGTAAACTTTGAATTTATTTTTTTTTTAGCGGTCCTGAACTGGTCTTTGTCATTACTGATAGAAAGGCTTTGTGATATATTCAAAATTTTCCATGAAGGGTTAATCTGTGTCCCTCTGGGTTCTGACCACAGTGTGTGAATACCTGAGTGAAACATCCCACAAAGAAAAATATTTTGAAATTGCTTTTAATTACTAAACTTGATTTATCTTTTAGAGTTAAATTTAACTGATGCTCTTAGGGTCTGATTTGACATAGTTTAGCACATTTAGGTTCACTGCATCAGAAGGAGCAGCCTTACTTTCTTTGCTCTTTCTGTGCTGGCCCAGGCTCCAGCATCAAGCAGTTTAGCAAGTTAAACTTGTTTTAAAAACAAAACACACACAACCCCACCTTTTTTCTTTTTTTTTAAATTACATTTGTGTGGACATTGCTACCTCAATTGGTGATGATTCAGATGATTGCCAAACCTGGTACAGTGGGTGAAGGAAAGAATCTGCATTTCCAGCAGAAAAGAGCAGAAGGGAGCTTCTCCTTTTTCCTGACAAGGCCATTGTGTAAATTAAAAAATTATGTTAATGAATTTATATAATTTTAGTTGTGTTGGCTTTTCAGGAACAGTTTCTGAAAACAGGATATTCTGAAAATAGAATATTCTGTATGTATCTACACACAGATATTCATATCCTTCTCTTTGTCTACAAGTACTGATGGAATTTTGATGTAATGATGTAAGATATTAGAGATTCAGGCTGCTGTTTAAAGAGCCAACTACTTTTACTTTATGATCAGTTCATTTGCAATGGGTTGGTTTGTTTGTTTTTAAGAACCAAAATGTCATATTTGGCCAAAAACCTTGCATGGATAACTTCTTATATTAACTGTAATGGAGCAGAAAAATATCAGGAACAAGCCCAAAATATTCTATACAGCTGTGATTACAGGTTGTTGCAGCATAAAATACAGTTCGTATGTCTTACAAATCTAAGCACATTATCAAGCATATTACTATTTCTTTATTAGAAATTCCAGTTAACCCTGAAGTTGAAGCATGTTAAGGAAGCTAAAAATAGTCTTGATGTGTAGATGATTCAGTCAGAAGTTGCTCCAGACTTGGGAGTAGGCTGTATCAGAAATGATGCAGTAACGCTATTTGATGTAGAAAAACACAAAACAGGTGCAGCAAGTGTTTTTTTTTATATGAGGTGATTAATAATGCATTCTGGTGGGTGAGAGTTCTTCATATTTCAGAAAAACACCACTGATGGCCATTTATCTAGTAGTAATAGTTTACACCATGAGACTTGGTGAGTGAAGCTCCTGTTGGCTGCTCTGAGTTTTATCTTGGTTTGAAGCATGGAGCCATTTTGACCAGCCAAGAAAGATACCTTTTTCTATGAATTTTAAGGGCTTGGATAGTTGTTCAAACACCATTAACTGTAATTGATACCAAGCCCTGTGTGAGTCTTTGTATAAACATGACCAGTGTTTCTGCCTTTATGTCCAACTGGGGCATGAAGGCAGAAAACCAAAGGCACCAGTGCAAGGAAAGGGACTCTTGTGACATTTGAAGTGCAAGCAATCCAGACCTTCAGCAGGCAAGCTCTGGGCTCTGTATTTATCAGAAACTTTTAACAACACTTTAAAATCTTCTCCCTTCAGCAAAATTTGTGCTCCCTAAACAGGGAAGTGTCATGTGTTAGCAAGCACTGAGGCAGGCTGCACTGGTAACCTGTCCAGCCTCTCTCAGGCTGAATCCATGACCCAGCTGCTTCCTGGCTCTGAGTCATCCTGTCTCTTGTAAAAGGATCCTGTGATGTTCCTGCTCAGCAAGTGCAACTGGGCTCATAACTGCCATTTTTTCCCTTAACAGCAGTGATGTGTTAATCAGTGACCAGAAATGACCTTCAAACAGACGTATAATTTTTATAGAACTAAAAGCAACAGAGGGAAAAGTATCTTAAAATCACAAGCCACAGAGCATGTGACTGAAGAGCAGTGCTATGTAATTTAATGGGCTAAGTAACACCCATTTTCTCCAGGTGGCTGTGATGGAGTCTCTCTGGGCTGGTCCATCTTTCTAGTTTCTGAGCAGGGACCCTGCCCTTTCCTTTGAGAATGACTTTTCTCATTCTTCAGAGTTAGTTTTTTCCAACTAGAAGATCCATGTTACTTTATCCAGGATCCTAGGATTTGACCCAGTTGTTGCATGTGGCTTAGCTGGGCTGTTCTTATGAGAGCACTGCTGGAGAGCTCTCTGTCACTGTCCTGGCCATGTGTTTGCTTGACTGATTATACATAGCCAGTTGTGTGTCCTTTTCACCAGACAACAAATGGCTTTGCTACTGGTTTTGATTTTATATGTGATAAGCCTTCATTTTTATCATATCAGGCAATGAGAAATGGATTGGATAAGAGTGTTATTTCCCAGGAGAGACACCTGTGACTTAACTATCTGTGAGTACATTCACAGTATGTTTTCTTTGATGAGAAAGAAAAGTTTTTAGATGCCCATTTTTCTTCTGTGCCCTTTGGAAGACAGGACAGCAAGATTTTTAGTTTTTATAAGCTGCATGGGAAAGCAGTCAATCCCCATTGTTACTCTCTAGAAAAGTTTCTCATTCACATTAGGTTATGTCATTTGAGAAAAAATACCAGGTCTTAAAGCTGTGCTTTTATATCACTGATGATTTTTACTTCTTTAACTCTCTTCTAAACAGCTGAATTGAAAACTGAAATATTTTACTGATATGGGACTAATTCTTGCATCTTCTGGTAGTCTTAACTTTAGTTGCTTACAGGAGGGAAACCTGAGGTCTTGAGTCTGTGAAAATCATATATCTTCCAGCTCTGCATCCATTTTTATGGTGTCTCTTCTCTATGTATTTGAATGTCCTAACAGCCAAGCACTGCCCCTCTCTCACTTTTAAGTTTCCCATGTTTGTTGTTAACTTCAGGGGCTTATTTCTTTGAAAATACTTGATTGTGATTAATCAAGTTAATATGTGTTAACAGTAAAAAAAAAACCACAAAAATCAAGGCTTTAATTTTTTGTAGTCTTGACTTTGTTTTCTTGTAAACATTTTTTACAATTTCTTATCTCAAAAATATCTTGCCTGCCTATGTAACAGACATTTATGCACCTGGATACTCTGAAAAATATTCCCATGTTTACAGAACAAAGCCAGTCATAAGAAATCCCACGTGCTATATGAACTGCAGAAACCTGACAGGTGACTAATCATAAATATAATCTTATTATTTTCTTGCTTTCTTAAAATAATTATTTGCATGATCTAGTGGTCACACCTAAGTGTGGATGTGCAAAAGTATCATGTAGCTATAAGGGATTAAAACTGGTTTGCTAGTTTGTCCTTAAGATCTGTTGAATTGACCTGTTTAGGAAAGTGAGATAAATTATATCAGATTGGTCTCAAAATCAGTCACTATCCTAAGTTTTGTGTTGTTTTGTTTGGTTTTTTCTCCTGTGTCTCTGTCCATGAGCACATTTTGCTCGTGAGTGGAGTGTTTACCAAGTCTACACAGTCCTCTAGCCCATGATACTTACTGTTCTTGGAGGAGGTGGTTGTTTGTCTGTGGCTCTTTTTCTGTGCCAGTTTTCTGCCAGGGTATGGAAACATATTCCAGGTACATTTCTTGCCCATGGTGTCCACTCTCCTGCCCAGCTGTGCTGTGTCACAGTGCCTGTGAGTGCATTGCTGCACAGCCTGCCAGCTCTTCATGCAGCCTTAAAGCCAGTCCTGGAGATGCATTCTGTTCTCTGACATGGAAGTGGTAGTACAAAGCTTTGTCTTCTTCTTCCTGCTCTATAAGGTGGTTGTCAGCTTCTGGAATGCACTACTTCTTCATGGATACAGACATTAGTAATGTATTTTTTAGCCTTCAAAACACCTAAAAAGCAGATTTATCAGGTTCAGTTTGTCAGCATAGTGAACAGAATCACAGTATGTTAGCATTTACTGATCCATTATTATTTTTTGCAAGAGCTCTACCACAAAATATTTTCTTAGACTGTGCCTGTCTAATTAGACCTATTTATTGTGTTATCCAAATTTGCTGAAACATTTTTCCAGAGGAGATCATAGCATCACACTGACACCTTTGTTGGTTTTGGTTGGTGAAAAATTCTTACCTGCTTATCTGTTTATGCCTTTTGTCCTTTATATGTTCTATGAGAGCAAGTGAGACTCTCCATTGTTCACGTTCCTATGGGCTAAGGCAGGCAGGTCTGCTCACCAGCTTATCCCTGTGCACCCTCTGTACAACCCCATGGCTCTCAGGCCTCCTCTTGCATGGCAGGAGGGGCACCTACAGTCAGAATCTGTATTTCCTCCCTCCTATTGCATGGAGCCTGGATGAACCAACAACTGTTAGATCCTGATCATCCCCATTCTTACCTGTAGCAGCGTTGAGTCCCCACCTGAAGGTGGAGATGGCTTTTGCCTGAGTGTGCAAAATCTGACTTGGATTAAAAGCTGTATTTTACCAGCTGTCCAGACCTGGTGGAAATAGAGCACAGCTATTTCACATAATAGTTTCACCTACCATCTTTTACCAAAGCCTGAGTCATTCCCACACATAGGTGATTGTTCCTGATTTACTTCCCTGCATCTTCACAGCTATTTATAGCTATAACTGAGTCAAAGACTGCACAAATGGATGTTGGCCCATGCTCAGGTGAATCTACTGATAATCATTAGAGTTTATTTAACGAGTGCTTGAGCACTTGGTCAGAAGTCTTCCTTCTCCTGTATCTTTCTTCCTGATCCTCCTCTCTTCCTCTCCCAATGGGAGCTGTTTCTGCAAGAACTGCTGGGCACATGCATCTGGTATAGGTTCTGCCTGGATTTAAAAAAGCCTTTGTGGTTCAATACTGCAGCATACCTGTTCTGCCGTAGTGTGGTATGGACAAGAGACATCTGCCAAACTCCAGTTACTGACAAGTCACGTTTTCTGCCAGCAAGAGCTTCCCGGCTAACCTCTATTATGCTTTGCAATGGACACTTTGTGTGGCCCAGTGCTTAATTTGGTTGCTGTTGGATTGATCAATTTGATGAAGCTAGGTTATGGAGTTGCCTTTAAGTGACATGTGTGTTTTCACATGCTCATGCACATGTATGTGAACTGTGATAAGGGAATACTGAGTTTGTGCAATCAAAGAGGAGCACATAGATGATACTGAAGCCTGATCCTCCTCTCTTCCTCTCCCAATGGGAGCTGTTTCTGCAAGAACTGCTGGGCACATGCATCTGGTATAGGTTCTGCCTGGATTTAAAAAAGCCTTTGTGGTTCAATACTGCAGCATACCTGTTCTGCCGTAGTGTGGTATGGACAAGAGACATCTGCCAAACTCCAGTTACTGACAAGTCACGTTTTCTGCCAGCAAGAGCTTCCCGGCTAACCTCTATTATGCTTTGCAATGGACACTTTGTGTGGCCCAGTGCTTAATTTGGTTGCTGTTGGATTGATCAATTTGATGAAGCTAGGTTATGGAGTTGCCTTTAAGTGACATGTGTGTTTTCACATGCTCATGCACATGTATGTGAACTGTGATAAGGGAATACTGAGTTTGTGCAGTCAAGGAGGAGCACATAGATGATACTGAAGTCACACACCTAACAAGTCTAACCCTTTTTTATTTCTCTCACTTAAATTTCTACTCACTTGATTTTTATGGTCACCTATTACCTGCCCTCTTCCATTCCATAATGTGCTGTGCTTTCAGCTACAAATGGCTGCATCTTACATAGTAGCCAGAATATAAATGTTGTATGGTCATATGTCACTGAAAGGAGTCTAGAAAAAGAAATAATGCACAGAATTTTTTGTTTCCCACATCTTAGCTGGGTTTCTTACATTACAGTTGCTATATGATGTAGCTCTGATTTTAGTCTTTGGAACTTTTTCTTTCAAACAGTCCAATAAAAATAAAGCCTGGGATTTGTTTACTTCTGGTATTAAAAGCAAACAGTGCAGGGAGCAGACCACTTTTATTGGACCTGAAAAGGAATAATACAGATGGTAGAGATCTCAGGCTGCATTTTGTTTATTATGGATTTCATGTTTTTGGGGGTACTGAGCTGTTGGTGTGGGTAGGGAAGGGGAGGGGTGGAAGCTTTCACTGATGTTATGGTTGTCTGTGAGAACAGACTATTACACCAATGCAGCAAAAAGACTAAACGGAAATGTAAATATGCAGTAGTGAAAAAAATGCAATTTTGTATAGTTCTGAGTTTTTTGTCCAATATGTAGTGTAACGTTATGAGGAAGAAAAGTCTTCAGCCAGAACTAGGAGGAATAATATGGTTATGACTGATTGAATCTTACTACAGATGGGTACAATAGAAATAAATTTATTGGAAATTAAGAAAATGAAAATACTGCAAAGCCAAGTCTGGTAATTCCTTGAGCTGGAAAGGTTATCTGGAAGAGAACATTATCAATCAGATTTGTGCTTCCTTTGTCAGGCAGGATCTGTGCCCCTAACAGACAGGGAAAACCTGAGTGCCACCAGTGCCCTGTGAAACATCTGGCTTCTAGTATTGAAAGACATGGGTACAATAGAAATAAATTTATTGGAAATTAAGAAAATGTAAATACTGCAAAGCCAAGTCTGGTAATTCCTTGAGCTGGAAAGGTTATCTGGAAGAGAACATTCTCAATCAAATTTGTGCTTCCTTTGTCAGGCAGGATCTGTGCCCCTAACAGACAGGGAAAACCTGAGTGTGCCATACGTGCCACCAGTGCCCTGTGAAACAGCAGGCTTCTAGTAGTGAAAGAACGACAGATATTGGAAGGATGTTACTAGGTGAGGCAGATAAACCATAAATGTGTGTTTGGAAGGATTTCTCCTGTGGATTGTCATTGCCTGTGTTTCACAATGAGATGTGTCTGGCGTGTCTGAGGTGTAATCAGCCCACAAAGCAAACCCGTTCAGAATTAGCAGGGTGATGCTGCTGGGTCTGCTCTCCTCCACGAGTGTTGATGGGAGCTGTGTCAGCACACTGCAAGAGGCAGGACTTGTCCTTAAGGAACCCCTTTGTGTCTTCCTGCTGCAGCTGGTCTGACCCTCTTCCAGGAGGCCTCAGAAAACATTTACATTCTTTGCCAGAGCATGCTAAAATTAGGACATAAAAATGACAGATTCAATAATGGAGTCTCAATATTTAAGTAGTGTTGTATTTTCTGCAATCTGAATTGAAGCCAATGTTATTGTCATTTGATTGATGCGGTTGGATGTATGATATTCCAGTTTCACAGTTACTTCCTACCTAAATACACATATTCATAACCATAGTAATAAAACAGTATTTTAAAAGTAAAGTTTTTCAAGGATTTCTTAGTACCTCTCCAATACCTATGCTAACATTAAACAGTTTATAATTTATAATTAAAATCCTTAGCTCTCGTCCATAAAAATCACTTTAATTTGCCTTCCATTTACTTGAGAAGGGTTTTGCCTCAAATGCTCTTTTCTCATTTTTATCACTGTAAATGCAGAGGTGTTTCATTGAAACACAGGTTGTGTCTTTTGTAACAGAATATAGGTTTGATAACAAAAGTGGCTCCAAACCAACAATTTCTGTCAGTTTTTAAAATGCAGCTGTTTAGGGAATTTGTTCACAGTAAAGTTAAAAATTAGGTATTCTCCCAAATCCTAAGTTAAAAGGGCTGCTAAGTTGAAGTTACTTTTTGAATCCTCAATGCTATCTCCTCTCCCTGATGTGTATTTCTAAAAGATAGTTTAATTTGAAGTCAGCCACTCATTTCCTGACTTGTATTACTAGTTTCACTGGTATCTAGCACCTTGATTATCATGCCATGATCATCTGCCACTCCCTCCTCTCAAAAAGAAAAAGTGATTAATGTTTAAAGTATAAAATAACCTTGTGCTTGTTCTTCATCCAAACCAAATGGGTTCTTTTGTTCAGATATCTGAATACCTAATAGATACTTGTAATTCTGATAAAATTCTATCAAATAAAATATAGCTGCCTAGAAGTTGGTAGAATTGATGTCATGCTAGATTACCTCATTCTAACAAAAAAAAAAAATTAAGTTGAGTAAATGTGTGTAACATGCTGCACAAGAATAGCTAAGGAAGCCATAATTAAGGAATCACAGAAGTACTAAGGACCTTGAATTCTAAGTTAGGAATTGTTAATACAGTGTAAATGTTGCTGTTAATTTTTCTTTTATTGTTAAGGTAAAAGGGTTTTTGTTTACAGTACAGATAATGTTGTGAAAAGAAGTAATCATCCCCAACAAAAAATTCAGCCTATTTATTGCTTGTTTTATAGGCAATATTTGAACCTCACCAATTTTGTCAGATAGTCTTGTTTTATTCTTGTATGCATGGAGACTTTGATTTTAGTAAACAAATTTTCTAACCAGTATTTTGTTTTTGTCTTTTGCTTGTATATTGGCATATTAAGTAAACAGAATTTAAAAATAGATGGTAAATATAGTTTCTGACCTCCAAATGGTTTAGCAGCATTGATGTATTGCCTGTGGATGGCTTCTTTTGTCGTTTGTGTAGGACCTTGCACAGTGCAATGTGAGTCCTTGGTGGGAAGCAAGGACACCTGTACCATAAAAGTGAAAACTATGTTTGCCCAAAAGCTGGTGAATAGTTCAAGAGAGGTGTCTGTTTACAAGATAATGGATTTTTATCTTTGAATTGCTTAGGGCATGGTTACTCTCAGTTGGCTAAAATACCAAGCATGTTCACTTACTCCCTCACTCCCTGGCTCAGAGGAGCTCTCAAGCAGACAGCGTTTTTCTCTGAAGAATTAGAAGAGGCCATTGAAGCATGGAGGAGCTTTGCACTAAAGCAGCTGATGGTAGTTTTCAGAAAACATTCTCTGCAGCCTGGTCTCGGGTTTCTGAGGTGAAGGTGCTGTGCTGGGCTGGCAGGTTCCTGTTCTCAGCCCAGGGCCTGGAGAGGGTGGAAGTGATATGAGGACAGTTTTTCAGACTCCAGCTCGTAGGTAGCTGGGGAGGAAGAGAAAAAAGGAGGTAGGGGCAGGGGTGGACTGCCAGCATGAGCCAAGCCAGGATTTGCCTGTAAACCTTCGTTCTGCTCCCAGTACTTGACTGGGAAGAGGGAGCAGCTGGCTTGTCTGGGGCTTTGGCTACATTCCATCAGGATCCCACAACCATCCACTCTTTCCTCCATCCTTACCACCCCAGAGTCCTACCTCAATTTACCGCTCACAAGTAAGATTCTTTTTGTCCTGGTTATTAGCCTGTATCTGCAAACATAACCCTGCTACCCTTGCCTTAATTTTCTGTTTCCCTTTTGGGCTGCAGAATTGTTGATGGCTACATGTTACACAACACTTCAGGAGGAAAGAGGTGGGTCAGGATAACTGGGATATATTTTGCCATGAGAATTGGGGGAGATGGAGGTTTTGCCATGAGAATAGGAGGTTCAGGATGTTGCTGATGCCATATGTATGCTGATTTGCTGATTCATTTGTTTAAAATGCAAGGGGGTTTTAGTGTCAGCCTGTGGCTCTTGTAGCTGACCACAGTGTTAGCCATTCTTCTGTTTACCAGTGAAGTGTGAACCACGTAATTTTCTCATGTGTGGGGTTACAAAACCGTGGATGAACTGCTTTCTCATAATTTTCCTGGTACCATTTTGCAGCTGGTATACAAATTAAAAGTTAAGAACAGCTTCCTCATAGATGGATGTTAAGGGTCTCCAGAAAGAAAACATCGCTCTCAGGCCACTTTTATGGAGAGGAAGGGAAAGGTGCATGTGCAGAGAGACATCCTGCTACATCTGAATTAGCAGATCACAATCTGGGCCTAATTTATTTTTAATTATATGCAGTGTCTTGGGGTGGTGGGAGGTGGTGAGGGAGGTGGATAAAAAACCTTTATATAGCTTAAACATCTCTTGAGATGGGGGTTGTCATTCTTGTGCGTGGGGGTATATAGAGGAGCCCAGAAATTAAGGTCACAGACATCATAGGGCAGGCATGGAAAATAAAGGTGCTGCAGTTGTTTCTGGAAACATGGTTAATGACACCAGAAAGGTGTAGTATATCTGCAGGAAACTGTGGTTTAGGTGACATAACTCTACCATTGACTCTCTGCTTTCTACCACAATACATTTTCAGTACTTGAAAAATGCAGCAGACTGTGACTTGTACATTGCGCCTTCCTGTGCTTTTGATTTCCACCTCTGTGGAATGATGTACACTGAAGTTGGCTAATTTTTAGATCTGCTAGAAGAGAACTGTGTTTCAGTATATTCAGCGTGGTTTATAAAATGAGTCAAGCATAGCCATGCTGTGTTCTGTCCTCACTACTAAACTTGCAGGAGACATACCTGACAGGAGACCTCTTAGCCAAATCCATCTTGCAGGTTTCACTGTATTTGTATCCATTCTGGAAGAAATTAGAGCAGTGGACTTGGTGGTATTAATGGATTTTCTGGTGGCCCACTCTGGTTTTCTTCCTTCCTTTTTTTATTTTTCTTCCTCCCAGAAGAGAAAGAGAAAATGTCTAGGATTCTGTATGATACCTCCTTTCTTCGTGTAATAGATGAGCTGCAGGAGTGGCTTGTTTTGACCTTTGCGTTGGAAGTTTGTGGTTTTTTAACAGAGAGGAGGTTTGAAAAATACTATGCCTAGGTGGACACTACACAAGTATGCAGCTCATGAATTTTTCAGTTTGTTGCACGTTATCAGGGGAAGAGGTGCACCAAAGAGTCTGATGATGGTGTTCTTCCCTCTTGGGAAGTTTTCCACTTGTCACTAAAATGGATTGAATACCAGGATGTCTTGGAGAGTCTGGTCAGCTGGACATTAGGGCCTCATATTCTGGAAGAATAAAAATTGGGGGGTGGGGAAGAAAGAGCCTCATCCTAATGAAAACAGAAAGAAGATAATCTGCCCTCTTTATTGATTGCATGAGAGGTCATGTTTGTTTGTTCCTAATCTTTGTAGAAAAGAGCCTTCGGGTTTCTGCGTTACAGCAGATGAGTATTTGGGACAGAGAAAGAGGTGGTTTCAGTTGCATGGGGTGACTGCACTTGCCTGAGGGTAGAATAGCTCAGTGGTGAGTGAAGGAAGGAAAGGGCCCCCATCCTGGGGTGTCTGTGGGGCTCCCAAAAGCAGTTCAGTCAGCTGGTAGCAAGGGAATGCTTGCTGGGAGGGAGCTTGGAGGTATTAGACCATCAGGAGACCATCAAGAGAAGATGCTTCTCAGTGGAGGAACTTCCGAGGGTCTGGGATTAATAGTGTGAGATTAAACTATCTGAGATTAATAGTGTGGTTTCTGGAGATCACTGAAACGATGTAAGTGTTGGCAAGGTGCTGCGCAGGACAGCCTTACCTGCCATGGCTGCACATTCACAAGGCTTCTTTTGAGATGTGCTGGTGGGTTTTTTGACTGCATAGAACTGATTCAGGGAGCAGAAACAAAGCAGAAACCTGGCACTGCCAAGGAGAGCTAAACGGTTTGCTTCCTGAGTCAACGCGAGGCTTTGGTGGGAAAAGAGGAACTTCCCTTTTGAAACTGACTGAAGTGAGTCAATTCTCTCTTGTGCCTAGTGTGACTGATGAGAAAATACTTAAACTAAGAAACGAGAGAAGAGACTGGTTTGATTTTCATGCCTGGTATTAAAGCACAGAACAAGGAAAACTCGGTAAATGAGAATTGCATATGCAGTAACATAAATGGTCAATGAAAAGGAGAAAAGGGTGAAAATCACTAGCAGAACGCTAGTTGTGTAGGTGCTACACTAACAAAAATGCACTTACTAAAGCAGGAAAAGAGGGTTAGGTGAGGAGGAAAAGCAAAAGATATGTTTAACATCCAGACTCTTTTTATTAGTGTACAAAATCAGAGCAGCCGCTGCTGGATGTGTAACCAGATACAGAGACAGCAAGAAGGTAGCCAGATTGCGTTCATGGCCTGAACACAAATACTTAAAATTATGCAGAAAATTGGTAAGGTTTTATCGGTGAAGTTGGCACCTTGGAAACAAAGAGTAGCATGGACACAGTAGAATCTGTTTGGCCAAAATCACTTTGTGAAGGAATTATGAGAGACTTGTTGTAGATCTCTAGCTTAGATTTATATACAGACAACATGTCTAATAATATAATATAATAATGTGGGGTTTTTTGTATGCAACCATCAATAGCTTTCTTGAGTAGAAGTTGTGTTATTTTGGGCTTGAAAGGAATTGCTGACCCTACAGAAAACATGCTTGTTTAAAAAATGGAGGTAAAACATGAACTGTGTTTACTTGGTGTAAGTTAAATGAGATAACAGAAAGTTGTAATTATTTTAAGATACATGTGGTAAATTTAAGAGAACTGTTTAGTAAACATAGGTGAGCTGAAGTACTGAAGACTTAAATAGAGAAAAGGTTCAACTTGAAACACAAGTAAAGGAAAAGGAGAATTGTGGCAAATTACCTAATCGTTCTAGCAGAGACCCTTTTATTGGGAGGGATAGTGTGTTGAGAAAAGGTAATGCAAAAAAGGAATAGATTATCAAAAGAAATCACTTCTTGGAAGTTGTGATGGAACAAGAACTGTAAGTATTAAGCTGAGATAGAATTCATTTAAAATTCTTAAAAGTTAAAGCAGTTAATAGAAGTTTCTTAGATACATAAATTAAGAAAGAAGAAATCCTTCTGTTGTATAGGGAGGGTGGTTTTGAATTAGACAGAGCCTTTTGTTCAAAAGTTAAATAAATACCTTTGCACACTTCTCAGTAAGAAAAATAACAGTGTGGGGACAGCGACAGGATGATGAATGGAAACAAGGTTATGAACATGACTACGGTCATGGTGGAAATTCAAGACAGAAACAAATTCCAAGTAAATAAAGGTGTGAAATTGCAGTGTACCAGCTGCATGTGGTTACTGCCTACATACCAGCTCTTTCCCTACTGTAAAGTTACTTGCAGTAGCTCACCCTTTCTCATAAATATTTTATACATGTAGTGTACATGGCTCTTCCTTGTCTTAGAGCTAAAGTGCAAATCAAAAAGCTACAAAACGAGTAGTGTTTTGTAGCTTTTTGAAAGTTACTTTATGTTAAGGTTTGGGAAAAAAAGCGTAATGCTGTACAGTTTGCTTTTTTATATAGAATATTGAGGAGCACATTCTCATCTCAAAAAATTGCTGTTTCCACTCTGTATGCCCCAGAGCTCGTTGAACTTCTCTGTGAATAGATTTAGCTCACTGGAAAAACAAAAATCTATCTCTGTTTCCTCTTCCTCTTATCCTCCCCCCTTCTTTTTAAACTGAGTTTGTTTCCTGTGAGATTAGCGAGTTAAATTGGCTTATGGGGAGGACCAAAAGAAGTGCCAGATTTGGTGCAAGATAAGCCTCTAGGAGCAGGAACAAGCCCTTGAGGGTCAGCAGGAGCAGTGTTGAGGTGTTTTGCAAGTTCCCAGTCTTCAAATCCTGTGTTAGTGCACAGAGCTGCACATTGCCCTTGGAGGGGCTGTTGTTCAGGGTAGTGAATTTTGTGTTGGCTTTAGCATTCTGCCTGCGAAAATGCATGGTCTTCACAAACCTCCTACAATGAACTTTTGGTCAACAGCAAAAGTCCTCATAGCAGGACTTGTATCATGCAGCTGATACTATTCTGCATGGGTTTTGGTCTAATGCAAGGGAGGACACTAGTATGTATCCAGCGTAAATTGTTTTGCTTCTGGGTCCTCTTACTGTGTACCCTTGCTTTACTCAAATGTTGGTGGCTCTTGATGGAACTCTTAAGAGGTTGTTTGGAGAGATTTTCTTACAATCTTTATTGTTGTTGAGTTTTAGAATATGCTTTCCTTCATGTCTGGATTTAATTGTAGATAATTTTGGAGGGAAAATAGTTTTCTTACTTTGGGAAACTCAGCATACTGGTGGCATCTGGTCATTGTACTAAGCAATCAATCAATCAGTAGATAAAAAGGGTCAGAAATGAGAGATACAGAAAATAAACGAGGTAAGCAGAATGCCACCAAACAACTTTTCCCCCTCATCCCTCTAAAGGATTTAATGTCTGCAACAGCAGTTGTTCACAGCCCTGACTAGAAATGGCAAAGTTGTGATGAGGCACTTACTTTCCACACTTATTAAAAGTAATGCACGCATATCTGAGGCAATCAGGCCCCCTGTAATGATCCTTAATTCCAAACTTCCTTTCTTTTGTAGAGCCTGGTGAAAGCTGTAAACACTCCCTGACACTGCCCAGGAATTGGTGTGTTTCTTTGAGGACCATTTTGCTAATACAGTTTATACTTGTTAAGTTTTGATTTTTGTTTCATAGTAGGCAATGCTTTCCATGAACTTGTGATCATGGTGTTTTTTATTCATCTTTGTTATTACCAATACTACTACGAGATTGCCAGCATTTTGGACCAAGCCATTGCTTGTAACAGAGATGTGTGAGATATTACATTAGGGTATCTCTTTAAAAAACAAACAAACAAACAAACAAAAAATACACAACAAACCCCCCCCCCCAAAAAAAAAACCAAACAAAAAAAAAAAATCAGAAAAACCCCACCATAAATGGTCCTGTTGAATTGTCAAATTTAAAAAGAGGAAAAAAAAGCTCCAGTCTGAAACCACTGTATTGACTGTTGGTAAAAATAACAGTAAAGTCTCTGACAGCTGAAAGAGAGAAACAGGGAAAAGCATGTTGCTTTTAAGTTTTTCTCTTTGTTTGTTGGCGGTGTGCCCATACATCCCATTCAGGGCTCTAGAAATGGTTCACTGACTTGAAACTCTGCCTGCTTTTAATTGTGTCGGTTTTATTTGTTTAAGTAATGTGAGGAAAATACTGAGCTAGGTCTCTCAACATTAAATTATCAACTTTACAGACATTTTTTGTTCAACTCTTTAGACAAGTTAAGAGGGATTCAGGTTTTAGATTTGTTCTGCTGGTTTCCAAATGCCATTTTTTCACAATGGCTTTGAATTGTTTGTTACTGCACCCTCAGAGAATCTCACCATGAGCCATACATTTGCACAGTAAGTCAGAACCAAATCCATGTCCAACATTGAAAAGTTGTTGAGATCTACTCAAGCAGAGAATCTCACCATGAGCCATACATTTGCACAGTAAGTCAGACAGAACCAAATCCATGTCCAACGTTGAAAAGTTGTTGAGATCTACTCAATGAGAGAACTGTGCAAGTCATTTTGAAGTGGGTTTTTTCAACATTTTTTGTTGTTAAAAGTGCTTGAAATAAACACATGCAAAAACTGTACACCTGCATAACATGTGATTCATGAAAGCATGATTGTTGCTTTACTTAGGCTTTCAAAAGTTTAAAAATCTCTTGTAAATAAAGTGCTTTGTTTAGAAATTAACTTCTGTTGCTAACAGTGAAATGAGAAAAAAAACATTCTAGAATACTGATAATGCCCTGCTTTAAAGTGCTTTGTTTAGAAATTAACTTCTGTTGCTAACAGTGAAATGAGAAAAAAACATTCTAGAATACTAATAATGCCCTGGTTTAGGTTGCAGTTTAAGCAAGTATTTTGAGGTAAAGTAGAAGACAATGTTATGTGTGTCAGATATTAACCTTCTGACATTTTTTAATAATGGTGAAACTCAGGAAAAAAATGCATAACTCTTACTGAGACTTAACTGTATCTTCATTAAGCAGTAATTAAACAGGTAGACAAGCATCCATGCTGTGTTGAGTATTGCAGGAAAATAAGGGCTCGTGCCTTTGAGGTTCCCTTGTGATTAGCACCCATCTGTGTTGTACTGATTGTCTCGTTTTGGAACATTCAACTGTGTGCTTATTTTAGGACAGAATACACACTGTTCAGTTCTTTCCTTTCTTCAAGATTTCCCTGTTGGCCATAGAAGACTGAAGAGTTGTGGACAGACCTAAAGATGGGCTCACACCACAGGCAGTGTCTGTTTTTTCAGTTGAGGTGTGGTGGTGTCTTCTCTCAGCACATTCTGAACTTGGATGTTTCTTCATTGTGGCAAAGATCCCCTTATTGCTATACAGGCATTTCAAAGTGGAGAGCTTGCTTGAAATAATGCTGCCCACCTGGGTGGTTTGTTTCATTGGTTTGTGTACAATTGCTGTCCTCCAGTTGCATTAGTAAGAACATTTGCATATTTATTTTTTCATGCCTTAAGTTTTAATGTTTCAAAAAAGCCAAGCTAATGATTCAGGGAACAGATATATATTTCTTCTTTCATCTGTCCCACAGCCCTTTCCATGCTATTCCCCCCACCTTTTAAATAGTGCTCAACCTCTAGCCTATAAAATCAGCAATTTGTCTTGTGTTTCACACTGTTACATTTGTATGCGAGAGCCATGTCTACTAGAACTGCACAACTGGATAAGCAAAACCAGCCTTTTTCCTAATGAGTGAAGCGGAGTTCTTGGTTACTTTTGGCTACTGAAAAATTAAAAGCACCTGAGCCATTCAGTCAGACCAGCAGCAGTAGTAGTGTCTTGTGCTGGGTGCACTTGAGAGCTCAGGGTTTCAGGAATCTGAGGTATATGTGCTTTCACATGATTTCATTAAAATAAATATTCCAAATTATTTTAAAATTTATAACTTAGCCTATTAGTGCTGTGAAAAATAGACTTTGCAGTGGCACTCCTCTCCAGAAAAACAGGGAGAAGTTAAGTGACGCAGGTGCCCCAAGGTAGCTCTGCTGCAGAACCAGGAACTGTAATCCTGTTCTCCAGCCTCACCAGCACTGGGTTAAGATATCATAATCACAGGAAAGCTTAGGTTGGAAGGCTCCTCTTCATTTCATCTGGTTGGTTGAATATCTTGCTGAAAGCAAGGCCTTGGATAGGGTTATTCAGTGCCCTGGTAAGATGAGTCAACTATTTCCAGCAAAGGGAACTATTACTTTGGGCTTCTTTACTTAATTCCTTTCATAGTGAGAAATTTCTCCCTGTGTCTGAAGCTAGTTTGCTCTGTAGCAGCTCAGGGGGAACTGCTCTTGCTTTTGGTCCTGTTCTCTGTGCATCGTTGTGAAGAAACCAGCTCCCTCTTTGTGTGCTATGAACTGTGTAGGTGTCAGTTCTTGTGCTCTGCTAAAACAGTGTCTTGGTGCTGCAGACCTCCCATGAGTGCTTACAGGGAGCCCGTGTCAGGGATTGCCATCTGATTGTACATGTTCCTACTTGCACTTGTCAAGTAACAGATGCAAGTTGTGTGTCACTTGGCTTTTTTTGGCATGTGACTGATTTGGGATGGCACCTGCAGTGAAGATTTCCTTCTTGACTCCATGGTTCAGCCAAGTGAATGCTAGAAAATGGATTAAGAATCAGTCAGGATACATTTTTTCCTCTTTCCTCTGAGGCATTCATGAGCAAAGGAAGAAACTATGTGTTATAATTCTCCTGAAAGACTTCTGAATGTATGGAAATTGAGGTATTTTGTAATATTCTCTGTGAGTCCACTGATTTAATTCATGTACTGTGTAATTTCTAAAATAAAAGTGTACTGCAACCCCTTTATCTCCACCACCCCTAAAAACTTCCCTGTCATTTTACTTGATTATCATTTTATTTAAGAGTTTGATTAATCAGATATTTCCTGGAATGCTTACTTACTATTGTACATCATTTGTTTGGAATTGTGATGAAAATTTTCATTTTATTAGAATCACTGGTAAGCTCCTGTTGACGTCAGCTTGTCCAAGATTTTTCTACTGCAGTGTAATATTAAAATATTTATCAGCATTTATTTCACTTGCCCTGATGATAAAAATTTCCTTTTCTATGAATGAAAATATAAATCCATACCTAAATCATGGTAGGTAGATTATTGGTGTAGTCAACAGAAATTCAGCAGCTGACTAGGGATATTTGAATTGCCCATGTCAGCAGACTTTGTTCAGAGTGCCTTCCTCATGTCTCTCATGCTTGCTGTATCTTTGATTCATTTTTAGAGTAGTAGACCCATGTCTCAGATATAAAGAATGCAAATTATTAAAAGTTTGATCATAAATTAGTTTATTCTCTTTCCAGACCTTTTCACTTCCTGAGACATGTTAAGAATTTTCAAGGGTTTTAAGAATACAGCATTTCTTCTGCTTCATCTGTAGCATTCAACACGGAAAAGGAAAATGTTATTTCAGTTTTGCTGATACTGAAAATAGGTTCTTTTTACTTGTTTAGTGTTGAATGGGGTTTTCAGTGTATCCAGGACTATAATTTGTATTATCATCTGCTACAGCTCATGCAGAGGAAACTGTTGCTCCACTTTTATGTGTTGTAGATGGGGTAATTTTTCCTGTCGATTATAAATGTAAATACTGTTTTTAAGGCAATGGTAACCAAGAATATTTTTCCTATTTACAGAGCAAGCTTTACATGGAAGGATTTAGAAGCCTAAAAGAAGGAGAACCTGTGGAATTTACTTTTAAGAAATCTTCCAAAGGCCTTGAATCAATACGGGTAACAGGCCCTGGTGGGAGCCCCTGTTTAGGAAGTGAACGACGACCCAAAGGGAAGACAGTACAAAAAAGAAAACCAAAGGGAGATAGGTAATTACCTTACTTTGCTATTCCCTCTTTTTTTCCTTTTTCCTTTCAATTTTTTCTTGAAATTATGTTTTCAGTATTTGTTTGTGAAAGGAAACCCTTCTATGCAAATTTGGCTTTTACATGTAGCTTAGTAATTTTATTAAAACTGTATCTATACAACTACATCAATCACCCACTGATTAGTTTTACTTGAGAAGGTTTTATTCAATTAGAGGAAGCCTGCAGAGGAATATAATATTATTTTGAAGATATTGCTATTAGACTGAAGAGGTCAGTCTGAATACAGGTGAAATAATGTCATGTTTAGGTGAGAATTGTGCATGCTAAACAGACTATCAAAACTATCATTAAACTGCATCAGTAGTTTTATATAGAAAAAAATGTAGATGCTACAGTAAGAGTGAGTGAGCAGAGTATAAGGTTTCCAAAGGTTTTAATTCCTGGTGGTCTGAGGGGCTGTTGTAATAATGCTTGTAATAATGTAATAATGTTGTAATAATGTTGTAATGTTGTAATAATAATTTGTAAGTATAAGGTTTCCAAAGGTTTTAATTCCTGGTGGTCTGAGGGGCTGTTGTAATAATGCTTTACAAATTTCAGGTTAATTTTGATTGCTGCACATCTCTCTACACATGTGCAGCAGTCTGACTTGCACTGCACTTTACCCTTGATTTTCTACTTCTGATGGCTTCAAGAAATTCTGAATCCTCTTCACTACAAAGCCACCTGCACCTAGTTCACCAAGGACAGCCTTTCTGCTTGAAAGCTAGCTTATTTATTTATTTGTTTAGGTGAATTCACCCTTTTTTCCTCATGCTGTTGCCCAGCCCAGACCTGTAATGACTGAGGCCAAGGGGAATACATACTTTGTGAGGATCCTACTAAGAACATCTAAACAGCCAAGTTCTGCCTGCAGTATTTAATGTATGGCATGACTGAGAGGTGATGGCTCTCTTTCTTTGCACATTCTGAAGCAAAGAGTAGCTTAGGAAAGATAGGGTCACCTGGAAAGGCAATGTAGCCCATGTTTGAGAAATTTGGGATCAGGAACCTTTACTAGCTACAGATGAGCTCCACTTGTCCTCACCTCTGTTAAAAGGCTCTTTTTTTTTTTGTCCCCCCACCCTGTTTTTAATTTTTTTTTTAAATTAAGGACTGGAGACAACATGATATTTGTCCCTCTTTCACCTTCTTTGTAAAAGCTAAGTGCCATAAACAAAATTTATTGCTGCTGTAACAGATCAGAGTCCATAACCACAACAAGGAAGCTGGACAAAGCTTTCTTTTTGTAAACAAAATTTATTGCTGCTGTAACAGATCAGAGTCCATAACCACAACAAGGAAAGACCTCGTAAGCTGGACAAAGCTTTCTTTTTTATTATAGAGTCATGTTGCATGCAATGCCTGATTTTTTGTGCTTTGTTTTGTTTTGTTGGTTTTTTTTTTATTTCACCGTAGGATTTCAGATTATTCTTATTTAAATCATTGGTTTTTCCCATGAATTCTAATTGCTAATCTGTTTAGAGTATTATCATTACCACTGTTCTTGATGTTTCATACTTTGGCAGCAAATAAAGGCCGCAGTCATGCTGGTGTGATCCTGTTTACCTATTTGTTGCACATGTATATGAAGGAAGACAGTCCTTGCTTCCTTGCTTCAAAAACCTTGACATTTAAATGGGCTGGTTGTAGGCAGTCAGGAAAGAAGACTGCATATTGAAAGAGGCAGGGATTTGAACAATCTATAGTATACAGTGTAGTAGATGCAGGGGAAAGCTGTACTTTCCAGGTGGAATTCATCTCATCCTAGGGAAGCACATAAAATGTTGGGGTTGAATCTTACCTTACTGCTGTTTCTCTTCAGGGACTACAGAGGGATCCTAGCTCCAATCCTGTAGGTGCTTCCCTTACAAATCTCTAAAATGAAATGAGGTGAATTCTGCTTTCAATCATGTTTTTTCATAGCTGAAGCATAGAAAAAGTTGAACAGATATACCCTGAAAAACAGTGTGGGGGGCTGATCTATGAGACAGTGTACTCTCTAATGTTCACTTGCCTTTAAAAAAAGGGAAAATTTAAAATTAATTTGAATTAATTTGAATGTGAAAATGTGGGCAAAAACATCTACCCACTTCTGTCTCAGAATTCTTACACTTAAGTCATAAGACGCCAAAAAAGGCTGAAATTTGAAATGTTTGAAGTAGCATTGACATTATCACTCAGTGAAAAGCAGTGTCTTTGCTTGAAGGAAAATTAGTTTTGAATGCCTAGACAATAAAAAAGGTGCACCTCCAACATGTCTAGTGAAAAGTTTCTTGAAGATTGCTCTTGTATTGAGAACTGCCTCCATTTATGAAAGCTAATTCCAGCTTCTTGTGTTCATCTCTTTTTATCTTACCAATGTTAAGAGTGTGAGGGCCCAGCTCAGTGCATCCTTTTGTCTGGATCCCATTGGAATGGATTCTCTTACTCTTAATTACTGAGAGGAGTTAGAGATAGCAAAGATGGGGGGAGAAAAAAGGGAAAAGCAGCAATGACAGGGAGGAATAAAAAGTCATGACACTGAGGCTTCCAGTATTGGTGGATTTTGTGAGGCTTCCATGGTAGACTCAGGGTCCCTGTAATTTGCAGTATTGTTGCTGTGGGGACCTTGCTGTGATAATATTTGTGAGGAGTTGCATTGTAGCCAGCTGCAGCTTGCTTTGCAGGAGCTTTTAACACAATCCATACAAATGGAATTCCACAAAGCAGTGCGCTTTGCTCTATTTTGGAAGTGACTGACACAAAAGTGTGGTGTGTTGCTCTCTAGGAATGACCATGGGGGTCTGATGCAGAAAAGATAAAGTACTCTGAAACCACACTTAATCAAGTACTTAGTAACTTGTAGACACATCTGTGATTTAGAGTAGAACAAATTAAATCAGAACCTAACCCAACATCTCAGATTAGAATTGAGAGAAAAAAGGGAAGAAGGAAAAAATCATGCTACTTTTTTTTTTTTTTTTGAGCAAGCACTCCCAGTGTTTCTATATCACTTAAAATGAAACCAGGTAAAGGACTGTTTCATGAATTGTAATTATTTATATAGATGGGAGAATATTATTTAGTGCAGTGTACATTTAAATAATTTGATCCACAGACCTTTGGGACAATATTAATAAAGGAGCATAATGCTCACAGGACTAGAAGCTAGAGTTATCTTTGGGGCCTAGAGGTATTACCCAGTAGTATCTGTAAATATCTCTGCTAGGAGCTCAAACTTGGATACTTTTTCAGCAGAGTGTCTGTTATGCTGTATTTGCTTAGCTTGGCACTTGCTTCATGAGGAGTGTTTTGGGGGAGATAGGGAGCTTGACAACTTTCTTTTTTTTTTCCTTTTTTGGTTTTGAAATCTTTACACCAAATGGAAGTAATAAAATAAAGCAAGAAGAAAAGAACAAGGAAGAAATAATTAAGATTATAACTTCATCTCAGTTCTAATTTATGCCATTTCAGTCCTCTGATACCTTCTGCTAACATCACTCTTGCGGCAGGGAAACTTTCTAGTACAGGTGACCTGTGTCAGTAAGTGGTTTAGATTTAAACATGTAATAAATAAGTGCTACATTGTGAAATTGGACATTGGCATGAAACATTTCACTGGCTTGGATTATAGTGCAGCCCTGCAAGTGAGCAGTGAGGTTGGGAGCTGCTTAAAATGATGGAGCTCACGGAACCATTGCCAGTGGATAAATGGTGATGCTGAATTACACCCTGGGATAAGACTGGTGAAACAGCCATGTATTTGTAGCTCAGCTGGCTAACAGTAATGAGTGCTGCAGCATGGGTACAGCACTTTGAAAACTTTTTTTCCAATACAGATAAATATGAAGGAGGAACAATTAGAAAAGAAGTAGGTTTGTGTTAAGATGTTATAAATGGTGTTCACCAGTAACTCTTGAATGTGACCAAACCCATAATTTTCAAATGAAGAAGAACATGGTTCTAAACCACCCACAAGGTGGAAATGCAGCCACTTAGGGAAGGAGGGGTTGTAATTAAATAATATAATTCTCCCTGGGTGAACTGTCACTTAAAACTAGTTTGTGTCTGAGTCAGACAGAAAATGGTTTTAAAATCTGAAGACATTTTGTGGGTGATCTGAAGTCAGACTATATTAAGAAAATCTTAAAGGTCTTCTTTAAAAGCTTGTGATCTGCACAAACAGCCACTATGCTGGTGTGATGCAGGAAGGGATGACACATGGTGGTATGCCATGGAGGACATTTGAATTAAAGTTAAATGGACTAGGAGAGCTAGTTTAGGACAACAAATTTACTTCAAACTTGATATTATCTCAATTCCATCTCTACTGATTGAATCACACTCAAGTGTATAATCTAATTTTCATAGAAAAGCCTCCTATGGCTTGAACCAAGCAGGTTTTTGTGAAGGAGATATGTGAATAATGGGAGTGGTATGGGCTGGGGAGGAGAACCCTGAGCTAGTACCAACGTGGGAGAAGCACGTAAAACCCGTGCTCAGCAGATGGGTGGGGAAAGCCTGTCAGTCCCTCTGCTGAGAGTAAGCAAGGCAAGGCTGGTTGTCACCACACACAGCTCCAACAAAGGGATAAATCCACTTGGCCAGCCCCAGGGACCCACTTTGGGCAGGTCCTGAACAGCACTGGGGTGAAGTGGGGTATGGGCAGACTGAGTCATCCAAACAGGGAAATGGACAACAAGTTCAGGGAGTTGGCATAAAATGGTGTCAGCCTGTTACTGTGAAACGGTGAAATTTTCCTACTCCTCTTCAATGCAGATTGCATTCCCGGGCAAACTGAGTCATCCAAACAGGGAAATGGACAACAAGTTCAGGGAGTTGGCACAAAATGGTGTCAGCCTGTTACAGCCTCTTCAATGCAGATTGCATTCACAGTTCTGCCATTTTCTAAAGAGGAGGCTGACACACAAGTAATGCAAAAATTGCATGCTTTGCACCAGTTTCTTAGAAATACAACCTTGCATAAGGACCTTACTCAAGGGTGGTGTTTCAGCAATTAGAACATGAACCCCTCCTCCTTGGCTCCCTTGCACCTGGTATCAGATGACAAGAATCTCTTCATTCCAATTTTTATTCTTGCTTTTCCTATTTTTCAAGCATAGGGCATTTTCTTGACTGTTTGCTCTTTCCCTGCATCATAATGTTTTTGTTGGGTGTTTAGTTGCTCTTTCCAATGTCGTCTGAGACAACCTTTTAAACTTAGAATGGGAAGACAGCCATCACTTTGTTGTCTTATGTGAAAATTGCCATATGAAATGAGGTCCCTGTGGCCTACTATCATCTTTCCAACACAGGCACATATTTAAGGAGAGACTGTGAAAAATAGGGAGGTATAGCATTCTATCTCTGGCAATAGTGGTTTAAGCATTCTTTCAGTATCAACAACTAATCTGCAAAAGACAAGTAGATGAAGTGTTAAAACTGAATGTGCTGGATGCAACTTCCTTTTGGATCCTCAAACAAAGCTTGGTATTATTTGTGCAGTTTTATAGAGTTAACAATTTGCATGTTTAGACAATGGGCTAGAATGGGGATAAACCACTCTGAGTTATGCATCCTTACATAGTTTTAGGATTGATATTTGCTGACTGTGCCATAATAAGCCACTAAACTGACATGAAGTGCTTGTAACAGAAACTGCAGAATTCTGAATTAAAAAAAATTAAAAAGAAGACAAAAAAACACCTTGAGAGCTTTGTACACTCCAGGTACTTTAAGAAGGTTTTATCTTCACAGGGCTACAAACCTTGGGGACAAAGTTTTTCATCCTTTTTTTTTCCCCTCAGGTTGGCAACACTTTGGAAGTTTTAGCAACATTTTCGGTTTTCCAAGAGTGAGATAAAACCAGAACACCAGAGGGTCTTGTTGGTAGGGTTAAAAAGTAGGTAACTTTATAAAATAGCTACCACTTGGTGCTGTGGATTGGAGGCTTGAAAGCTGGCTTGGAGATGGATCTCTAGGGCAGGAGGTTAATCTTTGCTCGTCTTTGTGCAGACCCATCCAAGTCTTAAGTCAGAAGCCTCTGAAAAGTGTTACTGCATATATTCATTAGACAGCCCTTGTTAAAATCTACATCATCCGTCTGTGTTTAAAGGGAGCTCAGCAGTCCCAGCCCTCCTGCTTAACAAACACACAGTGTGCTTCCAGGACTTGGTCTGTCCAGTCTAAGAACAGAATCAGATCTTCAAGAGCAAGTATTTTTTGCATGAAAAAAAAAAAAGAAAAGTAAGTGACTTAAGGGAGAAAAGAGAAAACAGCTGCCACTGCTTGGTGTGTATAGCTCCCAAAACCTATGGACCACACCCTATGTGTCATGATTTCTTCTCTGGTACAGGGTGTAACTAAACCAGTCTTCCTGAAATGCCTGGTGTAGAGCTATGGGAAAGTGTTCCAGAGTGAGAGCAGAAGCAGGAAAATCTCACCTTTTGGAAGACATCAGGCCACAACTAGGCTAGCTTCTACCAGCGTACAGCACTGGGAGCTGCCTTTCTCAAAAGATGCTGGATTTCTCTTCCATAATTCTGTAGCTCAAACAGTCAGGAGCCAGGATGCAGAGCTGAAAGATCAGTGCTTGCGTGTTGAAGTAAACTGTAGAAATGATTACAGTTGTGAATAACAACATGTAGAATATTTGAATATAAGGTTCTGTTTTTCAGAAGACATGGAAGAAATCCCATTCAAAATTTTAAATCATGGTTAGATTTGCAAAGCCAAGTGGCCATAGTTAGATACAGGCTACAAAGCTTAATTTGATCCAAGGTTGGTTAGATATTTTGGGGTACCCTGGCACACTGTAATGTGCTGGGTGCTTATACAAGCAGTTCCTCATTCATTTGAAAGTCCATTTTCTGATTTTAGACAATTTAACTACCAAATTAATCACAAGGCCACTTAAAGTAAAATCTCTTTTCAGATCCTTCCTTGCTGGTGAGCTTGCATGACCATGCTGTGTTTCAGCCTGCACACCTGGGTGCAAGCAGGAATTGGGCTTTGCACGTAGGCCTACAAATCATCAAAACTTGCAAAAATATGTGCTGCCTTTCCATCATGTGTCTTCTGGTGGGGCTTTTCATGTGCTTCAAGTAACTGCAAATATCTGTGCCAGGGGAAGAGCCTGGAACCTGGTAGCCATGATACTGCCAGGCAATATCCAAGTGTGATTTTCATCTTTGCAAGCTTGTATTAAGAACAGAGTAGAACCTGAAAAAGTTTTTTGGTATCTGTTTGTATGCATGTGCAGTTGAGAAGAGAGAGGCCCCAAATTTTTCACAGTGTTTATAATAAGAAATCCAAATTTGATGCTAAAGTAAGTAGATTCAATTCTGAAAACATACCAGGAACAGATGAAGTGAGTAGGAAGGTGTCATTTCTATGCAGCCTCATGTAGAGTAAAGCTGTCCCTGCACAGCAGATGGGTTTCTTAAGTACATAGACTGTTTTTGGAATGCAGAATATTTTTCTTTAATCGGATGTCTTCTCTAGGCCTCATGTTTTCTGACTATTCCACTCTCTTTCATCAAGGGGTGAGCTCTCTCTCACTTACAGTAAACTCTCAGTGTATATTCAGGCCTTTGCCTGCACTGATACACCTAATGATCCCACTGCATTCTTACCTGTACTAATGAGTGCACATACCAGAAGGAGTTCAGAAGCAAAAAAGATTTGAGAACTTTGCTCAATTTAACAGACATTATGCATAAATCCAGTAGAGTATATGTTAAAAGTATCTCAGTACATAATTTTCAAAAATCATTCTGTTTCTAAAAAATCTTCCTGATATAACTGGCATCTTCTTTAATTCAAATTTGTTTCTCAGTGTTTAATTTCTTACTACTACACTATATTCAAGTAGGCAAAAATAAACAAAAAAGTGCATACATTTTCAGGGGCAGAATCAGTAAATACTTAATCTTGTGCTTTGAAAATAGTAGGGAACAGAGCATCATTTGAAGATACTTTCCCGACTGTGAAAATTCTGTTTTTAAGTTGATACTGATCCTGGCTACAGACTGTGCTGCTTTCAGCTCATGTGACATGCTGTAGCTGTCAATGAACTGGGAGCAGACCTGCTCATGGGATAAGCTACCTTTTCAAAAGGTGCAGACTGCCTGTGCTGTATTTTATGACAGAAATATTCAGCATAATTAAACAATTAAATCCCAGATCTTCTATTTTAGGAAAACAATTGCATTTCCTTGCCTTTTTTTTTTCTAATATATGTTGCACTCCAGCATCACTTAGCAAACATACTCAAAACATGTAATAAATATACAACACTGAGGACAGATTGTAATGGTGATTCCTGTTGATGGAAATAATTGTCATGTATTTTGGCCTGTTGAAAAAGATGCCAAAACTTGAAAGCTGGAGAAAAATTAATTATAGCATAACTGCTAAATCAGATATCCCCGAAATATTGCCTCTGATTTACCACTGTGGATGAATCTGACGCTTTTTAGAAGGAATAAAAGTTCTGGAGCCCTTTAACTTCAAATTAATAAAGATTATGTGGTAATGTAATTCCAAATCACTACAGCTGTTTCTTTTATTAGCTGTGGCTTCATGTTTCTGTCCTTGACACTTAAAGATCAAACCTACTTAAATATGAATAATTTAAAATGTGAATTTACTTCAATATCTTATTTTGCCAAGAAGCTCAGCAGCTCATTATATAAGAGGAATGTGTCACGGAGGTAGTCATCTCCATAGTGGTGGTGCAGGCACGATGCTGCTCTTCCCACTGTGCAGCCCCCACCCCCAAAAGTGCACCTGTGCTGGAGCACTTGTCAAGCAGGTAATGACACACAGGCTGTGTCCTGAAAGAAGTCATGAGTCTGTAAGGGCATATTTACACAAGGACATGGACTCTTATTTCAGGAAAAACATACCAGTGGAAGCCACCCCTGCACAGCAATGTGGCATCCTCCATCCAGATGAGTGGGACTTTGCAGTTGCTTCTTCTGGTTATGACAAGCTGCTCAGTGCAGAGACAGTGGAGCTCAAATAGAAATGTTCCTGTGGTATCCACAATCCCTCAGGCAGGGTAATAGGAAGGTATTTCAAGGATAAAAGGTAGGGTGAAGATTAGGAAGAAGCAGGAATAGGAAAACAAACACAGGGAAGATGAGGAAGGAGGTGCATGAGAAAGGATTTAAGGAAGGGAGAACAAACCACTGAAAAGAGTGTCAATGTGAGAAGCCCAGATCTTTTCCAGGCTCCAAATGGTTGCTTCAATGCTGGTAGTTCTGCTGCTCTTCAGGGACTACAGAAAATCCTGAATCTCCCTACACACACAGTCAGGGATTCAACTGAATTTTCCTGCAATTTTGAAAAATCGCTGCAAGTCAAGAGCTGAAGCACAGGTGGTATGTGAACTCCTGCTCTGCAGCCTTGCACAGCTATGGTGATTCCAGTGGATCTGGGAGGGTTGATCTGAAATAGCACTTTCTGTAATATTCTACTTACTGTGTGTTCCTTGTTTACCAGGTGACAAACATAACACATCTGGAGTTTGTTTTGCAGAACCACCAAATGCAGCCCTCACAGTTGCTCAGTTTGAGCTTAGCCTTAAATGCATATAAAGGTGCTATAAAACAATATGTGCTCCAAGGACACTGGTATTTCAAATTGGGCACTTAGAATAATGCTCCTCCGGAAAATCATTTTGGCTTTTTTTTCTTGTGCTCCAGAATCCTGTGCATTTCTCTCTGAGACCAAACAAACCACACAATTTTGTAGAGACATTGCAAAGTAATTAATGTTTGTAGTGCACAAAGAGATCTTAGTGAGAGCCCCAAAATCAGTATTTTTTGTGTTCATGATTTAGCTGGATTTAGTGGTGAGTTCAAGCATTAAATTCAGTAGGCTAAGGAAAAAGGATACAATAATTTGTATTTCATGCAGCAGATGAGAAAAGGCGGTATAGGAGAACTCACATGTGGGTTCACAGGCTGTTATTGCAGTGTAAATTATTTCCATCTCTTTCAAATACTGAATTGGTAGATAATAGGATTTGTAGAAATCAGTCTGCATCCTGCTCTCACTAGTTTGGGGATTTGGACTAGTTTTTGTGTGCACTGTAGGGCGAGGATGAAGAGAGTTCCAGGGAGGAAGTGGAACACTGCACAAGGGAGCAGAGGTGCCGTGGCCAGGCTGGAGGAATAGCGAGCCAAGCATGGCATTATTGATTGGGAAGAGGGAGCTGGGTTTGCTCAGTAACAGTGGAATAGTTAAGGAGGAAAGAGTTGTGAAAGTTCACTATGAAATATGGGAGTGAGCTAAACAATTTCTTTTCTTTGATCTCCATTAATTTATAATCTTGAGATGTTGAGTCTCCTGGCACTAGAGCTTTTACAATGAATAGCTGAAAGTACAAAAATTGATTTAAAATCTACTGGTCTTGAGTTGAATGGCTGCCTCTGTTACAGAAGTCACTTGGAGTTTCACCCTTTTAGCTGTTGGATAGTTCAAATGCTAAACATTTAATTTATTTTAGACAGCTCTGCAAACAACAGCTAACTACAGACTGCTCAATTAATGTTGCAATGGCCTTTGCATCAAAGTTTAACCAGAATGCTTTGATTTCTTTTAATGATAAATGAATATATTCTCACCAGTCTAAAAGGCTGAAATAGTTCAGTGTTTCAAGTTCAATTTCTGATTTGCTAGTGTTTAAAATTAGTATCTTTGCGTTTTTGTTATGCTAAACTAATAACGTAAAACAAAACGATTGTGAGTGTGTGTCTGCCTGAGATGAGTTGTACTACAGAATTATGCAGAGTTACTTCTTCCATCAATGAGAAGGAGCCATCAATAGTTGCAATAGGATTAGAAGTTGTATGTAGCTCAGATTAAGCCTGTTAATTTACCTTTTTAAAGGTTTTGTTGTGTTTAAGTTCTTTCTCCCTAGTTTTTAAAAATCACTTCTTTTTAGTAAGTAAATGAAAAATCTCACCTTTCCTGTTTATCAGACTAATTTTTTAAGTTCTTATGTTTTGATATATTTTTTTGAAGAACAATGGTTAGCCATCAAATAATAATTGTTAGAAATATGTGCCTATACCTCCGTTTAATAATTACATAAAATGTGTAAGTACTTTAATTTTTTAAGTAAAAAAATAATCCTTAGAGTGGATTTAATTTACTTGGTAAATAATTCAATGTGATTTTATGTTATTAAATGTGGGAATATCATTACTCACTTCACTAGTGAGAAATTCTAGAATTTTTGTCTTTACATTCATTGTAACATACAGATTTTATTTGGATCCCAGAAATAATTTATCAAATCATTCTTTCTTATTATCTCTGTGTTTCTACCTCCCTGGAGCCTCCTGAAGTTATCTTTCTCCTTTCCAATTTTATACATTTGTCTTATACATAGAAAATAAACATCTGGCATTTTTTTTAATGAGTGCTGTTCACTCATTGACCAAACAAGCTGCAAGGAATCTGTTGTGTGGTTGATTATTGCAAGAAAATGAGGTAGTTGTCTCACTAATAATCACTAAAATTTGTATTAACTGGTGCTGTTTCATTTACAGCAGCATGAGTCAGCTAATCTCATAGTTTCACCCTTACAGGAAAACAAATTGTGTTTAAAAATGCCTGGTGTGGAAAAATGGTACTTTCAAATGTAGAGATTAGAAACATTTAAAACTTACATATCTGTGGTTAAAGATGCCGACTCTTAATTCTCCCCTGTCTAGAGCTTTCCTTTTTTATCTTTGGAGTTCTGTCATTATTCCATGTCTATGCCTTTGGTTTATTTTTGTATCCTACAGAAATTAATTGAGATTGTTTAGATCCAGTCTTTTTAGAATATTTATGAATGCAATTTATCAACAAGTTTACATTTTATGCAGCCTGTGGAGCTGGATTTTGGAATTTGCTTTTTTAGTAGTTCTTTTGTGGAAGAGAAATCTTTCAGGCATGAATTGATAGTCCAGATCTTTTGAGGTCTGTCTGTGCTAACCTATGACCTCTGTTCTTAGGAGGTCAACATCTGAGGGCAGGAGATTAAGGCAGTTAAAAGATTGGAATGGGAACTGGAATGGAAAAATTAGCCAGCACATTTTGGGTGGAAAACATCAAAGTCATCAAACAATTTGCTTATTTTAAACTCAGTTTAAGGGTAACAAGCTAATTGTACTGTGTTTGTTGACGCAAGCAATTTATATTATTTGAGAACATTAACACTGAAGAATTTTTTTTTTACTGGAGAAACATAATGCCTTTGCAGCATAAATGCACTACGTATTTTGTATTCTAAATGCTTTTGTGCAACATTTATAGATAATAATTCAGGATCTGCTCATACAGTCTGTGTGCATTTAATTAGCTGTAGTGCTTACAAACAGCCATAGTAAGTGCTGTGGAACCTGAAACTTGCTTGTTGTCTGCTGAAGACCCCTTGCTGTTGTTGGAGAATGCAGGTGCTCTCAGTGCAAGGGAAAAATTACTCCCAAATTAAAATTTTCTAACTCCAATGTTTAAACTCATTTGTAAGCATCTCTTCTTGTTTCAGTTTTTGAAAAGTGAATTCCTTTCCCATACAAATTTGTGACCAAGACATGTTCTTTTATAGATTATAAATTGACTTACAAGAAAAGACACCATTGTCTCTTTGTTCTAGTCTGACATAGTTCAAAATTCATTAGTGTGTGTTTTTAGAAGAGTGACAACTTCATCTTTCATCTGTGCATTGATTTCAAAAATGTTATTATCTAGAAGAAGACACCTTCCCACATCTGAACAATTATGCAAGTTTAAGGATTTGTGTAAGCAATCACATTTTCTTCTTGGTTGTTTAAAGTGCAAATGAAAGTGGTTTCAGTATCATAGGCAAAAGCCAGAGTATTGTTTCAGCATGCAAATTCACCTAGCAGGAAAAAAAAAACAAAACCAAAAGTTCCAGGTACCTCTCAGCCCAGGCTTTGACTCACAGCATGTGGATTATGGTACTGCTCCTATAGATATGGATGCTAATTAAATTAAAGTACTGTAATACAGTTAAACTCAAGTACTAAATTAAAGTACTATAATACAGTTAAACTCAAGACGACAGCCATCTGTAAACCTCAGTGCAACCTTCACATATTTTTTTGTTCTTTGGATAGTGGAGGATATGAGATTTAAGCCCCTTTGCAAGCTTATAACTTTACAAACTCTTCATCTAACTGTGAAAACCTTTTTGCAGCTTTTAGCTCTGATTTGCACCTGAGGGGAAATTGAACAAATTTATCACCATAATTTCGTGTTCTTTCATGGAGGGAAGAGAAGGGAAAGCAGGAGGAGCTGCTGTGGCTGCAGCAGCCCATGGGCTGCTCCCAGGGGTGCAGGCACTGCTTTGTTTCCTTTCTGCCATTTCACTGGGCTGCTGGAGAAGCTCTGCCAGCTGCAGGGGTGGCTGTGCTCCTCCACCATCCTGGAGGCACTGCCGGTCCTGGATGTGTCCTGCATCCTCACTCGTGCTGCCACAATGGCTGTGGCCTGCATCCCTAGGAGTGCCACAGGCACTGGGAATCAGAGGGCATTTGAAGGGGCAGAATCAACCCTGAAGGTTATTGCATCTTGGAGACCTGTTCCCTGTTTGAATTCTTGGGATAAAATGGGGTAGAGTATGATCAGCCATTTTGGGCTTCTTGCTTGTCAGCACTCTCTGTGGTTAAATAATCCATGGTTGGAGAGCCAATTCTGTTTTACAGAATGGTTTTGGTTACCCACTTGTGAGACCTCATGAATCCTAGTGAAGGAACAGAAGACTTGTTAATTAGTAAAGAAAAATGTTAACTACAAAGATAGTGTGCCTGACATGACTTAAGATAATTTTCTTGTTTGCCTGAGCCATTTCTACACCTTCCTTTTGTTCTCTATGTTTGCCAGTAAAATCTTCAATGCAATCCTTCTTAGCCATATAATACTTTAAGTCACTGTAGTTTTTTATTACAATAGTAATTGTGATTCTTGGCTATTTGAATTATTAGCGAGCAGTGATGCACACACATTTTTTGATCTGGAAGTTCTGCTCCCCAGGATTTTTATTGGATGTGTCTAGCCTCTTGTTTCACGATGTTTGGTGATTCAAGCATTCTGTCCACAAGCCTGCTTTTCTTAATATCTTTTGCCCATTCTTTAAAAGTAATCTGTAAATCAGATTGAAAACTACTCTAGTGTATACTCTCAAGGTGCTGGAGGTTTTTCACCCCTTAGCAATTGTGGCATTAGTTCTAAATGTGCTAAGTACTGCCTCCAAGTTCTGTGTGCAATAGCTGGCGGGGCAGAGTGGACTGCTTGCTGAGTTTGTGGAAGGGTAACTCAAAACTCAAGAAAGTTATAATGAAATTTTTGAATTACTTAAAAATTCATTTGATTTACTTATGATGAAACCCTGCTTTGTTTTTGTTTGGTCTTTTTTGAGAAATAGCTAGAGGGTATATCCTTGGTTCCCTCACATCTTCTTTTCGCAACAAAAAAATGCAGTAGAGGTAGACAAAACTGTTTAGAATTACTGCAAATAGTGTTTTTCAGGCTTATGTGTTTGTGAAGGTTGAAACTTCTCGCAGTGCAGCTGTGCCAGATTCCTGGCTGCAGACCCTGGTGCTCTTGGAATCAGTGTCTCCAAATGGACTCTGTAATTTTCCTCAGCTGAGTCACTTCCTTACCATGAACTGCCATAAAGAGATTATTACTTCTGCTTTGCTTTCTAGGGTTTAGCCTGCACTGCCCCCCTCCTTTTCAAAATAAGAACTCATCAGAAAACACTTTTTGTAGAAAGTTGAGTTCAGAGGATTTCAGAAAACTGGATTATTGGTGGCTTTTTTTTTAAGGGACCGTTGAGGTTTGTGTTCCTCATCTGTTTCTAGCTGCTGATTTGAGTAAGAAGCCAGCAAAAAAGCATGTTGGTTTTGTTTCTAAGTAGTGGTTGAAGTTGTTTCCAACTGCCAGGAGAACATGAATGTCTAAGAGATACTTCAGGTGATAGCTATCCATAAAATCTTTGGAAGTATATGGTAATAAATCTAAGATGTCATGTATAAATTTTCTTCATGACCCAAATTTCTTGCTTAATTCTTGGATAAAATACAAATTAGTCAAATCTGAAAGCTTTTGAAATTGTCAGAATAAGTCTTTACACCAGTGTAAAGTCAAGATGCATTTTATAGAAAATTGACTTTAATTGTCAAGAGGAAAAACTAAGTATTAAATCTGTTGTATACACGTGTTGTATACGTATATATGGTATATACAACAGATTTATGAAAGGTTGCCTCACGCTTTGAAGAAAGTGAGTGCCAAAAGAAAGATGACTTAGTAAGTTTTAAGGTATCAGCCAAAATGAAGCTACAAAAATGTAGCTATTTTAGCTTGCTCTCATTAGGCCAGGTAACAACAGAAAAGTCACATGCCCTTTTATCACCTGCAGTTTTGCCTGTGTAAGAAGGTCAGTAGAGAGTTTCCAAAAACCTGCAAAAATTATTAAATTACAGATTCTGGTTGAGACTGTAAGTGAAAAACTGTATGAAGGTGGTGTTAGTACTGGAAATTAATTCATATGTGACACCGTATGCACACTAATCACTGTAGTGAAACATCCGGCTGCAATAAGGAGATGCTGTGTTGTGAGCAGGATTCCACCGTGTTCCCTTGCTATGGTAGCAGGTGGTAAATTTGCTTAAGCTTGCATATTTTGTTACATTGTAGAGTACTACAGTTTGTGTGTGGCATATAAATCTGTTTTCATTTAGCTTAGAAATATTTTCTTGAAGCAGATTCTCATTTAGTCAAAGAAAAAAAGATTCCACAGAAACAGGTTTATGTTTATTATTATTACTATTATTACTATTATTAATGAATTAAAACAAATCTGTTTCTTAAAAAGAGCACCTCTTTGTTAAATGATAGTTCAAGTTTGTCAGTTTAAAAATCCTTATTTCCTTGAAGCAGCCAGCTGTGACCTCTGAAATGGTTCATTCCAATCAGTGTGTAAAGGCTAAATCAGTACGTAAAAGCTAAATTAGGAGCAGAATCAGGATGGAAGTGAAGGTGGGGGTGTGAAGAACTGGAGATGGGAAGGAAATCTGGTAACAGGTATTACTGGATGTGAACGAGATAGTTTGTGGGACTGGGGCTGACTGAATAAAGAGAAGTGGTGGGTGGGCAATGTTCACCCCTTCATGACAGATGGAGGCAGCGCTGCTTCTGATCTGATGCTTTCTGTGGACTGATGACTTCCAGTGCTTGTAGACAGGTCTGCAGCATGCTTCTGCCCCAAAGCAGGCCATCTGTAGTGCTCACCTTCCTTTTACCTCCATTTCCCCCGCAGAAAGCTAGAGAAGCTTCTTTAAAGTGAATATTTCGCATGATGCAGAGGGAGTACCAAACATGGGTTGGCTGCAAGCTGACCGAGAGAGCAAACAGCACAGGCTGTAGCTGAGTGCTTTGCACTCCTGGTCCAGGGTGCATGGCTGGCCAGGGCTCTGCTTGGCTGGGGTACAGCTCTGTGCTGGGACAGGCTGGGGGCTCACCCCCTTGTAGCCACCCAGGAGCCCCAGACACTCTGTGCTTGGGGATGTACAGTGTCTGTGAAAGCCAGCACAAATGAAAGCGTGCATGGCACAGCTGTGGCTGCACTGAAGTCTGGTGAGGCAATGGTTTGGTGCTGAGAACCAGGCTCTCTGTAGGTGTGCTGTGACTGGAGTCGCAGGGTGCTCCCTCCTGGGAGGGGATAGGCTGCACTGGGCTCTCTGTGACAAGACAGCACTTGAAAAATTTCCCCTCTTGGTTTTCAGACAGGCAGCACTCATGACAATGGCAAACACAGGCTGAGACTGCTGAGATGGTCAAGCAATGTGGCCAGGAGAATTCTCCCGAGGATGCTGCAATAGACACAGCCCTGGAGACCTGTTTGGCAGAATGTGCCAGTAATACAATTCTGCACATGCCACAGTCTCTTTCCACAAGGGAAAAGAGCCACCCTGAAAGAAAGACAAAAATGGGGAAGGTACACAGGTGGCCTTGGCCCAACCCTAGGCCATACACTTTCTCAGAGGTATTCAAGACAGATTCTTTCAGGTTTTAGAGTTAACGTAAAACTGCTTGCATCAGTAAGAGTTCTTAAATGTGCAGTAAATTGAGTAGATCTATTGTCAATGTAGGCACTGAACATCCTGAGATTTTTTTTCTTTATATGTACTTGTAAATCATATATGTATCATGTATATATATGGAATATGTAGAGTGTAAACTTTCACCCACTGCTTCTGTATCTCATGCCTGTATCCATTAATACCTAGTTGGGTTTTCGGACTCTCGTCATCCCGTGTTGACATTCCTTGGGGACACACAGCTGGTGTTTAATTATGTCTGATCTAGTTTGCCAAAACTCTCCCCAACAATTGCAGCAAAATTCTTCAGCCAGAACTGCTAGAGAGGCTGAAAGTAATGCAGATTTCAGAAAGCAATGCTTCTTTATGTATAAAACATACAAGGTTTTTTAGCTGTTGTTGATTTGTCTGCACTGCTCTGTACAAGCCGAAGTAATGGGAATCTCCAAGGTTCTGGACTGCGTTAGTAGATTGAATCCCTATTTATTATTTTTTCCTGAAGGGGAACTGTTACTTGAAAAGAAAGGGATGCTGCCCCTGACTCTGAAGCCAGGTCTCTGCCAGGGTGCAGTTTCAAATTACTGTGGCTGGGCAGCTGCCGGGCCCCCCTGCACCCACAGCCAGCCTTGTGGTCCTCTGCCTGCAGGGTCGCCGGTGCCGATCTAATTCCTCAGAGACCCACTTTGGGGAGCGTAACTGAGAACAAACTAATCCTGCAGAAACAAAAGGTACCGAGCAGCAAACGGATAGAGAGGTGACAGAGCGGGGGACGCCTCTCGGTAACAGCTCCGTGCCTGGTGGGTTTGTGTGGAGTGAGAAACCCTACGGGCAGCTCGGCGTGAAACATGTTGTGCTCTCTGCTCAGCGTGGCGGGGACATTCCCTGCTGGCGGCAGCTTTTTGGCCTCTGCAGTAGGAGCGATAGGAAGTCTGCCCTCACTGGTGGCAGGTGGTGATTTAAGAGCCAGCAGGGTTCATGGGAGGAAAGTGTCAGGAACACAAAACCCAGCAGGGAGTTGGGTTTGGCCTCCAAAAGGCCAGAGGTATAATTAGGCATCAGCAAGACCTCGCAGAGGGTTTGGGGAGTGTCCCAGGCGAGGTCTTTTCTATTTGAGCCTCCTCTGTCAGACTGCCAGTAGATCCCGATGCACACGGCTCCCCACAAGAGCGATGGTCCCTGCTTTTTAGCAGGGCTCCAGCTTGTGGTTTCCCTGGCCAGGGAATGAAAACAGGATGCAAAAAGCAATCCTACCTATTTTAGATGCTTTGGTGCCACCACACCATTAACTTGTCTCTGAAACTGTACAGTACCGGGAAGTTGGCAGCTGACTGGGAAGGTAAGCGGCATTCCTCAGCTCTGTGCCTGCATCCCTGTGGGGCTGGAGAGCAGCCTTTAAAAGCTGCAGTGCTCAGGCTTAACTCACTGTTGACTTCCAGCCTGGCGTTCCAGTACGTCTGCAGTGGTCATTTCTCAGTTCCCTTCCTGCCTTTCAGCAGCTGCTCCTCAAAACTTACAAACTGCAAGCAGTAGGCTTGGAGGAGTCAGCGTGTGGTGTCATCACAGCTCTTCCTTCCCTGCCAGCTTCCGCTAAACAATCTCTTTCATTTTTTTCTGCTTCTGTTGCATTAGTTTGAAGTGCTGTGAACGATGTGAAGACGATTGGAGATACATACTAAAACTAGCATTTCCCGTTGTAGTGTTCTGCTATTTCACATCAGTCATATTATCTGAAGGGTGTTACAGTTTCAGAGGTTCACTTGGGCACTTAAATGTACTAAAATTATAGCCTGCATTCTTCATGACAAGGAAAAAATTAACATAAGTTTCACATACAGTAACAGAAAACCATATTCTTTCCATCTGATTTTACCACAGGCACCAATTACAGAGAGTTTGTATGTCTTACAGAAGAAGTTAATATTTCAGGTTTCTTAATGACACATCTTCAAAGGAAGTTTTCCCACCAAATGGGAAAACTCCTCACTTGAAGTTAGTAGTATCGTAATGCTGGAAGGCAGCCCTAAGTGTCAGTAACTTTGTGAAACTCGGCCTACAATTCACTCAATGTTGTGTTTTCCAGGCTTCCAAAAAACTGGAATATATATTCCCTGGTATTTCCAGATATGTGTATTTTCCTAGTCATTGCTAGGAATCAGTGATTATTTTTATAAGTGCTGCTAAAGTATAAAAGTAAGTTATAAAATGCTACTTTGCAATGTTGAGATAGTAAACTAGCATTATTGTGAATCTTTCAATCACCCGCAGTTACTAAGAAAATTGAACCGGTATCTTAAAAAATTTCAAACAAACAACCAGTTCATTAAAAAAAAAAAAATTATGGTAAAGCTCCAGAGTGATACTAATGTTATTCAGAGTTCCTTTTGTACAAAGAATGTGGTACTGGCAACTAAAGTCCTGATTTATTGATGACTTCCCTTTCTATAAGACAGCTTATGGTTTTCTTCTTGTCATCATCAGCAGCAGAGGAAAGTTACCAGCTGAACTAATTAATTCTGCAAGACTACATAGGAAAAATAATTTTGCAGCTATTTTTTTTTCTAGCTGATACACATGTGATTTAAGCTCTGGAGGCAAGAGGCAGGGTAAGGTATGGAAATGCAGACAGCTGCCTCTGAAAGAAACAAAGCTTCAAGGAAGCTTAACATGCTGAAATCAAGGGGGGCACATAATCTCCATCCTAGGGTGCTAAAGTACTGAGTGTCACATCAGTCCAGGCTTATTAACAGCTTTTGCTTTGAGATATGGACTTAGGACTAAAAAATGTTCATGAAAAAAGGATATAGGAACTGCAGGCAATGGCAATCAATCCTGTCCAATCTCAAAATATTTATGACAGCTTTGCATCCTGCTAATAGAGAAGACATAAGAAAGTTAGAAAAAGTGGATGAAGTGCAATGTTAGTTTATCAGTTCCAAATTGTGCCTTATTTTTTATTATTTACTTTATCTAGTATTTGTATTCTGTTAACTAGATAATTTTCTTTGACAATGGAAATGTACTAAAGGTAGTCTGGTCTTCAAAAATGAACTGTTACAATGTGCAAAGGAAAATTATTAGTTAAAAGAAAGTCCAATACATGAACTATGAAATAGGTGAAAAATAGTTTACTGAGCTTTACTTGGTTTTGAACCCTCCCCTGTAATTTATTATTTAGAAATAGAAATGGTTTTAACAACACCGCAAATATAAAAGTTTTGTGCCTTGTGCAGCATCTCCCACTTATGCCAGCACCACCACACAGACAGCCTTTAAGCACAACAATAGTAAAAAAATATTCAAGTAAAAATACCTCTCCTAAGTTGCACCCTACTATTTATGTAAAAGACAAAGGGGTAAGGGACAGAATTTAAACTTGACATTTGTGGGGGAAAGCAGAAGTTATCACACCCTGCCTTTCCTGCTGGTGTGTCTCCTGCAGTTGCTCTTGGTCACTGGGGAACATTGGGGTAGATTGGTCTTCCCCTTTGCCTGCCAGCCATGGTTGCCCCCAAGTTTTTGTGTCAGGTTACAGGAAAGAGTTTGGCAGGAATTTTGCTGGTTTTGGGGAGCCCGTAGAACAGTGGAAGCAGCTCTTTGACAGCATGTAGAGCAGTTTGGGGAAAGAAGATAAATGATCAGGTTCTTTACTCCAGTTCATGCCTACAGCAGGCTAAGCTCTGCTGAGCTTCAGGTGCCTCCCGACTCCCCTTCCTAAAGGCACACAGACTAAGTGGGAATCAGGTAGTAGGATTTCCTTCCCTTCCTTGCTGTGCCAGTGTAGTGCAAAACAAACCATTTTAAACAGATCAGAGAATTTGCTCTAAAGTATTGATTATGGTTTCTCAGCTCTTTTAATAGCCTGATCAGCCTCAGTGTTGCCCAAAGCCTTTGTGCAGTTTCTGTAAGAACAGATAATTGTTTGCAGCATCCCTCTAGTGCCATTCACAGGTTGTGCTAACTGCACTGTCAAGTCCTCTGCAGAGAGGGGGGCACATTGTCTGATGCTCAGTGGTGCAATTCAGTAACTCCTGGCTGCTGCCTCCTTTTCCTGAAATGCAGTTTGCTTTCCTGATGGCAGGCCCATTGGGCAGGAAGGGCTGGAGTGATGGCTTTGTGTTTTTCTCATCCTGTGCAGCACAGCTGGAGTAGACTGGGAGAACAGTACTCCCCTCTCCCAAAATTATGTTATCTTGCACAGCAACTGGAAACCTGCTAGGCAGCCAGCTGTAGTCCCGTGGGTTTTCTATTACCTCTGTTAAGTCATGTGTTGCAGCTTTTCATCAGCAAATGTTTGACAATTCTGCATCATTGCACAGGCACTACGAGGTATCATCTTCTACATCATCAATGCTGTACAAACGGGCTTGGCATGTAACGATTTGCAAGCACCCCCTTATTTCTCAGGCTGAGTCGTCTGCTGTGGGCTGTCTTTGCTCAAACTTCTCTTACTTCCTTTTTCATCTTAAAGGCACAAAAGGGGTCAAGACAGGGAAATTTGATCAAATTTTCAGAAGGCAATGGTCATTAACAAAAATGATGCGCTCACAGGTTACCTGGGTTTGGTAGGAAAGAAATTACAACCTGACTGTTGATGAAGTCAGTGATGATTGCTTGTGTGATTAAGAACTGCTGGGGCAGGATCTGAGGCTGCAAGGGAGGGAGAATCTGAGGCTTTTGATGAATATTTGGGGTAATGACCCTGAGGTAATGTATGATGTGCTATATAGGTCAGAGTTAGGGTTTGGTTTCCCTCAAGAACCAACAGATCAGGATTTTAAGAAGGGCAGAGGAAGAATAGGGGAGTAGAATGGACCTGCTGCTGCTGCTAACAACCATTAAAAAAATACAAAGCCAGCTGCTCTCAGAGCAGAGCTTGATCCTTTCAGTGCCTTTAACAGCACAGTATATATTCAGAGGAGGGGAATTCATGAGGCCCTATGGACCTACACCATGGCATTACAAAAAAATGCAAACCCGAACAATGGGTGGCCTCAGCCTCCATCTGGCTCGCCATTAACAAGGTTAAAGTAAAGTGGGTTTCCTTGGCTGTGTCACACACAATTTACACTTCAGATGCTTTAACTTTGGAGCCAGACTGAAGGGAGCACCACTCTAAACGCACACGGCAAGAGTCGCCTAAGATGTGTGGTAAGCACATTTGGTATTCATGCTCTTTCAAAGATATAGAGTGGTAGCAATTTTAAAATACTATTTACAAGTGCAGATTTATTTTTTTCATAAATAATTTTTACCTGTCAACAAACTAGAATTGCAGTCAAATATTGTTTACTCCAAGTAATTTACAGGCATGGTAATATTAGAGACTGCATTCAGTAACAGCAGAAATTAGTAGAGGCCCTAGAAATGTTAACACCAGCATTTTTGGTATGAAAACCTCAAAACTTCAAACTACACCTTGAAGCTAAAAGGGATATTGATAAATATGAGTGTATTCTGTTGTAAAGCATTCTGCTTTCAGAGCCACTAAGGTACTTAGATAATAGCATTGTTAACTATAGCAGATAATAACCTTTAAAAAACTTTTGCTCTAGAGAGGCAGTGGTATGTCAACAGGTATTCTATGCCATTGAGTGTTAATAAGGCATGGGAATTATCCCAGCATTTTGCAGAAATCAGGCTCTTTGTCTCAGCTTTGACACATTTAAGGGAACCCAAGCATTCTCTATGGTGTCCCATTCTTGAATAAAAATCAATTGTTATTGAATGAGTATCAAAGTTTATAATTGAATCTCAAAGCTGTTTTATCTGTAAGACAAGCATTTGAGCAGTTAAATCCATGGTAAAGAGCTAAGGTAATTTACAGAGTGAGGATAAACTATTGTTGCTGCAGAGGTGTTCAAGGCATTCCTCAGAATGGAGTGAGTGTTGCCCTGGATGACCTGGCCATCTTGGCTGTCTTTGACCATTAATTGTGAGTTCAGTAGTGGAACAGAAGTTAATACTGCTCCTGAAGTTAAACAATTAAATGTGCATACCATAAGACCAGCAGACCTCGTTGATTCGCAGTTATCCTGGCAGTGTCAGTAGGCTCAGGTGGGAAGGCCTTTAGCTCATGCCCTTCTGAGATTCCTCCTTGCTGAGCTGTGCAGTACTGCTGTGATGGGACACACTTCCTCCTGAGCGTGCAGCAGAAGGGTTGGCATCAGCCTCACCAGGGCTGAACAGTTGCTTTGTGCCTTCCAGGCTTTTCCAGCAGGTGAGACAGTGCCATTGATGATGGCCTCCCTTGCCTTTAATAAGGGGCTTGGTGTGGATGACCCTCTTCTTGTTTATCCCTCTTCTTACTCAGTTGTTCAACTTTCTGACCCACCCTTATGGCCCCTCTGTGCTGCCTTTTCATCTCTTGCAAAGACAGGAATAGCCTTGAACATGACACTCGAGTTTCTGACTATATGCATCAGTCCTGTAATCATAGCCATGATTATTATAACATGCAGTAATTTTATAAATTTACAATACTGTACATTTGAGAGGCATGTCAAAGTTGCCAACCTCCTCTCAAAGCTTTCCTGCCCACTGAATTTGAAGCAACTACAGGCAAAATAAATTGAGCTGAGAAGTCATCTCATGTAATTGGTCACAAACCATTGACATTCCCTTCTCCCATCCCTTTTTAGCTGTTGGTCTGCCCATGAGCAGCAGCTTTTGACTCAAGCCCTACCTTAACAATAGCATCAAAAGGAAAATAGAGAACTATTCTTGTTGAGCTGTGACAGGTGCCGTGCTTCCACAAGAAGCATTGCAGTGGTAGGAAAATGAAGAAAGAATAACACAGCAAGGCAGAACCTGTGAAGGAGTAGAAGGAAAATAGTCAGGCTGCAAGTAAAAGCATATGTGCAGCTGCAACTTGCAGGAGCATGAAGTGGGAAATGCCCCAGCTATGCTCTGCATGAGTGGAAGGGACAGTTCATAAAAAAAACGTTAGCCTGAAATGGGGCTGGTTGATTTATGGGGAATATGTAAAAGAATGGTCTAAAAACCTATTTCCTTAGAGGAGGGATGTCAGACATCTCTGTGCACTATATTTAGAGCGTATTTAACTCAAAGCACACAGCTCAGCTACTTTTTGTCAGTTAAGTTCTTTTCCAGCTCATTGTCTCTAACTGAAAGGAAATTCAACCACAGCCACACAAAACTAAGTTGAACATCTGCATCTTCTGCCTGGACTTGGAGTGTGTGATTCTTTCCTCCACTCTTCACATACACACACCTACTGCTGGGGATCAGATGGAATATTATGATATTGACAAATTCATTAATCCAGACATAAATCCAGTATAGATTTGTGTGAAAACCATGTGTGTGCTGTGACCAGAGGTAAATTCCAGACAGTGTGCCCGTTCCACATTGTAGTTCCTCTGCAAGAGTGTTTGAGGACAATGGGAATTGCTTTGCTTAATCTATTCCCTCCCACCTCCTGACAGTGTTTATCACACCCACAGTTGTGCCAATGCAATGATTTATGATTTTGTCTCAAAACTGGAGGTGTGATATGAAGCAAGCTAAATAAATGCTACAAAGTGGGGAGGAAAAAAGTAAGTGAATTAACTGAATTTTTTTCCTTAGAGAATTGGCTAGCATTTTAGTGACTGCATGGATCATCACAGGGATCATCCTTAGCAGTTTTTGAAAGCAGCTCTTATGCCTTTGGAAGCATTCTTCTTGGAAAGGGGGCTGTTTACTCAGTAATTATCTTCCACTTATTTTTACATTACCCAAGGAAAAGCTGTGAATGCAATACAAAATAGTTGAGCTGGAGCCCTGGTCACTTGCTGATGGTTCTGGATGACTTGCAGCATTGGAGCCGGGTCCCTGACACTCCCTGCATTCTGCCTGGCACAGCACACTCTTGCTGGCTTGTTTTGCAGTACAGAGTATGAAAACAGAAGGGCACCCTGGGAACTGCTCCTGATGCTGCCAAGACAGCAAGCAGCGGTGGCACTCACTGTGCAGAGCTTTGCAGGAAACTGGAATGAAATCTAAGCACAGTAATTTATTGAGGACATTCTAGTTTAGATTTTTTCATCATTTAGAAAGTGTGTGCTTTCTTCATCTAATTCTCACATTTGTGCTGCCTGCCAACAAGGAGTGTAAAAGACTTGTGGAGGGCATTTCAGCATTTATGTGAAGTCCAATTAAGCTCATGATAGCCCTCACTTTCTGTGTAATGTTTCTGATGTAATTGAAATTACTTTTCACAACTTGTCTATGACTTTTCATGATAATAGTTGGACAGGGGTCGAATAGCTGCTGTAGCAAAGAGAACAGCTTCAAAATCAGGTATTTTGTGCATTTTTCAGGATGTGCTTAATTCCTGCACTAGTTCAGTGAATGGCAGTTTGTGGCATGACCACCATGTGGTTGTACTTTGTTGTACCATAACTTTCCTTGGTGTACTAGATATAATCCTGAGGGGCACAGACTCAGATCTTCTAAACTATGAGGACCTTGCTTACCTCTGAAGTCAGTGTGACTTAGGCATTTAAATACCTGTAAACGTTTGGTCATACCTGTGTCACACAGGATGCCTGTGACAGAGAAGTTTCTATCACCAGCTTCTGAGCCTAGGAAGGATGAGACTTTTCATAAGGGAAGTTTGTGAGCTGTGCTTGAAATCCAGAGTCATGGGTGGCAGACATAGTTTCCCTTCATTTTGTGGTTATGTGGGATTGTGTATTCCAGGAATTTTGGATATTTTGAACAAAATGTTTGTAAGAAGGAGAGCCAAAGGAATCTTGATTAGGAGAAAAGTCCTTTTAGGTTTTCAAGAGTGAGGTTGGTTTCATAAACAATTTATTTGTTCCTGGAAGTATCCAGGAATAATGTAGGAAGTGACAGATTTCTAAAGGTCTGGTCCCTTGTCTTCTATGGCTAACACTGTTCAGATGTGACTATTTTCAACCTCACAAAAGGCATTTGGTTCCTAGATTTGATGTTTAGGTGCTGCCAAGAGACTCAAATGCCAAATTTAACTTGCTGTCTGTGTCTTGTGTCAGCTGGGTTTTTTACTGGACAGCAGCAACTCTGTGCTCTAGTTTTTACATCTGAGTCCCTCAGGAATTACCACGTTGGCTTCTGAGTTCTGCTCTTCACTTGTATGGCCCAAGCCAGCAAGCACACTTCTAACCTACTCAAAAGGTCCCCAGTTCAGCACATACCTCCCCCAGTATGAAAGACAAGTTTGGATGCAAATCTTCGCCCCATCAGGAGGTTGCTGTAATCTTCAGGTGGTTGTTCAGCCTTTTGGAGGAGGATTAGTAGGTTGTGGGTAAGACACCTGGGTTTCTCATCTTCACTCTCTGGGGAGCTAGGGTCAGTGACCAGCTGCAAGAGCATTACACCCAGCAATGGAAACAGCACAAGATACCTGTACCTGACAAGGACAGGCAGTGATGGAGGCTCTGGGATTCCATCGGGTGCACAAGGGGAAGAGTTCAGCTACAAAGCAGCTCCTAAGATTGGTAGTTTGGTTTTTCCAATGGTGCGGTGATACAGCTATCCAACACCGACGCCCAATTTGTTACTGTGCTCACTAAGGACGGTGGCACCCACGTGCCACCCCTCAGGAGCAGCTGTGAGAAAGGACACTGCCACTGGAGGACCCTGATGGGATGGGACGGGCCCTGCTCAGCTTGATGCTGAGAAGCTGTGCTCCCTCACACTGCCAATGAGCTCCCTCCTTCCTCAAGCACTGCGTGCATATCCAGAATGAAAAAAAGAATTAATTTGGTTTGCTGTCTAGCTGTGAGTTCAAATCTGCTGCCTCAACTATGATATTTTAAGGTCTTGTGGCAGAAGGATACTCTCAATTTTTCCTGCAGTAGATCTATCAGTAGAATAATTAACAGCTCAATGAATAGTAAGAATTGTCTCCATAACCTTGTAGTAGTATGGTAAATAATCATTAAAGCGGGAAGAAACTGAGTTTCAGTCAGGGCTAATGAAGTCCTGTGGATTTGACACGTTATATGTTCCATTCCTAGCCCCTGCAGTATGTCACGGTCACCTTTCTGTGTCTTCTTAACGTGCCCCAGAACCTGGGATCTGAGGAGAGCAGACAGGCTGCCAGCATAACTGAGTAATCCTCTATTTTACTGGAGGTCAAGATTTTCCTTCCAAATTGGAAGAACTTGTATCCAATCCCTTTGTAACCATTCCCCAATTCTTTCCTGTGGCCTTTGCACACTTCACTAAGTGATTGCAGAGACACACATGCCTTCTTCCACCCCAACCAGTGGTCTTGATTTATCACTAGCAACTTTTGGGCTTGCATTACAATATGTTATCCTGTCTGCCTCCATGCACTTCCACTCTTAATGTAGTGTTCCTGCCTTGCACAGTGAGTGCTACTGGATAACTGGAGGGCTGTTTCACAGTATAAATGAATTGTTAAAACACAGACATGATGCTGGCATTAATCACTCTCTGATTAAAAAACTCCTCTGGTTTGTGACTGCTTTCAAAATTGTAAATTCAAGGCTTTCATAGTTGAAGTTGTGGCTTGGGTGTGAATTTCTGATCAAAACTACAAGAAGTTGGTTGTGCTGTGTTCAGTGAGTATATCCGCTGTGTTTTCCTGTGGCAGCTTTACTCGATGTCCAGTTTGTAATCTGTTCTTCCCCTGCCATGATCACAACTGGGGTGCTCTTATCTGAATTGTTCTTTGCTTTCAAACATTTTATTTAAGTGTAGGGTTCCTATTTTATCTCCTAATTCAGAGTTCATCAGTCTTGCCAGAAAAGCTGATCCTTTGCCTTTAAATGTCCTTAATTTTGAGATCATTCATTCTTTCTTAGGCTGAAAGGCTGAGCAAAAATGGACAGAAGACACATCACTCCTCTACTCTTGCCACAATTCTTTGGTGTTCTTTGTGATTTATGCTGTGTTCTGCTTTCAAATGTTACATCAACCAGCCAACACAGATTTACAGGTGGAACGAAGGAGCTTCAGCCAGCATTGCTCCGTGGCCTCACAGCTTGTACCAGTCTGACCTCTGCAACCAGCCTTGGCTGCTGCTGTGTGACTTTTCAGAATTCATACACAGTGGGAAATTTTCTGTGTTACATTATTAAAGATAACAGAAAATAAGTCATCAGAATTGCTCTGGATCTACACCATTTTGACTGAGGTCAGAACTAAAACCATTAAGATGCTCTGTTTCTGGGAACTAGCAATATTTAAAAAAACTTTTATTAACTTCATTGTTATAATTTTACTGCAGTGATATCACTTAATCTACATAATCCCAACCAAGAGGATAAAGTGATCTAGTTTACCACATATAGGGAAACTATTTATGTTCCATTATATTTAACTGTACACAGAATTAACAAAATTCAGAGATATAAGTATTAAACATGTGCATGAGATTTGCCATCCTGAGGCAAAACAAGGAAAAAGAAAACACCAAATTCTAAATTAACAATAATTTTTACTTGCATAAATTGCTTTATATTCTTATGTACACAATTAATGGTGAGAATTAACAATGAGGATAAATCTAGTGGTGATACAGGGCAGAACAGTAGAAAATGGCATTATTTCTCTTTTAAAGCTCAGGGATCAGGCAGTGTGAGACAACAAGAATACCTGCCTCAGGTGGGAATTAAAAGCTTTAACATATATGGCTTAATCCTGTTGCAGCTGAAATCCTCTTTTCACGCTTTACTGTTGCTTCCACATTTTAATGTGAAAGTTGCAAAATATTTTTTTTTTCTTCAAGATACTGAAAGCCTCTTAAAAATGTTACAGAAAATGCTCTGCCTAGCCATTTAATAATAATGTCAATATATGAAGCTATTCCATTTTAGACACCTTAAGATGCAAGTTCAGAAAAGTGAATAAGGGGAGTGCTTCCTTTCTCAGCCAGTGAAATCAGAATGATGCAGATTTTCCTTACCATTAAAGTGTGGCTATAGAGCATCTGAATTATTTAATTGTTCTGGTGGCTATTGAATGTGTGAACTTACAGGTGCTATTTCAAGCAAAACCAAGCACCATGTTTGATGCCCTTTTGTTCCACTTTTGGGATTGGAAACCCTCCATGTGATTCATATGACATGACTTTATCAGTGCCATGAGCTCTGGAAAGAACCCCTACAGAGTGAGCTGGCGTGGTCTCCTTGTATAGAGTGTGTCATAGAGACAGTAAGCACCCTTTGCTTCTGAAGAATGAAATGAAAACGTGATCTGCTGGTTAAATCCTGCAATCCTGAACTCTTGTGAAGCCTGTTTTCATGCAAGCCATCTAACTCGGTGTATGTAATAGGAGAAGCCATTTCAAGGCTAGCATCTAAGTCAGTCCATACTCCTGCCACCAGATATTTCTGAAACTTTGTGTGTAAAACAGATTTTTATGAGGTACCTAAAGTCATACCACTCTAAACTGGTATTTGGGAAGAAAGAATAGGTTATGAACTTCCAGAACAACCTTTTTCCTCCTCTTTCTCTACTGCGGCTTGCTTCAGTGCTCCAGCCTACTGCCCAGGATGCCATTTGCTGTTTGCTGCTGTTGTGAGTTGGCGTCACTTGCATTTGCTGTATTTGTTGTATTTGCTGCTAATGTTACTGATGAAATAAGGAACAAAATTGAAAAAGCAATTTTTAACAACTGATTCCCAGTTACCTGCTGCCTTTTTATCTCATCTGTGGATTAACTGATCAGTGGGTGTGGAAACCCTGGAACCAGCTCTGCTGAGAGGCAGATAAGGTCAGGCATGCCTCTTAGCTCATGACCAGCACCTCACTGACCCAGAAAGAGTTGAGCCGGTTTTATGCAGCGTGCATCCTTATCCACATGGCCAGGAGGCTCAAGCCACCTCTCTGAAAGGCTTCTAGTGTTACCGAGCTAGGCTTCTGTAAACAGGGGCACGGAGCAGTGCTTTCAGGCACAGGCAGCCGAGGTCTGCTCAGCTCTGGCCACCCCAGTGCGGCACCCCAGCTGGCTCTGGCACAGCGCTGCAGACGTGGGTACACACACAGGAGAGCCCAGGCAGCCTTTCCACCAGCAGGAACTGTGGAAAATACTTGCTTTTAAACAAATTACTGAATACACAGCTGTTCTTGTTGAAAAACTGGTTTCTTTTCTTATTCCCACAGAAATTAAAGCTTACAAGGGAAATTTGTGGTTGGGAGTATTTATGTGTGTGGTTTCATAGTGCAAAAAGATTAACAGTAGTAGACTTACTTGAAATCATTTAATGTTTGAAATGCGTGATATATGACTGTTTAAAACACAACTTCCTTAAACCATCACTGATTTTGTATCTGCTTTATCTGGATGGATTAAAGCCATTAAAATCTACACATTTTTTCCATGCTATATTGATACTATAGGAGCAAAACCATCTTTCATGTTATTTAGAAACAAAACTTCACTTTGTAAATTATTATTTCAGGACTTTTTAGCTCTCAATATACAGAAAACCCTTTTGTTGTAATAAATGAAAATGCATCCAAATCATTCCTCCATGAGGATGCATTTCTTAAGGATTTTTGTGTGATCGTGTGAAAAATAATTTTCCTCCATGCCTATAAAGGGAGCTGAGTGGATAGCAGAGATAAGGGTTCCTGGAAAGGAAGAATGGAAACAAGGTAGTTGAAGTTATTTTTTTAAGATCTGCTGTCTCCGTAGTCCTTTCCATTTTTGTGGAGAAAAAGCTGCATTTTGTGCTTTTTGAACCACCTTTCTGTTTCATTGTTGCTCTTGCTTGTAAAAAAAAACCAAAACAAACCCCATCACCTTCCAGTAAAATTGTAAACAATTTTATTTCCTCATGAACTTAAGTTAAATTGTATCCTGACAGGCTTGATTTATCAGGCAAATGCCCCACGTTGTTTGTCAGCTTCTTTGTTGGGGGGAAGGGGGAGGGGAAACCCGAGCAACAAAAGACCGTAACCTATTGATATTACTTCTGTGATACACTGGGGGAAATAGATTGATTTAGAACTAACCACAGAATACTAGTCGATCTGATGAGTTTACAACAGAGCATTTTTATTTATTTATTTGTAACAAGAGTAAACATCATCAATATTCCACCCTGTGTTATTGGAAGCCTTGCAGACAGCGCCGGTTTGTGTCAGTGTGATAGGGCTATCTGTAAAATGAAAGAAGGCAAGCTTAAAAAAATGGAGGGGCCTTGTTTTTCTCACAAAATTGAAAATCTTGGATCTCTGGTACATTATCATGAGTTGTAGGATTCACAGGACAAATAGATGGGTGAGCACCTTTATTGTATTTCATCTTTTTTTTTTTCTTCAAGAGGTTATATTTTTTTTTAATTATATTTCAGTTAAATATCTCAAAAAGCTAGTAAAGCACAGGAAATTTTCTAACTGAATTTCACTGAAGAATGCCAGCCTGCAATTAACTTTCCCAGCATGTTGCCTCTGCACAATGTTTTGCATGAACGAGAAGTTCAGGGTAGCAAATACTCACAGGACCAGCACAAACCTAAATGTGTGCCATTTTTGCATTGATAATATGCTGTTTTACAACATTCTTGATTAAAAATACTTACAGCTTCAAAATTAAACTGGCTTTTTTCCCCATGGATTGTTAGATGAGGGTGCTAGTGAGGTTTTCTCCCTCATTGTAAGCCTGTTTGATGGACAAGCCATAAATGCTCTGATGAAGATTGTAAATATTCCTTTCTCTAGTTTATTTAACAAGATAATTTCACTTGACCGTAATTATTATTTCAGTAGTATTTCAATATTCACTACTTTATTTCAAATACCTGTTTAGAGTGTTTTCAAAGTCAGCTGTATTCTCTCCTGCATTCAGCTATCACTTGACCGTAATTATTATTTCAGTAGTATTTCAATATTCACTACTTTTAATTCAAATACCTGTTTAGAGTGTTCTCAAAGTTAGCTGTATTCTCTCCTGTATTCAGCTGCAGCTTAAGAATTAAAGGTTGATAACCAGAATGGTGTCAACCCCAGCAATGCACGTGTAAGCAGAAACATCCCATCCATTTCCCTGTCAGAAGGCACAAGTAGAGTGTACATTCCACTCATCTTCTTTGTGTCTCATTAGCTCCTCAAAATGCTTTGGGTTGAAAGGAGCCTTAAAGACCATCTAGTTCCAACCTCCCCTGCCATGGGCAGGGACACCTTCCACTAGACCAGGTTGCTCAGAGCCCCATCCAACTTGGCTTTTCAAGGTGCAACAAAGACAACTTGAAATTAGCAGATCCTCGATAGTCCAGAAGATCCTTTCTGAGGATCCTCCAACACCTGCTGAGGTGTTGGAGGTCTTTCTCACTTGTCCCAGGTGGTGCCTGAGCAAGCACCTTGAGCTTTTTTAAGTGTCACATCCAGGCAGAAAGAAGCATCCCTTTGCAGTATTTCGTGGCCATATTTTCAAGACAAGTCACTGAAGCCTTAAACAGAGGAAATCTTAGTTATGTCTAAGACCCATTTTTCTGTTAGATCATGGATAGTTTAAATTCCCTTTACAGCCATTTACAAAATAGAATAATTGAAGTGATCTGCTGCCTTCCATCTTCCTTTCTTTAGGTATGTTGTGAAAGTAATGGCTGAAAAGAACAGCACATTTAGTGATTTTAAACATTTCCTTTGTGCTTTAACTGCACAGTTGCATTCTGTGTGCTGTAACTGCATCTCATGTGCACACGCTGCTAGAATTCCGTGCCGTTTTTCAAGGCATTAATGTTGCAAGATGGAGTATTGTCAGCCAAGAATCATTTTTTTTGTAGTCTGATAGCATTCAGAAAGGAATAACAAAAGAGGAATTGGTGTGGGGTATGTCCTGGTGAATTATTTTAGTCTTCCTCCGACTATATCCCCTTCCCTCCCTTTCCTATCCCTGTTAGATGTTAACCCCTTATACCCTGCCTCCCCTCCCCCAAGTCAGCCACTAGGGTAATTTTACAGTTTTTTCTCTCAACAGATAATAGTCTGGGATTACACATATTTTTCTCCACTTGTCATATGTATTGGATTATCATCTAAATGATATTATAAAACAGCTCTAAGAAGCAAGCAGTTGTGTTTGCTCTACCTAGCTGCTGCTTAACCCATCTGAGTTGTTACTGTGGAAAATGTATTTGCAATGCAAGGGTGTTGTTGTTTTAAAAAGTTTAGGGCTGGGGTGTGCTTCCTGAGTAGGAGTATCTGATTGCTGGAACAAGGAAAAAAGGCTAAAGACTAGGTGGTATTATTTGGTTGTGAAATTGAGGGCTTCTAATCAATTTCAGTCATCAGCTTTTTGCAATTAATACAGCATATTTTATGTTGGAATCTGTACACTTCTGCTTCTTCATGTTTCCTTTAGTATGTACAGTTTTATGCAATCACAAATCCATAGTGAAGGAGAATTTAGGAGGTTTTCTTAACCTTGCTATATGCTCCTCTTTCTTCATTAGTATGTGTTATTGTTTCCGTTTTTGTGAGAGTATTGAAAGATAATGCTAGACAAGTTCCTCAAGGTGTTCCTCTGTTAAGATGTTCATCTTTTTTATATTAAAAAATCACCCTGATTCACCTTCCTGTCAGTGCTGTAGAGAAGAAAGGATTTCCCGTTAGGATAATTGCCATCTCTTTATATTTTTGAGCCTGAAGCTAGCTAGCAAATCATGGAAGCCTACTGTGAGAAAGACAATCCTATTTTAACAAATCCTTCTTACTTTTGTTCTTTGTAAGTGCTGATTCTATTATAATTGCACGTTTAAGGGCTTTTTGTGTTTTATTCATCTCACGGTAGAATTTACATATAAACTTGTGTTTAAACTAACATACATTCTTTCCGTGGTGCTTAGGAAGAGAAGAGATACGTGCTATGGTTGCACTAATCTGGAGTTTCTGAGAGCACAGTGGAAGGAGAATTGGTCAGTTTTCATGGCAGGAGTCAGCTTGTGTATTGTTCTGTATATGTATGTAGGTGGAGATGTGAATGTGTGAGCTCCCATGTGCACATCGTGCTCTCGGCTTTCATGATGTTGTAACATGAGTACACGCAGCAGAGAGGAGCAGAGGGCTGAAACGCTCGGGAACAAAGGGTTAATGCCATACCTTAATGCCTCGGGATGATGCCATGCTGTCATTGTGAGCTCTGAGGTGGCTGACCACTTCCATTTTGGGATAAATCCCTTGAAAAGGGAAGGCATTTTCAGAGCAAGGTGTGATCTGTTCTCCTGGTAAGAGTGATTGACAAGGAATGAATTAATAGTTAAAAGAACTGAATAAATATCACCCTCCTCTGTAATTTCAGGCACACCCTCGCTGGCACATATATACTCTAATGTGACACTTTATCCAAATGCTTGAATTGATTGGTAACAAAAAACATCCCCAAAAAAACAAATCAGAGTTTAATCATAACTGCTTCTAATAGAATTTTTCTTTTACAGTGACAGAATTTCAGTGAAAATTTAAATAGATGCAAGGAATTACAATATTTTGCAAATAGGATGTATTGATTGAGTGTATGTCCAAAGGGTGAGAGAGGCTGCTTGAGTGGAAGCAGGAGCCCTGACAGCAGGTTCTTGGCCGACTGGTGAGGTGAAATGGTCCACTGAATTGGATAACACAGAGCATACCACAGTGACTGATTAAATTGATTTGTCCATGGCTATTGCAGCCCTTTAGCCTACTTTCAAACTTTTTTTCTTTTTCTTGGACTGTTCTAAACAGATGTGATATTAAGGGAGAAAATAAATGTGCTGATGCATTCACAGCCATAAAATTTCATTCTGAACTGAGATAAAAAACACCATTTCCAGAATGTCTGCACACTCCTATCCTATACTATGTTACAATGCATTTATCCCAGGAACAAGTACACTGCTAGAAACTGATGGAAAAGGTAATAATAAAAATCATTCTCTAATATAACCTAAATTACAATCAGTACCATATCTGTGAGTCCTTAGATGTATTTATTGGAAGGGGAGAAAGTAAAACACTAAAAGATTTTTGCTTGCTGCTGTCATTTCATTTCTCTAATTGCAAAGCTTATTTCCTTACTACTTTTTTCAGAAGGTGTTTAGAAAGCTTGTGGTGGAAACACAGCTATTCAATTAGGAAGACTGAATGCTGAACACACTGCCAAGTGAGAGTCACTAATTTGAAAATACCTACAATGATTTGGCAAAAAGTAGTCAGAGTGATAATGTTTAATAACTTGAAATTTTTTTTTTTTAACCATAGGAGAAAAAACTTGATGCTTTGGTCTTAGATCAGGATGTTTGGATTTTACAAAGTACTTAGTATGTCATTTCCCTTCCTGTACTAGGGAAATCAATACTAAGTGATAATGGGGCTGGTACATGTTATTTTCTTTGTGATTCAAGGGAAGCTTTGTTAGGCTGTGTTTGTCTTCATGGGTTAGTCTGTAGTATATGCAGACAGAGTAGTGTAAGCATAGTCTTCAAATTCCACTGAAAAATCACATCAAACATCAGTGCACTGGTGGCATCAAAATGGAACCTAAAATATGTTATTGCAGTTGTTGTAAACGTGCAGAGTTCATTGTACTGGGCTTGGCTTCTTCTTACTCATTTTTAGGGAAGATACAACAATAAATCACAATAATTTCTGAAAGGACAATGAAGTTCTGTTCATTATTTAACTTCTTTAAGTTATTGGTCAGTCTTGTAGTACATGATGGCATGCAGCATGCCATGAACAACTTGTGCTGTTTCTTCATTTGTCTGTGGAAATGAAGATATGGTTGGTATCTTGCTACTAGTGATGAAGAGATGAGTAGTGGGAGGTGCCAGGGATTGTTTCTTGGAGTGGAATTACGAATGTTGATATTTGCAGGTTTTTTTTTAATTACACAGATTTCATCAATAGCATTTCTTTGCAAGGCAAAGCAAATTCAGTAGGTGAGACTCTGGCTGTATGTGCTTGGATTAAACTTCTTGATACTGTATAAACTAGTAGGGACTACTAATTACTAGGTGAAATAGTCAAACGATGCTTTGTTACTTTTCAGGAATCTGAAAATGTAACATATCTTTATGTGGGCTTGATCCAGAGCACATTGCAGCATTTTGTTCATAGTTATAGTCTTTTTTTTAATCCTTAAGTTGACTCCACAGACCTAAGTATTTGTGAAGTAATTGCTTTTAATTAGTTGGTGGCTAAGGGAAACAAAACAAAACAAAATATAGAGGTTTAGTTCTTTCCAGTAATGTTTGATTATTAGAAATGAAATGTCTATGCATTCATCACAAGTTTTATAAAACAAAGAAACAGAAACCATACAAAAGAAGCCAAAGTTGAAAACTCAGTGGTGCACATAAGGTCACCATGCCAAAGGCGTGTAATTATTTCTTTGTATCGTATGCTAGAATAATGTAATCCAATAACTGGTGTTCCTGGTGTGTGTTACAAAGGATTCAGTAAGGAATTGCTGGAGAGTTCTTCAGGACTCCCCTGGCTAACAAGGTTACATAGAAGAGGTTTTGTGGGCTGCAGCCATTTCTGAGAAGTGTGGGAGAAGCCGTGTCCGTGCGGCTGGAGGGGCCTCTCTGCACCCCTCGGCTCCCGCCCGCCGCCACAGCCACGTGCAGGGCTGGGAGTTCGGAGAGGAAACGCACAAACACAGATTCACGACTCTTGCCGGGCCTTTGCAGAGTTTATTTTGAATCAACCTCTTAAGTGCCATTACAGACCCTCTGTCCCCACTGGCCTGGAGCCTTGGCCCGCCGTGCCTGGGCTGAGCCACAGGAGCGGAGGTGCCGGGGCCTGGGCAGTGCCGGGCCCTGGGCAGTGCCAGAGCCTGGGACAGAGCCGGGCCCTGGGCGGTGCCGGGCCCTGGGCAGAGCCGGGCCCTGGGATGGAGCCGGTCCTGGCTGGTGGCGGGCACCGCGCCCCTCCTCGGGCTTGCGTTTCCCTGGCTGCGAGCACCGCGTCCCTCGGGCCCTGGTTCCGGGAGCGGCCGAGCCGGAGCATCTCCGCTCGGGACAGCGGGACGCGGGTGCCGGGGCTCGCAGGGACACCGGGAAGGCGATGGCTGGAGATCGGGTGCCCTCTAGTGGGGCCGGGCCCGGGCCCGCGAGAAACCTTCCCGCTGGACGCTGCCTTGCATAACTCCATCTCTGCCTCTGTTTGGTTTCAGATGCTACAACTGTGGCGGCCTCGACCACCACGCTAAAGAATGTAGTCTACCTCCGCAGCCAAAGAAGTGCCATTACTGTCAGAGCATCATGCACATGGTGGCAAACTGCCCCCATAAAACTGTCTCGCAGCAGCCCACTAGTTCTCAGGGAAGACACGAAGCCGAACCGCAGCCTTCCACTTCTGCCTTCCTGAGAGAAGGGGGAGGAACGCACGGCTTCTCGTCTCCATCGTACTCTCAGGAAGGCAGGTCGGAGATGTCGGAGCGCTCGGGCAGGTCACCGCAGGAAGTGTCGTCGAGTAAGTTGTCTGTGTCGCCTGAAGAACCAAACAGAAAGGGGCCTTCCGTTCAGAAAAGGAAAAAAACTTAATGCATTTTTCATAATGTTCCGTTTTCTTTACCCTCTTGGGATGTCTACCTCATGCAAGTACAGGGGAAATAATTCATTTTCAGTAGCTGACCTGGAATTTTAACTACTGTTGAGGAACTGTGAATGTTTTGTTGTTTTGTGTTTTTTGGTTTTTTTTCTTTGATAGACAAATCACTCCAAACAAAATACATTTGAGCAGGGTGCATTATGTTTTACTTTCTGTGTGTATGTGTGAGTGTGCATGCGTGTGTGTGTATGTGTACATATCTATAAATATATATTTTTCCATCAGACCATTCTCCAGATCCCACCAGGCATTACTGTGGAGCAAAAGTCACAGTACCCAATGTTCCTGAACTCATTCCTAAACCTGTTTCCAAACGTGTTCAGAAAGCAAACAAGAAAACCTAATTTTCTGCAATTTCACTCAGAAACAAACCAAACCTGATCAACCACACAAAGAACTGAGATCAAGACTGTTACGTCTCTTGTGAACCAAAGGATACTTTCATATTTTAAAGCTGCCATATGGTACTAAAGATACTAAGACATCCCCCGTACCATCCATTTGAATTAGTTCCTTTTTCATCTCCACAAAGTATCAAAACCCCTCCCCATGTCAGTGCAGGGCAGTTTCATGACTCTAGACGACTCTCATTGCCACCACCCTTTGTGGGTGAGGAGTTTAAAGCTCCAGAAAAGACAATGAATGTGTAGTTTCTGTGATGGTTTCTCAAAACGTTTTGTTAAATTAATATGATTGTAACTGTAATTTAGATGTCTGTTGTGTAGGGGAGAATGTGTATGTAAGTTGTTACCAAACAGACCCTTTGAGTGGTGTCAGGATGGCATCCTGACAGCCATTTGTATACTGTGAACATTTAGGGTACCTTGGTGGCAGTAGTAGCCGCAGCAGCAGCAATTTCTCTTGGTCCCAAGTAGTGTCCCTCAATTTGAAGGGTCTTCCCCCTTATTTCCTGTTGAAATTTCCTGTTGAGAGAACTCCCTAGGGATTTTTGTTGTTGTTGTCTGTTTGGGTTTTAAAGAAAACAAAATGCAAAGCTAACGAGATCCTGGGCTGAATAGTTTCCTGAGACTGAAGGTTGATGGGCACTTGGGGTTGCTCAGCTGGCCTCCCTAGATGATGATACAGCGTGGGTGCAGACCAGCCTGAGTTAAGGGACCTGCAGACTTGCCAGAAGCCCTGGGCATCATCTGCTTCTTGTGAACTGGGGGCTGCAGCTGACCAGCCTTGGTCCAGAGTGCCCTAGGACCACACACTTCAGTGTGGAAGAGGAGGAAGATTGGTGGCCTCAGAGTGAGACTCCCTGGGCTGCAGGCCTTGCTCGGGGTTAATGGAGTCGGAGCCTATCAAAACTTCAAGTCGCTTTCCATTTGTAACTTTTGAATTACCAAGTCATACGTAAGATAACGTACTCTGACAAATCCCATTGTGGATGTAAGTTAATTAGAGAAACCTGTATAATCCTTAACATTGGCAATAAACACAGGCTGTTAAAGCTTGAAAGTGTCGGGTAGGTTTAAGCTCGGATAATCAAACTAAAGAAACAGCCTGCATGAAAGGCTACAGCGAGCCAAAGCCTTACCGTGGTAACTCCTCTGCAGCCGATGGTTACAACAGGTATGCAGCTGGCTCAGTGCGTGGCCTTTCCCCTTCCCACTTGTCCTGCCAGATGAGACTTTTACTGGTGCTGCTGCTGCTTCAGTGAACAGGTAGTCATCAAACCCCTCAGTGAAGGGCACAATTTCGAGAGAATTATTTTGTGTGAATTCCTTGCCAGTGTTTGCAAGAATCTCAAGGTTTGTACTGAAGTTCTCAGTAATGCTAATGCAAAGCTTACCTTTGACGATATTGAATGTGATATATCTATAGAGAACGTCCTTGCCTTACGTAAGGATAGTAAACTTATTTAAATTATGTAGACAAATCAAAGTGGCATGCTTAACCTTCTAGCCGGTGTAAAAACCAGGTTAAACAGCAAAGATGCAAAACTTAGGTCACTTTGAAAATTTAAACCAAAGTTCCTTATAGAAATAGGCAACTGTGGATTTGAAAACTGGTCATTCCCTGTTTATATGTAAGAAGTTCAGAGCTGAGATAAGGAAATGTTTTCAACACGTGGATTTGTATTGGTGCTGTTTGAAATCACTGCGCGCACCAAAGTCAGACTGAACTGCTAAGAGCACATACCAAACCCTATCTTATTGTTGAAAGCTTAAGGTTTTATTTTTATATATTAGAATGTTATCACTGTTACATAACATACTCAGGACAAAGAACTTTGCTCAGGGAATATACCATGTAATGTTTTTTCTTTACAGAATAGTCTACAGACCTGCTTACTCAGAACAAACCAAATAGTCTTAGACCTTTTTGTCTCTGTATAAGTATTATGTACTGATATTAGTAACTACCTCTGAGTTGACATAGACCTACGTTTCTGATAATCAGATCTCAGCGTTTTGTATTATAAGTTCCTGTGAAATGATGAAGTGGTATTATGTACTGGTTGCTTATGTGAGCATTTGTGTCTTTACATTCACAGGGTCTGAGTTTTCAGAGATGCTGGGCAACCACAGCTCCCACTGACTTCCAGTCGGAGTTAGTGGTGCTTGGCTTTTCTGGGAGGGGAGGGATGGGGGATGGGGGTTGAGGGGGAAGAATAAAAACACAAAAGCATCAAGCCCACTTTGTTTACATAGGTGACAATAAAATTATTATTCTGTTTACAGCAAAAGGCTACCTCATATCTACTGCATGAACACACCTTTGTGCTGCTGTGGCCTTAAAGGTGGCTGTTGATCTATGGTACATACTTTTTATCTGTACTAAATATGTGACTGTTAGTTCACCACTGCAGATATTATGGTAAATACTTGTTTAAGATGAAGCATCCATTTGAAATTATGAGACCTTTCCAAACATTTCTTTGAAAGTTTTTATTTTTCTGTCCAAAGGATTATGGGCATTGTTCACGGGAATAAATACAGCTCCAGAAGAGACAAAACCTTACATGCCTAAGTTAAACATATAGCAGCATAAGCTGCAGCAGGTAACTACTTAGCACTGGGCTGAAGTAGGAAAAAAATCTAGTTATACTCCTTCAGTTGGCTGCTCCAAATAAGCAAAGAACCTTTTAAAGGAGGAGGCACAGACTGAGTTTGGGATTCTTCCTTTATGCCTAAGGACAAAATTAATATTCGGCAGCATTCGCTCAGGCTAGATTTCCCCCTATTCACCAGCCTGTCCTTGCCAGAGCGCTCCACAATAAAACTCGTTTGAGTAGAAAGAGTTCAAATATCTGCTCAGACAGATGTATTTTTCTCCTAACAATAGTACAGATAAGGTTAAACCTGAAGCAAGAATCTCCCTCCCTCCCCTTCCTCTGCCCCAAAATGCTCAATATGATTTAATTGTAAGGGACATTGTGAGATATTTTTTACTCTTCCCCAAGGAGAGGTCACGATATTTAATTACACGCTACAAAAGATAGGCCATGAGGAAGACTTGTATTTGGAGGAAGAGCCAAATAACGTTTTGCTGCAGTTAATGGTAAATCTGGCATTGTAATACCATTTGCAGTATTTTGCCTTTAGTCAGCTTTCAGGGAGTGCCAAACACCACATTTGGATCCTACCTCTTCCCGTTGCAGGCCACCTTTTTCAGCCATTTTATTCTGCACCAGTGTTATCCTGGAGTTCCTGCTAACTTAGTTTTGTTAATAGAACCCCATTTTAAAAAAGTGCTTATAGATCTTGTACCATTCTTTGTAAGAAGAATTATAAAAGAACATGGGAAATCGCATGGAGTCTTAAATTTAATTTAATTAATTTATCTGTAAGAAATGTTTATCATTAAAATATATATGTATTCCCCTGTGCTAGATATAAAAGTAATTGGGAAGATGTGTACATGTGCAGATGCACTGATTTTAATTTCCTAGAAGTCTTAATGAGATTTGAGTATTGTTTTAGAAACAAGAAGAGCCTTGTTAAATGCATCGATCTTATTTTGCTTAGTTTTATCAACAGCCTCTTTAAGATCCAGTGGTTGTGTTACCCCTGTTACAACTGTTGACTGATAACAAGAGGTTGATCTATGAACACACACTTCTTTCTTTTTTGTATAAACCAGAGCTGTGTATCAGCAGCTGTGGCAGTATTTTTCTGAGAATGTTGAAAGCAAGGTATTTGCTACCATTGTTGTTGAACCAAATGTATGAATATCTTTACAAATGGCAATGGTTTTGACTACCTCTTGGATTACTAAGTTAAGCAACAACTGTCTGGCAAACATCACCAGACTGGCTTTAACTAGTATGTGTTGCTTGTGATAATAATAACAATAACCATACTAGAGACCAAAGTGAACACTGATTTCTATATGTCTTTAATACTGTGTCTTATCTAGTGTTTTTAAATTATCTTCTGTAGTATAGATTACCTCATTGTCCATTTTGACTTGTATGTTGTTTACAAGGTGAAATAAAAGAAAAATCACTTGAATTTTATGTTGTAAGAAAAAAGCCTTGAGTTGAAGTTTTGAAGGTCATTTCACCTGTTTACTGTCTTGAGGGACTAAAGCACTGATTGCCTTTCTACATATCATGTATTTTATATCCTCATTTCATGCCTAATGTGGTTTTTTTTCCTGTCAGTCATGGATATTGTGAGGTTTAAAAGAATTACTTGATTAAAAATAAAACATATAACATTGGCATTTACAGTGAGCCTTTGAGATTTGCTTTATTTGCATGGTAAAAACACACTGCATGTCATTGGGGAGTTTTCTTTTGCACCTATGCTCAGTTTTGGGATACTACCTTCAGAAAAAAATAATTTTAGTTATGTAAGTCATTGGGGGGGGGAGGAAGAAATAAATTATTAATTCATACGTGAATCATACTTTCAGTGCTACAGAAATTGTACCCCAAAACCTATTCAGCTATTGAAATTAAACTGCAGGATTATAGCTTTTGGTACTTATTCTCTGTGAGAATACACTGGACATTAAAGCTATCAGACATTTAGACATTTAGGTTATTATCTCGCCTGAAAAGCTTTTGGTATTTAAGCCTCATCCCATCTTTTTTACTACTTCCATAATCTGTAGGCTTGTATATATCTATTTCATGGTAATTTAAACTGAATTGAAGAGGGTTTTCTTTTTAGAAAGGAAAGTGCTGTCATTTTTCATTACCTAGAAATTCCTTTTCTAAATTACATAAAGTGTTATTAGTGACTTTGATAACATTAGCTTATCATTCTGTACTAAAATATTTGAGGACATGTATATGCCAGCTCCAGTGGCTCTGTTTTAACACAGGACTCTGTATGCAGTGATTAATAGCAAAATTTAACAACCTCTGCTAATACAAGGCAGAAAACTTTTTTTTAAATTGTACAAACACCTGCATGAAAGGGTGACTATCTCGTCACAGAAAACTTCCATTTATTTTCCCTTACCTCACCCCTCTAATACATGTCCTCAAAAAACAGTGAGCTATGAAAATGTGTCCCAATCACATATCCAGTCACATCCAGTCATCTGTAGCCACATGGTTTCATCACTCTCCTGAAATGTGGAAGAGGTGACAAAAAATCCCCTTGGCTGAGATCCTGCATGTGTCCCACTGCTGGTGTCAGTTACAAGTGAGGCTTTCTCTTAAACATCTATCTGATGAGTGCTCTGTGAAGAGCATGGCTCACACCATGTGCTTACATGAACTCCTGGCCAGCCTTACCCCAGTGTTTCAGGGAATGGGAGGGGACACCTTGGGTATGGCACCACATAACTCCTGGAATACCCTGCAAGGTGACACAAGCAGGAGGAAGCCACCTCAGGGAGCACTGAGCAGCTCTGCCCATGCACAGGTGTGGGAAACCCTTGGAACAAGTGAAATGAAGAAACCTCCACTCCAGCAGTGTCTAATGTTGACTGAGACCACAGCACCTGGAAGAACAGCAGCACCTAATTTTTCCCACCTCATCTCCCAAATGAGCAGCCTTCCTTCCCAGAGCCACTACAAGTCAGCATCTTTATCCTTTCAGCAGCTGCCCCAGGACAGTGTATAACTATTCTCTTCATGTTATAGACAGGCAGCCTTGTTTTGTGCATTAGGCAAAGGCAGATCATCAGCAGTACCTAAATCCACTGCTGGCAGCCAAGGTTCCCCTTCCTAACCTTGCAGAGAAGTGGTCACTGCCACACAACATTAACAACATTGCTCTGTGCCAACAAGAAGAAATCTTTGTGTTGAAACTTCTAATTTAGTTAATAGAGTAACATCAAAATCACAGAGGCCCTTTGAAATAACAATAAAAGTAGCATGTTTTTTTTCCCCTGTTCTGTGGGTCCTGGGATACATGCTTCCTAGCCATCTCCAGCCTTTCTGTAACCCAAAGTGCCAAAACAAACGTAGCCATTTTTGAAAGAATTGCGTTTTTCCTGCAATCTGTTCGGAGCAAAAGTTCCCACAAGCTATTACATTTACACAAGCCATTCATTTCAAAACTACTCCTAATTTATGATAGACTCAGCATACCTATCGCCTTCCCTCAACACCAGTTGACTCTTCCCCAACAACAAAAATACCCCAGATGCAAATACTTTCACATACTTTCAAGTTGTTTACATAATTAGCCCTCACACTTCTGTATACTTGCACAGGAAGACACTCTTTGGTGGACAGAAGGGAATTCATTCTGTAGATGAACATGTGACATGAATTCTCCTGATATTAGTATAATTCAGGTGATGTCCCAATTAATTAATGTAAACACCATTTTGGCAAAGGGCTCTGCTGTTTCCAGTGTTGTCTGCTGCCTGCAATGTTGTTGACCTCTAGGATGAGCAGTCCCCTCAGGAGCATGTTACTCTGCACCAGTTATTATTTTTTGCAGTCATTGGCCACTGCATGATTGCTGAGTAGCTGCCATCAAGCCCCAGGCACGTTTTCAGGCTGCTGATGCTCAGTTAACATGCAGCTGGTCGATTTTTGTTTGCTGGCTGTTCAATATTTGGCCCCGGGCATTACTTGCTGCACAGCTCTTAGCCTAGATATTCAGGGCTGGAGCAGCCAAACAGTTCATAAACCAACAAAGATGGTCTGGTGGTGTTTCTAATGTTGGGCCAGCCGGGAGAAGGCAAACTAGGCAGAAAGAATGACAAGACCTGAGCTTAGGTATCCATCCAGGTTTAGATGCTTACAACCCATTTACTTCCAAATAATCCAGGATTCCAGGTCAGGAAGTACCAGTTGTTTATGTAGTTTGACCTGCTGGACCTCCCAGGCTATTAAATTTAAGGCAGTTACTAGGGCATTGAATTTTAGCACTCAGCTTTAACTGGAGCCATGTTTGCTTGGGTGCTTTAAGCATATTTTCTGATAGGACTTCAGATCAGTCCTGAATGCTTTTGAGAAAAAAAAAGAGATGCTGTGCTCCATGACAGCTTGTTTTAATCACCTGCTGCTAACAAGTAGTGCCTCATTTCCAGTTTCACTGGCTTCAACTTCCAGCTCTTTGTCCAGTGTAGTGAAAAGTCCTATGTGCACCAATAAGGAAGTTCAACCCTCTTTCTTTAGCTTTTAAATGATAGACAAGACCCGGTATATATATTTTTTTTTAATTTTTTTTTTTTTAAATGTAAAATTGCCTCCTCCTTTATTGTGATTTTGAGAAACCTGCTACTTGCCTCATTCATAATTCTTTAACTTCTATGCTGGATTAGCATATCAGCTCTGGCTTTAAAATCAGCCTTATTGAACTGCCAGTGTTGGTCTTCAGTGTCCTAGAAAACTGGTTCTTTTGTCTTCTTTCTCTTTTAGAAATGCGCTGGATTATCATGCACTGGGTTCTTTAAAGCAATTAGGTAAAACTGCCCCACCAAAACCAAATCAAACAAAATAATAATTTAAAAAAGAGCAATGAACAACCAAACCCACTTCAGTTGGCACATCCAAAATTTTTGAGGCAATAACACTAATCAGACATTTTGGGAAATACTGGCTGACAGTTACTAGAATAATGTATAAGTTAAATTTGGAAGTATTTTGGGAGTTGCCTATGAAAGAAAGCAGCAATGCCATTTTTCCCCCAAGGCAGCTCAGCAAGGGTGGGGGCTTGAAGCGCAGCAAGTTTCTCTCCCATTCAGGCACCATTTCTTTCATCTCTCCTTGACCTACACTGACAGCTGTGACAAAAAGTCACAGTCAAGCCTGCTGAACCGTAACTTCTCTGGAGTTTCAAGCCTGAGAGTTTCTGAAAAGCAGCTGTCTTGCACAAAGCTGCACAGAGAGGAGCAGAGGCTGCCCCCACAGAGACCCTCTGGTCGGCTGCTGCAGTGTGGGAGGGTGAAGGGGACAGGCACAAGCACCATGCCAGCAGTCTCTGAGCCCTAAGGTCTGTTTGTCTGTCAGCAAAAGCCAAGGGGAATTAAAGCAAAAGAACTGCAGGAACAGACATATGGTTTCAGCACCAGGTGATTAAAAAAAAAAAAAGAAAAAAAAGAAAAGAAAGGGAAAAAAGAGGACAAGGTTTGCTAGCCGCTCTGACCGAAGAATCTGGAAAAAATAGGATTAGTGGCAGCTCCTGGAGTTTGGGGACAGCGAATCAGGGGGCTTCAAAGAGCAGCAAGAGGCTCAGGTGCCCTTCCATCTGTTTCAGTAATGCTCCATTTTCAGATCAGGGATTGGGGTTGTTTCTCCTGATGGCTCATGAAGTGGTGGCCCTGAATTGACCTGAATACTAAAAGCTACAGCCTTGTTCCCCTGCCCATCTTGGGTTTGCTGGCAAGGTTTGGGGATGTGGGGGCACGGGGGTTACAGGGGTGTCTTCTGTGAGGGGCTGCTGTAAGCTTCCCCCTCGTCTGACAGAGCCAATGCCAGCCGGCTCCAAGGCAGCCTGCTGCTGGCCAAGGCTGAGCAGTGCTGGTGTAACAGATCTGAGAATGGGAAAAATACTTTTCACACCTGCAGCTGGAGAAAGGAGTGAGAACATGTGAGAGAAGGAGCTCTGCAGACACCAGGGTCAATGTACAAGGACGGGGAGGTTCTCCAGGTTCTCCAGAGATTCTCCTGCAGCCCTTGGTGAAGACCATGGTGAAGCAGCTGTGCCCCTCCAGCCCATGGAAGTCCGTGGGGGAGCAGGGGGATGCCCAGAGGATGCTGTGACCCCATGAGAAGCCCACACTGGAGCAGGCTTCTGGCAGGACCTGTGGCCCCATGAAGGACCCACACTGGACCACTCTGCTCCTGAAGGTCTGCCCCCCATGGAAAGGACCTGCACTGGAGCAGTTCATGAACAACTGCAGCCCATGGGAAAGACTCACTTCACTGGAGAAATTTATGAAGGACTGTCTTCCACAGAGACACACCACTCTGGAGCAAGGGAAGAGTATGAGGAGTCCTTTCCCTGAGAAGAAAGAGGAGCAGAGACAACCTGTGATGAGCCTACCACAACCCACAATGTCCGTTCCCCTGAACTGCTGGCAGGAAAGAGAAAGATTTTGGGAATAAAACTAATCCCACAAAGAAGGGATGGGGGAGATGAAGTGGGGAAGTTGTTTTTAGATTTTATTTCTCATTACCCTGTTCTGATTTGATTGGTGTAATAAATTATGCTAATTTACCCAAGTCAAGTCTCTTTTGCCCATGAGAGCAACTGGAGATTAATCTCTCCCTGTCCTTATCTCGACCTGAATTAATATTTTATTACATTTTCCCTCCCCTGTCCAGCTGAAGAGGGAGTAATAGAGCAGCTTTGGGGCATCTGATATCTAGCTGGGTCAACACACCACACTGCCCAAAGTCAAGAGAAGCTGGGAGTATTTCACCTTGAGCCAGTACTAGTGAGAAACAGCCACCTCTGCAGAACATCCTCTGGGTGCTGCACTGTGCTGAAGAGTCACCACAGTCCTGCTGGGTGGAGGCCACGAACCACAAAAAGGAAGGTAAAAGCTCATTCCTAGAAACCTCACATAGCTTCCCAGAAACTGCAAGGAAGGAGCTGAAGTTCCAGCTGTTTGACCAGACAGCATCATCTCTACAGGTAGTGGTGTAAAACCTCCCTTGTGGTTTCACATGAGCCTCCTTGTGGCTCAAGATTTCCTGCTCTTCACCTTTACAAAGTGGCAAAGGTAGGCCTAGGGTTCTTCACAATTTTTCTGCAAGATGAACATTTTCTGAGCACTCTGGCAACTGGTAGGTTTTTGGGACTGCGAATGACAATGTGCTGATCTATTTTTGAGGCTTAAAACAGGTATTTTTCTCTACAAACAAGAAATTTTTCAAATCAACAGCACTGACAGTGTTTTCCACTGCAGGGATTAGGACTGATTTTCAGGTGAATTTTTTCAGTGAAAACAACCCACCTGCCTCTTTTTACATGGATTTGAAGCACTGCAGCAAGACATAAACACCACAGGAGCAGGGAAGGTAATGGAAGAAAATACACCAATCAGCAGAGATCTTGAGCCCCTTGGCAGCACAAGGTATTTATTAGCTTGCAGCTAAGAGCTACAAGCAGTTACCAGAAGAACCTTGTCACCCTCATGAGTCACACAGGGACATGCTATACTCACTCAAAATCAAAACAAAATCATCCATTTCCTGGAACACTACCAGCACAAAGCCTAAGTGAAGTGACAGGATACAAGAAGAAAGGGCTGGTAGAAGAATAAAGAAGGTCAAGAGTCTCTTTCAATTGGTTTCCTCTAGCTGCAGAGAGACTCTGGCAGGTCCCAAGAGCCACAGGGGCTCCTGGGGTCACCCGGAGCCCCCAGCTGAGCTTCCCAGGCCCGTGCCGGCGCTGCCAGGGTCCAGCCGCACTCCTCACCCGCTGCCTCTTAAGTGTCCATCTAACCTATTGCTTCTGAGCCTGGCTTTGTCCCCACTGAGTCAAAGGGGGAAGGATTTGGGGCACTGTGAGCTTTTGTTGGAAAGGTTCCCTAAATTAGCTCCTCTGTTTGAGATAAAAGAAGAAAGGGGTCCATCTTTATTTTCCCCATTCACCCACTGTAATTACTCCATCTCATCCCTGTCTGCTATTCACTGGCTCTCAGCAAGGCCTTGGCAGCCAGGTCACAGGTCAGCACAGAGGACAAGCCTCTGCTTCCCTGAAAAGGATTGAAATGTTTTAAGTACAGCTTCAGCAGCTTCCAGAACGTGCCAATCCCTTCTGAAAAAGTGGGCTTGGTGAACCACACCTGCAGTGACATGGTGAGGAGACCATGGGTCTGGAAATCCCTGCTCCTGCACTTCATTCTCTGGTCATCACTTGGTTTGCTCAGGGTCTCAGGATGACATTAATACACCCCAAGTCTCTTTATAGTGCACTGTTTTATTTCTCCAGATTACATAGCAAGATACTTGCCTTGTTTGTATCTTTATTTTTAATTTAGTATGTAATTTTGCTGTTTGTTGAGGGGCTCTTAGCTCTGCACATATCAAGTACTAGCTGTAATATGAAATGTACAGGTAAGATCTCACTCTGCAAGAGCCATACTGCAGATGCCAAAATTTTCTGTAATAACAGCTCAGTAGGTGTTATCATTTTCTTTTCCTAGTAAAGCCCAGAGCTGGGCTTGGATATTATGCATTACAGCTGATGTACATATCATTCAGCCAACAGAGCTGGTAAGCAGAACAGAAGTAGGCTAAGAAAGCATATGAGAGGCTTTGATTTTCCAAACTGAAGTCCTTGGAAGTGCCAGATGACTGTGGAAATCCTCCCAAAACATTTCTCCTGTGGAGAAGAAGAATAATTTCTTCCTCACTGCAGGAGCCATTAAAATATTTCCCATAATATTTATATACAGCATCTCCCTTTCATTCAGATTGGCTCTATTGGGGATTTCCATTAATTTCAGCAGTCAGCACTTTTTAGTGCTTATAAATGCACTGTATAGCATGATAAATATAGGGCTGGACAAGAGCAGAACTCAGATCAGCTGCTTCAAGACACAAACAGCAGAGTGATCATTCTCTCCATGACATGATTATGCTAGTGCACAATTGATTTTTTTCTCCTTTTCTTTCCTCAGTAGGTTCTACTGCACCTATCTCAGAGAGGCAGAGAAAGCATCTCCAAGAGGAAGACAAGAATCAGAATAGGACCATCTGTCTGGGAAAGCTGTGCAGGGGCAGCTCACAGATCTGCCACGTATCAGCACAATTCTACTCACCTTAATAGTTTCCCCCAAGAGTCTGTGATCACAACTATAATTAAGCACCCCAGCCTAGAGCAATGTTGCCTCCATTGCTTACTTTGGCACCAGAAGACATACTCTAAGCTCAGCTGGCTCATCCCCAAGCCTGATGCTTGCATACACTACCACAGCCTCTGCCAAATCCATGTCTTTTCAATTAAGTGGGTTTTTGTTTTATTTTGGGTGGGTTTTTTTCCATTTTGCCTTCCCCACTGATATTGACAGCACTTTCAAAAAGCACAGGAAGTTTCTCCCCAGCAGAGGCTGCTGTTTGTCTGCATTCTTGTCTTCCAACATGAGCGATTTTTAAGATTTCTCCTCTGATAAGCAAAACAGCACCAATTCCAGGGTGCTCTAGCACACAGCTCATTTCTGCTACCCCGACTGACAGTCAATCAGAGCTCATCTGCATTCGTGCCATCGGGCGGTGCTGGAAGAAGCACTTGTGCTGGCTGAGTGCACTCCAGAAGCAGTTCAGGGACAGGCTTGGCCACAATACAGCCTCCCACCTTCACCTTCCCTGACCCTGACGGGGTAGCTGCAGCAGAGAAAAGGCAGCAATCCAGTTCTCTTTGCTCCTTCCATTTTTAAGGCAACATTCAGAAAGCAATTAGTTTTCTGAGAGGTTTGTGATTAATGGAGATATGATTTAAAAGCAGGCTCCATCCATTAAGATAGTCAATGTAAAAAGAAGCTGGTTGGAGCTGAATGCAGTGAAAACAACTTGTGGACAAACTCCACTCCAACGCAGTTGGATTAGCTCCAACTGCCTGATGAATGAATGTCACAGAAAAATTCTGTGGTAATAACTCACGGAGAGACACTACCTGTGTGTTCATGTGTCATTTAGGGTACAAACTAAATACGCTGAACCCAAAATGTTGATTGTTGTACAAAGAAAACTACAGTTCCCAGCCCACTAAAACAAAACATGAAAACAAACCCCACTCATTTTGTTACTGATTTGCTAGCAAAGGTTATTTCAGGGGCTTTTATTTGTTTGTTGTTTGTTCACCTGCAAAATTTCAGATCACCTTTTCTAGGAAAAGGCATCAGAGGGAGCAAACATTTGCTGCAGTGTTAAGAATCCAAATTTCTCTAGGAATCACATGTTAGAAGTGCATTTTCTTGGTCTTTTACTTGTCCCACCCTCTTCAAAGAGTATTACAGCTCATAGTAGTAGGTTTAAGCAATTAAAAGATGTCCAAGACATACCAGGGGAGGAGAATATTTTCTCCCAGAAAAAACTCACAACTTTTTAACAAACTCTACTTTTGTTTTCCATATAAGTACTACGATTTCTCCTTTGACATTCAAGTAAGGATTTGTATTTAAACTTTCACAATTTGTAGAACGTTTTACAACATACCCCATGCACATAAAAAACCATTTTCTATTCAATGCACTCTAAGTCAAAGAAGCAGTAATCTGTTAGGCACTTAGTCCTCCAAATAGAATGATAATTTATGTCAGTACAAGTCTTTTTTTCCCCATTGCTAATTGTATAGTTTAATGGTGAACGCATAAAAGCTACAAATGAACATAATGACATTTCCTTTGATAACTGTCTCTATTGCCAGATGTGTTCAAAGAAAGAAATAAGGAAGGCAGCAGGAAAGACACAGGGAGTCATGTAATCCCCACAATGCTTGTATGTTCTTCATTTCTCTATGGGGTTTCCAGAAAAGCAATTCCAATTTTGCATCCTCACCACAAGCACCTTTGTATTTTGGACAAAATTGTGTCATTCCTCCATATGCTTACAGAGACGAAATACCAGCTGGAACATGAGACTAAACCTGCCCTAATTCTCACAACAACAAACCCCTGTGGAGGTATAAGGTGCAGGGAGCCTGCAGACTCTTTGCCCTGCACTCAAGATCTCTTAGCTCTCCTCAGCTGGCAGATGACAACCACATGCACCACTGCAGCTGCTTAAGCACATCCCAGAAATGCATTTCAGTGGATTTTCCCGACCCCAGAGAACGATCTCACTTAGCTCCAAGAAAGCAGAAATTACCTCTTACACACCTGTTTGCTGATTTTATCCTGCTGACTCTCACTCCTCTTTTCTCACACCCAGCCAAATGAGCGAGCCATCTCCACCTGATTTCCCAGTAGCCACTGGTCCTAGTACAATCCCAATGCTGAGATACAAGCCTGTTTCCCCAGTCCACCTCAGAGCTCAGTCCTCACTGTGCTTTGGCACAGGCCAACAATGTGCTCCAGGAAAGGGAAATGCTGGAGGTGTGATGTCCACAAATGGTGTAAATCTTAACATTTATTTATATTTAAAAAGATGCCTCTGAAGTCCTGCCTCTGGTAAGGTTTCTTTCTCTCTCCCCTGAAAGTGACTGCATGCCTCATGCCCCACACTCATCCCAAAGCCCTTAGAGGTCAGGACAAGTCCAGTTTAGCCAGCAGCAGGTATGTCACCTGCCCTTTCTAAGACTTAAGCCAGCAACCCAGCCACAGAACAGTGTCACTGCCAGCTTTCCTGAGCACATCTGCATAGAGAAGTAGCCTAATGAACCAGGTTGTGGACTTGACTGGAAGGTGAAATTTGCACCTTTGCACCCTTTTGAAACGGATTCCTTCCTCTCTTGTCCCTTTGTGGACCTATGGCAGCTTTTGAAAAATTAAACAATGAGGAAATGCAGAGAAAAACATTCTGTTTGGTTTTCTAAGTAAGTTGTAGTCCTCCTAAAGTGTCCCTGAAAGCCTAACAAAGCACTTGTTTAGTGCATGTAGACATGAGTCATGAAACCCTGGAAATTTTTGGCCACAAAAAGTTTTTATAGAGAAAGCTTTTAATAAAGATTTGGAGAGAAGCCCAAGGACACTGAAAAATAAAAAAAAATTACCAAGTAAAACTGCAGAGCATGGTGTGATCAGGGGAATTATTTTGAAAAAAACTGCAGAAGAACAGGCATTTAAAAGCTTAGAAAATTCATATTTCTTCACAGTATTTTGGCAGACAATGTCTATACTATTATTAAGTTCCTTAGCTTCTGGAACAGGATGGAGCAATGAGTGACAGCGAACACAAGAGTGTTGATGGAATAGCATACAAGTGGATGCATGTCAAGAGGCACTGCTTTTGATCTGTTCTTTGCTATGAAGGATGACAGGGAGTTGTTATCCCAAAAGCACTTTGCACAGGAAATCAGGATGTGGCTGTAACAGATATTAATCCCCCAGGAAAAAGCTAAGGAGTAATTCAAGCACGGTAAATTGCAGTGACTGAACAGTATTCAGCTACAGTAGGTGTAATACTGGAGGTTTTAGTAATACTTGCACTCACCCCTGTGCAAAGGGGTACTAATATCTATTTTATCTCTGACTTAGGGGTCTTAAAGAGTTCTCTGAGAAAAGAAAAAAAGGCTCTCAAGGCTTGTAGAGGTATTTAGCAAATACAGGCATGACATGGCACCAGTGTAACTTAGGTTTGAAACTTATGTGCATGAAATGCTAAGTAAATATTCTTGTGAACTAAAATCCAGCTAATATTTAAGCTCACTGAAAATGCTTTGTTCTACCTGTAGTCATAATAACTTTATCAACTGATAGTATTTTGTTCTGTTAAGTGGCCCAAAAAGAGCCCATCAACTTTTGCAGTGTTGCTGTGCCCCTCCATGTTGCTCTCCTTACTGAAAAAACAGTACAGAGACCATATTGCAATCAATACCGAGTGATCCCACAACTTTTGCTTTGCATTGCATCTCTGCACCCTCTAATGACTTTCATATTATCATCAGCATGCTCTCAGGAAGTTTACATGTCAGGGCTAATTAACTAGGATGGTTTGTCTTCCCTTATTAATCCCCTAAGTACTGAAAACCCATTCCCCTTTGAACAGGAGCAGCTGTGACCAACATGGCATCAGAGATGCAAAGCCAGCATTTTATTCAGAAGCACTTACTACAACATTTCTGAGAAACTAATTAAAGTAACTGTTGTTGTAATTCCAGTAATAAGGTTAAAATTAAAGGTCTTTACAATTTGACTTCCCAAAACTCCATCCAAATGATTTGTGAATGTGTATGTAATAGCTTGTCATGCACAATGTTGCTTTAAAAATTGCTGCCTTCCATCTGCAGAGCTACTTTCCAAGTCTGTACTTTTGCAATTAGGGTCTACCTAGGTGCCAAAAATTTGCTGAAGAACAAAGCCCTTGCCTTTTAATTGTTTTTTAAAACCAAATCACTTCTTTTGATAGATATTTATTTTGCTTACTAATGCAGGTATCGAGTAAAGTAGCCTATTTTCCATTAGGAGATTATAATTCTGTTGTCCTAATTTCTTAAAGGGAAATATATAGGAAAAAAAGAAGACAATTAGTATTTGCGTACCAGTTCAACACATGATATTTTTAAATTTTTAAATACATTTGACTTGTTTATAAAATGACTGATTTAAAACAAGGGTTATCTAAAATACATTCATATTATTGAAAGAGTTTTGGTTGTTGACCTAACCTTTTCTAAACTTGCCATTTACTGAAATGTCCACCATGCACTAGAACTAGAGAGCAGTTTTTTAGCTGTAGAAACATCATGTGGATCATGGCTACCATGTTTCTTTACATTAAGGTGTAGTGGTTTGCCAGCTCTACCACTTCCCAAATGCTAAGCTACAGCTGATTTTCTGAATCCTCTCTAAAAGCTCAAATTCATTTTTTCCAGCTTTGGCCAGTTCCTTCAAAACAGATTTACCTCCTGGGGTAGGAGCACACAGGCTCCTACCTGAGAGCATGAGAGCTATAGCTCAGTCAGCTCCACATGAAGTTCATTCCACAAAATTGAAGATTGAGACAAACGGTGCTTTGCTATGAGAATGGAACAGAGCCTTAACTAAGACAATCCTTGATAGAGCTAATTGATATCTTATAGTTCAGTTTCCCTGACACATGTGGTACTCAAGATGCATTTTGATATATACAAATTCATTGAAATCACAGAATTCTCAAAAAAAATTTTTAAAAAATGAAGAAAAAAATTGGTGAAGTACATTTCATTTGTTCCCCACAGGCATTCTGGTTAGCAAAGCCAACAATCTCCTACCATAGTTCACATATAGTTCACTGTACTTAGTTACAGTTATGACCAACAGAACATGGTGTTCTGGTTTTAAAATATATGTTGTTTTATGTTTGATTTACTAATCGAAATTAGTTTTGCCTTGAAATGAGTGACACGTTTACAGCACATCTACTCCTCTACACAAGCCCTCCTTTAACTCTGAATGATTACATGATGCTTTTCCCTACCTTCTGCAACAGCAATGAAAGGAGGTACCTCATTCAATATGGAAAATCAGTTTACGGTCTGTCCTAACTTCTGTTGTCTGAGAACAACTCTATTTGAAACAGACGGACAGAAGCAAACACCCTCTACAAGTTGTATTTATCAAGTAATCTTATTTCCTATTAATTTTACCCATTTATCAGGAATTTAAACATTTTCAGGTAAGAATTTTCAGGTAATAAAAGGCACCACTTTTGGTAAACTGACATAGTTATTTATCATTATTTGCAGTGTTACTGCTGTAGCATCCTTAGCTTTGGTGTTAACTTGGTTCATGCTCCCAGGCACCAGACAAGGGTTCACAGACCTGAGCCAGGGTGCACAGCAGCTCAGCTCCCTGATTATTAAGACAAATTCTATGATAATTCAGGAGGTGCAGTCTCTCCAGGCACTCCATATTGATTGATTTGGTAACTAAACACAAGAAATTGTTCAGGTGGAGAAGGAGATGTAGGAGCTGCTATTTTTACTTTAGACCCTCTGCATCTTCTTGTTATTGCTAACCTGCATGAGTTCTACTCCACCAGCTTAGTTTTCCTCTTTAAAAGAGTTTGAACTCTAGCAGAAGTTTGGGAAATGACATGAGGGCAAGGACATTACACTTTGTAATGTGTAATGTCAAAAGTAAAACAGTTCCCAGTTCCTCTCTTACTCTCCCAGTAGCCAAGGGGCAACCTTGGAGTGATGGCCACTGTCCCTGAGACATTGACCTAACGATGCTCTCCTCCAGGAGTCACTGTGCTGCCTTTTGCATATCTGTGGTCTAAAGATATTTTGCATCTATTTGTGTATGTCTCAGCTCTGTGTGTCATTTATAATAATGCAAAACTGTCGGAGACATTGACCTAACGATGCTCTCCTCCAGGAGTCACTGTGCTGCCTTTTGCATGTGTGTGGTCTGAAGATATTTTGCATCTATTTGTGTATGCCTCAGCTCTGTGTCATTTATAATAATGCAAAACTGTCAGAAGCATGAGACACAATGATGTAATCTTACACACTAGATTTAAATTCCCAGAAGAAGGAATGCTGACAACACAGGTCAAACTTCCAATCACTTAATGTGTATCTTGATATTGCATGAGATTTTAAGGAGGGAAGAAGTGGGCTGTAGAACTTGAATGCAGGCTTATTCAAATAAGCTCTTTCAGGATAAATTTTAGAAATAATATGGAATTATATAAACAAAAAAACCCAGACTATGACACTTCTAATTGCTAGAGAGTTGACAACAAACATCTATTATTCTATGTATCAGTTTCGTGCAATTCAATAAAAGGAGTAGCAGCTATTTTTTGTTATATTTAGTTAAAATATACTATTTGCTCCATGATTTTCAAGAGGTGTCAAAGCTAAGTAGTACAGCTACCATCTCCACATATCACAGGCAGGACTGCTACAAGCACCTCCTATAAAAGCTTCCCAATGCCTCCATTTATGAGACTGGGCTTTACTAAAGTTGCAGCTACCCAGTTTTGGGGTTTAAACAGAATTTCCTATATCAAGTTTCATTTCTGTGCCTCTTTGGGGGAAGGTTAATTCAGAGCAGCTCAGTCAGTCCATGGATTAGGCTAATGAAAATTGTGAAGCTCAGTATAATACAGTTGCCCAAAGAAGAAAAAGTTAAGGTTGAAAAGGTAGCATTAAGTTTAAATCTTTGTCCAAGAAAAACTGAAATTGAAATCATTACAATTGTGGAGTCAAGAGTGAAAGTATTTACTAAAGGTAAATACCTTAAAAAAAAAATTGAGGCAGAAGACTCTGTTTTTCACATGAGACTGACACAACAATGAAGGTTGGTAACAGCAACATGGCTTTGGAAACAGTTTAAAAATCTCCCACTGAAAACACAAAGATATAGGCTTCAAAGGAACACAGGTAAATGAATCCGGGGATACTCTCCACCAAGTAAGTCTAGAAACTTCCAGCTAGTCAGCAACACAATACTCAATTTATAATGGCAAAAGTCTAAGTAGAAATAAAGCAACCAAAAAGAAGCAGCAAAAAACCCACACAAGTTTTTATTTTATTTTGAAGTAAAACAAAACATGACATTTCCATCTAGATACCACTGGCATATGCTGCAGTAAATTCAAACACAGAGAAGTGGGCTTATCTTTCAGATTCTTCCCAAATTCAGCCCTTTCCTGTTGCACTGGAGCTTTGTGCAAGCTCTGATACACCTGAGGACACAACTGTTTAAGGCAGCCGCTGGAGCTCAAGCTTATCAGCAGATGGTGCTTCAAAGACATCATCTTCAACACTTTCTTCTATGGGCTTCATCTTTGCTGAAGTTCTCAGGTAAGGAGATGTGCGGCCTGGGCCTGTCACAGGTACAAAGAAATTACCAGTTAATTTAACAACACACCTGCTGCACAGACCTGTTTGTGACAAAGTGGACACAATCGGATGATCCTGCCCTAGTTGCTTCATGAGAGGATTTCTAAGTGAAGGTTTCTTTGTTATCTGGCCACAGGCACCAGGAAACTCTAGACATGGAACAGCCATGCTGCTAAGAACTAGCAATGCCTGCTGCTGACCACAGACACAGCATTCTCCCCAAGTTCAGGGCAAACCCCAGCTGCACAGGGTGCCCACTGCTTGTTCCCCAGAGATCATTTTCTCACCCTTACACTCACTGACTCATCTCCATTCAACTACAGCAACGTGAGTGGCTGCCCAAAGTACAAAGGGTGGGTACATCTGCGTGCTGCCCTGGCTGCCGGGAAGCCTTGGATGGGCACATCATCAAAGCCACAACTGCCTTAAAAGCATGAAGTCACAGAAAGTGCTGAGTTGGAAGGGACTCATCAGGACTAAGTCCAGCTCCTGGTCCTGCACAGGACACCCTAAGAGTCACACCATGTGCCTGAGAGCATCGTCCAGACACTTAGACACAACACTCTTGAACTCTGCCAGGTGTGGTGCTGTGACCACTTCCCTGGAGAGCCGACCCAACCACCCCCTGGGTGAAGAGCCTTATCCTAAAAGCTGACCTAAGCCTCCCCTGACACATCTTCCTAAGTTTTAGGCAGAATGATGATGTAAAACTTATATAAGATTTATACCCCCATAAACAACCACAGAGAAAACAAGATTTACAGGCAAAGGCCACATAACTTTCAACTGACACCAATTTCACTGCAAAAAAACTACCTTTTAGAAAGGCAGCAACTTGTCTGCCAGAGCAGGGCTCACACCACAGCTATCACTGTCAAGACATTGAATGGAATTTTTGTGCAAGTTACCACTGCAAAATACCTCTACTGCAGTTAAATTTTCAGTATGAGGATCAAACCAGAGAACTCCTTTGAGTCATCAGCTGGACAGTTCTGTTTTCCACTGTTCATTCTGAAATCGAATCTACATGTGGACATGTATTTTTGTCAGTACCCTCTTCTAGACTTAGACCACCACAATAGTTTGAGGTTACAAACAGCTAGTATATGATGACCAAAAAGATTATGGAAATCTCTAAAACCCCATTTGAGAAGAAAACAACAAGAGATAAAGGCCATGCTAACAGACTGTTTGCATACAAGCTAAAAATTTAAATATTCTTGAAAAAAATACTGATTGCTGTAACACACTCTTATTCTTAAGAAACATTTATCAGCTATACAGTAAAGTGCTAAGAAAGCCCACTTATGAGGACAGACTCATTTACACTGTATGTGTTACACACAGAAAAAGGCCATGCTAACAGACTGTTTGCATACAAGCTAAAAATTTAAATATTCTTGAAAAAAATACTGATTGCTGTAATACACTCTTATTTTTAAGAAACATTTATCAGATATACAGTAAAGTGCTGTGTTAAGGAAGCCCACTTATGAGGAAAGACTCATTTACACTGCATGTGTTACACACAGAGAGCAATATACAGACACAGACAACACCAGCAAGTTATGACACTAATGCATTTTTAAGTCATATTCACAAAGACACTGTTTGGAATTGGCATTTCAGAACTTCTTATTTTAAAAATATATTCGTATTTTCTTTTGAGATTCAAAAACTACTTAAACTGCCACAACATAGGGTTACTCAAGCACATTTTTAGACACTGACATTATTAAACATTTCTTCCCACACAGATGTGTTTTATGGCCTAAGCAAAGGATAACTAGATCAATTAATTGGCTAATGTGCCCCACCCAAAGTCTGTCGGTACATCTGGATATAAAAGTGGATTTTCTGTGAGATACCTAAAGGTAAAAGGTTGTCTGAAAATGCTGAGTTACAATACCAGCTTCTTTTTTTTTTTTTGTAGATCTTTGTTTCAGTGTAGTTTATTGCTATTTAAAAAATAGTTTTCTTCTGTTTAAAGCCACTTAATTCTCTCCAGAAAACAGAAGTGGCTATAAGTTTGTACAAGAGGATCCAATGTAAGGTCTAGTTTGCTCAGCCTGTTTGTTTCAAAGACATGCTCTTATGTGCTCCAAATACAAAGTTTTGTCTGCTGATGCCATTATCCAGTGTTGGACAGATGTTCAAGTGACTGAGTCAGACCTTCCTTTCATTGCATTTTGTTGCCCTTTCTTGAGGGCCTAACCTGAAATACATATTAAAATTCCTGTGAAATCCACTCCTGCTTTTAACCACAAGCAGGGAGCATATAATTTGATAATACCACTAAAAGCATTACCAAACCAAAACCTTTTTACATTCCTGCTCAGCTTAGAAGTTAACAAATATTTGCATACACCAGCAAATCTGAGATGTCTAAAACAAGTACCACAGAAAAAGACACTGTATCTCTAATAAATATGTCAGTGGCTGTCAAGCAATAGAATTACAGAATAGAAACTAATACCAAAATATTATTTAAAGGATTGAAACTAGCCTTGTGATCAGGTTAAACTATTTTTGCTTAACTCAAATTTTGGAAAAAGAGATACCTCTATTTCACTTACTAATGAATTACATACAGATGGACCACGGATGTCAAGCACAAGTGTCACATGATAAACAAACCCCACTTGAATACCTTTTAGAGGATGCCTGCTGAGTTAATGTGATGTTATCAACAGAAAACATCATGCTGCAAACGACTCACTCCGTAAGCATTACAGAACTCTTGTTGGTTATTTCCTTAATATAAAAGCAAAAAGTTAGTTGGGTTTCTTGATTAATTAAAAACATACTTTTGTTAGTAATTGTAGTTTGGGACCTACTAATTAGTAACTTTAACCCTTTTATTACTAAATACTTTGAAATAGGATTAATATTAATTTCTTGAGAAAATGAGTCAAAGTTTATCATTTATAGCACTGATAAATGCATAGTTTAAAAAGATGGGATTATACAAAAATATAAATGCTCATTTTTTCAAGAATATGGAAATTAGGAGAAGAAAACTTATTTGGATTAGAGTAGTCAAAGTTATGTTTATGGTGGGAGGTTTTGTCCACACAACCATCACCTAGCAATGACTAACAGTATTCCTATAGAATAGGAACAGTCCCTGTACAGTCCCTTCATTCATTTTTTTATTCTAATTTTTAAAAAAAAAGAAAACATTAGAAAAAGTTTTTCACAAAATCTTTTGAGGCTTTTGGATTGCATTTGTTTGTTCTAAATAAACAAATGTATGCCTGTAGGAGGAGGATCCAGGGAACAGTACTGGAACTGTAAGCCTCAGCATGTGCCTTATAGTAAAGCTTAAAAAAAAAAAAAACCAAACCAAAAAATACCTCAGCTGTTGCACTGAGAGCACCCAGCAGAAGATTTCTGAAAACATAGCAGTGACAAGGCAAATAGCAGAATTTTTTTCAGTTTTCCCTGTGATCTGAAAAATGTGCATACATGGCCACAATCCACACTGAATACAAATCTTTAAGCAGAGCTCACCTTGGCAGCAACCCCATCACTGGCAATGACAATACCCAGGAATAACTAACAAGCTATCTTGGCAAAAACAAAGATTGAAGCATTAGGGGTTCAAAGAAATTAACAAATCTTTTACAGCAGTCAGAAATTTCACAATCAAAATACAAAGAAGAAATAAATAACAATACTTCCCAAGGTGTGTATTGCACTGCTATAGGGGCAGTCCCTCTGCCTCCCCAAAAGTAAGGGCAAGCATTGGACTTGGGAGGCTGCTGTCTCAGCTGGGCTGAGGAATTTCAGAAAATAAAAGACACATAAACCCCTTATCTTGGGTAAAGCACACCCTGTATAGCAAAAAAAAATGTACACAAACCAAGAAAAAGTACAACAGAGAAAAGTGTATTTATGACACATAAACCCCTTATCTTGGGTAAAGCACACCCTGTATAGCAAAAAAAAAAGGTACACAAACCAAGAAAGTACAACAGAGAAAGTGTATTTATCAAGTATGTGCATCTTGGAGATTTATATAATTACAGCTGAACTTGTCATGCATTTCAAGTACATTCTCCCAAAGCTGAAATATTGGTGTAAGAGTTTTGCTGTTAAGCCTGAAAGAGACAATTCTAACTAAACGCACAAACACAGTTTTACAATTTCTGAGTGTGCAAATTCAAAATTCACCCAAAGGCTCTCTGTGCAAAGGAGTGGCTTCAATTTCACGGAACTTTGCTGTGCATGGAACAGGTGAAAAGCCACTCGAGGGTTTAAAGGCAAAGATCAGAGAACAGACCAACACAGGAGACTTCATGGCAGGAATGTCTACAGGCTGCCTGATCAAGAAGAGCAAGGAGAAGGAAGCTTCTTTCAACAACTGGGTCACAGGCCTTGGTGATCCTGGGAAGTTTTAACCACCCTGGTATCTGGTGGAAAGGCAACAGGGCTGGGAGCAGGCAGTCCAGGAGATTTCTGGAACGTAGCAGGCAATTCCTTCATGCCAGTAATCGATGAGTCAACTAGGGAAGGCGCTCTGCTGGACCTGTCACTGATGAACAAGGAAGAACTCATCAGGAGCTGAAGGCTGCTGGTAATCTTGGCTGCACTGTCCAGGAGCTGGTGGAGTTTAAGATACTGAGTGTGTGCAAGACAAATAGTAGAATTACAGCCTTATAGCACAGGGGACTGTGGCTTGCTCAGGGTTTTACTTGGCAGGAACTCATGGGACAAGGCTTGCGAAGGGACCTAAGGACAGATGGTTGATCGTCGAGGACACCTTCCTCAAAACACAAGGACAGCTCATTCCAGTGCACAAAAAGCTGGGCAAGTAGGGTAGAAGGGTGGCATAAATGAACAGGAAAGTTCTGACAGACTCAGAACAGACACACACAAAGTGTAAGCGGGGATGAGCTCTTTGGAGGGAACACAGAACCATGGCCCAAGCATGCGGTGATGAAATGAGGGAAGCCAAACCTCAGCTAGACCTGGATCTAGTGAAAGGCAACAAGAAAGGCATCTACAAATAAATCAGCAACAAAAGAAAGACCAGGGTAACTGTGAGGCAAGAGTTCAGTGATGCACATCACAGGAACATCAGAAAGTCTGAGCTATTCAGTAACTATTTGTATTGAGTTTTTTCTTTAGAGGTTTGTCCTGAGGCCTGCTGGGGCTCTGCATCCAGTGCTAGAGACAGAGGGTGATGCTTGACTGACCCGAAACCTGGACTGAGTTAGGAACACCTCAAGTCCACAGCGTGAACACGAGATTGTGGAACCACATGGGCTGCATCCAAGGGTGCCAAGCATTGGCTGATACAATTGCAAAGCCCCCTTTATCATCTGGGAACGGTGATTGCAGTCAGGGGACACAAATGGAAATGCCAAGATCACAGCCATTTTGATGAAGGGGAGGATGACACATCCAGGCCTAGCAGTCTAAATTAATTTCCCGGGAAGACTACGAAGCTTGTCTTCCTGGAAGCCATGTGCAAGCACACAAAGGGCGGGAAAGTGACTGGGAAAGCCATCACGGATGCTGATTGCATCTGACCACCTTCCACCTTTGGTGGTGAGCTGATGGCCTCTCTGCATGAATGGAGTACAGCGGATGTTGTTTACAGGGATGGCAGCACAGCTCTCCACAGTCTGCCACTGGGTCCTTCCAGACAAATGGGAAACAGACTGGGTAGATGGACTACAGCTTCCGTGGAAAATCTGCTGTACTGCCAAGTTCACAGGGTGGTGAACAGCAGTACAAAACCCAGCTGTTGGTGGATGGTTGGTTACCAGCAGTGTTCTCAAGGGCCAAGGCCAAGGCCTATAATATTCAAGATATGAATGACCAGGTTGATGGGATGGAATGCACTCCTGCCAAATTCACAGACAAGACACAGGTAATGAGGGAAACTGCTGACAGGCCAAAGGGCAGGACAGTGAGTCTTGGAACAGGCCATTGGAAAAGAGAAAAAAGCTGACAAAAACTACAAGTTCATGAAAGACAAATCCCTGAACCTGGGACATGACACACCTACACAGCATTACAGCCTAGGCCCCAGCTGGCTGGAAAGCAGCTTTGCAGAAACAAACTTGGGTGTCCTGGTGGACACAAAATAGAACACGAGTCAGTAGAGTGCCCCTGCAGTGAAGGGTGCCATCCATATATTGGGCCACATTAGCAGCATATATTGAGCCATATAAGCAAAAGCAAAGCCAACAGGTCACTGAAAGAGATTAATCCCCTCCATCTGGCAATTGTGAGACAGGATCTGGAGTGCTGCATCAGTTTTGTGCCTCCCTGTACAAGAAAGACATGGACACACTGGAGCGAGAGCAGCGGAGTGTAACCCAGCTGGCCAGAGGCTGGAGCAGTGATGGAGAGGCTGCAGGAGCTGGGTGTGTTTAGGAACAGAAGGCTCCCAGGGGATCTGACTCTTGTCTTTGGCTACCTAATGGAAGGCAACATAAAAGAGAGAGTCAGACTCTTCTCAGAGGCATGCACTAAAGAAAGAAGGAAAACAAGCATGAGTTGCAATATGGGAAGTTTTTTTACTGTGAGCATGGTAAGTCCCTGCAGCAGTTTGCTCAGGGAGGCTGGAAAATCTTCCATCTTGGAAATATTCAAAGCTTGAGTGGACATGGCTCTGCTCTAGCTGATCTTGCTTTGGACATGAGGCTGGACCTGATAATTTCCAGGGGTCCCTTACTATCTCAACTACCTCTGAATGTCCTTGCAGTGTACAGAGGGGAAAAAGAAAACAACACTGGAATTTTCATCAAGCTATATCCCAGATGTCACCCTTGATGCTCTAGTAGGGTGAAGCATTAGTAGGACTTTTTCCTCCATCTATCTGGGCATGCAGACTACACCAATGTTAAGAAGTAAAACCAGATAGGCCCTCCAGGTCTGAAGGTGTTACAGGATGAGAACTGTGAGGAACACAATGGAAAACATAATTAAACAGAAAGATGCAAATATTTGAAAATATTTCCTCTTCTTAGCAGAGACTTTAACCATAACAAGTAACATATAACAAATAACAATAACAGTGGGTTTTTTCTCATATATTTAAATTCTAATCACTAAAAAATAATATTTACAAAATCAAAATAAATACTCCTATATGATCTTTTTAAATGGTGTTAAACTAACAGCCTGTGCCAAATAAAAAAATTGAGCATCCTCTGGGGCTTTTTTATTCAAACACTGCTTTCAGAATTCAGGCCAGTGTTGATGTTTAGATTCAGATGATCTAAAAACAAATGACAGCAATAGCCCAGAAAGAATAATTTAGAATGTTTTCATAAAGGAATAAATTAAAATAATAGAAGTTAAAAGGTCAGACATGGTTTCTTCTCTCACTTCATTTGTTCTCCACTACTCCTGTCATACAAAGCACAACAGAGGAGGGCCTGACGGGATACTTGGAGATTTTCCAGGTGACATCAAAATATTGGTTGTATACCACATTCCTCCAGACTCTGCCAATACAAACTATCTCAGGAGGAAAAGTAGGACACCAAATTGCTGAGGGAAAACGTTTTGTTTGGGTTTTTAGGTTCTACAAGCACCAGTGACAGACCAAAAGACATACTAGTGTGACCGGCACTGTACCTTCAGTTTTGCTCCATTACTATAAACATTCCATATTATGCTTAAATGTAAACATTATGCCAAAGATTATTCCTACACATGTTGAGATCTTTTCCCAGTATGTACATGAGGCATCTGCATTGAAAACACAAAGCCTGATTCATCTAATGACTGCCCTATAGTTAAGTCCCTTCATTTAGCTGATACAGCAGCACCCAAAAAACCACACTCTGCTCCCACAGACAGGAGCTCCAACAGGAGCTCTGCAATGGTCTCTGATGGTCAACCTGAGCCATGTTCAAAACTGCCACAAACTGTTCTGAGCACTCACGAAGAGAGGATGCAGAGGAAGTCCCACGAAGAAACATCTGCAAGCCATCCTCGCTGTCACTGGTGCTGGCCATGCTGTTCCTCATCTGCATCACGGAGAGCTGGGAGCAAAGGCTGGGCTGTCGGTCAATCTTCTTTGAAGCCTAAAAAAGAAAAAAATGATTACTTTAAAAAAAGATCAGGCAAATTAAAATAAAAATGGAAAATTACTACTTCCCTTGTAATAGATGCTCCGGGCTCAGCCATAATTATACAAGAAAATTGTTATAGGAGAAGATTCTATGCAGTGTAAATCAATTTAAATGACAATAGAAAATGCCAGTAATATACTGGAATTGCAACATTGACAAGTATGAAACTGCACATTAATTATTCAATCTCAAATTGCTTTTGTACTGAAATTTTCATGTATTTTCTTACAGAAAGCTTGGGGTTTATTATCTGGTAATTCATTATTTAAATGTGATGCTCTGCAATTAAATGTAGTCTTTACGATGAGGCTGATCCTCCTTGCTAAACAAAACAGCATGCTACATATAGAGGCAATTTATACCTTAACAGAAGCATGTTCATTTTCCTGGCTTTTCATTTCATCATGTTAGAAAAGTGGTGAATGCCACTCCTTCCCAGCAGATGCCCATTGGCTCTTGATTCTACTGCAGACTAAGTCCATCAGGTGAACATTATCCTCTCCCTGTCAAATGGGCTGAGGAGCTTCCATTCTGCTTTGAGTAGCCTTCCTGAGAAGCCTTTATACTACAACATTTATGTGAAGCCATACATTGTACCTTGTAAGGTATTACTGCAAGTCAGAACGCCATTTTAGGTATACGTGAAAGGTAGCAATCAATGACAAGACAATAATGGATAAATCCACTTTATGGAATTTTAAAAGTCAGGAACCATGCAGAAAGGAATGACTATTTTCCCAATACTAGTGAAAGTCTCCTTAGGTAGGAGAAAATCACAAGTTTTCTTACAAAATAAATTATACTTTAATAATACATTTAATACAATAGAATATAATTTTAAAAACAAATATACTTTTAAAATAAATATACTTTAAAAATAAATATACTTTTAAAATAAATAAAATATACTTTCCTGTTTTCCAACAAGAATTTATTTGATAGTTGTATCTTTTTACTACCATATTGAATACGAATAATCAATACTCAATACTCTACATACACAAGTCAACCCCAACATTTTCTGATGAGACTGACAACAGTTAAATGACATCAAAGACATCAAAAATATTTATATTTGAAAGTGAAGCTTGTGAGAGGTAATATGTACATAGTGCTGGCAATGGGAAAATTAAGAATTTATTTAACAGTTCTCTTGTCAAGTTAAGTAGGAAGAGCTCATGCAACAGGATTTTTATTTTAGGAAGAATAAGATACAACAAATTTCCCAAAGGCTCACTCAATGTTTACAACATACATTTTCAAATGTATGTTGTAATTAAAAGAAACCAGCTATAATAATCTTAAATTTATGTGACTTTTGCAAGTAAAAACAAAGACTCAGTACAAACTGAAGTGTACAGATGTTAAGTCAAAAGAGGGGTAAAATTTGTTGGATTTTCTAATTCTTCAAAATTATGATAAGGAATAAGTAAGGAGACAAAATGAAACTAAAGCAAGCTAGTTCATATATCCATGAGTACACCCAGACCACTTAATGTTTTATATATTTACAAATATATTAATTATATTTTAATTATATTTATTTATATTTTAGATGTATTTCATTATTCCTTCCACTACCTGCATTATATCAACATGTTTGCTTTTTTTTTTTGCATTTGCAGCCCTCAAAGACATGCTGAAATTATTTTACCTAGCAATCAGTATTACATAATTGTTTGCCCCCAGTAAGAAATTTTTTTTAAGAAAAGAACTCTGAAGCTTCTTTTTACAAAGATACTCATTTTGTTAGTGAGAAAGGATATCCAGGGAGAAGCACCTTTTTAGCTACTGGCCATCATGTCTAATTGCTAGGCAGAAATATTTCCACAAGTTGATCAGTTTTGAATCTCAGTTACTCATCTTTCTTGTACACTACTGTGCTGACTTTAACAAATGTTCCTTCTGACAGAAATGTTGCACTGACTCACACCTTGGCACTAAAAGGCCACGAGTGTGCATTAAGTAGCTGATGGCAGCAAGTTAAATGAGGTGCTTTAAGAGCACTCAAAACTGAAATAAAAACACATTTGTATGTGGGAGGAAAATTTCCAAAAAAACCTTGAACTTGCTTACCTTGTCATTTAAGGTTGGGTCATTCAATGAATAAAGTTTATTTGTAATATCTTTGCCAATAAGGTACTTAAAGATCTCATAAAGAAATGGCTCAGACTCCAGAAAGTAAGTCAGCCGTTCCCTGGACCAGCACAGGAACTTGCAATTATCATCTGCAATAATGGTGACCTGGAAAAAATACATGCTCAGAGTTAGCACATTTAAAAATGTTTTAAGATGAACACACTTAAACATGCTTTAAAATAAGTGAGTACATTTTATTTGTGACTCCAGTTAAAGTAACTCTTAAAGCCATAAAGCTTTTTGGTATCCCTTTATTATGAATGTGATATTTACAAATGTAAAAATTCTCAGCTATTCATTTTCATTATATTTGTAACTGATATGTGTAGCCAGTTTGTTTTACAGAAAACCTGGGGGAGAATAACAGGGAAAATCTCTCATGAGTTCCCAAATTGTAAAAGCACTTATGTAAGAGGAAATTTATTTATGAACTCAGTCCTATAGTGATGACAAGCACTTGCAGTAGGCCTATATGTAGCTTGGTTTTATTTTACATCACCACCACCAAACAGGAACAACTGGTATCACCCAAAGGTTTTTAGTAATTAAAAAAAAAATTCCATTTTCCTGTTGTAAGTGTCAGCCCTGCTGATCCCACAAGTATAACCTTGTAGCAGTTGAGCCAGGGCTCTGTTTGCTCAGTTATTGATAATCCAGTCATGGGTAGTTACAGGGGATTTTGCCCCCTCTCATGGGAGGATGGACGTGCCAGGCTCATCCCCCTGTGCCAGCAGAGGGCAATGCCACACCAAAACCCACAATGGTCATACCCAGGGGCAGGTTTTGCAAGGGGGAGTCAGGCATCTATGAATAAATCAAAATCAGGTGCTCTCTGCTCTCACAAGATAACATTACATCCTGAAAAAAAAAATCCATTAAGTCCTAGAAACAATGGAATACTGTCATATATCCACGGATTTTTAACTCCACTGACTGTAACATAAGCCCACAGGCTGAGGAAGAATTCTCCAGCATTGCCAGCAGATGGGGTCCTTAAGGCTGGATCCGTGTGCTCTTGCAAGGCTGCTGGTATTCACATGGCAGTACCAAGCAGAACCCACGAATAAAGGATGCACTCTGCTCCAGATCACAGTAACCCCTAAGGCAGGCAGAAGCTGAGGCATGCCCCTTTTCCCTTGGGAGGGACCGATTCCTGTCCAGCCTGTCCCAGGAGAAAGGGGCTGTGCCAAGGGGGCAGCCGGGCTGTGGGAGGCCCCACTGCTGCGAGGTGAGTGCATCGGGACAAGTCTCTCCCCCTGGCGCCAAGCCCAGTGTTTGACTGGAACACATGACATCAATCACTGATTTTAGAGTCTGCTCTGCCTCCCCTTCTGCCACGCTGTCAGGGTGGATGTATCAGTCAGTCACAGTCCGGTCATTATTACACACACCTAGCTAAAGAACATCAAGTAAGAGGTAATAAAATAGCCATTTCTATGGGAAAAAACCACCCTTCCCTAAAAGTATTCCACCTCCCCAAATTATAATAGAATATATTTAATATACTCTTATTGTTCCTGCTAGAGAAATATACCCTTATTGTTTCCCTTATGAATATTTTTATTCAAAATACTGAGATAATTTTCAGCTTATGTTGCTTTAACAAATTGCAAAATGACAGAAGTATTCATACACTTTTATAAATACCAATTTCTAATTACTAGTGCCAGAACTTCTGGAGTTTAATTATTACAGTAGCTCTTTTTCCCTTTTTATTGAACCACTGATGAAACCTGTTCATATCATCTTTTTCCATCAAAACTGCCTCTTAAATTATTTGTCCTGAACAATGTCTTAACACAAATAAACTTGGAAACAGTAAAAAATAACAAAATAGCAAAAGCCAGACTGCTCAATACACAACATTATAACAGTGTTTTTCAGCATTTAAAAGTTATTCTTGATATGGTCCATCTTCAAAGAGCTATACTAGAAGGATAGCACAATTATGCGAATCAAACAGTTCACTGTTGATCAAATTTATACTCTATTTTTTTAATGGTCTCAGCAGCTCATATCCAGTGACATTTAAAACAAGATGTACCTGGAATTTCTCACCCCGGTTCATCTGCGTTGAGCGAAATTCAGGAGAATCTATAAAGGCACAGGGGTAAATATTATGCAGAAAATGCCCTCGATAGGACACCTTCATTCTGGAAAGAAAAATGTATGAAACAACATTTTAAAATCATGGAGGCTGATTAATTTAATCAAAAATTGGGTAGGACTACTGACAACAGTAATGCAGTAGGGTAACAGGAATAAATACGTTCATCTTCTGGAACATCACTCCCAGAGCTACCCTGTTTTCTGCCTAACTGATTCCAAGCAGAACAGGCTGCCAGACAAACAGAAAATTGATGAACATGGCATGTATCCACAAAACATTGTTATTCAATATGAGAAAGGTCGTGTTACACAGCCAGACCAGAATCAGGCTTCCCTTAGGTAAGTAGCTTTGTGGTAATGAGCAAGAAAAGCAATGGAGCCTGACATTGCTGCTGCTGTCAACAGAAACTGGTTAAAATATTGGCCAGAATTTAGCATGAGTTTCAAGAATACAGCTTGGTCATGGGCATATATTTCACCCTTTCTCACCTGGATTCAATCTGCCTCTGGGCAGTGCACCTGCCCTCTCTACTTGCATGTACAAGTGCAATGAATCAACTCCAAAGGCCCGCTGTTTTAAATCCTGCTGGAGACATAATTATTCTTCCTTCATGCACCATATTTTTTAACCTTAAAACCTGAAAATGGACAACTAGGATGTCTAAGACTCAAACAAAATTCTTGCTCATTTTGCAAGACACTGCCTTTGCTATTACACAAATATAATTCCCACTAAAATCCACGCAGCTGCATACACAAGTGGATACACAATATGCTCCCAGTAAGAGATATCACTGTCACCTGAAAATGGTGTCCAAAAATAGTCTATAAGTATAGAACCATTTGACTACAGACCTTAGCATACTACAAACAATTGCAGCCTCAATAATTTTCTAATTTATTCAGCCATGACACAAAGCATATGACTGTCCCCAAGCTTTTATAGAACCTACTTCCCCTTCAGCAGGATGCTTAGCCTATCATCAACTGATGTTTTATCTTCTGCTGCATAGGCTTGACCAGTCTTCAAAGTCTGAATGTTGCAGAATTGTCCAGTTAGTCTTTGGAAGAGCTCTGGAGGCACATGGAGAGGTTCAAACATTCTCTTGTAGAGGCTGCTAAGCTCCTTCTCTATCTTGATCTAGATTGGAAAAACAAGAGAGATCAATAAACACAGATTCATTAGTTAAAAATGGGTAAGACTGCACACATGCTTTAGCTTCAGGGACATCTTTGGCTTCATTATGGTTAAGCAAGGAAAGAAGTGGTAAATGTGTGATGTCTATCCACAAACACTGCCTATGATAGGGTGAACAAAACCTTATCTAAAATTAGCCAGGATGGCACACTGGTGCTTTAGAATGCTGTTCCATCCAAGTGCCACATTAAATCACACACAAGGAGCCCTCTGAGATGTCTGCTGGTGCAATAGTGAATAGGAAGGACTTGGGCAAGAATTATACAGAGAAAAAAAATGAGGTTGTCTTTCACGCTGCGTGCATGCATGACTGTGGCTATCCCTCAGGCTCTCCTGGGAGCCCCTCTCATCCCTGAACTTGTTGGCTTACTTGCAGTAGAAAAGCAAGTCCTGAAAAACAAACCAATTATATTGAAACCACATGTGATGAGGGAGGAAAAAAAACCCCAAAAACATTGCCAGCTGAACATCCCACATCTAAGAGCCCACCCAAACTCAGGCAGCAGCAATGAGGGAAAGGATGTTGGCTGAAATCCTAAGCCTGGAAGTCTTCCCTGAATGAAGGAAGCAGGGGATGAGACAATATTACAGCCTCTCTGAAAGCAGAGGGAGCCTGAATAAAGCCTGCATATTTGCCATGAGGAAGACAAATTAGAACAATAAGTATCAGATAATGAAAAAAAAAAAAATATATACATAGAAGAGAGAAAAAGGAAAAACAACCAAGAAAGAATGACAGAAAACAAGAAAAAGAGGCAAGTTTCTGACTCATGTTCAAGTCTTCCCCCAGGACCTGCAGGTCCTTTTCTACAAAGCTGCTTTCCAGCTGGTCAGTCCCTGGCATGTGCTGATGCATGGTTATTCCTCCCTGGTGCAGTACTTTGCACTTTCTCTTGAACTCCATGAGGTTCCTGTTGGTCCATTTCTCCAGCCTGCTAAGGCCCCTCTAGATGGTTTCCCAACCTTCTGGCCTATCAGCCACTCCTCATAGTTTTGTGTCATCAGGGTTCACATATGCCCCACCACCCAGGCCATGAATAAAGATGTCAAACAGCACTGGGACTAGCACTGGCCCTGAGGTTACACAGCACACACTAACATATGTGTGGTGCCCATCTCCAGCTGGACTTCTTACCTCTGATTACCACACTGACATTCAGCCAGATTTCAATTTTAATTCATTTCAGTTCATTTTCAATTTCATTTCAATCCATCCAGGCCACACTTCAACAGATTCTCTGTCAGGATTTTATACAAGACAGTGCTGAAAGCCCTACTGAAATTAAAGTTGCGGATATTCACCATTCTCAGCTATCTGGCCAGTCATTTCATCACAGAAGGTTATCATAGAATGGCTTGGGTCAGAAGGGGCCTTAAAGGTCACCCAGTTCCAATCCCTCTGCCATAGGCAGGGACATCTTCCATAAGACCAGGTACCATCAGAGCTTCAACCTGACCTTGAACACTTCTAGGGATTGTGCACATACAGCTTCTCTGGACAAGCTGTTCCAGTGCCTCACCCCCCTCACAGTAAAGAATTCCTTTCTAATATCTAATCTAAGCCTACTCTCAGTTTGAAACCATTATCCTGTCACTACATGCCCTTGTAACATGTCCCTCGCCATCCTTCTTGTAGTTTCCCTTCCAGTACTGGAAGGCCACAATCTGGCCACCCCAAAGACTTTTCTTTTCCAGGCTGAACAACCCCAATTCCCCCAGCCTTTCCTCATAGAACACTTCTGTCTCTGTGCTCAGGACCTCAGAGCACTCCAGGTGAGATATCATCAGAGCAGTCACTTCCCTCACCCTGCTGGCCATGCTGCTTTTGATGTGGCTCAGGACACAACTGGGTTTCTGCGGCTGTGAGTGCACACTGCCAGGTCAAGTCCAGCCTCTCATCCACACCCAAGTCCTTCTCTGTAAGGCTGCTGTCAATCCTCATCCCTCAGCCTGTGTTAAAATTGGGGGTAGCCCCAACCAGGTGCAGCACCTTGCACTTGGTCATGTTGCATTTAATGAAATTTCCATTGGCCCACTTCTCAAGCTTGTCTAAGTCCCTCTGGAAGGTATCCCATCCTTGAGATGTGTCAAACAACTCAGCTTGGTGTCATCTGTAGATTTGTTGAGGGTGCACTCAAGCCCTTTGTCTATGTCATTAATGAAGGCAGTAAATAGCACTGGTCCCAATACAGACCCAAATGGGACAGCACTTGTCACTGATGTCCATCAGGACTCTAAACCTTTGACCATCACCCTCTGGAGGTGACCATTCAATCAGTTTCTTATCCATCTGTTATCAGGCTGGTTAAGCATGGCTCCCCCTTGGTAAATCCTTGCTGACCACTCCTGATTACCTTCTTGTGCTTCATGTGCACAGAAATGTTTTCCAGGACTATCTATTCCTTCTTTTCAGAGATAAGTTGAGGTTGACCAGGCTGCAGTTGCTGGTCCCTTCTTGTACTTTTTGAGGAAAGGAGTGGCATTTGCTTTCTCTGTTCCTCACTCACTTCTCTCAGTCACCACCATTATTCCAAGACTATCAGGAATGGCCTTGCAGTGGCACGAGCTCCTGTGGCTGTGTGACATCAGGGCTCATGGACTTACTATATCCAGTGCATCACTTGACCTAAAGTCACCCTGGTTTCACACTGAAGCAATTACTAGTTAAATATTCCACAAGCAACTACACTCCTATGAAATTCAGGTTTTGAATTTCCTGTATGTTCCTTATGCCACAATCTTTAGTCCCTCAGAGGACATCTACACAGACAAAACAAGGACTAAAAACAAACATGCAAGAGAAATTGTATTTGTTAAGGATTGTCCTGAACATATTTTGTTGTTCCATATACCCACAAATTGTTGAAAATATGTTCCATATACCCACAAAGCTGACTGTTTTACCATGATGTTCTCCAGGAACGCCTTCATTTTTAACAGCTGTACAAATTTAATTTGCACTTTTTATGAAACTTTCATGACCACTGCAACTTAAAGAAATACATTTCCATCTGAAAAATGAAGCTCCTTAGACTGCTGAACCCAAAACCAGGCACACAGACATGAGGGCAAATTTTGGCCCTGGAGTGTTAATCCAATCCCTTAACTAGCACATGGTTCATGTTGCATGATCTTCCTCTAGTGTGTAATACTTTGACGGGAAAGCAGGTGTAGCCACTTTCTTAAAGACTGATCAGATTGCAGGCTGTAGCTGAGCTTTAGATGGGCTCCCTCATAACAGACCATTCCCCCTTCCCAAGCACAGCTGACTGCTCCTCCAGTCATGCTTGTGGCTCATATTCCAAACAAGCCATATGGGTAGGTGTAATGTTTTCTTCAGCAGGGGTTGAAATATTCTGGGATGCTGCCAGAACTCCGAGTCAGACTGATTAGAGTCAGCTTCCACTCCAACTAAAAAAGCCAAATTTGTAAAGCTCCAAGGAATCAAAACCACTGAAATAATCTTCTGGTCAGAAAAGAAACTCACTGTGATTTTGCATGCTCCATTTAATAAAATAAATATTTAACAACCTAACATATAAATTATTCATTTTGTAATATGACTAACTTGTAATTATTCTGCCATTCCTTTCTTTCCTTGGAAAGATCTTTTGTGAGAATTACCAAAACTGATTGAGATGGGCAATACAATAGCTGCAGAGAGAAAATCTCATTCTAAAATTAGTTCCTAAGAGTTTTAATTTTTTCCCCCCTAATCTTTGTCCTCCTGTAGGAAAAACACTTAAAACAGCCTTGGGGTTTATAATAAACATGTCAGATGGCTAAAAAGACTTCTGTGACTATCAGGCATCACTTCAAGTATGCTTGTTGGTTATAGTTTGCAGCAAAGATTCATATATTTTTTAATAATTACAGAAAATATTATGTATTACAGCAATTAAAAGAATACAATATTTTCCATGCAATAGTCATAAATACTGTAATTTCTCAACAGAAAGAAGACTATTGAAATTAAGCCTTAAAATGCAAAGAAATAGCACTACCTGGCTAGTCTATCAGATCTAATTTTAGGCTAAGCCTTTAAGTTGCTCAGGTCACTTAGCACAGCTGATGGTAATCTTTGGGTGAATCTGTGTTCCATATTGGAGGAACACTGCTGTAGGTAGAGCCTCTTCCTTTTTTAACACATGTACTCAATTTATCAACTCGTTGTAGACAGATGCAGTTTAACCTTTAGCCTCCTTTTATACGCTGTGGTTGCCTACCAGAGTGTGAGCAGTGCAGTTTATGGGAGTGCCAAGCACCTCAGTTCTGCTGTGGTTACTCTGACACTGGGCAAGGGCTACCAAAAGAGAAAGCAAAGTTAAAGGCAGGTGCTCCAGGCTTCCCCCTCTTAGATGCAATTTTTTACCAACTTTGGTGACTGAGTTTATCAGTCAAGTTTCACATTCCCACAAAATTCCTTCTTTTTGTATCCACCCACAGTGTACTGCAATCACTGCTATCACTTAACCTAATTCCTACAAATAATTCTGCTAACAAATTTATTAGAGGATTTAGTAAAAAACAGCTGCCTCTTCAACAGGATGAAATCTATACCATAATGCACAAAGTACCCCAATCTATGCCAACATAGCTTTTAGTAGACAACTGTAATTGCAAAATAATGTATTTCCTTCTTCGTTCAGTATTGATTAACACATTACAGGGTGATTTTTTTCTTTGGTCCTTTTTTTTTCATTCAAGCCCAAACCAGCACATCATCCTCCCAGGATGCTTTTTCACTCACCAATAACCTCTTTAGATTTTTGGAAAGGGTTGGACAGGTACAAACTTAAGAACCATTACCTATGTTAAAGGATGCCACAATTCACCTTTAAAACACAGGTAAGATTAAAGGCTTGGCTTCCCAGGGAAATGGGTTTCTGTAAACTGAGCACTCCTGCATTTGCAATAATTTCTGACTTTGGTGGCCATTTCCTGTCCCATCTGACAGAATATTAGAAGCCTCAAGTTCTATTAAAAAGGTTTAATTGAGGGGTGTGGGTTGGGGGGGGGTGTTGAAGGGAATCAGAACATGCTAATTTGTCTGAGGGGAAAGACTGCAAATAATTTAATCCCGTATTAGAAACCAGAGTACCTGCATGAGATATTTAACTGCGGACACTTTCAGAGTAGGTAGAGTCTGGCCTCACTGGCTTCTCCCTCATCTATCTCTGTTATCACAAGTGCTATTTTGTGTGTGTGCTGGATAGCATGGCCACAGTCACCTAGCAGAAATACAATGCAGTTTCATCATGTGCTGCATCTCAATGGTGACATACATCAAATGAATAGGCTGACAAAAAAGCATTTGCAATACTAACTAAAGAGGAAGTTACCCTGTAAGTAGTAAGACAGCCCTTCAAGAGAAATTTGAACAAGAAATATTTACTACACATCTAGTAACGGATCAGTCTAGTTAGTTTTAAGCTACTCCTAGGCAACACAGAAATCAAGCTTCATGCTACCTTGCCAGCTAATTTCCTAGCTGCTTTCTTGCACAGGCAGTGTTGAATTGTTGTGGTTTTTTCATTGTTAGGTTTTGTTTTCCTTTTTTTTGGTACAAGTTGTTGCACACTTCCAGAGTGTGATTTTGGGCCAAACACAAAAGTATTCTGTTGAAAATGTGTACTAATCCATTGGTTTGCCCAGCAAACATGGGCTAAACTTCCTTTCCTTGCATCTTACTAGAGTGCTTGTGAAATTCAGCTGTTATACATACCGGTCTTCTTTTATACACTAGGTATATGAAATGCAAAAGATTGACAACCAAAAACACAGAATTCCAGATCATTATGTCCAAGGCACAACGATAGAGTGTAGCCCAAATGATGAATAATGCACATCCTGTAAAAATTAACAAAAAAAGAGGAAGTTAAATTTCACCAAATAACAAACATTCCTAGAAAATGATCAAGAATATGTCCACTGAGTATAATTATGCTGAAAAGCAATATATTCTACAAACTTCAATACAGGTAAGCTCTCTGATTGAAAGCATGCAACAATAGCTAATCACTGCAATGCTGCAGACAGGTACTGAGGGCAGGTTGGCAGACAGCAGCCCTATTACATGGGACTGCAATACTGAAGTCACAGTAATTCAGATCAGGATGGGGCAAGCACCAAGGTGCAGTCCACAATGATTTGTTACTGAAATCAAGTAGAAAAGAGATGGGAGAAAATTAGACAGCTCACAAAAATTTGTGTTGCATTAATTAGACAAAAAAGGCCTAGAAATTAATGTTCACATCTAATTAGCAAGGAAGAGTTGCATAACAACTTCCTAAAATCATATGCAGATATTTTTGAAAATTAAAAGAAACTATTATTGCTGATGTGACAAGGTGACATAAGGAATCTGAATTCTCCTGTGTAACAAAGACAAAATTTCCAAATGCTTACTCTTTTTTTAGTTGCCTTGCTTTGAATAATGACTCTTGCTTTAAAAGACAAGGCATCGTGTATGAATAGGGATTCCATTTTCAGCATACAAAGATAATATTTATCAAATGATAGGTTATGTATTAGTGAGTCTCTCCCAGATATCTGTAAGCCTACCATCCAACAGAGATTGCTGGAGAGGTCACCGTTATATTTTCCCTTAAGCTTCCTACAAAGACAAAATGAGACAGTGCTAAATGAGTGTTCTTACTTCCATTTTCAGTATACAAAGATAATATTTACCAAATGATAGGTTATGTATTAGTGAGTCTCTCCCAGATATCTGCAAGCCTACCATCCAACAGAGATGGCTGGAGAGATCACAGTTATATTTTCCCTTAAGCTTCCTACAAGGACAAAAAGGAGACAGTGCTAAATGAGTGTTCTTACCCCCTTTCTCCCTGAAGATGACCTTGACTTGATGAACTCAGTACTATCTAATCTGTCTGGGTTGTTAACTCATGAGGCAGCACTTACATATGGATTCGAAAAATCAAACTATAGTGACTCGATCTGACTAATAGTTAGATTGCAAGGCACAGGAGGATATGAAGTCTGGATGTACTGAAGAGCAGCAATATTGCAGAGGTGGGACAGGGTCAAGGCAAAGGGAGCAGGTCCCTAGGAACCAGGCCTCATTACTCATTCTGCCCATTGAGTAAATCTGCTCCCTGCTGCCACCCCAGCTTGCAAAACTCCGATTCCCTCTCTGCTCAAAATACTACAAGACCTACAGATCAAAATGGCAGGCCCAGCAAGTGCAGAGCACCTTTTGCTTTTAAAGCCAAGATAAAAAGACTAGCAATGCTCAGACCCTTGGACACCAGTGCAGTGTGTTTTAAGTTGCCTTATCATAGCTATAAAATAGAAAATGCAAGAGCATTGTAAATTCAAATTCTATCATAAAATTGACCCACACTATAATGCCAATAAGCACTCACTTAAAAATACATGATCATGCTCTTGTTGGATTGGATTTATCCCTCTTACAGTGCAATGAGTCACTATTCCTTCTTTGATCACAAGGATCTTGTCCCACACAAGGTACAGAGGCTTTGAAATAGCTGTGAGACTGCAGTGTTAAAAATCAAACCACATCGCTCAGTCTCAAGCCTGACAAATTTAGGTTTTCCTCTCAAGTCAGATTCTGGTGTCACAAGATTCCTGCAGTTGTAGAAGAAACACAACTGATATCAGAACACAGAATGTACTCCCCATCCAACGGCTGCACTCCTCAATCAGCAATGAAAATAATGCTGGTGACCCACAAGTGCCACAGGTTTGAACTCACATTAAAAGAATACATGGGCTCACAGCAAGCTCCTCAAGGATTAGCTCACCTACCTCAGACACACTGAGCCAGGGCACCTACCAATACTTTCTTGAAATCTAAAATAAAGGTCTTAATGACCAGACATAACTGATTTGAAATAAGTGGATTTCAAACATCCAGTTACATGTGGCATAAATGATGTCCACTTGTTTTCAAGCTGACATCTTCATAGGTTTGAAATTGCAAATTACAGTTCTAGGAAGTTTTAAGAGGCAAGGGTTATATAATCTTTCTAGAAAAGTATATCAAGGTCAAAACAGATCCAGTCTCAGACCAAAACCACCTTCATCAGAGCACAATGGTCATTAATAGAGGCAGTAATTTCACCATAAGCTGCAGGGATCAGCTCCATAATGGTCAAACCCAGCCATCTGTGTCACATTCCTGTCTCCAGAATAATTCTCCTACCTATAGTGAGCAGGCCTCGCAGAAGAATCATATGAAGATTTAAAGTAGTTGGAATAACCAGTCCAACTGCAAAGCAAATGTTTGCCACGTGGAAAACAAGATGATGAATCTCTTTCCAGTTTTCACATGCAGTCTCATTGAGGGGATCAAGGGTGGAATTTTTTAAGTCTGGAACAAAACCTAGTGGAGTAACGGTGAGTGGGCTCATTGCTGTAGTATTCATTTTGGAAACTCCTGCAAGGAGAGGAAAAAAATTCACTATGCGTTAAACTGAAATATAGTAGACATACATATGGATTTTAGGGTTATTTTCCTTCTTCCCAAGATGTATTTTCCATTGTCATTCATGAGAGAGAAAAAAAAAGCTTTAAAATGGTAAGCTAGGTATACTAGGTATATAGTTTAGTAGTGCTTTGCTATCTCTTTCATCTAAATCACAGCTACCAAAACAGAGGGGCTCCTAAGTCTGCCGCCAGTTTTTTAGGGAAATCACTTGGTCTACACAGTTTGAACACGCTTGCAAGACCCTTGTCTGTGTGTGGGACTATTGGAGAAATTGAGACAGCTAAAGACTATTTGTAATCTAAATATACATAGGATGTTTTTGTTGTTGTAATAATAAATATAGCACATATACCTTTTGCCTCAATTGAATGGAAAAATATCTGTGGGCAAATGGCAACACAAAAAATTACTATTAAAAACAAAAAATTACTATTAAAAACAAACTACAGGGAGAAACTGGAAGATTTCAAGACATTGTCTTTAGAACATTAAAAGCTGGTCTCTCTGGGTAACTGCAGTCAGTGTTACAAGCTCTACAGAAGGTCTTCTCAACCCAGAGCAGGACTCAGATGAAGGAACGTGACAGCTCCTAGACATGTGTGCTGTCAAACCCAGGAGAGCCCAGCTTCCAGCAAGGCACGCACGGTCTCTCACTGCCACAGCAGTAGAAATTATATGGAGGTGGGCTTAGGTCTCTTGAATGAATTATAAGCACTTCATCACTGAGCCAACAAGCTCCATAAAATACAACGCAGCAGGATTTGCATTTGATTATATTATGTAGCGTTACCATCTTATTGCAAAGGTTTCATACCTTCTCAGTGATATTTCATGGGCAGCTCCACTGACTTTTTCTTCTTCTCAGCACAGCCAACAAACTCCATCTCACATCTCCACCAGCCAAACTGCTCTTTTATAACATCCCTCTTAATTGGATCCAGCTGTGGCCTATTAAGGGCAGGCTTGTTCTTAATGCTTGGTAATTAGCACAGCTGTAACTCCTTAGGGATGAGATTACCTTCACCACTATCTCTATTCTCCTACCTTCTATCTATCCACACTGTAGACACAGGGCATGTCCCTGATGTGTGTCATCACCAGCTGCCATGTAATTCATCTGCTCAGCAGACAATTTTGGGTCACAGTTAATACACTCTTTCCTGCAGACTTGAATATACTCTGAAGCATCCCTGTTAATTGAGAGTGTTTCTTGGCCTGTGAAATAAATTTGAGTTGCTTCATCCCATCCCCTCCCTTGTTTTCTTGCGATCGACCTGTGTATAGGGCATATGCAAGTTGGACAGTTTTCAAAATAATTCACTGTTTCAGACTCCTTCTGAAAGCAGTGGGAAGAAAGAAACCCTCAACCCTCTCTTACGGTTCATCTCCTATGCCCAGAGCCTGTCACAGCTGAGGGATGCTACAGAATGTGCAGAGGCATCCTGCAGGATCAAACACTAGCACAGGTGCAGCGTATCTATATCTGGTTTGAAATTATTTTCAAGGAAAAAAATAAAAAAATAATCCTAAATATCTAATCCAAAATACACAATTCACTTATTTCTTAAGATATCACTTTCCTCTTTTCATTCCTACATTAGTTATTCACAAAGATTAATTAAAATGTGGGAGCTTGTCATAGCCCCACTATTAGCAAACATCAGCCCTATCCAAATACACTTCTGCTTTCTTTCAGCTCTTTCATGCGAGTTCCTCAAGAGAGTCATTAGAGCAGTTTCACTGTCCTGACAAAGCCTCTCACACCGTGAGCCAAAGCCTGAGCCCAGGAGAGGCTGCAGGACTGGCATTTTAACGGGCTCATAAACAGGAGGGAATTGCTAACTGGATAACTATGTCTGTGCTCATCTTACACACAGCTCATCTGGTGCTCCTGTTGTTTCCAAACAATACAAACTCCTTACACTAGAACAGAAGGATCTCTAGATCTTAGAAAAAATAATTGGGTGAGTTTCTACCTATATTCAGCCTTTTACTGCCCAGTCACATGCCAGCAAAGGCACCACTTAAAATGCCAACAAGTAGAGACAACCAAACTCACACACAGATACAGAACCAGGCATAAGTCCTTCAAATCAGCATCAAAAGAGGCTGCAAAAAGTAGTTTCAATTGAATCTGATATCAGATAAAAGCAGCCTTCCAGATTCTTGATATTTTTATTAGCAGAATTCTACTGCTCCACTGTGGGAATAGAGGCTACCTTACCCTTTTGGCTCAGCTCTAAAAAGCTCTAAAGCATCACACATTAGAAACCAAATGAATCAAATGAACCAAAAATGAAACCCAATGAACCAAATTAAATATACACAACCTGACAATCTTATTCTCCTTGCAGCCCAGCCAAAACGCTGCTCCCCTTGCTCTTCCAGACACTGATGCAACAAATCATCAGCCATAAACTAAAATAATGGGAAGGAGTTTCTCCAAGTGTTGATCAAGCAATTTAAAGCATCCACAGTTGTAGGAGGATGTTCAACACTTCTGAAGGTCAGGCTTACCTACTAGATTGCCTCAATTAGAATCCCAAGAGCCTAAATCTGCCCACCTCCAGTTTTTTATAAGCTTTGTCTTTACTGCCTCAAAGTCTTTATATGAATACCTTTGAACTTCACTTACTACTCACAAACAATAATTACAACTCCCCTGATGTACTGGAAGCAGCAGAAATGAGAACTTCTCCATCATGGTGGTATTAAAAAGCTGACAGAAACAGATTGATGCTATCTGCAAAATGACACAAGGACAGACTTAGACACGGGCTCTGAATTTCAACTAAGGAGACTGCATTGGGGATCAGGAGAAAAGGCACACAGGCAGAGCTACAAGCTGTGACCTAAAGTGTTTGTCTACAGGTAACACCAGAAAGACAAATATCCAAAATGTCAAAAAACAACATCACTGTAATTTTTAGATCAATTCTTTCCTAGCACGTACTGTTGCCAAATAATACTGAAGAATGGGGGAGAAGTCTGCAGTTCTGCAAAAGAGCAAGAAATTATAATTTTTTACCTTATGTGACCTCAGAAAGCCAAAAATTAATTTGGAAGTACAGATTCAGGCCTTTCAAACTTTATGTCTACTCAGGATTAATATAGTACAAGAATATTTAGTCATATGCTTAAGTCTTCAATGCAAAGACATGTATTAATATCAGAAGTTAAAAAAACTAACATAGTCAAATAATTTTGGAAAGTTGAGCTACAATGGCATCCACTGAAATGAAAGCTTTACGAGTTATAAGATAAATCATTAAAAGAACATTTTTTAATATCCAGTATATATCCATCATATGGAGTTAGATTTACCAAAACAAGAATTTGAAAATTCAGGTGATTGAGAACTCAAGCCAATTTGTTGTTCAATTGGAGGGAAAAAAAGAGGATCTATTTAAAAAATTTAAAAAAAAAAAAGGAAAAACTTAATTTTGAACCTAACATAAATTACTGTAACTTAAAAACAAGTTTATTAAATATCTTTTGTGCATGAACCCGACAGAAAGTTATGGTAATACTTGGTGATCTTAGGTCAGAAAATACAAATTCTCAGAAAATAAATGAGGTGAGCTTACTCTAGGATTTTGCTATGCTCAACAACAAATGGCATCCACTGAAATGAAAGCTTTACGAGTTATAAGATAAATCATTAAAAGAACATTTTTTAATATCCAGTATATATCCATCATATGGAGTTAGATTTACCAAAACAAGAATTTGAAAATTCAGGTGATTGAGAACTCAAGCCAATTTGTTGTTCAAACGGAGGGAAAAAAAGAGGATATATTTTTAAAAATTTAAAAAAAAGAAAAAACTTAATTTTGAACCTAACATAAATTACTGTAACTTAAAAACAAGTTTATTAAATATCTTTTGTGCATGAACCCGACAGAAAGTTATGGTAATACTTGGTGATCTTAGGTCAGAAAATACAAATTCTCAGAAAATAAATGAGGTGAGCTTACTCTAGGATTTTGCTATGCTCAACAACAGCTTTATACAAGAGACCAAACTTCTGAAAAGCATTCCCAAAAGCTTTAGTCTACAAATATTCGGGAACCAAGATGGCTTTGAAAAAACCGTGATGAATGTTGATACCTAATCAACATTCACAGAAGACAGACATAGCACAAAATTGTAAAACATCTGGTTCTACAATGAGAATCAGTCAGCCAAGCTGATACAGGACAGTGCTGAGTGTCCCACTTGTGTCGCTACCCACTTTACTGAGATTATTCATATCCCACAGATTTACTGGTCAACATCATTCAAGTGAGCTTTTTGAATCTTTACTTGAGTATGTTTCTATAACTTTACAGTCGATGCATTTTTAAAAAAATAATTTAATTATACCTGCAGAACTTTAAACTACTTTTCTATGGACTTACAGCACAGAACTGCGTAGATATTTTTTAGGCAATAATTCTTCTGCGAAAACAAACTACTAGAGATAGCACAGCTGAGTTAATCACAGTTTAAGTTACCAATCTCCTCTTTTACAATGCAGTAGGAAAGAATAGGAAAGCGCTATAAGAAAGTATGCTCAATACGCTCCTTGCAGCAAGTCACATCCAATTAAACGCGTCAGTAACTACAGAAATTTGCTACCCTCTTTAGTCACTTTAATCAAGAGAAAAACTAACAACACGTTCATTCTTCATAGCCAACACAGTATGCACAGGGTGAGAAAGCCTTTCCCCGCGGCAGGGCAGCGGAGGGACCGAGGCTGTGGGTGCCCCGAGCCGGCTCTGCCTCCTGCTTTCAGCCCTCACAGATGCGCCCGGACAGCAGCGCCAGCCCGCAGCCCCGCAGCTTCGTTTCAGCCCACCCTTCGTACAAAACAATCGTGGAAATAATTTTTAAAAATTTAAAAGAGTCGAGCAACCGGTCCCTTTTCCCCCAAAAGGGCCGCTTTGAAAGCGGCAACCCTCCCTCCTCCCCGCGGGCAGGGCACAGGAGGGCGACCGAAGGGAACGAGGGACGGGACCGCGCGTTCTCCGCGCTGGCCGGGCGGCTCCTCAGCGGAGCCGGGCGCCCGCCCCTCCTGCCTCGCCGGTGGAGCGGCACCCCCGGCCCCGGGACCCGCCGCCTGCGCACGGGAGGAGCGCCCCTCACCTGCCCCGCGGAAAACTTTCCGGGCCACCCGGACAGGACGGCAACAGCCCGGGTCTGGCGGTCCCGCGACGGGCACGGAGCCGCGGCTGTGACTAAAATAGGCAGAGGAGCAGCGGGAGCTGCGGGCGGCGCCAGCGGGGCCGGCACCGAGCGGCCGCAGCGCGCAGCCGCCGCCGGGCCCGGGGCCGCGGGCGCGCCGGGAGGGCGGGAACGGCCCGGCCCCGCAGCCCTGAGGGCATCATCACCCCGGGCACCCCTGAGGGCACCATCACCCCGGGCACCCCCGCCCAGACCGGGCCTGTGGCTGCCGGGCAGTGCGCGACCGAGGCGCCCGAAACAGGTGGGCAAAGGCACCGCGCAGAGGTGCAGCCAGAGCCCGCGCCCGGGCAGCCTGCCCAGCTGTTGTGTGGTTAAAATTAGAAAGGCTGAATTCTCCCCTAAACCTGGGGCAAGCAGTGTTGCCCCTACATGGTGTGTCAAGGAGCCGCAACAGCCTTTGTGAAACTGCTCTTCTCAAGTCGGCACCTGCCGTGGTGGCTTGGTCACCAGCGGGATGTTTAAGAGACGTCACCGCGTTTGCCCGTGTGGCAGTTTGACAGCTCCCAGGTGCTTCCAAAGCGGGACGTGTCTGTCTGTCCCCGCATGTTGCCTTCGACTCTGCCCATGTCCTGCCCGGCCCCCGCCGGCACTAGCAGTGTTACAGGACGGAAGAAGCAGTCACCGAGCGTGCCTTCATCCCCGGGAGGCTGATGAGTGGCATTCAGTGATGAAGCGCATTCCAGCCCACCTCAAAACCTGACCGTCAGTGATAAATGAGGACTGCCAAGGCAGAAAAACCCTTTCAATATATTTTGAAGAGCTAGCTTCAAACTGGGGTTTTCAGCAGCCAAGAGCATATGGTCAGCATTACTCTGAAATATTTTTGGAAAACATACAGGATCCCAACATGTTTCTGAAGTAACAGTTTATAAATGTACACATCACATGTGTGCGAGGAGGTCCTGCCTTTGTCATAGTTATTCTCGGTTTTGCACCTTGGACAAGAGATCAGGATCATGTGTGCCACATGAACAGGGGTTTTATGAATCCTGCTGCCTTGTGTAAGATCTAATTTTCAAAAATATATTATGAAATAATTACTTGATTTGGCACTATGTTTCCTCCGACTGGCCAGCCATTTTTATGGATGTACCTTCTCTTTCCTGAGTTATGTAGAGTAAGTGAGCTGGAAAAAGAGTAGGAAGAACGAGTCAGGATAGCATGGCTACAGGAATGATCATGAGTGAGAGTATCTAGCATGTGTTTGAGATTGACAGCATTCGGCTATGCCTGCTGGAGCAAAGCCAAGTAGTGTTCAAAAGCTGCACAAAGCAGCCCGTCAGAGAGTTCCTACCCCAGTCCAAACTGATGTGTAAGCCTTTTCTAGCATGTTACTGAACATTATGTGTTGGAGAAGCACAGTTTGTTCTACTGGTTGTGTCTTCTATAAAGTCTTTTTACCTTTCTCATTACCCTCTTGGTCTTCTCTAATTTTGTGGGAAGCCTTGGTGTTAAACAGCGTGTGCCTAGCCCAATGCAAAAAAAAAAAAAAAAAAAAGTTTGTTAGAAAAGCTTGGCAACAAACTAATAATATTTGCAGCCATGTGACAGTGTAGAGCTTTGTCCTGATTGCAGCTAGTCTTCATATATACTCATGATTAAATGCCATTTCCCCTCTGCAGCAGGGCAGTAAAAACCAAGACTGCATGGAGGTGGTGGCACCTACCAGTACAGCTGTCAGCGGGAAGAGGGAAATGGGAGAGGAGCTGAGAGATGCCCCTGTATCCTGTCTCTGCAGGAGGACCTGCAGGTGGAGCACATGGACACGGCTCTGACAGACTCTAGTCTTGGCCTGTGGTGTGCACCTATGCATAGAAGAAAAACTTTCCCTAACAGAGGAAACACTGGCATTAATTTTATATAATGGATTATTGGCCCTTAGTTTTACAGATAGTATTAGAGAACATTACCTATATTTATACAAATAACAAACATTCTCTAAGTAAAAAGTACTGAGTGGAATTTATCCCCTTAAATAAGGTCTCATGTACTGTAGGAGAATGGGCTGGTTTAATTCAATCAATGTCCTACTGGTAAATCACTGTAAAGATTGTTTTAACCTATCTTTGTCAACAAGCTGTAGGTTCTTTGAAGTCTGCTAACATAAAATAATCCGACAGAGGCAAGAAATAAAAACTGTTTGCATTTACACAGAATGAGACATTGACTTTGGACAGACAGATCAATTTTTGGAGATTTGTGTTGAATTGATGCATTTTGTTAGCAGAGGCAGGTTTAATGGTGTTACAGCTGTTCATTGATGCAGGCTTCTTCCCCTTGTTCTGCTATTAGATTCTTGATAGCTTAAGTACTTCTCCAATCATACAGTTATTTTTCACAGTAATAGTCCACAGCAGAAAATATCACATGGGTGAAAATTGCTGTCTTGTTCCTTATCTCCAGAAACCAGCTTTGTGATCCCAAACAGTATACTTTAATCTCTTGGTGCCTGCCTTTTCCTCTGTATTCCAGGGAAAATATCATCCTGCTGATAATGCAGGAAGGTGTTGGACCCCAGAAGAGGACAGGCAGGAGTTCAGAGGCACAGCTGAGACCTGAATCTCCCTCTCCTGTCTCTCAGTTTAGCTTAAATAAACTTAAAGGAAAACTTTATTAAGCAGATGAGGAAGAAACTTTTCGTGAAACTGCAAGCACTGTGCCTCTTCCAAATGAGAGCCCAATGTCACAGCCTTTTTTAGGCAAAGTTTTCACTAAAGAGAACAAATGCTTTGTATTCAGGATCCCAGATGTGCCAGGCTGACAGGGCTATTTTCAGACAATGGCAAGATCTATGAAATGTTTCCATTTATAGTTTCAGGAAGCGTACTCAGCATCTACTCTAAACTAATCTTTTAAATTCCCTCCATAGGGTCTGTAAGTGGGCTCCTTTAGAAAGCAATTCATCCTGGATGTATTTGACAACTGTCTGGAGTGGGATGAAATACACCAGCAAATCCCATCCCACTTGCTGAAACTTTGTGCCATATAACTGAAAAATCACACACATTTTCCACAGAAAATTTATTTATATGGGTTTTGCCTGAAAGCATCCTCAAGAATTATGCTTTATTGGAAGAAAATTTGTATGGAAGAGATTTTGAATGACAAATACCCTCCCAGCTCTTTAGTATTCTGGACGTTTATTTAACAGGAGCGTGTGCATTCCAGTGCAAGTTTACCTCAGGCCCTCTGACAGACACTTTCTGATGTATAGTCAGGCAATTCTTCCAATGCAAGAACTGCAGGAAGGGTGTTAATACAAGGAGGCTTGTATTCTTTTTGTTTGAATCCAAGATATAAAACACCACATCCCAGGGCTTCCTTCCAGGTATCTGACTGATAGTATAGTATAGTTATAGTATAGGTATAATAACTGATTCTTGCCAGCTTAGAGCCAGGAGGCAACTTTTTTTCTAAAATAATCAGTCAAAGTATTCAAAGTTTAACAGATGGTTGACGTAGATGTTTATCTAAAGGGTACATGATCCTGAGGTATAAGGACAGAGTAAAATTGATTGCCATTAAAGTTATCTAAACTGTGTGCAGTAAACAATTTATTCAATCACACTGAACAATTATCCCCATTCTCAAATTATGCACGAGCAGCTCCCTGCTGACACTTTATTTGGTTTGTTCATTATTTGAAATTGCTCAGTGAACAGTTTCTATTAATTGCTTGCAAGTGATTTTTCTGGGACTTGATAGAAGGGCCTGCTATGTTTGCTCTGGCTCTACCTAAATCACATGATTCCCCCGAAAAACCAGGAGAGCTGATACAAAATGGGTTGGATTTCCTAAAGCAGAGCCATGGCACGTTTGTCACTGCCCTGCCAGGACAGCTTGCTAACAGCACTGGGGAATAATGGGAACCTGTCCCAAGGGATTTGCTCCTTTCTGCAAACAGAGGAGTACCAAATATGGAGTCTGACCACACTGCTTCCCTGGAACTCAAACAGTTATCGCCAAGGGATTTGCTCCTTTCTGCAAACAGAGGAGTACCAAATATGGAGTCTGACTGGAAGTTCCAGCTTCCCTGGAACTCAAACAGTTATCAACACATTGCTCTCTGCTAACGTGAGGCAGCTCTTACTTCACACAAAACTGGAAGACAAGTTGGAGCCATGCTTTTGCATTGCATCTGTCCCCTCCCTGGGGGACAGCCCATTTTTAGGGGTCCCCACTACAGCAGGTCTGGCAGCACTGGGTGAACTGGCTGCGATTTTTCTGTTCCCTTTCTGGACAACTTACACGCACTAATAAAGTTCAAAACAATCATGGAGAGATGTCTGTGCTAAACCTGAAGTAAATGCATTTCAGCTGCAGCTCTCAACATTGTCTCTGCAAAGATTCCTATGAATTTGTATAAGTGACTGTCTGTATAGACCAAAGCGATCACAGATACTCAACTGCAGCTCTCAACATTATCTCTGCAAAGATTCCTATGAATTTGTATAAGTCTGTGTGACTGTCTGTATAGACAAAGCAATCACAGATATTGTCAGAGTACAAATGCTTTTGGGTGTTGGTACAGTGACAATTAATGTTTTGCTACAGCAATTAATGTTTTTTAGCTGTGCATTTTAATATTTACCATGGCTGTTTTTGAGAAGCAAAGGATAGGACTGAACCTTCAGGGTGTTGCATATTTGCATCACTATAATTTTATAGGATTTTTAAAAATTATTGATAAGGATTAAGAAATTTATGTAAAGATTTGAAAAAGAACTAAATAACAAGTGTTTAACATCTCAGGACAGACAGAACTGAAAAATAAAATCAAAAAACCTAACTTAAAAACTTGAGGAAGGAGAACAAAAAATAAGTAGGGGGAGGCTAAGCATGTGTCTAAGGAATTACTTTAACAAGTGCAGAGAAAGCATACATGATTTGATAGTGAAGATACTCCACAGTGAGGGGACAGAAAAGGTAAACACATTAGCTCAAAAGAACTTTGAAATGGAAAGAGATAATTTTTTTTAATTTAATAAACTGTGCATATTGTAAAGGAATGTCAACATGTGCTGAGTTAGAGCATGCCACAACTGTTCCTTACTACCCTGATCTTTAAGAGTAAAGGCAAACACAGATTTTTTTAAAAATATATATATTTTCTTCTAATTTCAATAAATAAATAAGACCAGTCTTCTGAATGATGTTTATTATACTTTGTTCTGTAAAGAAAAAATAAACTAACAAAACCCTATTATATAGGGTTAAAAGCACGGATACAGACTGTAATAAACATACATGTATATGTGATTATTGCTTTTGCATGTACATAGACCACTGTAAAAAGCACATTTGGAACTAAAATGGCAATCAATATAGTTAACAAAAAGATACTAACAATTTGTAAAATCAAAACCAATGTAAAAATGTTTTATGTATCAGTATTTCCTGTATTTTTTTCTATGAACACTTACTCATTAATTCTTTTAATAATGAATATATTTCCTGTAAGAACTCCATCTTTTTGAAAAGCTGTAATTGAACAATAAAATGGAGACCCAGTGATAAATAGAGCAGAGTGCTGGATATCTGACTGTTTTTAAGAAGCATTTCATTCCCTCACTAGTGAGATCTGCTTGAAAGGACTCAACTTTTCTGTAAATGAAAACAGGACAATTTTGCTTCATATTCAAAATAAGTATTCAAGATATTTTATGTTTTAGTATAATAGAACAGCTGGATTCCATAAAAGCATTAAAGATTTCAATGTGAGAGAGTTAGATGACCAAAGCACAGCAGCAAGGAATTCCTGCACAGCAGCTGTTTTATTGGAACTGCTGATACCCATTCTTGGGTATACTGGCAGATGTGAACTAGCTCGCCTCACTTTTTGGGAAGATAGAGGGTCATATCTAATGTGTTTTAAACTCATCCCAACTCTCATCTGCCAGTATCCCACCCCTGTCCTACAGCTGGACACAGGAAGTCCAAGTGCAGCACTGAGTATCTGGATTGTCCTACACTCTTCCTAAAACCCACACAGGGAAATATTAAAGAGATGTGTGTGCTTCATCCCCACTGAGCCCAGACTTCTGCAGGCTGCTTGGGATCACCCCACAGAATCCCTGCCTGGAGACAGGCACCTGCTCACCTCCTTTCACAGACCTGAGATGCTCTGATGCTTGCCTGTGAGGTTCAGTTTCTGTAGAAGGGGAGGGTGCTGCCCACTTCTGTACAGTTACATGGTTAGAGCATTTATCCATTAGATGGGATTTTTGCCTCCATGTCTTTCTTGGCCTAATGTCCCTTCTACTCCTAGAAAATTATTATATCCCCCAAATTTAGACAAGTTTAGGTGGAGAGTCACTAGTGGATACAATAAACGTATGGGATGTGCTGCTGAAATAGTTATTTATCACCATTATTTTATTGCAGTTGATTATTTATATGACTTTGATGTCTTAGTTCTTGGTCATCTATCTTTTATCACCATTTGTCTTCAAAACCCCACTCAGGTAGTGAAATAGTCCTGTTCCTACAATACACCACTGATCCCTCAAATTAGGAGATGCAGTTCAACTGACAACTTTAAAAATACTGCCTGTGAATCCACAGCAGAAGAATAACTACTATAAAATCCTTCTGCTCTCACAAGGTTTTGAGAAAGACCCTTTTTTTTTCTTTTTTCTATTTTTTCTATTGCAGAGCAAAGTTTAACAACATTTGTAGCTTCTAGAAAGATGATTTGTGTCCAAACCCTTTGCTGGCAGAACCCTCTGCCATGTGACCCTCTAGGATGGCATTGCTAGCCATGGTTTGGGACACGACCCCAAATCTAGAGCTGAGTGATGACATGCTTGTGCTGCTTTTCTCCTACACACTCCTGCTGATGAAGCTCCACCTACATGGTTTGATTCATCAGCATGAGGTGGCTTGATTTACATGTCAAGTTCAATACATCTTTTGATTCCCACAGAAGCAGAATTACAGCAAGTAGAAACTGATGGGATAAAAAAGTGTAAAAGAAAGGAAAGTTAATCTGAATTAGACAAACGGAAAGAAAGGGTGTTTTTTCTTATGAGCCCTGAACCTATTATATTTTGATGCATATTAATGTAAATAAAGTAAGCATTTTCAAGAGGGATTAATTTCCCACAGAAGCAGAATTACAGCAAGTAGAAACTGATGGGATAAAAAAGTCTAAAAGAAAGGAAAGTTAATCTGAACCAGACAAACAGAAAGAAAGGGTGTTTTTTCTTATGAGCCCTGAACCTATTATATTTTGATGCATATTAAAGTAAGCATTTTCAAGAGGGATTAAGAAATCAGTTTAATATGGTATTTATTCTGTTGTATAGTAAAAAAATCTGTTATGCAGTAACAGCTATGGAGGAAAAATATGCATTTAATTATTACAGGAATAGAAAGAAAAATATTACTCTGATCATGTCTGAATTCAACAAATAGATAATAATTTTTTCATTTCCTATTTAAATAGTTTTCTTCTATATAAAGAGCTGCAGATTTGTTTTACTTTTAACACATGGTTTGCAATATCAGCTCATATGAACAACACAATATTGTGTTTTAATACTTCATGTACATTGAGACCAAATATATCTTATATATCTTTATCACTCACAATAAGCAAAATCTGTAGAGCACTTTTTCCCTGTAAATGTAGCATCAACATATTATTTAATTAGTACAAGCATATGTCTTTTTTGTGGTATGGCAAATCTGTGCAGTATCATCCAAACTTGTATTCAGCTTCCCCAGTTTAATCCTGGGGAGCTCATATCTCTGTATGTATAATTTGCTTTGTTGCAAAGAAAATAGTTCCTGAAAACATAGATCCTGGGTGGCCCTGCTCAGCCACAAAGCACAGCCTCTGTTATCACAGGCAGCTGAATAAAAGAACCTGTTTCTTTAAACACTTAAAATTTACCTTGCATAGTGTATTAGCTACAACAGTACATTGGGCTGTATCCTCTCAGGTTATTCCATAGTTTCTGTAGTTTTGAGTGTAGTTTCATGATGGAACCTGTTACCTGTACTTACACTATTAGTAGTTAAAAAAAATACTACAAAATGAAAGAATTGAAAGGTCAGTCCCATGCTCTTTAGTTGGCAAGACTTGTTTTGAAGCTCTAACTACATATTGCTGCACCCAACAAACTAATTTGCCAGAAGTCCAATTCGAAATAAACCTCTCTCGGATAAAATTTGTATGAACTTTTGTTGTCTCTTCCTCTACTCCTCCTTCCCCTCTGTTTTGGACTGTCCTAGGCCATACAGTTTCTTACCTTATGCAGAAAATTTGAACGGTTCTGCAGGCTGTGAGGGCAATTCCAACATGATGTCCATATAATTACAAAAAATTATAAAAATCATCTGATGAATGACCACATCATAACTCTTACCATAGCAGCATATAAATGTAGACACAACTCCACAGAATGTTATGGAACTGGTAAAAATGTAAAATGAGAGTAAAGGGGAATCACTGCAGGATCAAGAAAAGGACTCACTGACAGCAGCATGGACTAAGTATCCACTTGTTTAAACCAATTGTGAAGGAATCTGATCTCCTCACTAACAGTTATTTCTGAGCTGTAACACGGGCATAAATTGGATGATGCTCAAGTCAGAACTTCATCTAGTTCCAAATGTTTATTAACCTATAAATAATCCTAGAACATAGAATGCTCTGGGTTGGAAGGGACCTTTAAAGGACATCTTGCCCAATCCCCTTGAATAAGTGAGGATATCTTCAAACAGATCAAGTTGCCCAGAGCACCATCCAATTTGAATGTTCCCAAGGACCAGACATCCACCAACTCTCTAGACAGCCTGTTTCAGTCTTTCATCACACTCATAATCATAATAAAATTCCTCCTTATATCTAAATATATCACTAAACATATTAATGAATTTAAAGCCATTACTCCCTGTCCAATCACAATAGCTCTGCTATAAAAAGTCTATCCTCATCTTCCTTGCAGGCCCTTTACGTACTGAAAGGCTGCAATATAATGTCACCTGGAGCCTTCTCTTCTCCAGGCTGAGCAACCCCAACTCTCTAATACCTGGGTGTTTATGATCTCACAAAACTTGTCTAATTTTGCTGTCATCATTCTGAATATATCTTCATTTAGGTATTTTATATAGCCCTCCCAAAACACTGGTTTATGAGTCACATTCCAGAGTGTATTTCACTGTATGTTTTAAAAGTACTGTCCAGATTAAAATAAAAACACAGGTAGAGCGAACTTCTGTCTTGCTTCCAGCCCTTTTGTGTGTACTTATATTATTGTAGACATCTATTTTACAGCTGAATTTTACAGCTGAAATGTTCTGCTAGTCATGTCTCAAACAGATGCTGGAAAGCTAGAAACAATTTTTTTAAAATGACTCAAAGCCCAGAAAGCACAGTAGCAACACCTAAACAAGATTAGCTAAGAGTATGTTCAGATATTGACTCAGACATGTCCTGGTAGAGATTTCTGACAGTAACCAATTTCAGCAGAGAAAAGCATCACAGAGGATTGTGTTTGGGAAGTGTGTGACAGAAACTAAGGCATGTAACAGTGACAAAAAAAGAAAAAAAAATTATCAGAGTATGGCATGAAGCACCCATCATTTCCCAGTATCTTTCTAAGCAGTATGCTACAATTTAAATAGAATATATAAGCTTGATGTAGAAATTGGGTGAGTAAAACTCCTTGGTCTTATTTTAAGGTGAAGATGATCAAGCTAAGTAACTTCAGCAAGGTCAGAATTTAGTAAAGACAAGTTCTCGAATAAATAGGCCAAACCCAAATATTCAAGAAAACCAAGGAGAACATTAATAAATTATTTCTATTACACCCAAGTCTAGAATAAGATCTCTTTTATGCATTTTAAATATTTTTATGTTTGTAGACTGTTACACAAATGTGCATCCTTATAACATGCTGCCAGCCTCTGGCACTTTGTGCCTTCATCTGAACAGGTCATTAAAAGCCATCAGTGAACTGTTTGCATTTTTTCCAATTCTCTTTTGGCCAAGACAAAGTAGCTCTGTGACTCAGGGACTTCATGCATTAAACAGTACATACAGAATACATTGCCTGGAAGGGTTATGAGAATGATTTGGGGATTATCACATTGCATGCTGGGGTATTTATGTTTTGCTGTTTTTCCTCTCTGAGGAAGCAACATAAAGCTAAAAGCAAAACTTGTACAATCTTATCTGCTCTGCACTAAATGTCCTTCAAACAGGTAGCGTTTCACATCACTCCTAATAGCTTTTTTATACATTTTATACATGATTATCCTTCAAGTGTAAGATTGTATCATCATTTTAAGTCCTCCAGAAACAACTCGCAGGATCTAAACTTATATGTATACCCACACAGAGAAGCACACAGGGGTCGTCCTACCAAACAAACCAGCAATTTTAAAATATTAAAAATATTATCTACTTCCAGACATATCAAGCAGCAATCCATTCTCATAAAATAGTAATGCTTCTTACTTTTTGATTACTGGCAGGCATCAGGCAGAGCAGCAGGAAGGTGAGTTAGCAAGGACATTTGGACACTTCTCTTCAAAGGCACAGTGACCCCGAGGGTCAAAACCAACTCCCTCCTACTGAAGTGCAATCTGAGGCTCCCTTATGTCATAAAACACCACAGAATTAGGGAGAGAATATATTTTGAATCAAGAATTTCATAGGCACGGAAAAGTGACTCTGGAAGCTAAACAAGAATGCGTCAGTTAAAAATTGTATTTATTGCTGCAGCTGTTTCAGTCTCTTCCTGACAAACATAGCTAAAAGGAATATTATACATCAAACTCCAATGGTTTGGCAGTAGATTGATTAACATTATTTATTGTACATGTCATGAAGGGCGCTGACACTGCGGAAGCCCAGGTCCTATAGCATCACATTCTATCAGAAATGCTACACAACCATTTCCCTAAGCTGTATTTGCAGCAGTTACAGCTCTTTTATTTTTCTAATGCCAGAAATTACACTTATGTTTGTTTTCACGTAATACCTCTTAAGGACAGTCGGAGAGAAACCAATTACTCATGGGACAGAATGTTTTGTTTTGTTTTGTTTGGGTTTTTAACAATGTTGTGCATTTCAAAATTTTTCATTTCTTTAAGAAACAAACCCAATGCAATCGTTCCTTAGTCTTTTTTCTGCAACATTAATCATGTAAATTGAGAGAATGTCCACATGGCATAAAAAAGAACATTATAAGCCAGTTGCCATATTCTGAAGAGAACTTAGTTGTTTTCATTGACTATTCTGACTGTACTTCATTTTGACAAAATTTTTTTGAGGAAAATATAATTACAATTACCATGGGCTTTGCTTAAAAAAAAAAACAACAACAAAACAAAAAAAAACAACACGCCACCACAGAGGCCACCACAATTGCAATAAGACCTCATACTGTTATGGTTTGTTCTCCAAAACAAAAGAGATGAAGATCAACAGGAGTATGAACAGAAAGTAAACATATTGCACAGACAGTCACAATGCAGAAGCCAACCTGCTGGCTTGAGATAGAGAATCCAACCTACTCCAGTTAACATAAATGGCACTTGTCAGTCAAATTTGGCTTCATCTGCTTTTGTCTCTCTGCTCTTCTGCCCTGCCACCTTCCACTTCCCTCCACGGCTTGGAGGAATGGCTGCAGCAGAGCTTTCCGGGCTAGGAGGGTGCGAGGAAGGCGCCGCAGTTGGTGACCGGGGCGGGCGTGCGGCGCGGCGAGGCGCGCTGCAGCTGGCGGGAGCGCGGCGAGGCCTGCACGGGAGGGCTCTCGGGCAGCGCAACGTGGTAGAAGTTGGGCAGGCGGATGTCGTACCTGAAGCCCTGGCCCACGTGCACCCTGTCGTTCAGGGCGTACAGTTTCTCGGCGATGTCGCTCCCAATGAGAATGGAGAAGAGGCGGGAGATGAAGCGGTGCTTAGCGAACAGCAGGTAGAGCTTTTTTCTCCTCCAGGCCACGTACCGACAGTCTGTCTCTGCTGTGAGTGTCACCTAGAGCAGAGAGAATTGGGCAGCCGGGTGACAAGGTGGTGCCGCACCCCCCTCTCCCAGCAGAACCTGTCTACTGCAATCAGAGCCTTTTAACCAAGCCAGAGAGCTCTGGCAGGTTACTGAATGCAAAAGACAAATGAGAAAGGTGACTGGATATGGACTAAGTGATCACATCTAGTTAACCTCAGTGACAATATGCCTGGGCCCATATGGCATGCCTTGTTCAGTGCCACATGGATGCCCTGGTTCAGCCCTGCATTCCCTGCTCTTGGCAGCCTCAGCTGAAAAGGCAGGTCTAAAGAAAGCTCTCAACAAATGCCATTGTCCTCGTGACAGCAGACATCAGATCCAACACAGGCAGGACCCAGCGTGTCAGCCAAGTGACAGCAGCCGCAGCTGACACCGTGTCCCATGCTGTAACCCGTGCCAAGCTGTGTCCCAGGCACGTCTTCCCCTGGCTCATCTCCCACTGGGAAACCTCTTCAGCACCAGCTTCTTCCCACCCCGAGGAAACCCGGCTTCTCAGGGCTGAATATCAGCGCAGCCAGAGAATGCAAACAGAGCCAACCTCAGCTTTATGAAAAGCCCTGTTTGTTGTAACAAGACACAAACAGCAAAACCAGTCCAATGGATAAAGAGGACTTCCCAAACTAATGGGATGCCACTTGTTTGCATAGTATCACAAACAAAACCCACAACTGAATAAATTTATTTCTAAATCAAAAATCAAACAGTGCTTGAACAATTTCCTCTAGCACTAAAAAAAAAAAAAAAAAAAAAAAGAAACCCCTTAACTTTTACCTGAAAAATTCCCTCTTCTGTGGGCCTCAGTGAATCCCATTCAGGAGAGTCCAGAAATTGAAGAGGAAAAATATAATGCAGAAACTCCCCATCAACTGTCACTCTGATCCTACCAAGATAAGATGTGTTAATGTGTTAGCACTACCTGTACACCAGCAATGACCACAAGAATGTGCTATTTCTACTGTCTGAGGAATTTAAATATAGCTTTGAAAGCATGAAAAAGCAATCAATGGCCAATTATAATTATCCTAATTATATTTTTGAACCCAACTTGCTCAGGCCAGTTGAAAGAGAATACAAGACAATCATGCAACAGAAATGGAAATCTTTCCAGGCCTTACTCAGACCACATTATCCTCTCTGAGGTAGGTCTCTGCAGTGATGCACAAGCTTTGCCATTAAAATGCCATCATGCACTGGAGAGGTGAAAGACCAATGCCCATAACAGCATTTATCTGCTTCTCCTGAAAACCATGGGATTTGGCAAATACTCATTTTAGAGAGAACAAAATGGAAAAACTGGGAGTGGGAAGCAGGAGTGCCCCATGGCATGTGTTAGGTAGACCTCTCTCCATGTTTAACAGGAATTACATAGCCACAGGACTATGTCTGCAGCCAGAAGAACAGCCTGGCATAACAGGATCTCTGTGTAAATGCTGTGGCCTTCTGAAGATGCCAAAGAAAAACTTCCTTGCTACTTTTTAAATAACATATAAATCTGAAGGCACAAAAGCAGCCCTGTACCACCATGGGGAAGGGCAGCAGGAACTCTGGGTGATCACTAACTGGCTGGGCATGTAGAAGGATGGATACCTCTCCTTTGGTAAGCAATTTCCAGGAGGTACTTCCTAGAGAGCTCCAAGAACTCTGTGAACCAGGGTGTCACTAAGGAAAACTGCCCACAATTCATATTGTTCATTGCAGGTAGTCCTAAATCAGCTGAGTGTCAAGCTGCCTACAGGTTCCATCTATCCATGCAGCAAAAAGCACCCACCAAGTGTCCCATCTCCTCTGGGTGTCCAACCAACTCTCATGGTGGTCTGGGGCTGCACCGCATACAGTACAAAAGCTAGTGTTTCCCTCCAGGAAAGCATCAGCAAGGCTGCCAGAAGGCTCTCCTGGAAGCAGGGAGTACAAGCAGGTGGATTTACTGCCTCAGGGTCTAACACGAGGCCACAGTATACAGCAACTGTAGACCCAGGTCTGCAAGTCTTGATAAGGCTCAGCTACATCCTCTCGTAATGAAAAGGCCTTTTAAGTCTTTTTCCCTTCCTTATCTATATCCTTCTCCCACCCCCTTGAAAGCAACCGAGTACAATCTATATCACAGTCAAGATCTCTATTAAACAGAGTTTATCTCAGTATGTTCAGTTTTGTAACTAACTTTTTGTCCCATTTCAGATGATGCCAGTAAAGAAAAATAGGACATATGCTGTGCTCATCAGCTAGGCAGTAGATAGACAGCAAGCCATAACCTGAACACTGAAATTCCACATTTATTCCCTTTATCTGCCTAACCTGTTAAATGATATGATATAGCAGCCTGGAAAAGAATTACTTCAATTTTTTTCTTTATGCTATTTCAGATTCTGTGCTTAGTGTTTTTATGCTAGCACTATCCTAGACAAGTGTATTTAACCTATTAATATTTATATTCCTTCCATTAATATTTTATCTATTGTTCTGGAAAATAAACATACAATACCCAAACCAGGCTTTTTTCCTTTTTTTCTTTCATTTTCAATAAGGAGAGGAAAATAAAGATATCTGCAGAAAACCTGAACAAAGCAATACCAACCTGCCTGACACAAGCAAGGACAGTTTGTCAATAGGTGTTTTGCCCTGCATGGCATAACAATGTTCCTTCTCCAGGGTAATCACTTCTGCATCACAGCACAAGACAATCTTCCTGTACACAGTCAAGGAAATTCCCAGAGGCTGGAAGAGAGCACTGTAGAGTTCCTGGAATTCCCTGTCAAAGGCAACGCTCCGGACTTGGTAGGTAACGTAAACGAACTGGACAAAGCATATAGCGAACAGGACAAAATTCCAGGAGAATATATCAGCAGCACACACATCCAGCCAAGCCCAAACAGAAGAGCAGAGAAATCCCAGTCCAAGCAAGCTGAAAACATAGAGAAGCCCAAAGAATCCACTTCCACCCATGAAGCCCACGACAAAGAAAATACTGGCGAGGTGGTAGATAGATCCCTCTGCTTGTTGCTTCCAGGTGGTACACGTAGGATGTGCATATATCAAACTTTCCCAAAAACTTGCATTTTCTCCCATGGCTGGAATAATTTTTTGATTCAGCTGAATCTTGAAAATTTTTATTTATGAGATGCAACTAGTTTTGGTTTTCCTTTGGTTTTCCATTCTTGCAAACTGTGTTCAGTGATCACATAACATCAGGGTCTCTCGGTAGTAAAGTTGCATTTAGGATTTCCAGCAACTAAGCAGCTAATGTTCTCAGTCCTCTTTCTCATCAGTTCATGCATTGTTTTGACTTTGGTCATGTCATCTGCAGCTTCATCTGATCTGGACAAGTGAAGAAGAGATGAATTACTTGTAAAATTATTTTCATCAATTAAATTTTATCAAAGTTTTATTTCCTAAAACTACAGACTGCATTACGATCCAATTACCCTTGAAGCTCTGTGATTCCAGGATCAAACTTTAATATTAATTCAGCTGAATATCCTGTTTTCTGTATCTGTGATCTGAGTAGCAAACATTGAACTGCTACTGAATCCATGTAAAGCTGTGTGTTGCACTCAAAACACTTGCTGACAAGCCTTTGTACAGCCTCGCTGCTGACAAGATAGTTGGATTTGTTGATCCAGACCCTCCTCCCTAAGAGCATTTTTAAATGTCCTACCCAGCACACGAAGAGGCAGTGACAGTCAACTCTTCTTCCTTGTTCACCTCCTCCATCTCTCTTTGGATTTCGGTCAAATCATTCTCATTAATGGGCTGAGCAAAGCTGCTCTCTGTTTCTGGGGACAACAAACTCCATCCCCAAACACCACAACAAGGGAAACCCAAGTGTCACAGGGGATGGTCTTTTCTACTCCAAGGACAACAGGCAAAATATATCCCATCATATATAGGGAAGGTATGGTCTTTTCTACTCCAAGGACAACAGGCAAAAACCTCCATCATATATAGGGAAGGCTACAAAGCTTAAAGGCATTTGATACAGATTATGTTATTAGAACATGAAGTAAGTAGTCCTGCAAAATACGACTCAGGGGACGTTTACAAAGCAATCTGACAACATTCAAAGTTCTACATCACAGAATGTCATGCCATGGACCACATAATTTTATTGTTCAACACTTCAAAATGTGAAACATGCTATTAATTTTCATTTGGTGATGTATTCCTCAGAGTTTTCAAAGGAAAACACAGAACTAAGAAGTATGAAAGAAACTCCAAAATAAATCTAAAAACAAAAAATCAAAACCAGCTTTCCATATCTGGCTTTTAAAATAAAAACACATACTTCAATGTGAGATTATACACAGTAGAAATTGCAAAGCCTGAATTATATTAATGGTGTAATCAGTATTGAAACCTTCCAAAGCCTTACTGTCTGGTTCTTTTCCTGGTAGAACAGCAAGGAAACTAAGAACTGTCTTGTTATCAAAATTATCAGATTCTCTAGAATATCAAAGTAGTTTGGTTTTTTTTCCCCTCACAAGAGCCACAGAAGTCAATACTTTAAAAACACTGCTGTTGCAGTGAAGCACCCAACATCATTCATCAGGGCTTTCAGTGGTGCTCCTTTTACAGTGACAGGTCTAAGAAATTAATAAAGAAAATTTGTATTGTATTTCCTAACCACCACAGCATTACTTTTCTAAAGTTTATTCAAACCCCAACATTAATTCTATGATTGAATAACACCGCTGCCAAATAAAGACATAAAGTCCCACACAACTGAGCAGCAGAGCTCAGAAGAACAAGTTAGGAGGAGACTCTCCCTCTCTGGGAGTGGTGATAGGAAAGTCACTGGCCCATAAAAATACCACAGCTAAAGAGCACAGAATCTCTCTAAATTACAATGCTCAAAATCCTCCTGCAGTGTAAGAACCAGCATTACAAGAATAAGGTAGTTTACAACTAAAACCTTTGTGGTTTGTTTCTTTATCCAAATACTCTCCTCTGGTACAGGGTTCCGCTCAGATGTAGGATTTATCCCTTGGAGACTGGGAGATGGAAGCTGCACCAGATAGAAAGAAGTTACCTAGGTATGGTAAGGTCATGAGGAATTTTAGGTGGTGCTTCTGTGATCAAGAGGTAAGATTTTTGAATCAAAAGAAAATAAAACTGGAACACGCAGTTTCCAGACCTTGTGTTCTGAATCCAGTCAGTATTTCCATCACACAGTCAGAAATCAGTGACAGAAGTTTTTTGTTTGACTGATTGTTTGTTTAAAACAGAATCACTGATAACAGTGATTTTGGATTATTGTTAATACTTCTACTCTTCTGCCAACATTTTGCTCTAAGCAGTCTTACTGAAGACCCTAATTTCCAAAAGAAAACAATAAAAATCAGTGTTTTGAAGGGAATCATGACTGAGGAGATACACTGGAAACTGTATGCATGCCACAAACAAAACCATGGTGGAGCAGCAATTTGTTTTACATTACCAACATCTTTTCATCATGCAATGTCACATATTACAATAATTTGACACAACATAATAGTAATTTCACAGAATGTATGCACAATTTTTAATTCACATATTGCTTTCTCAGTCTGCCCACACTACAGCTCACAGCATTTCTGTAAAGCATTTATTCATGACAAGATGGGCCAAAATAATTTGGAAAGAGCAGTGTACCACTAGGACATGGATATAGGCTCATCATACACAAAAACAAACTCTTGAGAAAACTGTTCTGCATTTGTAACTGTCTATTTTCAGAATGGGACCTGTCTTCCAAAACCACTGTGTGGAAAATTCCCACTTATTCCATTAGTTTTACATAATGAGAACTTCTACTGTGCTGCAGCATCTCCCACACTGGAGAGGGCTTCTCTCCTTCCAGGCAAGAGGAAGGGCAAAGGAGGGAGGCCAGTGCTAGTCCAAAGCACAGCCTTACCAACACAACACTCTCCTGAGCTACACAAGGTGTGCAGGAAAAACCAAACCCTCTGGAAATACTGACAAAACCCACTCCTAAATGGGAACCATTCCTCAGAGCTATGGTGAAGAGCAGGCATGCTTGCTACCAGCGAACTGCAGGCAGAAAGAGAGGATGCAGTTCTTCTCAAATAAGAAATTATTCTAATGTTTGGGAGCTGAAAATCATTGGCAGTTGTAAATAGAGCAGAGGCAATAATAGGTACGGGCCAAAGTATAGTAAAATTTCCAGTTTTGAAGGGTATTTAGTGCTAGATGAGGCCTTTCACATTTTTCTTTATAGACTCTGCAAGTCCAAAATTTAAACTCTAATTAAACCATTCACCTATTGCAAGTGAGGTTGTGGGGGAGAAAAATCCCCCAAACCAAAAAAAACCAGCAGCTGTGATACCAACTGAGTCATCCTCCACAGCAGACAACATTACCATTTGTAAGCACCTGGAGGGGACACCATCCTGTCACTGAGGTGCTTTGGCCTTCTGCTTTGTTTGATGTCCTGTTTCGACTGCCCTGGCTGGGGAGAACAGCTATTGCTACAAGTTCATCTGCTGGTGATGATCCAGCAAGCAGGAAAGTGCATTTAATATATGTGCCTTGGCTGATAAAGGTGAAGAACTGTGTCTTCCCAAGCAAACATTGAGCACTTTCCACTCCATCCCCTGCCCATGGAGAAGGATCACCATGCATGGCACACTCCTGCCATAACCAGAATGACACACACTGACATCTGTAGGCTGCCAAAACCCCAGCTGCATGCAAGATGAGTCCTCCCAGCTCAGGAAGGAGATGTGCCCTGCCAGCACAGCCTGAATTACTGACATGCTTCAGAGTGTCTTGCCCCACCACACATCCCACCTTCCCCAGCACGAGCAGATGAAGTGATGCGAAAAATCAGCACAGGCTAGAGAAGTGAGCAATATACAGTGGCATGGACTTCTTTAAAATAAGCAGCAGTCCTGACAGGACTAAGTTGCCATCAGAAAGTGTTGAAATCACAGAGTTTGCAGGAGTTTCAAAGAAGAAAATGAAGTATTTCACTTATATGCTACCAAAGAAATACCTGCTGGCAACTTAAAATTTCATATAAACAGTACACTGAACCAGTCAAAACAGAAAGAATTTGCATTGTACAAAATGCACATTACAACCTTCCCCCTCCTCAAATGGGTGCTTCCCCCCTACACTGCAGTATTCACACAAAGAATTACCTATTATGTACCTTTTTAATTTGCTCAAGAACCATGTACTTTATCCCATTTTTGTCACTGATGATTCAAATTCAACTCTGAGAAGCTCTGAGTGTTAGTTACTGTGTCTGGATCACAACAATTCCTGCAAAAAAGAAACCCTAAAAGCCCTGAGGTCACCAGCAGTTCTCTCATTGGTCTTTTTTAATTAAGTCAAAAGTAAAGCTATTGAGAGCTTGAACAGTCCATTCTTCAGCTGCCTTATCCCAAGTGCTCCGAAAGAAAGCCCCCAGTACTTTGACAGTGCACATGTGGACAGCCTATAGAGCTGTACATGCTAATCATGTAACCAGCCTGGGTGAATTGTTTGCTACAGGTCTGGAAGCAAAGGAAAGGTTTTCCTTTACAGCATTTTCACTTCCTAGCACAAAATGAGATTATGATGGATTTAGCACACTACAGTGTGTATGTTTATATATGAGCTAGGAGTCACAGCCTGGCTTGACACTCCAGCAACTCCACCAGGGGCAAGGCAGTCCCTCCTGCCAGGGGGAGTCCTCGGCCTAGACACCCCCACTTCCAGAGGGATGAGCTCCAAGCAGCTCCTCTAGGCTCACAAATTACATCTGGTCTAACATAATTTAGATTATAAAAAGAAACCACTCCTTAATTTCATTAAGTAGTTTCACATGCAATGTAAAGGCATATGTCAATTGAGATACCCCTTCCCTCCACTGCCCTACATCCCTGGAATCCCCTCTGTGGTCCCTATTGATACCTATAGCTCCCAATCCCTGTTTATGCTGCATACTTTCCCCAAGCTACTTTCCTTCTGCAGGGGGGCTAGATACCCCAGGGACCAAGAGAACCAAACTCTTAATTGCAATGCAGCATCTAACTCGGGGCACAGAGGAGCTCTGCACCTACACAGAGCTGTGGCTAGGTGCCTCCAGGCAAGTATGGGCAAGTAAACTGCTGGAACCCAGGACAGTCCTCTGACTGCCCTGGATGACTCGAGACCATGGCAAGGGGTTCAGAGACCTTGGAATGGAGTCAAAAACCCCTGTGCCTTTAATTTTAGCCCATGGAAAAAACTACCAACTTTGTGGGAAGATTTAAAAGCCACAAGAGTTTGAGTAGAATGATAGTTAATTTGTCACAGGGGGAAAAAGTAGAATTTTGGGGGATTTAGAATGGGGGTTCAAGAGGCAAGATGGAAGAATTTGGGCATGTCCTGTCCTTTCTTCTCCTTCTTCTTGTCCTCCATCTTCTGCTGTGATGGTGGCACTTCTTGATTGGTTTAGAATAGAGACAGACTGTCTAACACAGGTGATAGGTATTGGAAAATTATTGTAAATAAAGTAGACGTAGTTCTTAGTATAAAATGTTAACACCACCCCAAAGGCAGTCAGCTGGACAGATCTCAGCTGGTCAGGGAAAGAATGTACTAGATAAGGAAGAATAAACACCCTTGTTAAGCAGAACCGATGAATCTCGATTTCTTCTTTGGTTGGGGGCTGGGAGAAAAAAGACTTTTTACTACCTCAGGGTCATCTCAACTTCAGAATCCCAACAGTAAACCAGCCATTTTCAGTGATCAACTGTTCCTGGGCCCACTTCAGGCTGGGAACATGCATGCAGCAATAAGGACAGTAACCAACAACAAAAGTTACAGTACTTAAACTTTTTGAGACTATATCCTAGAGAAAGCTGTAATTACAATACTGGAAAACACAAGGTTTCCCCAACAAAATGCAGCCTGCAGGAAGGGGGAAGGAAGGTGAGGAAGAAAAGGACTACCCAATTTAAAAGACAATAGTATCAAGATAATCAGTCACTATAAAAGTCACTAGATATATTCAGATTTCAAAGACACACAAGCATATATAGCGAAGGTAATTAATTAGAAGGATAGCTTTAAGGATTTCCTTTGCTAGGAATTAAAGAAGTTAAGATGTTATCTGGTCCCTAAAATAAATCTGGGTATACTATTACTAAAAAAAAAATATTTACTACAATTTTATTTTTTTATGCTACAGGAAATCACATTAGATGATTGCAACAATGTCTCCTGGACTTTTTTGTCTTGAGTTACTTGATGCAAAAAAGTTGTATACAGCTAGAAAGCTTTGGAGCCGGTCTTCCCAGAGAAATCCAGAAGCCTATCTGAGATACCAACTAAGAGCTACTTTAGACAACAGAAAAAAAACTGAAGACAGGTGTATCTCTGAAATTATTCCTCCTGTAGACATTATAGATGAAATTTTCATCTCTGTGGAGCCAGCATCTCTTCCTGTGAATGGTTTTCAAAGAAAGGGATGTGAATGCTTTACCATGGAGCCTTTTTGCAACCTGAGCAACCAAGCCTCAGGATCCTACTCTCTGGGTGAGCAAAGTGAATTGGCACTCATGGCAGAGTGAAGAGGGACTGCAGTGCAGTTCTGTGTCCCTCCTGCACAACATCACAGCTGCAACAAGAAGGGCAGCAAGTGACCCACCCACACGAGTCAAAATGAGTCACTGGGAGCAGGCTCACGGGAGGAGAGAAGATGGATTAGCACTCACCGGGCTTGAGGCAGGCATCCCGTGTCCCATTCATGCCTCATGGCTGCCTCACCCACTGGACCAGTGCTCTGAGCAGAGGCTGTCACATGGAAGATAAAGTGTCTCAGGCCTTAGGAAGAGTCAGATCACACTCTTCCTAGTCCAGCCAGTACCTGCCTGGGCTGCAATTCCCAAACTGGACCCACCACACTGAGATCATCCATGTGATGTGATACCTCCCCAGACAATAATCCTTCTGGGAATGCTCAGAGCTGCAAAACAGGCAGCTGGGACGTGTGCAGCCACCAGTGGTGCTTCACTGCCTTCAGGGCAGCTCTGAGACATGACCACCAGCCAGGCAGGACTTTCCAGGGCCAAAGCCCTGCTCTGCTCAGGCAGAATTTTGGCTACCATACTTAAGGTTGTTCAACCAAGCAGCCCCTTCAGCCAGCTGCTGCCCAGCCCTGGGGATACCCCAATGCCACCTCTACATGGAGTCAACTCCACACCAAGAAATCACCAAATGGCACCAGGCCAGCGACTGCTTGTCCTCCTCACCAAGCTAGGTCTGTCTCCCATGCCCCTGCTGCAGCAGATGCAGAGCTGCTGTCTCCAAAGCACAGCTCTTCAACAGGAGATGTTTCATGAGACTTTCCACTCCTTGAGCTTGTTTGGGTGCAGCTGGGAAAGCCTGATTCTGCCTACAATTTGCTTGAATTCCTACTAATCTTTTTAGGAAGTGGAAAAAAGATGGGCACAGGGAGGTCTTGAAAGAAGAAGAAACCCCACAATAATACAGAAAGAACAGTTTAAGGCTCATTAGGAGCACTGCATACAATGAAGCTGGTATTATTTAATCTTTAGTTATTTAAAGACCAGCTAACTATACACAACTTCCATTACTTCAACAATTCCTCATTTATCACTGTAAAATATACAATGCAACCCTCTGTGGTTGCAAAGCCAATGTTGAAGATGCTATTTTATTATCTAGACAGTAGCCGAAATGAAAAAAAACCCATATTTATTTCAATTTGAATCAGAATTAATGAACCATAAGTAGATGTGGTATTCCCACCAAACTAAGAAGTATAATCCCCTCTCTCACTTTTTAAAGTTGTTTTGCTTCTAGAAACATGAACATGGAATGGCAGTCAGACTTTTTTTTGAGATCACCTGCACTTGAATAAATTTGAGCAAGGCTCTTGAATGGCATTAACAAAAAAAAAAAACAATTCAGGTTGTCTGTTTTCTTATGTTTTAGAAGAAAACATGAAAGAAAGTACAAGTTCAAGCTTCTCTCCAGTTCAACTTTTAAATTAATAGTGGGGAAAGCAGCCACAAGGCACATTTCACAAGTGCTTTAAAAGTGGGTTAATGAACTGCAGCTGAACTCTGCGGAATTCCGCTTAAACGAGTTTGTATGGTGCAGTAGTGCCTTTCAATGGGAATGTATTCCCATGAAACCAACCACCTGACAGGAGCTTCATTTCCCAAAGAAGAGGCTTGGTTCACCACACCATACCTGCACGCACAGCTGGCTTATGGAGATGTGCCATGAGCCATGACTCCAAACACACAAACACAGGCTGTGCCACCATCTGGAGACACTGACCAGAGCTCTTCTTGGAAAAGCAGGGGAACACGCTAAAAGGACAAAATAAAATCTCCTTTCTGAAGAACCCACACACTTAATAAAAAGATCAGACATAGCTTCAATTAATGCTTTTCTTGAATCCTTAATAAACTATCTGCTCTCAACTTGTGTCATAAGAGCTTTAAGATATCTGTGAAGGCAAAGTTTGTGTCAGGAAGCACAACTGACCACAGGTACCGTCTTCTTCTGTTTCACTAGAGGACTTGCAATGTACTTACTATTTTGCAGGAAAGGCATTTCTTTAAAACTTGATATTGTAAGCTACTTTATTATTTGGCACCACATGGAACTTTGTGGAAAGCCTGTACAGGGCCAATTCTGCAAAAGTGGAAACAATCCCTTGTTTTGCTGTGGTCAGTGAAGACATTTAAACTTGCATATGTAAAATCATATTCCCATTAAACAACAAATTTAGCAAGAAGCCCTAGTTCTGGAACCCGGGTTCCATCAATGACATCTCTGTAACACTATCAGGTAGTCTGTGATTCTGTGTTACAAGAGATTTGCTACATAAAATATTTGACCATAAAGTGATTGACAGTCTAAAGGTACACAAAAATTTATAGAACAGATGAAGAAAATGTGACAAAATATTAGAGTTTGGAAACATATGTTTGGCAAAAAGAATTTGTAGTTTGGGGAAGGGAAGTGCTTTGTGTTGTTCGTTCTATCTTCGGAAAGGAGCAACTGCAAATGCGATTTCAGGGTTCATCTGCTCTTACCATTAGTTGATGGAGAGGGAGAAGAATCAAATAACGCCAGCCTACGAGGCAAACCTCCAGCCGGAGGAAGAAATCCCCGGATCCCGAGGTGGATTTGTGACAAGTAGAGATACTCCCCGAGCCAGCTCTTCTGTCAATGAGCGGCAGCGCCCGGGCAGAATCAGAAACCCCGCTGTCCTAAGGTACAAACCCCAGCCTGAGACACCCAACGAAGGGTCCCACTTCAGACAGAGCCCGGCGAGGAGCAGCGCTGCGCAGCGTGTCGCGCTGCTCTCTCGAGGGGACACGGCAGAGCTCTCCAACTTCCAGGCGGGGCTGGCTCGGGAGCTCCGGTTACCCCGCCGGGCATGCAGGGAGGGAGGGCTTTCCTCCCGGGACAGTGACCCCTCGTAACCCCGCTCAGGACGCCGCCGATACTCGTGCCGGGCAGCCCTCCCGGGGCCGCTCCCGCCGCCGCCCTGCCCGGTGCGGCTGTCCCGGAGCGCGGCGCCCCCGGAGGCTCCGCCCGGGCTGGGCTGGGCTGGGGCAGCCGCGGCGGCGGGAGCAGCCTCAGTCCCGCAGAGCCCGGCCCCGCTCCCCGGGGCTCCTGCGCCGAAGCCGTCGGTCGGGGGTCGGGAGAGGCCGGGGCAGCCGGCGGCGGGGAGCCCTCAGGGACGGCAGAACCCTGAAGTTGGGCACCCTGAAACCCGCTGCGGGCGCAGCCCGGGTGCCGGGCTGGACGGGCAGGAAAAACCTGGAGCGTCTGGGGTTAAACTGTCTGCAACTTTGGTTTGGAATAAAGGAAATTACTATTCTCTTTTCTTGCACCTACTCACCCCAGTACGGTGTTTCTGTAGAAGGGAGATGAACGCCTTCAGGGTCGCCTCCATCGCCAGGCTGGCGCACCCTTCCTGCCCGGGCTTCGGTTCGTTTCGGGGGAGCAAATGCGTGCCCAGGAGCACGGAGGTGTCAGTGCATGAGCCTCTCGGTGTGCTAGCTACGCACTTGTTCTGGTCACTACTTCGTGTCTCGGCGAGATTAAGTTTATTGACGGGGGAGGAGGAGGAGGAGGCAGATTTACAAGTTGTGAAGACAGAAAAACCCACAGCCTATTAAATGCGCAATTCCTGTTACTACAGAAGCTATTTGTCAGTAACTGGAGCATAAGCAAGAACATGTTCTAAGTAGTGGAGAAGCCGCTGTGTGTGTGGCCAGCTCTGAGGTCCCACGGCAGGCTGGCACGCTGGTCCTGCAGCAGGGCAGGGCACCGGGGCACCTTCCCCACAAGTTAAAGGACACAGCAACCTGTCCTGCTCTAGGTAAAGGGATCTACACTTCTGAGAACTTGCTTTCCCAAAGGTTTTTGTGTTTTTATTTTCAAAGATTTTTTTTTAGCTCCATGTTTGCCAGGGAAGAAGATAAATACATTTTTGGAATAATTGATTCTTTTAAGACTTGAGAATGCAACAAGCCAGGGCACTTTAAGCTATCCTGGGTTACGTATATTCAAATCTTCATTATCTGATAGCAGTACTTATTTTTGTATTTATTATTTTTGAGGGAAAATGTATTTTTATGTATCTATTAGAGTATGTATTAAGGTTCTTGTAGTTAATGAAGGTTTTAAAGGGGTTTGCAGTGTAGCTCCAATACTTACCTTCACAACTAGTTTAATTTTAGCAGTATAACTTCTATACTGGCAAAACTGAGGCAATACTGATTAGTTTTTTTCCCCCTTTTTGTTCTTTATACTTGGGTGGAGTTGAAAGCACTTACTCAGATTTATACCCAGTTGTATTAGGCATAAATTTGATCTTTATATTTACTTTTCACTGGAGTGATAACAAAGGGATGAGGAAATACATAATAAAAGAAGAATCCTAAAGTGTTTTATTCGATCTATGTATCTACTGAGATTACATTATTCCAATAAACCACTGTTACATCCATTAAATTATGTTCCCTCTAATTACCATAAAAGAAGCAAGGAAATACTGATGGCATATCTGTAAGGTACTTCTTGAGTTGTACTTAGTTGGAAGCAATGGCCATCATAATCCTCCACAGATATATAGATCACCAACAAGAACCACTATCATATTTTTGATTTTAAATCAATCAACTGCATGTCAGTATTATCTAGTGCTGTAAGACTGAGACTACAAATGACCTTCTCAATCTAGCCTTGGAAATCAAACCTCGATGAGAGACCCAAGGCAATAATAAGATGGCAAAGCCACCATGTGGTACAAAGAGATTGCCTCTGCCCAGTGTGCTTTGAACCAAGCACTTGAGTCACCAGATTACACTGATATTTTTTAAATTGCTGGTTGTACTTATATAAAAAGTCTGTTTCTAAAATGTCAGATAATCTAGTAAGTGTAAAGTCAAATTATAACCAATATTATTCTTTGTAGCAATATGGCAAGATATAAAGGTCATACTTAAAAGTAGACTTACAAAGGAGCCTGTGGTAAGACTCAGAAATCCAATATTGGACTCGAGAAGCTGTGGGAGACTTTGTGGCCCTGGATCAAGAGAGAGGCTCAGCTGTGGCAAATGCTCTGCACAGAGGGTGGGAAGGCAGCTGGCCAAGGAGCCTCAAGGGCCAGCTGGGAACACGTAGCAGAAAGGGCAAGATTAGTTCCAGTTGTGGAACTAACAGGAACCTCCGCTTGCAGAGGCATCTTTGGGCCAGTCCCACTGCTCAGCCATCAGACTGGGCATCGTGAGCTTCTGCCTGTGTGTAAAGAGCTCCCTCTTCTCACAGCTGCTATTGGAGTTTTGGACCTTAGACACACCTAGACCTGGACATGATTCATCCTGTTGGAAGCCTGGCAGCTCTATAAAACATGCACAAAGCCTTGTTGTTTGTTGGCTTCTCCGCTGCCCTGTCTCCAGATGCCTCTTGTGCTGTTGCTGCAGCCAAGGCAGGATTACCCAAGCAGGCATCCAAAAGTGCCCCCTAAGAGCTGGTGCCAGACCTTCCCTTGGGTGTGCTGGCAACTTCATCCAGGGAGAGGGGAAAGAAAGTTCAGTCTATGTTCACTGTCTACAAAACAGGCCCATCTATTTCCTCAGTAAGTGCTTAAGGAGGGTCTGACTTAGAGCATCAGATGGCTGCCTTCTGCATTATCTCTGAAGTAAAGTAATGGTGTTGCCTACATCATGCTGTCCTCCAAGAGGAGAAGTTATCAATAACTGTTTAATGGGAAGATTTTTTTCTATTTTCTTAGCCTTTTTAAATGTTTAATACATCTCTACTGCATTTTTCTTTCCCTGCATTGTCCTTGGTCAATAAAAATAAGTTATGAAGCATGGGGACGTGGTAGCAGGTGGCATGATGAATTACCTCTTTAAGAAGCGATGTTCTTTTCCACTATGGATGCAATGTTCTTCCCAGGTAGTCGTAAGAGGACTCTTTTGTAGGAGCTCTTAGTCATTTTGGAAAGAGAATTAAACTCTCTGTGTACTTTGAAAAGGTTTTAGCAGACTTATGTATAGTTAAGTTCTAATGAAACTCCTCCCTTTATTTGTGAGTAATGAAGTAAATAGAATGAGGTTTGCATTTTTATAGTGAATTAGTTTGTGCTGCTAACAGTTCCAAGCAAGACATCATCAAGTTGTGTCAGAACACAATGCAATAATGTATTTCTGATCATATCCAGCCTGCAGAACTGAGCAAAATCCAAACTGGAAAACTTTTAAAAAATGTCATTCAACTAACAGCATTCCCTGCGAGGTAAAAATAAAAAAGTTTTAATTTACAGTTTAAATGTAGGGGAAAGGTGCTTTTTTTTAACACATCAGTAAAATAAAATTCTAAATAGCACATTTAAGTTTTTATCTTTCTGCATGTAAAGGCTCTCAGATAATGGACTTGGAATTGTGTATCTCTGTACCTTCAGCTTAAGTGTGGAGTTAAGGTGGAGAGCCTTGGCTGCTCCTTCACCCAGTTTTCCATAAGGAAGAGTCTGGGAGATGTAGCTCACTGTCCAAGTGGCCTCATGCCTTGAAGCAGCCTGACCACAGAGATTTCTTCTTCTGGAAACTGGCTCTTCCCATCCTAAGCTGATTTCAAACACTATCATCCATAAGAGGTGGAAGAAGTACCCAGTGTAGGATTTAGCCGTAACAAAAATACACAAATCCCAGTCAGTGGCTGTTGCTGGAAAGAGGTGTTTAAATTCACTTAATGAGTGCTTTTTTTTTGTTTAGGTTTGTAAATGGCCTTCTCTGGTTTCTGTATGTGGCCAGAGTCACTCTGCTCAGGGCACTTTCCACAGCCCTTGCTGGACTGGACCACGGCAGAACCAGGGTATGGCTCAGAGCCTTCTTCTCTTGCCCTCAAAAATTAGAGCCCTGCAAAAATTTCATCTGATGTCAAATGCAGGAACAACAGAAGGCTGTAAGAATTCTCTGGCACAAAAAGAAGGGTGCAAAAACCAGGGATGTGTTGAAAGCCCAGTGTTCAGAGCACTCAGTGTGTCAAAGTCCTGCATTTTTTCAAGGTTGTCTCCACTTTGCAGCTAATATACAGAAGTTACAGAATCAAATCAGGAAGCTAGCACTAAACCTGGACTGTGTGCCAAAGGCACTGCCCCATGGCATCCCTGCCTCGTTCAGGTGCATCCCACAGACACTGGGTATGTCCAGTTAGGGTTAGGGTGTGCAGAAGCTGGCAAATAGGGCACAGTAAGGGCTTGTATGGAAAAAAGGGATTTAGATTTGAATTGTTCCAGACCTCCAGCTGCTTGGATGGGTGCTTTAACCATGAGTCTGTTGGGGATGTGGCTGAATCATGGCTCTGTGAGACGAGCTGCTTCACTGGGCTGATGTTTGTTGGCATTGCTGCAGAGCTGCAGTTTAGTTCATCCCCCGAGTAAGGTGTCTGCTCAGGAGTGAGAATGTAAAGTTAAAAATACACAGTGTAAAGCTAAAAGCTGTTCAAAGCATTATGTAACTGTGGAAGATATCAACTGTGAAAGTGAAAAAGTTATATTATAAGTCAGGCAAATAAAGCAGGTACTTTCCATCACAAATGTTTAAAGACTTCAGGAGTGGAGATTATTTCTGTTTCTGATACTCTCTCTTGCTGAAGTTCTGAGCTGTCATCAGCCTCCTACTAGATGTTCCTGGAAAAAGGAAGGAAACCTTTCATTCCCAGCCTAAGCTTGCATGTCAAATATTTCAGTAGTTACATAAAGTTTTCAATAGTTGTTAGATTTACACCTTTTATTTTTAACTTACACTCTCACTGCTCATTTGCTTTTTCACCTTCTTCTGGCTCACCCTTCGTCTGTTCCCAGAAGCCTTCTGCCTCAGTCCTTACCAGTCAAGCTACTTGCACAAGCACTGTCATTAACAATAGATAAAGATCTTTTAAATAAATTATAACCTTTACTTCGAAGGATCCAGATGACCAGATGTGCTAATGCAAGAGATCTGTTTGCCTGGGGGAGCCTGTGTTCTTGTTAAAGCCAAGTTTGGACTACCTTAGAGTCACACCAGTTGCAGTTGAAACACACACAATGCCATTTACCTCTTGTTTCACCCACTGTAGCACTGTGTTCTGAAGGTGTATCTACAAAAACCCGTTAGATTAATTGCAGGTGGAAAGTCTGGGTGGCATCAGTCACTGAGCCCTAGCAGTGAACTGAACCAAGGTGAGCCCTGGTGGGCAGGCTTGTCATGAAAGCTTATGAAGTTTAAGAAATGCCAGTCAAATATTTGTCAAAAAGCCTCCTCTTCAAACCAAACTTTTTATCTTGAAGTATTCAAAGAGAGAAAAATCGTGTAACTTACCAAGCTCCATGTAGATAGAGAAGAATGACACGGCACATGGAGAATTCTGCCTATATCTGGACCCCTTGAAGTGCAGCTGGAGTATGGAAAAGCCATTGCAAATATCTGTTCTTGCTTGTGCTTGCACTAGTTTAGTTGTAGACTTACCTGTCAAGGGATTAACAGCAATACTGAGATGTGGGGCTGAATTCCACCACAAATTCCATATTTCTGATCTGAATGGTTGAACTCAATAATCTTAAAGGTCTTTTCCAACCTAAATATTCCAATGGTTGTATGAATCATGGTCATCAATACAAAGAGGACTACAACCCTGTAAACAGGTTCCCCACATGATTAACTATCTCCCTCATGATCACTGTTCTTACATTCTGCTTCAGACACAAAGCTTTGCAGAGGGCCACAGATAGCAAGGACGCAGTTATATTTAATTCAAAGGTATAAAAATAGGAAGTGAGCATTCACTTCATTATGTTTCTAATGAATTATAAAATGTATATCATCTAAATAAATATTCTTGAAATTGCTTCCTAATGAATCACTTACACAATGTGCCTACTCAGTTGTGTCAATGATTAATTGCATTCTTGCCTCCTTGCTGGAATACAAATGCTTTTATTGAAGCAATCCAACGTCAGTAAGACAACAGACTCATTCTTATGGTCATTCATTTGGTTGTGGATTGATAGAGTATTCCTTCCAGCATCTTTAGAGTGCATCTGAACAGCTGCAAGTGGCTGTGACATAAATGAAAGTTCATGTCACCTTAAGCAGAATGAGATGAAAGACAGTCTATTCATCCAGTTTCAGCTTATCAGTGCACAGTCATTAAATACTAATATTATCTGGAGCACTGTGATAAATACAGAGCGTACCGCGCCAGCTGCCAGCGTCATCAGATGAGAGCCTTTTTACAACATTCTGATGCACAGAGGTGAATTATTCCAGATTATTAAACATTTCATTAGCTCTCAGCTTCAAGATGCAGCTTTAGAAGTGGCCAGTCTCACGGAAAAAATCATTATCACAGAATGCAATACTTACAAATTGGTATTTGTGAAGTTCAGAGACTGCCACTGTGAAAGAGCCTCGGAAACCTTTGTGTAGGTGAGTGACATCGTTCTGCAAGGCTGAAAAGCAGTTGCTTATTTGCATAATGGCATTCACATCATTGTTGAAAGATTAGGATTCATTTAATCAAAGTGGTCATGGGCAGAGAAAAATGCTTTTGTACTGAATTTAAATAAGCCACTCCTGAGCTTAGGTATTCCTCTTTGGCTTCCTATCACAAGTCACATGGAAAACTTTGACTGCCAGCTGTCCTTGACACTGATGAGCTTCATGTCAGTGACGATAGTTAATAATGTTCTTTCTTATGCCCAATTACTTAGACATCACTAAGCAGGACACTTTTATCTAGTAAGTCAGCAACTGCAATTACATGTAAAGAAAGGAGCACTGGAGAATTAATTTAGTGCAGTCTATCTTGCACAGTGCAAAGTGACCAGTTTACAATGACAGGAAATGAGGAAGCGTGGTATTAACTAGGAATATACCACATGTGGCTGTGAGGTGCAATACTTTCAAGGTATATGGTTTAACTAAAATTGTTGGAAGTTAAAAGAAAAACTAAAGTACAGTTAGGCCAATTTGAAGAACACCCAGACATAAAGAATCCATCTTTCAGGTGCACTCTGTATTAAAAACATTTGATTCAAGTGAAATTTTAGTAAAAAATTGCTCAGATTTGCCTTGCACATAAGCTGCAACAAAACAAAATTGGTAACTTACAGAAGAAGAAAGCAAAGATTTTTAAAATGTGAGGATTTTGTAAATGAATTTTGTAAATGATGATAAAGAAAAGGCAGAGTGCCTGAACCACAGCTGACTGTATTTGATAGTGCTCTTTTTCTTCAAAGTGCAATAATTACATGTAGGGGGAAATGACATTTAAAAGAAAAAACCACAGCAGAGAAGAACACAATTTCCTTCACCTATTAGCATTCCTCTTTCTTGGTTCAATCCTGCCTTTGTTCTTGCACATGAATCTCACTGAATTTAGTTAGCAGCCCTCTGGGTGACTCCTCACCAAATCCACTGCGGAGAAAGAGACTCTTGCTGTGCTCAGGGGAGTTTAGGGGTGGCTGTGGATGAGGAAGGATTTGGGGTAGGTCCTGCTGTTGAAAGTCACAGGTGGCAGAACCATGTCCTGTTTGTACTGACTTGTCCCTTTCAGCAGTGAGACAAAGCAGGCTCTCACCATGGCGGTGGCAGGACAGTGGTGCCTCCCAGGACTGTGCATGGTGGGGAGCAAGTCCTGCAGCATGTGTGGCAAGGAGGGAGGGAAGGAAAAGCCACATAAAGACACTGTCCTTGCAGTCTACTGGGGTTATCCTGTCTGGGCAGAGCTGTGGCTGGTCCCTCTGTGCTGTGTATGAATCCACGAGAGGGAGGGGAGAGGTGCTGAATGCAGGGGGGCAGCCTTCTCCTGGTGCCACACCCTGACTTGGTACCATCTCCCCAGTTTGCTTGGGCAGAGAAGCCTTTGCAAGAGCTACTCAGCTATTTCTGGCTAAATCTGTTTTTCTCTGATGCTGCCAGGAAGTGCCTGGCTAGCTGGGCTCATTAGCCTGGAGCAGCATCTGTGACCAGCTTCCTGACACATGAATTCACTCGTGCCTTCCTCATTCATTTAGGTACAGATGAAAAAAGATACAAGCACTGGGGAGTCAGCCCATTGTCTGTGTGGTGTGGCATCAGGACAGCTGCTGTTTCCTCAGAAAAAAACTCACCTGGGGCTTCCGTAGCACCAGAGAGCATCTGGCTCCTGGACCATTCCCAGATCACTGCCTCCTCCTCACCTCCAGATGCTGGCCCAGACGCTGCCCATGTGCAGGACCAGACTGGCAATAGGAAGCAGCCAGAGAAGAAGCAATTACTGGGTTAATGATCTCTGTTGTGACTACAGAAGCAGATTTCTGTGCCATGGAAATCAGCAGGAAGGTACAAGTGCAACAGGATATGAAAATTAGTGAGTATTGGTATGCCAAGGCTTGGGGACTTCTTTTCCTCAAACCTGCTGCTGTTCTCACTGAGCAGCATGTCTGTGAAGCACCTCTGCTGGCTGTGTATTAGCTGTACAAATATATTACTAAGACAACACAGTGGGAGAAAAAATGGGTGCATTAAGGGAGGATGGAGTTCAGAATATATATACTCCTACCAGGCACACATACACAGGCTTACATAAAAAAATGGATAACAATTGAAATTCAATTAAGGACTTCATGGCTTATTTTTTCTGGAAAGTGTCATCCACTTCAACATATTTCTTTATCTTGTTCTCCCTTAATAAGGATATTGTCTTTCAATTGAGTTAACTCTCCTTGTTGCTTAATTACTTTAAAAGAGGATCTCAATTACTTTTTCATGATCTCTTGTCAGACATGTTTGCCTGCACTTATTTATAGCAACTGAGAAATTTTTTTCTTTAGTCTTTTCTGGTGTTGTCTTTACAATTTGAAGTGTATGCTTTGGCTAAACACATTCAGGCAAAAGATTACCACAGACAGATCTAATTGCAGACATATAGGCTAAAGTGTAGCTTCATTGGGATTGCTCTCAAAATATGAAGCTGTTCAGAAGTATGTATGAAAGTGGCAACTGAAGGCTAGAAATTTGGGAAGGACATTCTGCTTACTAATGTGGATTGTCTGCCATAATGCCAACAGGCTGTGTATCACTGCACACATAAAATTAATAAATGCTACAAAACCTGTACTGTGCTTTTCTGCTACATGCACAGAAAATTAGATTGGTAAGAGTATCTGGGCATGGATGACATGCTCAAATATTATGGTGATTGGCTGCATATGGAAATCAAAGGGTTCGGTAGTTAGTTTTGGAGGAGGGCACCCTCCAAATAAAATGCAATACTGCAAAAGGGGAATAAAGAAAAAATACTGTGCTATTCTTCCCCCCCCGCTTCAGAGCTTTACATTCTGAAGTAAACATGTGTGGACAGATACGTATCAGAGATTTACCCAAGTTAATTTTCAAATCACAGCCCTCTGAGCATGCTAATTTACTGTGCAATGCTATTTCTGCCCAACAGCTGTAAAGCAGACGTACCTGGTTTAGTGCAAAGCCAGCTCAGAGCTGCCTGTGCTTGCTTAGTCCTGCAGGCACAGAGATGCACTACAAATCATATCCAGCAGTTTTCAAGAAGCAAGAAGGAACCTAGCGGGTTAATATTTTATTCTTTTTTGGTTATTATTTGCACTGGTTGCAAAGCATTACATGGGAAAAAATAAGAAGCGGAAACAAAATTTACTATACTGCATTTTACCAAATGGTCTGTGAAGTAAAGCAACAACAAACTAAAAAACAACCTCGAGAGACTGATATGCCTGCAGAGCTCCAAAATATTTCCCATTGTGCTGATCAGCTTATGTTTATCATTAAACAATACCGTGGCACTAACTGTAATACAATGAATAACACAAGATTCAACTTGAACAGTGTGAGAACCTCATCCTGCTGCAAATTGCTAGGAAGGGAAGAGAAAGGAAGGGAAGAGCAAACTAATGTGAAAAACATGCAAAGCACAAACATTAGGCTGGATTTAGAGAGCTGCAAGTTATTTTACGAGCATTATAAACTGGATATTTTGTCATTTAAATGAAGATTTTGAGATTTCAGCTAGCTTGCGTTATAACCCAAGCATCGGCATTAAAACGAAGATCAATAAGCAGTTGAAAACATTTGCAGATCATCTAGTCTCAGTCTGTACCCTCATGTGAGGGCCAAGTGCTGCAGGCTGGTGATGAGCAGGAAGCAATTCCTGTGCTCAGCTCCACAGCTTGCAGCTCCGTGCCTGGGAGCAGCCCAAGCTCCTGCTCACCCCTGTAAGCTTCGTGCTCCTCTCTGTCAGATGAGGCTCAGATGAAGGAGCATCCAGAAATAACGGGATCGTCGACTATGTAAGATTTCAGCCTGATCTTTTATACAGAGATAATAATTTAATGCCTCATTCATGAGTTTCTATATCCCTTCCTATGCTAGTGGAAAACGAGCAGAAGAACTTCAGTTGTGGTTGCCAAACCTTCTTTGGAATCTTGCTGACTTCTTGATGTGGGTGATTTGCTCTGGAAATGAGTTCTGGATAATAAGTCATGTGGAAAATCATCTGTTTCCTCAGTGATAGATTCCCTGCATTGTCATTTCACCAAGGAAATTTTCTTGGCTGGAATAACACCAATCCCTTTTGCTAGAGAATAATTGTTATAGCTTTTATAGATAAACATCACCTTCTCAGACCTTCAGTTCTTTGAAAATGTCAACAACAATTGGATAATAAAAAGCTGGCTGTGCTGTCTACTGTAATTTCCAAAAGGCTTTCAGCGAGGTCTTTCACCAGAAGCTTTTAAGGAAGCGAAGCAGCTGTGGGGCAAAAGGGAAAGTTCATGTGTGAATAAATAATTTATTAGAAGAAAGAAATCAAAGGGTGGGAGGAAATGGTTGTTCTTCATGGTGAAGTGAGATTGTAAGGGAGTCCTGCAAGAAATTCTTACTAGCACTTGTGCTTTTCAACACTGTCACACAGGACATGGAAGCAGGCTGAGGAGCAGGATTTGCTGAGAATATGAAGTTAATAATTTATTCTGGACAGCAAAGATGATTATGCAGACTTGCAGAAGGAACCTGCTAGATTGAGTGGGCAATAAAATGACAGATGAAAGTTGATGTAGACAAATATGAAGGTGGGGGAAAACCAATCCTGTTTTAATATATAAAAAGATGGGTTGACTGCTTCCCTCAACCGCAAAAACTCTGGGCTATGACAGAGCACTAAAACTATTCATGCTTGTTATCAGTATGCCACCTAAGAAAAAGCAAGTATTAACAACTGACAGAAAAGAAAGAAAGAGAAAACTGGACATCATCATCATGCCACTTCATATGCCCATGATTTCTCATTCCTTCTATTCTGCATGCAGTTCTGATCTTCCTCAAAAAGGTGTAGAGATGCTGAAAAAGTTTCAGAAAAGAGCAACAAGGATGATCAAAAGTATGAAACTGCTTCTGTATGGGGAACAAAAAGAGGAAGGGAGCAAAACAGTCCAAAAAAGAGTCAATGAAATAGCACAGAAGGAAGCCAGCTCAAGAGTTAATGAAGTCATGAAAAGCATTCTAAGAGAGGATCAACAGAACACTCCTGATAGAGGAATGGGGCACTGGCAGATGAAGTAGTAGGAAACAGGTTCAGCTGACAGCACCAGAGGTTGCTCCACCCTCAGAGGGTTCCTGCTCACAGATATGGATGTCCAAAGTTTGCATGTATTCAAGGAGCACAGGACAAACTCATGGAAAAGAGCTTTTCTGAAGATTACAGCATATTGTGAGTCACTTGGCAGTTACTACTGGAGACAAGGCATCACCTTAAGAACTTTTCTGGTCTTATATTGCAGTCAGCAGCTTTAAATATTGCAAAAAAAAAGAAAAAAAAAAAAAAAACCAAAACTTTTTTTTTTTTTTTTGCCTAGGAGAAGTGATCTGATTTCAGATCAGATTCCTGATCGGAAATTTGGAAACAGAAACTACAGCAAAAAGACAAATGCTGTTTGACCCTTAACATTTGAGGCTGCTCTTGCACCCTTCCAGCTTACTTTCCTTCCTTGTCTGTACCACTGAGTACTCATGGGGAATCCCTTATTTGAGTAAAAGCCATTTTTGTGGCCACTGTGGTCCCTGACCTTGTTTCCACCACTTGACTGTAGTACAATGCAATGTTACTAAAAGCATTCAGTTTTTCAATAAAGGTAGTATTCTTCTGGCCAAAACCACATTAAACATGATACTGAATCAGCCTGGGAGCTATCCAAATATCCCTATTATTTCAGCACTCCTGCCCAGCTCAGTGCACAGTGCTACCTATCCTCCAGAAATTAGCCAAGAAAATAAAATTGTGTAAAAACTACTGAGCATGATTTCAAGCTGCACAGGAAAACATATAACACTATGAATCAGAGTAAAGCCATGAATTGGAGTAAAGCCATGCTTTTACTTAGAAGTAAAAGTAACCTAAGGCTAACCATGAGTTGGTTAGACTAAGTGCTAGGCTGTGTTTAACATTGTGTTTTAGCTGCCATTTTTTAGCCCACTACATTTCCTTTGTGAAGGAGAAGCTTCGGTCTGATCAATTCCTTTGCTGCTGACGATGGACGAGGGATTTTAGAAAGCATCCCCAGGGTACAGAGAGCCCTGCTGGGCTGTTTGACTTCCTCCCAGAGCTTTCCTGTGGAAGGGTACCGTACAATTCTTTGGTTTTAGCAGTTAATTTACATCTGTTGCTGTCTCTCATTTGTTATTCCTACTCCCCACGCCTGAGACTGTCATACTTTGTCCTTGGCATAATGGGTTTCAGTGAGTATGAAGTGTATGAAGTCATGAAGAGGATTATTAGCATCTAAATTATGACAAGTGGGAGCAAATGAAGACTTAAAGCAAAGATATCAGCTCTCCGAGAAAAATACTAGAATGAAATTAAATCAGATAAGAAATTACAGAAATTTGAAATAGGAGACAGAGACAAAATTGTTTACAATTAGCTCATTGGGGCTTTTTCTGTATAGACTACACATACTTTGCACTATTTATTGAACAGACTAATGACTCCCCTGTGAAAAAAATCTCTTTGAAAACAGTCAGAAAGCCTTTTTTGGGATCACTGTTGTATGTTGTTCCCACATGCTGGGAATCCTGGCATGCTGCCTGGGAAGCTGCCTTCACCCATGTTACACCTGGAATGGTGCAGGTGTCCTCTCTGGTACCACATCCCAGGTGTGTTTTCCTGCAAGGGTTTGTGTGTTAGGCTTGTAAGACACAGCTGTTCAGGTACGGGCTAAACTCAGAACCTGCATTTGCATGTCCAAGAGATAACATTTAAGAAACTTGTGCGTTTAAATCTAGATGCTTGTATGACAGAGTTGGAAAAAATCCAAGTAAAGATTTCCCGTCTACCCTAAGCATTGCACCTGGGGGGTCTGCCGAGACAAAGCTTGGTGCCCAAATCCCATTTGTGGATCTCTGGGGCACAAAACAGGTGTGGAGTACACAAGACTTTTAACCAGGTGTAGGATGAGATCTCTACTTCTGATCCAGTGAAATATATTTTCTTTATTCAACAGATGAATGCAGAAAACATGAGTTCAAAAACTTGAGCCACTTACCACTTGGAAGCCAATATATAGCAACTTCAGTTTTCAGGTCTTCAAAGCATGGGTGGTTTTTACTGAAAAATGGGAATATGAAATAAACTCTGACAGTAGAAGCAGCATCTGAACAGTTGAACTAAGCTGCCAATCTTTGAAGTAACTCCTAAACCACCATGATGTCCATACTCACACCAGTAACCAGAAAGCTTTGCCTTATAAAGCTTCAGATGCTGAGATCTTGCCCTTGAAAAGAGTTAAGCTGGTATTCCACTTTAATTCATTGTCATCTCAGGAGAAAAACCATTTGAAAATAACTAAGAAAATCTTACCTGATAAAGACTGTATTAATATTTGTAGTAGCTGGACAGTTTGTATTTTTGAAGCCAAGTGAGTGAGTAGAGTGTAACTTCTGTATTTGTGGTGGCACAGTAGGACCAAGACATATTTAAACACTTGGACTGTAAAGTTATGAGTAATCTCCTCAGAACAGGGATATTGGTGTCAGAGATGTGACTGGGCATCCTCGTTCAAGCCCTGCTTTGGCAGAGAAGGTAAAAATAACTAGTTTTTTTTTGGAGGGTGGCTAATTCTTGGGTGAATCAAGACTTTCCTTGGGAAGTGTATCAGCCTTACTGTCCGTGTTGTGGACACTAAGTGCACTTACACGAGGTTAGATAAGGTTCCCATTACGGTCCTGATGGAAGAAGGTTGTGCAGTTTGGGATGCCCAAGGGCTGTCTGTGATGTCTCAGCAGGGCTGGCATGTATTTCCCAAGGCCTGGGAAATCTGTCCCCTTTGGGAGAGCCCCTGGAGGCTGAGGCAATGCTCAGGGGCATGTGAAGTGTCACCAGATATGTGTGTGTAACTGAACTGCTCTGCTGGTGACACACCATTGATCAGGCACTTCGTAGCAATCACATATGAGCACATCTGACTCAGGGCTATGCCAGACTTAATAGGTAATGATCTTTTAAGGATGTGTATTTGTGGAGTCTTTTTTTTATTTTCTTTGTTGTTTTGTTTTGTTTTGTTTTGTTTTTGTGCAGCACAGAACATACACTTGCTAGCTGAATTACATTTTAACAGGGTTCCCTAGTAGACTTCATGAAGTCTCCATTCTCTGATTTGTTTATCCATAATCCTACCTTTTACTATTCCCATTCCCCCTGTTCTATTTATGAAAGAAAGTGTGCTGAAAACACTCTGGAGAAGTGTAAATCATTGTAGCTTGCTTGAATTTAATGAAGATAGTAGAATTTTTATTATGGAAGGATTTTGCCTTTTCATCTTCAGTTGCCATGGGTTTCTCCAGCTATTTCTGCTGTAAAACCTGAGGGGTGCAAACTTATAGGATGAAACAGTATTGTGTAGTTCATTCAGATGGTTATGATTTATCTGTTCATTATAAGTCACAGATCTCTGTTCAAAATTGATTATGTTTAAGATTTTGAGAAAAAGAAATTCTTTGTGATACTTTGATGAATTCTGCTGTGATATGAAAGTCATCATGTGTCTTCCATAAAACACACTCCCATATTAGATGAAACAAAGACTTGGAGGGCAGTAATGGATGTGTGGTCCAAGAGTAACTGTACTGCAGTGGAAAAATATTCTTTGTGTAACAGAGGCATCACAGCGACATCATTTATTTGGGTATGTAAAATTGAAGAAAACTTTTTCCTTTCAGCATAATGGAATCTTGTCAGGAATTATGAAGCACAATTTTTCTTTTTCAGGTTTTAACACATTGCTAAAGAAATGGAATTTTTTGCTTTTGACAGAGACAATAGGTAATAATTCACTGTGCATTAAAATAATACCAAGATTGGATAAATCTGCAAAAGACATTGTTAACAGAGCTGACAACAGCCGTTAATCTTAACTTTTTCTTTTTTTTTTTTTTGCAGCTGGCAAACTAAAAGATACTTTCCATTTCCCTCTGAAGATGTGTCTATAAGATTCATTGTAGCACTATGATAAGCAGGCAAGAAACTAAAAATGGGATGGCATAATATGAATTGTCTGAAGGGCTTAAGACAAACCTTCCAGTAAGCTCCTCATAACTTTCTCTTGAGCATCTTTAAACTGAACTCAGGGCACATGTGGCTCCCAGTAAAGTTACTGGGAAACACAGCACGGCAGTAACAGCACCCCATTGTCCATTCTGTAAGAGAAAGAGAAACCAAAGCACTCAGAAAGGGGAAAAGAAGAAAGCCCTTTCACTGGCCAGAACCATTTAGAGATGAGACTTAAAATGGGGCAAAATCTTGTACCCAAATATGAATTTAGGAATACTAGAATGTAACTGCTACAAATCCAATGGAGGACACATGGGGAAGTTTCTCCATCCAGCAGAACTGTCACTGCAGTTAAACTAATAAGCAAGAGGTCATTGATTTTGGATTGAGGCTGAGAAATAATCCCCCAGGTGCTGTTTTGAACTGGCAAGAATTTGGCAGGAGGCACTGATTAATGCTATTGTGCTCTAGCTCCTGTTGAGAGCTTTTATGTTTTCAGCAACAATCTGGCAAAAAGAAACAGAGGAGCAGCAGCAGACCTGTTCTTTGAAGAAACCTTATAAAAGTAAAGGTGGAACCACACCAAAAATCTCTCCCAGGCATATAAATGCTTTAGAAACAGCAAGGGAGTCTTATGGTAATGTAGGATTATTTAGAGCATGAAGGACAGTGAACAACAATATCCTCAAACAGGACCACACAGTGATGTGTTCATGACACATTCAGTGAAGTGTTGGAAAGAGTCTCACAAAATGTTGGCAAAATCAAGTAATTTAATTTTCAAATTTCCTCCCTTTTGTGATAGATGTGCTTAATTTTATTATTTTTCCTGGACAAATGGCAATTTTTCTGGAATTAAATAAGAATTTTAGGACATGCTTATTTTCCTCACTAAAATTTCCTTTTTTTCCTCACTGAAATGCTAAATTTCAGTGAGGAAAAAAAGCAAACAGCAAGACATCGAACCCATTGTATATGAATTTGACATGAAAACTGAAAACCACATTTTGCACAAATAGCAGAGGTGGAAAATGGAAGTGAAAAGGCAGAGACCGCTGGCATCAATGTCAGTATCTACAGTGCAGTCGATTAAGTTAGAAGAGAGAAGGAAAAAGAGTGAAAGGATATCAGGTTAATTGTCAGTTGTCAAGCCAGTTTAAAATTAAATGTGAGTAGAGCAAAGGATGTGTAGGTATTTAAAGGCATTTCTAGTAAAGAGCTGGCACCAGAAGCTTGGTTTTGTTTTGATTAGAAAGCAAAGGGCTGAGGAAACTCCTCGATACCCCTTGCATGAATCCAAGTAGTAAGGGAGTAGTAGTAATGAACAGGTACACACATATTCCTTAGCATAAAACCATCTCTGGGCATTTTACCTGTGTCTCTCTTTCAAAACACTCTGCTGCTCAACCTTCCTATGGGCCCGCAAAGTCACCTCAGATCATCACAGGGGATGAAGACACTCAAGGACTGAGTACAGAAGTGCATTCCCTTGGCTGAAAAATCCCAGCAGTGGTAGGGTGTCACATTCAGAGAACATGTGATCTTAGTGTTTATAATCTTATTCCTTTTTAAATCTTAAATGGCTTCAGACTGCAAGAGCTGGAAAGGATTTAAGAATGAAGGGAACTATTTCCTTTTTACAACCATCTCCTCACTTGTCTCCCACCATCTCTCTAGTGTGAACAATCTTCAGGATGTGTCATGGAGACTTGAGAATCATGATGTTTGGAGGTTTTTTCCCTTTGATTTCAACAGTAAATCATACATAAAAGTGATTTGCTCCTGTTCAGAGGGGATTGTCCATTTTTGTTGTAAGGTTCAGGATTCCCAGGACTTGAAGTGAGCAGGTGTAGCAGCTTGTCTCTGCTGCTCTCAGCAGGGCTGAGAGGGAGATGCTGTTAGGAATGCCTGCAGGGCTCCCGAGGGTGAGCTGCTGGCTTGGAGCCAGGCAGGGACAGGGCACAGCTCCCTGGTCCCTAACATGTGTTCTCACCCGCCCTGTCACTGAGGGTGGCTGTGATAATTAATGACCTGCAGTTCCCAGATTGTTCAAGGACTCTGTTAAATATAGGCACAGAATTAGCAGTGGCAGAACTACCCTAGTGAGGTATACTGAAATATCTCAACAGGTATTTGAGGGCTCTTTGGTACAATCTATGCTGCAACCTCACAATTACACTAGTGTGAAAATTTCCCTGCTGTTTTTGGATCTGATCTGAAAGTTCATTGCCAAAATGGGAAAATTCACACGGATTGTTGTGCTTTAGATGAGGACTGCCTTCTGCTGCCAGTCATTTTTCAGTTTCCAGTACTGAAAATCTTGTGTTGGGGATGGTGTTTCACTTTGAGGAATCCCCAAACTCCTCCGTTCTGTTGGATTTTGTTTGATTTAGACCTTGCTGGCTGTGTTTCCCTGGACTGAGAATAGGGAAATGCCAGACATACTATTTGTGTGTCTGCAGGAGATGCTGCAATGAAAACAGCACAGAATTCACGGAAGGAGAAGCCCACATTGTCTTGGGGGGCCTCTGAGACACTTACTGGGACAAGTGGCTGCTGTAGGGGTGAAATCACCACCAGGGCTGAAAACTCTGCAAGCTGCCCATCTTCCAGTGTGGAAAGCATGCACAGGCAACATCTTTTCATTAGCAATTTCAAGGAATGAGATGGAGGAGATGCACAAGAGGTGGCAGCAGTCTGTGGGGACAGCTTGCCCTGGTGAAATAATGAGGGAAAGGAAAAAACAACAGAAGCTAAACCACAGCTAGTTCCAGCTAGAGGAGCTGACAAACAGACCAGGAGGAAGTTCAGAGCAGCAGTATGTCTTGGGCATTATTTGTTTGTTAAGTAAGGACATCCAATTATCACAGAAGCAACTGGAGAGAAGGTTTTTCAGAGCCACAACTTACGTTCCAAAAGTGTTTCTTTAAAAATCAACAGCTGGAGCTTGCAACAGATGGTGAAAGCACAGTGAAAGCAGGGATTACAACCAGAGGGCAAAATGGGAATTTTAATGCTAGTACCAAACATTCCTGATGGGAGAGATTCAGTCGTCTGTGGATAATAAGCATGCTGTCGCAGTCCCTGCTGCATCCCAGAACTACAGTTTGGGTGAAACAGTCCCTAGGAGGGCCACGTTTGTGGCAACCATATGTCACCCAAGGAGAACAGCTAGTCTTCAGAAACTGGCTCAAGGGATTTCTGAATTTCTAAAAAGTGATCTGAAACGGAAAGAAGAGAGAAAATGAGGCAAAACCCCAAGGAAAGATCTCTCTCTGCATATGTGTGTGTGTTAGCCTGCAGCTTGTTTGTTTTGCCATAAGCTTTGTAGACATTCTCACATGCTGAAGCTCTGAGTAATTCAAAGAGTAGACAAAGTTAAAAAGCAAGAAGGTGGAAGAATGAAAAATGATCAGGTGTAATGTGACTAGGAAAAATGAGAACAGCTTTTGGAGCTCAAAGGTAAAGAAAATTAGGTATTCCTATAACATTCAAAACAGTGTAGAGAGATGGGATGGGAAAATGAGAAGGACAAAGCTTGTTTCTGTAAGATACGGGCTCAGAGTCAACAGGAGGATCTATGTCAGATAGGCTTTAGCTTTTTAAGTCTAAAGTCCTATAACATTCAAAACAGTGTAGAGAGAATGGGATGGGAAAATGAGAAGGACAAAGCTGTTTCTGTAAGATATGGGCTCAGAGTCAATAGGAGGATCTGTGTCAGATAGGCTTTAGGATTTTAAGTCTAAAGCTGTCATTCAGAAAACCCTGTCAGTTCATTGCTTCCCTCCAAAAATATCTCTCATGCAGGCCAGAAATCTCTCTTGGTAGCTGGATGTCTCAGCTGTGCCAAAGGCCTGACCTGAGCAAGACTTCTCTGCACTGAATGACAGGCCAGGCTTAGTTTCCTGTCAGCTTCATGCTTTACAGGACAGCAGGACAGCTGAAACAAATGAGCCAGTGGCAGAATTTTGGTAAGCCCTGTAGAAACTGGGGCTCCCCAGCTTTCCATGACTTGGCTGCTCTTGCTGGTCCAAGGGGTCTCCTTGCTTGCGGCATCTCCCTTTTCTATAGGTCTGTGTGGGTCCTGGGTTGGCAAGCCAAGGGAGATCAGCTCCATGCTTCTTTTGCATGGAAACCCCTGGGAAGCTGGCTTCTAAGCTAAACTGGTATTTTCATCAAAATCTGTCCTGGAGATAAAGATGACATGTTCTCCCAAAAGGCTTGTGCAGCTTTTGAGGGCTTGGCAGAAGAGTAATTAGTTTCCCTGGATGTCTGCTGTCATCCTGAACAGTGGAGAAAACCCACAAATGAGATAAGCAGGCTAAAAAACTTGGAAAAATAGCTTTGAGTGCAGATGTTTAAAGGAAGAGAAAGGTAGCCTCTGTAATTTGGCAGCATTCAGGCCCTCTGCTGAGGCAAGGCAGGTGGTCCTGGAGACCTCGAATTCCAAATTTATTTTCCGAGTTCCTGTGTAAGCCCATTTTTCTCCACACACATGACCCAGATCACAGAATCAAGCATCCAGAATCACTTAGGTTGGAAAAGACCTTGGACCCTTGACTGTTCACTGCCTTGTCAACTACACCATAGCACTGAGTCCAGCTGTTTCTTGAACACCTCCAGGGATGGTGACTCCAACACTCCCCTGGGCAGTCCGTTCCAATGCTTAACAACCCTTTTTGTGAAGAAATTATTTCCCATATCCAATTTGAACCTCCCCTGGCACAGACTGAGGTAACAATCTCTGAATTTTACCATGGCAGCCAGGCAAAAATGATTAACACCAGACTTCTTTCTTGAACCTTAATTCAGGAGAGGCGTCTCCCACTAATCGGATCCTAACAGGGAACAAGTACCAAAAATAATGAAAACAATCCAAAATCTCCAGTGAAATGTTCTCAATAACTGTCCAGCTCATTAGCTGGAAGCAATTTTGTAAATTTGGTACCCTTCCCCATCATGTGACTTCCTCTGGCAATCACAGTGGCCCTGGAAGGCTCCACCAGGCAGGAAGAATGGGCAGCAGGCCCATGGCAGCAAACTATTTAATGACTGGGTTGTTGTGCAAGTGACTGTCATCTGTGAGAGGAGGATGTTTTCCAGTTTGTCCTTGGCAGCTTAAGCTTTGCTGAAGGATAACCATATTGCAAAGACAGGGAATTTCAAGAACTGCTTTTGCTTTTAGGCATTTTGAGTGATGTGTGCTCTTATGAAGTTCAGATTCGGATCTGTACTTCCTTGAAGCTCAAGGAGATCAGAGCATCTCTAATTGGGAACAGTAATCCCTTTAATTTCAAATAACAGCTGGAGGCTTGCTTACATACAGTCAACCATAGAGGTTTCTCAAGATCTTCAATTTACAGGCAGTGATCATCTACCTTCACTCATTTCACTGTTTTACTGTTATGTGAAGTTTTTCTAGTTCAGTCTGGAAAAAAACCAGCTTTGGGCTGACCTAATTGTGGCCTTTCAGCACCCTACAGGTAGGAAGCCTGCAAAAAAGATGGAGGGAGACTTTTTACAAAGGCATGTAGTGACAGGACAAGGGGGAATGGCTTCAAACCAAAAGAGGGTAAGTTTAGATTAGATATTAGGAATAAACTCTTTATATGAGGGTCGTGAGGAACTGGAACAGGTCATCCAGAAAAGCTGTGGATGCCCCATTCTTTAAGGGGTCAAGACCATGCTGGATGGGATACTGAGCACCCTGGTCTAGTGAAAGGTGTCTCTGCCCAGAGCAGGGTAGTTGGAACTAGATGATCTTTAAGGTCCCTTCCAATCAAAACCATTCTATGATTCCACCTGTGTCTACTCAGTGAAACACAAAATGAAAGGTAACCCATTCAGGAGCTGAAGCTTGGGTCCCCTATCAATGGTCTTATGTCTACAGCTTTGCACCATTTATGATGAAAACATGGTTTTAATGCTGAGAAGATTTAAACTAAACCAAAAAGCAGTTTCAGCAGCAGAATGTTAATTAGGGACACTAATACATGAAGTAGAAAGTATTTAACAGCTTGGCCCAGCTACTGAAAGAAATATCTGCACATACCTACATCACAGTTTGTTCTACTACACCAGAGCTTCCTCTGAAACAGCAGTATTACCAGAAAACAACATATTTTGTTGAGAAATGACACTATTTCATTTGAGACATTCAGAAAACAATAAGTATTGTTCATCTGCTTCTGTTACTGTTCCAAAGGATTCTGAAGAGTGAAATGCCCAAGCCCTTTATTCCGTTTCTTCCTCAGGAAGGAAACAACAGTCCAAGTCACAGCATTTTGTCACTTGCTGTCACAATGACATGCTCTTGTTGCACACCAGAAATGGTCTAAAGAACATATCAGCGTGGATAACAGTTTTTCACCAGCTAAGCACTCCCCAAACTTCTAAAAATTTGCATTAACTGGTGTAAAACTAACTAATGAATAAACTCCTCTGATATTTAGTATGTTCATGGTTGTTCAGTAACTGCTAGGTGGCAAAGCAAACTTTTTTTTTCTGCTGCTCTTGTCTTATAACACTTTAAACGTCCCATAGCAGAATATATTTGATGGCATCACTGAAATGCAATGTATCTGTTCTGTTGAGGAGATGTCAGAGGTTAAATACAGCTCTTCACAGGGAAAAAGCAGCATGAAAATCATGGTGCTAGGAATTAAATCAAATTACCACGTCCTATTATTTCAGGTGCTACTGCTGAACTTCTGCTTTTCTGATTATTTCCCCACTACTTTAAGAGTGAGGCTAAGATAAAACTTACAGATAATATTTCTGGCCTAGTAATGCCCTGTATAGGTTATGGAGAAGTATCAAAATTACTGCTTAGTTAGCACTACCAGATACCTACCTAGGACACATCTTGCTTGAAACAGCATGTGTTCCCCCACCTTAGGGGCTTCAAGAATAGTAGCTCCTTCCTTTTTGCACACAGAAGGCCTGGGAGGCATTGAAAGCAGTGCACAAGCACAAATAAATTTCCTGAATAGCATGTGGCCAGCTGGTAATGTTTAGTGAAGTCACCACACACTGACTCTTGCTATTCACTTTCAGCATTAAACTTCCACTGCAGTGGGTAGGAGCATGAGCACCAAGTTTGATCCTTGCCTGTCTTACTCCCGGAAACAAGGCAGAGGGATGTCTCCAGAAAAGAGATTCTCACTAATACATTATTGCTTAGCTTTGATTTTAAATGTTGAATTTTCAGTTATTCTTATAGAAAATTAGGAGAGTCAAATCACGGTCCTGCTTGAAACAGCATGTGTTCCCCCACCTTAGGGGCTTCAAGAATAGTAGCTCCTTCCTTTTTGCACACAGAAGGCCTGGGAGGCATTGAAAGCAGTGCACAAGCACAAATAAATTTCCTGAATAGCATGTGGCCAGCTGGTAATGTTTAGTGAAGTCACCACACACTGACTCTTGCTATTCACTTTCAGCATTAAACTTCCACTGCAGTGGGTAGGAGCATGAGCACCAAGTTTGATCCTTGCCTGTCTTACTCCCGGAAACAAGGCAGAGGGATGTCTCCAGAAAAGAGATTCTCACTAATACATTATTGCTTAGCTTTGATTTTAAATGTTGAATTTTCAGTTATTCTTATAGAAAATTAGGAGAAACAGTCAAATCACAGTCGTCCTAGTCCAGAATTTCAGTAAATTTCAGTGCCAGTAGCTAGTCCAGCTTCCACTGAGAGACTGTGTCACTAGGATTGCACCCCGTGAATAAACTGAGGACACAAGCTTATCCAGAATTTTCTATTCATAGATAATGTTATCTTGAGGACACACTATAGTTATCTTCAGGGACATGAGAATTGGAAGGCTACCCCACATCACTCTTCTGCAAGAGCAAGCTAAAAAAAGCTTGAGCTATGCTTTTTCTTTTTTTTTTTTTCCTCCTGGCATGCCACATCTGAAGGCAGAAGTAATTAACACAAGGAAAAATGAACAAAGTTGCCAGACCTGGCTGTTCAAATCAGTAGGACCTATCCATATTCTGAGAGGTCTGGACAAAGAGACAATTACACAAAAGTGGTCTACTAAAGATTTTCCAAGCAGAGCTTGGCAGAAAATTGTGTGGTTGTTTATTAGCCTGGCTTCCAAGTCCCTCCCTTGGCCTTCCCCCTAAATCCTACTCAGCTTGGAAAACCCCTCTCAGAGGAGAGACTGTCAGGAAGTCTATAAGCAGATCTTTAGGCAATCCTGAGGGGCAACCTCAGGCTAAAAATAAATAAATGACCTGGCAACATTGATCTTTGAAAGCTGCTGCTTGCCGTACTGAATCCAGAAGTACTGCTGCTCATGTTTCTGCCTTCCTACAGACAGATGGCAAAGTAGAGCCAAGTCAAGAAAACCCTGGTGCAAAGCTCTAGGTGCCAGGGACAGGTATATATCTCCAAACTCTGTCTTGAGCAGCACCCCTTATTCTTACATACCCACAGGCCAGCTGCCCTCTTCCATCCCTTGACTATAGAGTGCAGCTCCCAGCTGAAATCAGTACATACATACACACACACACACACACACACACACACACATATATATCTTTTTTGCAGCTACCAAAATGTAAATCAACTCCAATGCAAAGGAATTTAAATCTCTCTCTCTGTAAAGAATATGAAGACTCTCAGCTTTTAAAAATAAATCAACGTTTTCACATAAATCAACTCTAATGTAAAAGTCCATTCATGGGAAGAAAGACAACTAAGATATCTTTACATCAGTTGTGAAGACTCTTAGGAGAATTATGTAAAAAGGTCATTTATTTCCACATAAACCCAGATTTTTCTTCATGCAACGTAAGCCTCTTACAGAGCTTTTTGGGGGGTTTGGATCTTGGTGCAAAACATCAGTATTTATTTTTCTAAGGTGGTTTTGAAAAAGCAGATATTTGGGAGGTTACCTTGCCCAGCTTGTGAATTTTGCTCTACATACTGGAAATAGACACCATAACACAAGATACAAGAGTATCTTTATAAAATAGTGTTTCCACTATCGAGAAAATAACCTTGAAACTAGACTAACAGAAATTTCATTATGTTTTATACAGCAGGAATGGTTTGGCTCCAGGTTTAAATCCCACTATATTACAAGAGCATTACTCACTCAGACTTAATTACAGATTCCAGCTGGAGTATGACCCTGTCTCAAAAGCATCAACTCAGATAACAGAACAGCTTTGCAACATCATTTTTTTGGCACCTGAATCCTGAACTTGGCACAGCTAATTAAGATCAAACAAATGTTGACATGATGACCCTGTTACAGGAACACAATGCCTTCCCAATACTGACCCCAGCATTCCACAAGACATAGTCTGGAACATTTACTTTGTGAGTAGCATCTCCAGCAAGTAGTTCCACTTTCAGTACTACTGACTGCCTCTCAGAGAAATGTTTGCTTCCAAAGTCCCCAGATTATGGGTCATCTGTCATGACACTGAGTCATTCAGGCAACTCAGCTTCAACAGAAAGCTTCAGAAGGAAAAGGAGTTATTTTAACCTGTGCTAGAAGTTTTGTGCTTGAGCAACTGGAGAACAAGGAAAAGCATTTCTAGGAACAGACCTAGAGATGACTGAGCTGGCTGTACTCAGGCATTTGCAATTCAATGCACTGACACAGTTCAGCTCTATTTCTTGAATGTCTGAGGACCATGTTTCCACACACTATATCCTGCAAAGCTCTGTATCAGAGGTGAACTGGGTACTGCCCTCTGGACAGAAACTCTAAATTCAATAGAAGGCTACATGTCACAACTACGAATATTTCAAATGAAGATGGCACAGCTTTATGTGCTTTGTTTCTGCCACGTGGGAAAGCTGTTGAAAAGTTCTAGATGATCAAAAAAAAGCAGTTCATATACCTCTGGGAGAAGGGGGTGCTGAATCTGTACCCTGTTTTCACAGCCTGGAAGGAAAAAAAAAAATCAACCCTGCCTCAACTCTCTATTCTGATTGTTTAATTCAATGCTGTGATCAGAGTACAGAAGTTTACACGTATCTTGTAAACAACTCTAATGTGCATGGATCCCAAATAAACCCCAGATCACATACAGGTTTTAGGTGTGGTATTTCATATGAAAGCAGAAATAATATTTTATTTTCTCCTAAAATCAAATTAGCCATACATAATAAGGGCCTGGAGTGGGTGTTCTTTCCTAGACTCCAGAGAGAATCAAAAGAAGTCCAGATCATGAGGGGAAGACAAGAGAGACTCTGGTACAAATTCATTTTTACTTTTGCTGCTGTTAAGAGCATCCCCCTCTCTTAAATACCACTCCTTCCTCTTCCTGCACCAAGACCTTTGTTTAGAGACAAAACTCCTGAGCCCAGAGTAAAAATACTGTCCTTAGGGTCTAAGTATGAATGTAATGACAAGCATAATTCTGGAAGAGTTCATCCAAAAATGAGAAAGACTAATGTTTTGTGGAGGGGCAACAAGACTAATATATAACAATATTTGATAATAATAGTTGATAGAATACTTTTTTTTCTCTGCAAAACCAAACTGGAATTCCTGCAGTGCGTCAGAGATTAAACAGTAGGCAAACACTCACATCCACTTTATAGCTCTACAGCCTAGATGGGAAAAATGGCAGTTCAAGTAATGTGCCTGTGTCAAATCATAGGGGAGTCTGACTATGAGCTCTTGCTGTTTTGCAGCCAAAACTAGGTTATATATGCATGTTCAGATTTGGCCTTGTTAGAGAATGTCCTGTGAGAAGCATCAGAAAAAAACAATCTGAATAAGCTGGACAAAGCTGTGGCTTTGGATTGGGGTGGGTTTTTTAATTTTGTTTTGGTTAGTTTATATTTTGTTCATTTATTTAAATCAGTGCCTGGTCTACTCTTCAGAAACAGTCAAAGAAATAATTTTACATGGGTTGTTGGAGAGTATCTTATAGCTTAACTGAGATTACAGTGAGAATCTAAGATTTCATCAAGTTTTTCATCCTCCAGTTTTCTGTGTGGAAATAAATGGCAGAAGAGAAAACTGATGACATTTTGCAGTCTCTTTGGAAAGAGAGAACAATATAGCAAAATCATTATTATAGACTGTAACACATTTATGAACAGAATGAAATATAAGATTTTTAATAATATTTGATGTAACTGGATTACTGTCTCTTCAGTTTTTCATGGTTATCACTGAACACCTTCAATTTACATTCTTAAATAAATCACTGTGTAAATAAAATATGCTCAGAGATCTTGTATGTGAACAGTACTTACAATTAATTACAAATGATCTGGATATGTTTATAGGTGAAATACATTAAAATTGTTTACAGGAAATAAGCTCAAATAGCACTAGTTTTGAAATCTAAATTTTCACAACAGTACTGAGTGTAGCTCAGCTATTTTCTTGAACATGCTTTTCAAAATGGAGTTTGGAATGCAGTAGAAAAAAAAATCAAAGAAATGCCAAAAAGAGGGAAGCACAGAAGATCAAAACTCCATAGCAGGTTGGATCAATAAAATATTAAACTGTAGTTCTTAAATGTAAGTACTACACCAAGTAGTAGCGTGGCTGTTTTTAAATGTTAAAGCCCTTGTTTTCTAAAGGAGACAGTAATAAGCATTTTTCCTATTCAATCCACTCAAGATTTAGACATCGTGCTACAAAAGCGAACATATCTGACACTTCTTCTATAACTTTAGCAGTTGGCTTTCCTGCTCCATGCCCAGCCTTGGTGTCAACATGGATGAGAAGTGGATTGGTTTGTTTACTGCTTCGGCCCACAATGTACTGCAGGGTAGCGATGAACTTCAGAGAATGCAGAGGGACCACACGGTCATCGTGGTCTGCTGTCAGCAGTAGCGTGGAGGGATACTGGATGCCATCTTCTTCTGGTAGTTTGACATTGTGAAGTGGAGAGTACCTGAGAAAAACACAAAAATGTTTCCATGTCTTTTTCCTCAAGACGCAACAAGAAGGTCCTTTCCTACTGAAACCATCACAGTGGCATTTGTAGCACTCAGCATAGAACAGTTCTCAGATACATTAATCAGAATTGTGCTAATGGCAACTGACATGCAATAGTGGCCGCAGATCTCTGGTTCTGAAATGTGAAGCAAGTACATTTCTTTATTTTCAAGAGAGATGTATGTGTACATCTCGCAGGAATGTCCAAAATATCAGGAGAAGCCAGCGGGGAAACTGCAGCAAAACCTGTCAAGTCCATAGCAGGATCCATCCTGCTGGAAACAGGGAAATTGAGACTCTCAACTGAAGCTGAGAAATTAATTAAGATCCTATTATGGTCTAGTACCATTCAATTCCTACAAATAAATCCAACCCACGTTGTATAATACAATTCACAATGGAGACTCCCTCTCCCTCATGGTAAAAAATACAATTTATGTAGTGGTCCACTTGAGAATATTCTGTTGTAATAGCCTGAAAGAGTCATTATTCAGAAAGAAAACTTTACAAACTGTTAAAAGCTGCTAGGGGAACAAAGGTCTTTGAAAACAGGACCACTTGATTCAACGGGGCTTTCTAGATAGTCTCTGATTCAAAACTGACTTGTAAGGAAATGCTGAACTCTCCAAATTCAGTGTGGGAAAGGATGAACTAATCACTAGAATAGACATTGATCGTGACAACTGGAAACTGTTGAGCAGACTATGTGTTTTAACAAGCCCAGGAAGTATTTAAAGGCACTTACTTGCGCAGCCATTCGAACTGCTCCTTACAGTCGGAGCAACCATAGTCAGTGGTCCAAGCGTGGCCGATGGTGTACTTGTGGAACTTGAGCATGTCCATCACTCCCACTTGGGCAATAGCACAACCAAACAGGTCAGGGCGCTGGTTAGCACAGGCAGCTTCAGCAGGAGAACAATGCCATTAGTATTCAGATCTTAAAGAATTAAGTTCAACAGTGAAAGGTTCACTACCAAGTCGTACTGGGAGTAGGCTGTCAGTGAAAATGAAGTAAAATAGACTTTCAAGCAAAACTGTAAGCAAATACACAAATGGATAAAAACTGTAACTCTGAAAAATAATATTTTCAAAAGAACTTAAGAGCCATTTCTCTGCTCTTCAGAGAACCAAACATGTTTTTCTATGAAAACTGGCTTTCAAACCACCAAACTGGGACTGAAGGAGAAATAAACTTTTAAAACATGTGAGATTTTGAACTACTGAACTGAAGGTACCTAAACCATTCGCTGTTTAAACTTTCAATGTTAGTTTCAAGACTATTATTATTAATGCCCTTTTCCATAATTACTATGTAAACCCATAAGAAAAGAGTTTTGATAAAAGCAGACCGTTACAAGATCAATGGAATAACCTCAAATTAACACAGTGAATTGCTGCTGTATTTTCTTGTTTTACGATTTTTGCCTTCCTACAGCTGGAAGGGACAATTTCTTTAAGAATAATGCTTGCCTCATATATTTTAAAAACAACTGCAGTAGGCCCATCAAGCTCAGTGTTCAATGTATACGAGTGGCAACTGGGAGATCTCTCCCGTAAATTATTATCTGATGAACTAGATATTTCAGTTTTCTCTGAGCTGGAGTTATCTTCAGCCATCCTATAAAAAAGCCATCAAAACACACATCCCCTGTAAACACAACTGTTTCCTCTCTTACTATTTATTCATCATATCCTGTAAGTTCTTCAATTCCAATTCCTGTTTCTTGATTTAAACCTTTTCCCTGGTGATTTTACAAATTCCCCTGCCTTTATTGAATTTTAAGAAATAAGAGCACTGAAATTTTCACGTAACTACTACAATGAATCCCATAATCCCTTAATTAATTCAGAGCTATTCACTGTGCATCCACATATAGGTATGATCTTTCCCAAATTCTTATCTCCTCATTTTTGTCCATTGTGAAAATGGATTATCACCACTCTTTGCCTCCTGCTAACCATGACATTGCTATGACATGACTTTGCTTCCAGCTCAGCAAGGACTTTCTTTCACAGCTTTTGAAAATCCAAGAATAACTCCTCACCTAGATCACTGTTACAAGCCCCATATGCATCCCGACTCCTTCAGATAGCTCTAATACATTTGAAAGCTGCAACTTCAGCCTGTAGAATTCTTTCTTTTATGTCAGCTATTATTTATTGGTTTCAACTAGCTTGCCCATTAGAAAAGTCAGATTTACTCATCTGCAGCTTGTGGATCACCATGAACCATTTAAAACTTGGCATTACACTTGCCCCCTTCTGTTCCTCAGATAGTCAGGCTTAGTAGCCTGCAATTTCATACCAGAGTTCACTTAGGATCCTGCATGTGCACCATCTGGTCCTGGCAACATGCCACTTTTCATTGGACTGATTCATTCCAAAACCTTTCCTGCTGATGCTTCAACTGGAGTCAGCTCCCCAGAATATTCTCCATGAAGACAGACCCATGCAGGGAAACCCCACCCTCTCCTCAGGAGGGAACATCAAAACAAACAGACCATTTAGTTGTTCTGCTTTGCAATTCATTTTCTTTAATGCTCCTTTTACATCTCACTAACCTGCAAGTCCCACAGATCATCTGACCAGCTTCCTGCCTCTGATGAGCATAGAAAAATGTCATTGCTAATCTTAATATTGGAAACAATTTGCTCATCCATCTCCTGTGGTCTGTCTGTCCCTGCCAAGAGTTTACACTACACCCTATTTTCTTCATTTAAACATGATTTTTACTTTCTGCAAAATGAAATTTTACTTCTGGTCATCTCTGATATGTAACTATGCTAATTCTTCCTTATTTATGAGTCATTTCCATAAGGTACATATAGTGCCTTAAAGAGATGCTATGTAAAAGATTTTTAGGAAGATCAGGTCTCTCCTTTTCAAGCTATTTTCTTTTATGAACATAAATTGTATTGTGGTAGGAACAAAAGCCAAAACAACTAGCATAACATTTTATTTTAGTACTATTTATTTCAGAATGTCTCTTGAGGCACTGTCTGTTGCTCAGGATTTTGGAAATTGCTCCTTGCTAGTTCCTTAAGTAGTTACTTCAGTGAGAAATCACCTATGGAGACACTCATCCATGCACACTACAACTTTCAATTAGCCATAATAATTATATGCATTAATAAAGTGTAATCTGGAACAACAATTTATTTGTGAATTTTACGCCCCTTTATATAACTTTGAGCTTTAAAATTCAGTACGAAAATAAGCCTTCAAAATGTTGGAATGGTTTTGTCTAGGCAAACATGAGAGGTCAAACACTGCATTTGCAGGGAGGTTTTCAGCTCACAGCTGTACTGCTCTGCTCAGCTTGGGGATCACACTGCAGGACAAGGAAGTCTTGTTTTGCAGTTGAATGAGGCAAGACGAGCTCAGGGCTCTGCAGTCCTCAGAGTCACCTCCTGTTAGTCTGACTGAAAGGAAACAGTATTTTGGGAGAGTGACAATACTCTTCCTTGTCAGCTTTTTCTCCAAGAAATAAGAACGAAGAAAATCTGGCAGTGGGTCTTTGAACCTACAGGATGAGTTATGATCTCTAATGTTGCATCAGTAACTATTGCAAAATTTACTTTTGCTTTGATAAAAAAGACCTTATAAAAATTTCCTGAATTCACCTAATTCCTCAAGGAAAATCCCTATCTGGCTCATGAAGAGCATGGAAATCCTGCTTGACTGTAATCCACCAGTAAATTCAAGGGAAGGATTCTAACAAGATTTTTTAGAGCAGGGAGGTCTAACACTTGTCTCCTACCATAATGATGTGCTTCCTGCAGTCACCACTTGCTTCCCCTTATTGACACAAGGAGCCCAGATGAATAGTTCAGCCAGTGACCCAGGGGATTTTATTACTGAAGCAGGGTAGGATGAATCTCATCCTGACTGAAGCTGAGGTCCACATAACGATAAAGAAGTATTCTCAGAAGCTATGTAATATATTCAAAGTTTAACTGCATTTCACACTATATATTTGGGCCCAACATAAAACTGACTTGTGCAATGCTTGCATTCCCAAATGGAGTACAAACCCTTAAATCCTTTATCATATTCACCCATTTCTATTTCAAATGCACAAACACCTTCTGCCACTTGTTACTGAGAAGCATATAAGCAAAAACCAAAATACAGCTTTACAAGTACTTGTTACTTGATCTTTAAAACAATTGCTTTTTAAAAATAATAATGCAGGTCTAGCCAAGATGGCTTAGACTAAAGATCTGTATAATTCCAAATTCTGTTTCTCATGCTGGATGCTAATTCACTGAAAAACAGAATAAAATCAGTAGAGTCAGTATACAGCAGCTAATAAATACAAAAAGAAGAGCAAGCAGAGTGGGTCTAGGGAAACTGCTCATTTTCTATAATTCAGTGGTTTATGAACTTGAGGTGCCTTTTTTACCCCCTTATCACATAAGTAGCTCAGATCTGTCATGCTGTCACCTTTTATGCTGCTTAATAAAAGGCAAACAGACCCCGATACTATTACTTTGTGTCTCCATTTTCTTTCAAAATTGCACAAAAAAAATCACCTTCTTTTTTCTTCTGTTATTTTCAGATACTTTCAGATAGGGATCTTATCAGAAATAGCTTTTGTAGCTCTTAGACTGCTCAGAATGCGAGACAAGACTTCTGTTTAAGAGAAGGCTATTAATTTTCTTGAATTTAAGAATGCAGCAGTGAATTTTAAGTGAACAAGATGCATTTGTAACAGACCACACACAGTTTCCCAATGCTACATAAATTAATAGTTCAGTGGTTATTTTGCAATGGTTAACCTTAAGAAAGAAAGATTAGAAAAAAACCCATGTTTTTTAAACCATTCTTACTTTCCTCCACCAGAGGATTAGCTCTTACCACACAAATCTGTGTGACTTTTAACAGTCAGCCTTTGCCAGAGACTTCAGAATTCCAATCTCCTATGCAAACTGCAAATGAAGTACTACTGTACATATTTAACACCTGGTATGCATTAATGCATTGACATTCTGGCAACTTTTGACAGGCAGATCTCATCAGTTTTTGTTTGTTTACTTTAATAAGCCCAGCACCAAATCTGGGAAATAGACAAACAGTTCTTACCAACTAAGAGGCCTCCATTTGAGCCTCCATTAATAGTCAGCTTCTTTGGGGATGTGTAGCCTTCCTTGATGAGGTATTTGGCAGCACACTGAAAGTCATCAAAGCAATTTTGTTTGTTGGCCAAGATACCACCTAGCATGGAAACAAAACAAATCAGTTTATACCATAAAATCCTTTTGATATCATCTCTTCAGAAAAACATGTGTCCAAAAATACCTGGGAACAATTCCAGTTTCATGAACATTTTAATAATTGATGCAGCTCAGAAGAACAGCAAAAATGAAAGATTCTGTCAACACAGAGAGGCTATAAGATGGTTCTGTCAATAACTCTGATGCTTTCAGAAACTCTGAATAATACATACCTATACTGTGGAATGAGTACCAGGTAATGTTCCTAACCAGTGAAAGGAAAGCTAAAAGCTTTGCACAGCAAAATATATACAAAATGACCACATACAACACGCTTGAGGTTTAAGCTAATGGGACTTTTAACATCATTAAACTCAGTGACAGTTTCTTAAGGCAATAAAGATTCAGCTTATAAAATAGGCTATATAAAACAAGCACTTCTAATTTCCTGGATATATAATATGTGGCTGGCAATTTACTTTTTTTCCCTATTAGCAGTTTTCTAACCACATGATATAAAGCTATGGTCAAAAAGGGACTTTAGAGTTCCATCTTGCTTTGAAATTTTATTAATTAACTTTCAACATGGATATGCTTAAGATACTGCCATAATTTTGAATGAAATTCCAAATGTCATCAGATGTACAATGGAACAAATAATGACAGAAAATGTTGGTTCTGATGACATCATTGATAAGACTTCCAGGTCTGAAAAAAAAAATTTTGCAGGGTGGGATAGGGAAGGAAAAAGATGATTTTCCCTACAATCTTTCAATTATTCTAATAGAAGAGTATCGGCTTAGACAACTCACAGTTGTCCAAATCTTGCTTGTTTGGCAAGAGACTCAAATTAGATCCTCCTCAAACGTTATCATACCTAAAGACCATGGTAATCTCGGCCAATTAAATGCTAGTAAGAAATGGGATTGCATTCCTGTAGCAAAGGCCAGCCAAGCAAGCAGGGCTTACAAGATGCAGAAATGGAAGTCCAGTGTTCTCTACTTTCTTTAAAAGCTGGATGTTTATTCCAAGCTGCTTGCCTAAGGTTCCCCCTATGGTCCAGGAACCTCCAGGACAATTAATTTTACCCTAAATTAAGTTAGATAAGCTACAGTCTGGACATGTTTCTTTATCTCCATTCTCCATCAAGTGATCCTTAGACAACCAGTTCACAATGGTTTTTAAAACCATTTAGAAAACCAATGGTTTTGTAAAACCTTTGTTTCTATGTCACAGAAGTTTAGCAAGATAAGTCTGACACTTAGTCATAAAGACCTTGAAAAATTCAAACCAGTACATTTGTAATTTTTTTTTTAATAAATACACATCATTCTTGTATTAACAAGACCGTTGAGGACAGACATACTGGGACAACAAAAAAGTCTTTAAGTATGTGGCAATAAAGAAGAAATAAATCTTAGTCCTTGCTCAAAACACCAGGCTGGTGTAAAGTCAGAATCCTATTTACAAAATTAAACCCAAGCAAAAAAAACTTCTGTAACTGCTTCTAGAATTAAAAAAGAACAGATACATATTTTATTTCAAATTGCAATAAAAGACTTGGGTCATAATCAAGCAGGAAATAGGTGGATCAAAGAAGCATTATCATATTAAAATAAATTTTATTAAAATCTACTACAAATCAATCTGCAAATTAAAATTAATGAAGGATACTTCATCTTTAGCAATATCCTGTATCTGCAAGCAAATACAGCTTCTATTTATGAAACTATTACATAATTAACTCAATTGTGAGGAAATGACCCAGACAAATAGTTACCACAGATGAAATAGTAAAATCAAGATGCAATGATCTGGAAATACCATTTTGTCTGATAAAAAGATATTATGGATTACTGCCATGGCAAATTGCTATATCATAAGCACCACTGTTTTGGTACATTTGCCTCGCTGATAACATTCCTAGCAACTTATGCACCAGACTCTTGGAATAAGAGTAAAGTGTTATGATTAAATAAGGATAGGCATGTTCCTGAGATAAGGACTTTTTTAAGCTTTTTCCCCTGGTGGAGGAATGTGGACAGTTGTCAACAATAAGGAAAGTAGACAAAGACAATTCAATTATTAAGACAAGATGGGAAAAACATGGACAGAAATAGATCAAAAGTGTTAAGAAAAGGGAAAAAGAGATTTACAGAGCTTTTCAGTGTTTGAATGAGTTTCCCTGTGGCATGACAGTTTAAAAAAAAACTAAAAGGTCAAATGGTTACCTACAAATTGGATCCCCCAAGAGTTTGGAGGGGATGATATGAATGCACTTCTGGAGCTGACAGTTTTCATATGAACTTCAATCATGGAATCACAAAACCATTTAGGTTGGAAAAGACCTTTAAGACCATCAAGTTCAACTGTTAACTCAGCACTTTCATGTCCCTAAGACATATCTATGTGTCTTTTAAATACCTCCAGGGATGGTGACTCAACCACTTCCATGGGCAGCCTGTTCCACTGCTTGAAAATCCTTTTGGTGAACAAATATTTCCAGTCACATTCATCAAATTAAAAAAAAAAAAAAAGTCTATTCATAAATTATGGAAAAATAATATAGAAGAGTTTACACTCTGAACTCCAGGGTCACACCTTCCACAAAGTTCTGCAATTTTTTTTTGTGTGTGTGTGTGTGTGTGTGTGTGTGTGTGTGATACAAAGAGAGCCTAAATAGTCAGTGTTGTTGTTTTGATGATTAGAACAGGACACCTGCAATAATCAAAGAGGTATGTGAAAGCAAGTCAGGTCTTTTTAAATAGGCAGACATTTTTTGTAAGATCAGTTCAAGAAAAATAGTTGCGTTTTCCAGTGTTTAAGTCCAGGGAACATGATATTGCCTAATGATTGCACAATGATTTTCTTGGAAAACATTCTCTTTGTACAAAACTGTTTTTAAGTAGGCTGCAAAAATGAAAATAATCTAATGAAAACCATCACATTAACACTGGACAACGTACAGATCTAACAAGTAAGTAAGGAAAAATATTTACTTTTTTGCAGAATAAGTAAAATGCAAAAGAAGATGTGAGCATGGGAGAAGGAGTGAAAAGAAAATGCTGCAATTTTCATTGCTAAGTCTGCAGTTTTGCTCCTGTGCTTTGACTGACTTACCTTTGTGCCATGTCTCTCCATATTCTCCCCCGCCCCTGATGTTTGCCACTGCTAGAACACCTCCCAGGTGTCGCACAAAAATAAGTCTTGACACGCTGAAAAAGCAAACAGATAAGAGGATTATTTTTATTTTCCAATTTTTATACACCTACCACTTCTGCAAAAATGCTTTGAGGGAAAGATCTCTCCCAAAGTCAATGATGAAATTGTGAATTAAGTCACTCTTGAAGGCAAACCTAAGTAGTTGGGCTTTTTTGATGGTTATCCATGGACATGAAACTCCCAGCAGCTTTAGGAGAGGAAGGAACCACTGCTGGTCTGTTCTTCCTCCCTCAGTTCTGCTCTTCGGAGGAGAGTGGCCAGTGGTCTGGCCTAACAGCTGACCACTCAGAATGTATCACCGTTTACAAAAGTTATCTTCAAAGCCATTAGTCTGCAGACTAGACTTATGCAGTACCACTGGACCTCCATAGCTTTCTGAATTGTTCCTCCTTCATGGGACCTCCACTTCTTCTGAGAGGAAAGGAAGATTTAGCCCAAAGGAAGAAATCAAAGAATTAAGAACAGCACTTGATTTTTGTTTATGAGCAGCTATTTTCAACCTAACTTCTGTTTAATTTACTTCTTTTGGACGTTTGCAATACTATGTTTGCAAAGTAAAATTCTGTATCTACCATCCTTTTGTGCTATGGTCAGCAGTCAAGTCAGCAGCTGGCCAATCCCATTCTTATTAATTTTCCTCTCACATTGCTAAATACAAAACAAATAGTATAACAAAATTACAGGTTCTGCCTCCCCTACTATCTCCTGAAGCTATCTGAAAACTAAAATAGCATATTTTTTTTTAAATGCCAAATTACAAAAGTATCAAAGACATTACTATCTTTTCTTTAAAATGAACTGAAGCAATCAAATTATATCTAACAAATATGTTAGTTGTTGATCTGTTGAGGGTTAACATAGCAGAAGCTCCAGAAGGCCAACCACATATATGCAAAGGAGACAAGTAAAATATTAACCTTTAACCTCAACAAGCCTTTATTTTCCCCTCTAGTAGGTTTAAATTTCTCATTTACTTGAATTCTTTGCTCACCCAGAAACCAGTCTGCAGAAAATAAATTTGTTCAACCACAAGGGCAAGGGCTGTGGTTTTTTACCTTTAAGTCCCACTGCTGCTTATCAGAAAGGGTTTGAAAAATTGCAGTCTTACAGTGTGTCTCATGTGGATGTAGTATCACAACAGGTGAAGTTTTCATACCTCCCAAAGCAATTACCTATATACTGGCACATATTCTTGAGAGTGTATATCAGGCAGTAAGGAAATGAAAAGGAAAGCACAAGGATAATTAATATGAGATTTCTGCATTTTCATAACCATCAAAGGAAAACCTTCCACCTAGGCTGGTTTATCTGGCCCATCCATGGCTCAGGAGCCATGGATTATCTCAGCTTCTGTAAAATTAATTCTTAAGACCATCACTGTGAATTGCATTTTCCTTAGATTGCTGTGACATGCTGATCAAATGCAAGATTGATATTCTAGAAGTACATTGTGCCAAGGTCAGAGAGCATTACTCTGTCAAACAGGTTGCTACACAGCTAATGTGGAGTAACCTGACAGTAGGTTGCCTCACGAGACTGTGGCTTAATTTCTGGTAGGTAGAGTCACAAAACCTCCCAAAATATTCTGCACTTCTTTTCCCTGCCTACCTCAAACTTTGGACCTTTTGGTCCAAAGTTACTTGATTCCCTAATAACCAAAAGTAGCAAGTAAGAATTACAGGTAAGGTAAGAACTTGCTTCCCAAACATACTGCCTGAGAATACTTAAAAAAAGAAAATATTCCACAATAGAGTCCATCCTCTTCCATCTGCTGAAAGGAACTGTGTCCATCTGAAGGATCATCCTGAGTCAGGACCCTAACTTGACCAATATTTTGATTATTTATAACAAACTTTCTCAAAGTCTGCTGAAAGGAACTGTGTCCATCTGAAGGATCATGGTGAGTCAGGACTCTAACTTGACCAATATTTTGATTATTTGTAACAAACTTTCTCAAAGTTTTTCTCTTGAACTTTATTTTTAAGTTCAAGGAACCAGGTTTTTAAAGTATAGAATCCAAACTTATTATTTTTTAAAAAGTGAAAATTCCAAGTAATCAGACAGCTCAAAGCTCAAGTTTCCCACAACACCCTATTACTGCCTCCTGTGTTTTTCCAGGTTGATTCTTGCTTCCAGATTTGATTTCAAGTCAGCTTGGTGTCTGAGTCACTGCAAACGGCCCAGTCAACCTGCATGGCTATGAAATGTCTCATTCTGCAAAATGAAGTCTGGCTCCCTGGTCTTCCCAACAGTCTCTGTAGCCTTTTGTTCATTATCCATGCTCTTCCTTCTCTTCTGGAAGCAGGGTAAAGGAAAGGGCAACAGGGTCAATATGGAGTCAGTGGAGGGATCAGAAGACAGTTCCCACCATGGAGAGCTCCTTCTAGACCCTCTAATCACTCATAAGGAGTATAAAACAAGAAATAATAAATCAGATCTTGTTTTTACAGTAGAGAACAATGTGAGGAGCTGTAATTCACAGAGCAAGAACACTTCCTCAGAATTACTGATCTGCTCTGAGGTATTAGAGTTGACAGAAAAATGCAGGCTGCTAGTGCACAGGAGATGGGAAAGAAGTCCTCAGCCACTGGACTTGGTTGCTTTTTAAGCTTTTGTGGAGCTGAAGAGAGAAGTAACAGAATAAGCAAAAGGCACAATCCTCCACTCTGCACTGAGGACTGCTCTGTTGCCTGACCTTTCTCCAGGCTCACAGTCTCTCTTCCCTGCACCACCTCTTTGCTTAAAGACTGGGAACAACGTGGCAGTGATATGCAATTTCACAGTCTGCTGCACAACCAGCTGCATTCCAGGATGACTTAGAATTGCTTCTCCTGTACCCACGCAGGCACACACAGAACAGAGAAGGGAAACATGTTGGTTCCCACAGTGTAGTTAGCCAAATCTGAAGGATTAGTGGTGGGTTTGTAATGGCATTTCCCCAGCAGCTCTGCCAAGCCACTGGTATCAGCCTCCATCAGCCTTCACTTGCACTTGCTATGTGGGCTGTATAATTAATGACAGTGCTCTAGCAAGCACCATCTCAAAATGCCACCAAATGAAGCTCCCCAGTCCAGTGAAGCATATGAAAGATGCATGCTTGCATTCAAAAATAAACCACTACTGTCACTGACTTAATGACTTTGGCCTATCATTCTTGCAGTTATTTCTGGATCCTGTAACCTGTTGTTTTGTTTCTATAGCTTTCAGTGAAAAAGATTTTTTTTTCCATTTTTGATGTGAAAAGGAACATCAGTTTGTGAATTAAGCAAAAATAAGCTCCCCAAACCAGAGAGTTTGTTCACACTAATGGGTGTGAAATACCAGTAAGAAAATACTGTACAGGCTGGAAGACATACAGAATTGAACCACTGGAAAAGGAGAAGATGGAATGCTTTGTGGAAAGTTTTAAGAGTCTTAAGTTTAAGTAAAAAAGCCTAGGAGTATTTGGCCAGGAATTTTTTGTTTGTTTTTTTAAAAGTAAGCTGGCTCCTACTGGTTGCATTTCCACGGCTACATCTCAGTTCAGAATTGGGTGAGTGATGTAGCAAGCCTCAGCCTTGGCCATCCTGTGGCTGCTTTCTAGCACTCATGCCTGTGGTCATAAAATAAAACAAAAACCAACCAACCAAAAAACCCAACAAACAAACAAACAAAAAAAACCAAAAAAACCAAACAAACAAAAAACCAAACCAAAACCAAACAAAAAAACCCATCACCAAATCCTGGTGTTGGGCTGTGGATGGAATGGCACTCGGATTTAGGAACTCCTTGTGTTCCTTCACTTCCTGTACTCCTTCACTCTGCAGAAGTACTGCAGAGTGTAGTAACAGAGATGGAGTAAAGCATTAGTGGAATCTGCCAGGTAAAGGGTGAACTGGACATCCTGCCTTTCTGACATAAATTCCCTCTTACAATTTCCTTTCCCTGATTTTTCCTGCCTATTTTGGAACACATTCCCTCACCAAGTACTCAATTCTCAGGTTATTAGCCATAACAGGTATTTGAAGGCTTTCGCTTTTCTTCTTTTTATTTTAGAAAGAGAAAGCTGAGAAATCATATCTTGATATTACAGGGAGAGAGTAAGGAGGGAGGTGTGGCCAATCATGTTTTATTTACATTGTCAGTGGGATAATATATTTTGATCTGGAGGTCACTGATAGTTCTCTGTGCATTTACTTTTAAGGGACTGTTACAGATTCATATTCTTAATTTATGAACTGTATAATGAAGGTTTCATAGGGTTCAGGAAAATATAGGTCACTGCTCCTACCTCCCATCTTCCTCTCTTCTAAATGTCAGCTGCACCCTTTTGCTGCTGTTTGCTGGACTCCTACGAGAATCAATTTTTAGCTTGCCAAAATGGCAGAAAAACACCCACTCCGTTTTGCTGGGATAGTTTTCTGTCATTCTTGCGGGGTAAATCAGCTTAGCAAAGGATCCAGCAAACACCAGGGCCAATGGATGGGAGGTGGAAGTAGGGACTGTGAAATACCTTCTCCTTCTGCCAGCAACCAGCTCGTGTCGTCTGCAGTACGTGAAATTTTACCTTAAATTTATAGATATGTAATATTTATTTTACATATATATTGTAAAATGAAATGAAAAATGAAATGAAAACATGGTAAATTTTATCACAGTTTTCAGCATCTGCAATAAACTGTAATAAATCAGTGATTGAACCTAAGTAAAAAAGAATTCTAAAACTATGCTCGTTATATAATTGTGTCTCTCAAGAACCACAGGAAATTAGAAGTGTAGCTTTATGAGGCAGATAAAAAGCTTACAAATAATCACAGAGCACAAGTTGGGAGGTCCATTGTTAGACAAGGTATTTGCTAAAAAGGACAAGAAACTGTAAATGCTATTCAGAAATACAATCATAGCAAACAAGAAAGGCAAGCACTAGAAAGAATTTCTTGAAATGTGCTAACTCTAAATCAAGTCTGGTAGCACCTAAACTTAAACCATTTCTTCATAATAGATTATTTTTCTGTGGTAAGCTGCTCTGCTGCTTCCTGAAAAACTGTTCTCTATTCAGCCCCTTCCGTTTCTGCTCACCTAGGAGCATTTCTTAGGCATTCAAGCATTGCCTCTTGGCAAGTGTATTCCAACTGCCTTGCTTAAGAAATAAGCCTTTTCTTTAAAGAGACCATCTATGCAATAAAGCTTATGGCTTTTGAGAGCTACAAAGCCTGTTCTGAACACAGCATTTTTGGTTTACAGTGTGTTGCTTTGCGTTTGTGAAGACAGTATAATTTGTGTCTCAGTACACAATCCTCTTTCCTGATCATATGGGACACAGAAGGATTTTGTTTCCAAGCCAAATTTAAATTATTTACATTAATTTAGTCAAACATTTGATTTTCTATAATATTTAGACATAGGTAATTGTTTAACTTGGAAAAAAGAAAACTTCCTATGCTGTTAGTTCAGCAATGGGCTCAAATATTTCCTTAATATATTTGTCCATGTTTTTCTGTTGAACTCAGTGACAGAGCAAGAAGAGGTTAAGGTGTAATCCTAAGGGCAGGGTGACTGTTGTAAACCTCAAGAGAGCAGAGCACTTCTCTGCTCTGATAGAATTTCTTCTGTGAGCCTGGGTAAAACCCCAGACAAATGATGCCGGGGCAGCTCTTATCCCTCATCTTGCTTACTTAGGAACTTGAAATGCATCCTGTCAGATTCATGGTCCACCCTGCCCACAGTCTGTGACAGCTGCTAATACCAGATACTTCAGAAGGGGTGAAGCATCCTGCTTACCTGTAGCTCGGTGTAATTGATATGTTGAAGCCTCCATATCCATACAAGAAGGCAGGGTGAGAACCATCTAATTTAATTCCTTTCTTGTGAATAATAAACATTGGGATCTTAGTGCCATCTTTGCTAGGGTAGAAAACCTAAGACAAGAGAAAAAGAAATACAAAATGCTCTCAGTGCTGTAACTCTCCTCAAGTGCTGTTAACAAGAATGAGAGGTGGTAATTTCCATGGGGTCTGATGGGTAAAACCTTCTGAGCAACTTGCACCAATTGCCCAGGTCAGGTTCAGTACTGGGCACCACCTGCTTGGTTGTGTAGCAGCTCTGGAAAATGTATCAAAATGAGACAAAGGGTATGAGGTATCACCTTTAGGTATCTTATCCATCAGTTCTACACACAAGAGGGTTTAAGAAAATGTTACAAAAAGAATACAGCTCTCTGCAAGGGAAGACTACCAAAACACAAGGGCTGCATGGTCCATCACATGTGAAATGAGCAAAGACTGAGCTGGCACATAGAACAAACAGAATTTAAACCAGATTTCCTGCACAGATGAATTCACCAAGGCAAGTCTCTATGAAGCAAAAGTGGACTTAGCATTGCCCAGTCTTTCAGGTTATCTCAGGGACACTTCAGCCTCATCAGGGTGGTAACACAAACCATGACAGAAACTTTTGTTGCACTTTGGTGCATTTTCAGACATTACTAGGCAACTAGAACCAGGAGACCCAACCTTGCAGAATCCCCAGTCCATCAAGTAAGACAACTGAACTGCCCACCGGCTTTCTTCCTGAAAGGAAACCAGCTCCCAAAACACCAAGTATCCACATAGCACATGCCTTCATACATCTTTCTATTGCTGCCACAGCACTGTGTGAAGTTAAAAGCTGAACTCCATGTACACAAACATAGACTGTAATTGCTTAACACAGTTCCCACATCTTCTTGTTCGGATGCATGTCTCTGCCTGCATACTCTAATTTGGGATCCACTGTGTTATATTTTGCCAAACAAGAAAAAAATGTGGCTGTGAATGCAGCTTACTGCTTGTCCTAAAATTCTGTCTGATTCCTTTTCACTGCCTTGCTTTGACATCATGGCAGCTTCGACTCTAATTAGAACAAAAATGTAGTAAATGAAGAATGACATATTCTTATAATTTAGTTGCATGTTTACAATCTCTGCTTTTAAAGGAAATAGTTCCACCATGATTTGTAAAGCATATGATCAACAGGTTCTATTTTTACAACACATGAACCTCATCAGTAATATGAACCTATGCAACACATTTATTCTGAGCATTGCCTGTAATGTGAAACATGTAAATCCACATGGCTGAAAACAAAGTAATCACATTTAATTTTAGTTTAATCATTGCTAAGGAAATGTGAGAAATTTCAAATGAAATCACATCTACCTCCAAAGGCTTTACCAAAACCTCTAGACATATTACAGATAAAAATTCAGTATTTCACAGCACCCACAGTAGATAGGGAAAAAAACAAACCCAAAACCAAAAGCCTAAGGGTGTTTCTATGCAGATGAAATAACTTTTTCCAAATGCCATAACTGTATCTTAACTGACAAAGTGCTTGTCAGAACAGTAGAGTATAATGGATTTTCACTTTAAATAGTTACCTGAACACTATAAACGAAAAATAACTGATGAACAGGAGAACTGCTGAGGGTGATGATGAGGCGTTCCAGAGACTCTTCCCTAAAATATCATCTGTCAACTCCAGCTGTTGCTGGAAATTCTCAGGAAGCAAGCACCTGGCTGTTATAAATTTCCAGAAACTTACTGCTGTTGGCCAGTCCTTTCCTGATGACTAAAGCATGCCACTAATCTTACTGCTGGTTTCTGAATGAGGACTTTATCTTTTATATAACAGCTCGCTGAAAACTGACTTCTGTAGGGCTTTTATTGTCATCAGTTAAGATACAATAACATACCATTAAATGAAATCTCAACAAATCTCAAATGTCAAGCTGCATGTCATGGCTTAAATGTGCAATTTAAGGGGTTTCAGTCCTATTTTTGCTAAAATAATTATTACCTCTCCCTCCAAGAACACAAGAGAAGGGGAGCAGAAATCAATTCAGTGAGACATTAAGATACGTGAAGCCATTTAAGCTTCTCCAAATAGACTATTTTCAACAACTGATTCAATCTCACCTTTAAATTAGCTGTTATCTCTGAAGTAAGTCCAATGGTTTATTCATGTAACCAATAAAGGGATGTGCTTCTATCTCAAAGATTAAGGTAAACTACAAAGGGCAAGCCCTAAAAAGGATTTCACATGATGGTGTTTCATGCCTAACTTTAGATGCTGTCAGCTTTTACAGTGCTAAATGCTCATTAAAGAGTACTAACTTCTCCTGTTTTATCACAGTTAGGAGAGATCCACTTGTGCCAATCACATTATATTACTCATTGTCCATATAATTTCCAATAAGGTCTTAAGCCACTAAGGTCAGCATATATACTAAGAGGACAAGTAAGGAAAATGCATTTGAAGGGAAAAGGATGGAGAAAAACACTTCAGAAATATTATTATGAATGCTGAAACTCACCATTCAAAGAGGGACATGCTAAAAATAAGTATCTTCAGCCTTTAGGAATGCAAGAGCAATGCTGTGTGGTTGACAGGGCACTCCTGCTGCGTGCAACCCTTGGTGCTATTCTAGGAGCATAGTGCTGGAGCAGTAGAGCAGCCCTGGAATTGTTCTATCAGTCTCACACTCATGTCCCTGTGTCACATGGCACTGGGGTCTCAGTGCCAGAAGCACCTTCAATTCAGATGGCAGAACCTGAAGTGTGTATTTATAGCCTCTAGTCTACTTATTGTGATGGAAGGAGAAAGCAACATTCTTTTCACAGTTACTCACTGCTACAAATTACATGAAAAATAAGCTATATAAGCAAAACAGAACCCAATCTTAATCATTCTTTAGTGCATACATATGTATTTATACAGTGCTGTGTTACTGTCTTTTGATTTTTAAACTTAGCATTGGAAAGCAATTTAGATTAATTTTCACCAGAAAAAGGCAATGGATGTTTAGTCAAAGACAGTTTACAGAGTAAGTTTTACAAGCAAATATAGTGAACATCTCTGTGCTCGGGCTTGTAAATTTACTTAGGAGTTAAGCAGGACAAAAAAGTTCAGTACATTCATTCCTGGGGAGGTCTTTGTCCTTCTAATTATCATCTGCTTTAAATGTGCTGTATTTATATTAGGTGAATCTTCCCTTAGGGAAGGGGGGAACTAGCAGCTGGCATGGTAGACAAAGACCTAAATTCATAAAGGCTCTATATTTATCCACCTCTGCCTCTGCAATGACAAAAAGCATCCTCTCCATCTCAAATCACCAGGAGGCAAAGCTAAGTATTTCAGAAAAACAAAAGTTCTGAAAAACAGAGGCTGCAGATGAAGTTTTCTTTCATTTATCTGCAGAGATAACATTGCCAGATATTGATACTTGGACATAGAACTAAAAATAACTTTGGCAATCATCCAATATGCACTTCTCTTGTAAATATAAAATCAGTACCTTAGAATATTAAAGAAAGTGACACAATCATCCCAATAAATAAACAAAACTAATCTGTCTGCATACTCACATTGTGCCACAAAACTAAAAATACCTAAATTACTGACGCTGAATAGAAACTTCAATTTTTAAAAATTTAAATCCTCAGCAACTTCTGAGTATTTAGTTTTACTTCTCCCTTTCAGAATTATTTTATCTATTTATATAATGCAAAAGATTAAAAGATGTATGTAATTATAATTGTTTGGGTGTGAAAAGTGCACCTGAAATCATCTTGCTTTTAAAAAACCTAAAATCCTTCTACACAAAACCCAACCCCAAATCTTTACATATTTAAAAACTAACCTTCTAAGGTAAGATTCAACACAGGTTTTGAAATGCTACTGTAAGACACAAATCCAAAATGATCTTGTCCATATGGGTATAATGTATTTATTTTTGGAACTGTGAATGTTCACAAATCTTTTATCATTTTCCTGACTTGCTCACTAATGGCAAAGTATTAAAATCCAGTTTAAAAGTGATTAGTTTGTCTTGTCAAGAAAGAAGTATGTCCTGTAGATAAAACATTAATTTTATACAAGAGAAGAAACTTTAATTTCTGAGACTTGAAAACACCCCCTAAGTCACAGTAGGCTAATTATTCATAGGAAGCCAATAGTTATTCTAATAATACCTCTCCCAAATTCTCTTTCAAGATTAGGTATTACATACCAGAAAGAACAATTGTTTCCATGTCTGCGTGTGCTTGATCAAAACCAGGTAAGAATCACACCTGTCATTAGACTGACATCCATTGCGTGAAATGCCAAAAAATTTTACAAAGAGCAACTAAAAAGGCATATAAATCAAGCTGGAATGCTCCTTATTAAAAATTCACGTTCAATGATTTAGGTTTACTAACACCACAACAATGCCTTCAAAATAATTTTTTCCAATATGTCCTATACAGTTATTCTGAGATAATTAATTTTCATTTGAAACAAACAGAGGATTTAGCAGTTTTGTGGGATTTAGCAATATTTTTCTACTTCTAGGTAAGAGCAGCTGCCCTCACACACTGCTGCAGCCACCACAAAGTTACAGACAAACTGGGGAGGCAAAACACTCTGTTCAGTCCCAGCAATCCCTGGCACAGGGAATTGCTGGGAATGACTACTTGGAACTGAGTTTCAAACATCCAGTTTCACAAAAAGTATTCCCTTGTTAAGTGAAGATTTCTCAATACACTTACATCAACATTTGTGTTTTGAGATTTGGAGAAGAAAAGTACAAGGAATTCACTGCACACCTTTTGCCAAATGTCACAAATGCTTTGTTAAATGTGCACTGTTTTAAAAATCCCACACCAGTATCTTTGAAAGGTGACTGGAACAGTAAACTTAAAGGAACAGTCCCTAGAGAAAGTCTTCCTTCACAGATGGTGGCATCAAAGAGATACCAGTGCCAGAGCAATGCCACATAGCAACATCTCCCACTGACAAGTCCTAACACTCGGTGCTTCAGGAAGGCAAGTCACAAAGACAAGTCTGGACGTGCAGCACTGGCAGGCAGGGAGAAAGCCTCTCTTGAGACACCAGGGCAGAAAACTCACTGATTCAAACAGAATCATGTGCTGCCTTCCACACCATCTGTCCATTGCCCATTCCATCCCTCATCACCTCTGATCTTACATAAAACAGACACTAGTCTGGGGTTAAAGACCATAGTACATCACAAGCAAAACTCCCCATTTATTGCAGCAGTGGCATGGACCCAAGTGTAAGATCTGCAGTGGCCCCATAGGCAGCTCTGGCAGCCAGCCAATGGCCACACGTAAGAGCAGCTCTTACTAAACACCAGTTTTTGTATTCTTATATAGAACATGAATCAGAAGTCAGGAAAAACAACAGAGAACTGTTACCACTACAGAGCAAATCCACAGAATCTGAGGTTTCCTTTCTTCAGAGGGGAATCCTCATCAATCTTCTTTAAGCCTCTTAAATTAGCTTCAAAGCAATTCTGTGTGGGTTGCAAAGCTTGCTTAACATTGAGCTGGAAAGGGGCCAAAGTAACTCAGTACAGTAAAAATTCATGCAGGTAAAACCCAGAAAGGACACCCACCACAGACATTTGCAAAAGCACTATGAAAATAATCAAGAAACCGCTCAGAAGAAATTGTTCCACCACCCACCCACCAGCACAAAAAGCAGACTCATGCTGACAGAGGCAAAGTGCCAGGAGATGGGCTTTCAGAGGAAATACCTCCTTTCTGCTAGGTTCAGCTGCCCAGCTGCAGGGAGGTGTCTCATAGGGTGGTGGGAGGATGTAGGGGAAGACAACAGAAAAATACAGGTGCAAGATGAGAAATCCTGCAAGACTGGCATGGTAGAAACTGCTTTTAAATCACTCTTTTCTACATAAGTTAAAAGGTATCATCCCCCTTACATAAAGCATTAGTGGTAAACAGGATCCAGTGAGACCCTCACACACTCTCTACTTCTGCAACCAGCAAGGTTGCCTCTTCTGCTTATCCTTTGCCCCTTTCAGTGCAATCCCAGAGCCTCCTGAAGCAGAATAATTAGAATCTGCCAAATACAGTTGTTCCTCTTCTTTCATCAGTTTGCCTTGAAGATGACTTAGTGTACAGTGAAGAGACAGATATGAGACAGATAAATTTACCTTTTCATTTAAATATACACTCTAGTCATGTTAAACAGAAAAATGTCCCAGGGATCTATGTAAGTTACACTCTCTTTTCTGAATTACCTCTGTGTTTATGCATTCAGAAAATGTACTACTGTGAAGCAGTATAGTATGAGACAGGCAAAGGGGTATCTTGATGGAAGTAGCACACCATTATGAGTAAAATCATAATTAACATCTGCTGGCCAGTCCATTTTCTTTCATTAAATCAAGCTTTACTTCACTGAGTAAACTGCTCTGACAAGAGACAACACAATGCAGTAGTGTGTAGGCATTAGAAAATAAACCTCGTTTTTACCATGGTGGAAATCAGTTCAAATTGTAATGAGAAACACTCTAAGAGCAAAAATACAGAGGCAACTTACCTGGGCTAAGTTACTAATTTGTGCCCCTACATGACTAAAAAGCCACCAAAATAGCAGAAGGGGGAAAAATCTCTTGAGAATGGTCAAGGAAAAACTAAAGTCCTGTAAAATATCTGGGGCTATATTAGAAAAAATAATTCTAAGGTTCAGATGCTATTGATTTCAACAGTTTCCTGTGGAGACAGTACTATTGTTTTCAGATTTGTAGTAGTCACTTGTACAATGAAGAAAAATCACTCAGTGAGTAGCAAGAAGCAGAAGAGAAGTATGAGTTTTCATTCATTGTTGTAACAATGCTTAGGGAAGAAATTATTCCAAGTCTAATATAAAGCAACCCAGCAAAAAATTTCAACTGATGGTGTAGTTTCCAGCAGATGTCAAAACTAAAACTTGCAAGGGACTTCATAGCAGGAACACCAAGGAGTGTGCTGAAGCACCCTTGTAATACTCTTGGAAAAGGGCAGAAAAAAACAAGTAACAAAAGAGGAACATTTTTTTTAAAGCCCTAAGACTAAGGACAGTTTGCAGCAATCTTTCCTTTCTTAGGCAAAACATGAACAAGACAGCAAAAGCCAATAAACCTGTATCATAATTCACAACTAATAATCAACTCTCAATAAATCAACAGACCAGATTTCTAATGACACCAGATCAATAGAATGAGTGCTATCAGTTAAAAAACCACCAGTAAGCAGAAAGAAAAAGTCAGGGATGTCCTTACTGGTAAAATACGACTGTGATTTCAGGCATTATGCTTTGAAGCTTTTCTGCATCCAGACTATTTTTAGCTGTTAGCAGGGATCTCTGTACACTGGTTCTTTCAAAAATATTGACAAATTGGATGAAGAGCAAGTGGTTCAGGGAGTTGTCAGGGAGAATTTATGTAGCAATTTTTCCCTGTCTGTGAGAATAGAAGCTGGAACTAAGGAAATCATCTCTTTCTTGATATCATTCATCTACAAAGTTGAAACACTAGTTACTGTGAATAATAATAGTTCTTAGAGGTTCTCCATGTCCCATAAATCTCCTGTGAGATGACTAAAGGACAGAGTAGAAATAATTAATCTAAGGGAAGATAATACTTTATCAGTACCTCTGAGCAGTGTTGATAAAATCAAATCAACTGCTAAATGAAGATGCAAACTAGCTTACCGTTAATAAAATTGCACACTGATGAATTTGTGCTGCATCATAAGCAGACAAAAGGCCAGAGAAAATGAGTTATTTAAATGTTTTTTGGGTAGAAAGTGAACTGAAAAATGCACACTGATGAATTTGTGCTGCATCATAAGCAGACAAAAGGCCAGAGGAAAATTAGTTATTTAAATGTTTTTTGGGCAGAAAGTGAACTGAAAAAGAACTATCTTCCTTTATTTTCCTTCAAAAAATGTTCTTCCAGAATTCACCAAGATTTTGTGATTTTTAAGTTTTTACTACTTCAGTTCTTATACTGAGGACAAATAAGAGAGGTTTGCAGAAGGATTCCACTTGTGTTCCACTTAGACAATTTTGCAACTTTGCATCTCTTATACTGAGGACAAATAAGAGAGGTTTGCAGAACGATTCCACTCATGTGTTCCGCTTAGACAATTTTGCAACTTTGCATCTTTGGATACTTATCAAAGCACTTTATGTTTAGCTTGTCTTTTCAGCAGTGAATCCAATTTAAGAAAAAACAACCCACCAAATCTGTTGACAAAGCATTGACTAAGCTTTTTAAGCTCTGCCTTACTGTTACTAGTGCAATTTTTTTCTGTGTTTGGTATAAATAGAGTAAATGGAGACTATGCCCTTCAAAGTGGTCAGCAACACCAGTGTATTACTGAGGTGTGATTGTGCCATCTAACACTGAATAGAGAGAGGTTCTCCAAAATCTCCTCATTGCTATTTAGCAAATTTATTTTCCCAGTATAAACTGAACTGCTCATAATATTATATGATCACCCTGGTTAATATGCATCCCTTTCAAAGGTAACCATGCTATGGTAATCATGCTAAGGTAACCAATGAATGCTAGAGTTGTAACTTTAGGTTACAAGACTTGCTATAATTTGCTTCCCTTTTCCCCTTTGAATAGCAGAATCTGCTCCAAGTAGTGGCCACAAAAAATCATCTTTCAGAGGTTTTCATCTTCTATACATCTATGTAAGATCTCACCAACATCTGAAATTGTTGTTTTCCACTCTCTACTCTGTTAAACTGCTTTCCATCATGATGATGAATGTTAATTAACAAGAAAAACCCTAATTCACCAAGCAGTTTTGACCCTGGATAAAGACAGCAAGTATAATTTTATTGGGCTGCAGTGATTATGTGTGTGTATATATATCTCAAGAGTTTATCTGCATTTCTTACCAGTTCTAATTTGGTTTTGTCTCCTTTAGGTAGTTAATGCATAGCTATCATTATCAGTCTTCCAAATGTAATTTATTTCTCTGTTCTGCTTCAAGCTGTGGTTGGTAAGGGCCCTGTGATGGTCTGCATTTCCTTGCTGTCCAGCACACTGCTGAATGTGGCCCATGATGAAGACTCAATAACCAAGCAAACAAAGGAGCAACAACCTTCTAATTTGTTTTCTGCCAGCTGCCCTACCTCCTTAAACCTCTTTGTAACAGTTGCATGCCAAACCTAATAAATAACTGCATAAACTAGTTATGAACTTGTGTGTGCCTGGAGGCCTGCAACTCTGAAACACAAACCTCCCAACCCTGCCAGAGCCACTGCTATTCTGAAAACACTCCAGTTCCCCAGCTGCCTAAAGAGACACTATTGAGAATGAGAGATGCATCCACTGTAAAGTATTTAAATGGGAGTATGGAGCTGTGGTGAAGCTTAATTGCTAACAGGAAACACGGAGACACTGCAGAAAAGAGGGGACAAGGGAGTCCTTTCTGGAAGGAGTAACAGAGAGAAGCCAAAACTACCTGAAATAATAAAATGCAATCCAGCAAGGCCAGAAATACAACATACTATATAACCTGACAGATGCAATCACATAAAGAACAGTGAACAACTCCCTAAAAAGTAATTTAGAAAAGTATCTTGGAGATGTAGACATGCCAAACTGAACTTGAATGATGAATTGTTAGGGAAAAGGCAATCCCTACGTGAGGACATATAAACCAAAGTCTCACCCACAATGATTTATGAAGTAACCCGTCCTCTTGTATTCACATTTGCAAAGTCTCTGCTGGAGTGCTGTGTTCAGCTGAAACCATGGCACACCACATGCTGAGCATCTAAACAGATCCCAGGAAGAGGATGCAGAGTGATAAGAGGCCAGGAAATACAATCCACTAGAGAAACTGAACAGAATGCAGATTTTTCTTTTGTTTTGATTGTTTTTAGTCTAAAGGAAAATAAAATTGAGGGACACACAGTGTCAGTCTTTAAATGTGCAGAAATTGGCTGTAACCTCAAGAGAACCAATTGCCTTCCAAGGCAGTGAGGGACACAAAGGAACGCGTTTCAAATTCAAAAAGGGAATTCAGGTGAGACCTTTAGGTGGTGTACCCCTATGCCCTGCAAAAGCTTTTCAATAGGAAACTCAGTGAGAACCTGGGACAGATTGCCTAGGGAGTGTGAAGGCATTTAAACACAAGGCAGACAGAAATCAGGCAGGAATTGCTACAGGCAGAAGTGACCTGCCATAGTGGCCATGACAGCTCAATCATGACCATGTCACCACCACATCCAAACACACCACCACATCCAAACACATGCAGGCATGGTACTTTCTTCTTTTTCCCAGTTTTTTTGCCCCTTGTTTATTACAGCAGCTCTGCTACAGGTTTTTCTGTTCACAGCTACAGCCACCTGTTGAGCAGTAGAAGTTGGTTTCTTCTTGCAGGAAAATCCTATCTCCTGGGACTCAAATAGATAAGTTCTGAGATTGCTCTTACACAGATTTTATGTGATTTCAAGAAGAGAAGCTTCAAAAGCAGAAGTTAAGAAGACAGACTCTAAAACAGAACAAGTGCCTCCTTTCTCTTTGCCTTTCATAAAACCATGAAACAGAGGAATGTGAAGGCCATCCAGGGACTTTACATACATAACAAAATCTACAGGAGCAGCTGGTGAGAACAGAGATATATTCAAAAATCCACCACTTGCATTATGGATCTTAGTTAACTAATAACTGGATTATTAGTTAAACTTGAGAAAATGGTTTAAAACTTTAAGCATTAAACACTTACATGTTAAAACCGAAGAAAACATTTTTAAAACTTGCCCATATATATAACAGAGATGAGCAAACACCTATTAACAGAGTGTCCAACATTTTATTTTCAAGTAATATGAGCCTCACTAACAAATAAATTACTGTAATTGGTACTGTTCTGGAAATTTGTTTGAATTTAAACACTGTCCTATGGCACAGACAGATACATACCTAGGTACATAACTCTTACTAAGAGTAAATCCCCTTCCTAGGAAACCTAATGACTATTAAATGCACTTACATGACACTGCTAGTACAGTACTGAAAAATACAACTAGAGGAGTCTGGTTTTCTTGGAGGCCTAGAAAAGGCAGTCAATGTGTCTCCCTGCTAGGTCAGTGGCTCGAATGCTGGCCCACAGCAGTGATGACTGACAACTGCAATCATCTAATGATCTTTTGCCAGCTGAAAAATACTTATGATTGTGGTCCCAGAGCAATCTGTCCTCAATACAGCATTATCATCACAATTAAACTCCACCCCACCAGCCAGGCTCCATGAGGCAAAATGATGGGTGGGCAGATGGATAGAAATATTCCCATTCTGCAGAGGAGCATTCTCATTCTGAACAATGCTGGCATGCCAAAGTTTGACATTTATTCTCTTAGTGAGAAAAGGGGCAGCTATCACTTTTTTCTTTCAGTAGAGGACTATACTGAAATTTCCCATTTTTATGACTACTTGGTTCAAGCAAGAATTAAACAGCTATAAAGAGGCTTTAGAGCATTTTCTTCTGTGGAACCATTCCGTGTTTGACTCTCTACCATGAATGGTATTGGCCATTCAATCTGCACTGTACAAGACAAACAAACTCTATAATGATCAAAAGACTGTGTGCTGTCAGCCTTTATTACCATTAGACACATCAAGAGGGGGGCTTTTTTTTGATGCTAAAGTTCTCTGAACTATTTGTGTAAGATTTTAATAACCATCTTGATTAAGTTTTCAATCCACATCTGAAAACTCAACTCTGAGGATCAGCAAACCACTGCCATTAGAACAGCAAACCATATCCCCAGAGCAACACCTCACTCATCAATATGAAGCCATGGACGAATTTCATCCTGAATGTTTCTGTTCCTGTAGAATGAAGTTAATAATATTCACTACCTTTGAGAAATAACACTGATAAGCCTACACAAATGGGAGAAGAAAAGCTGGAAGTAGATTCCCACTGAGGACCATTACACAGAATTCTTACTTACCCTGTGAATAAGAGAGTTAATTAAAATAGCAATGTGTTCATGCTTAATTAGTGGAGGTGAGTTCAATCAGAGGAGTGAATATGAAAGTTCCAGGAAAAATAGAAGGAAATTCTTTCGTGAGTTTTTAGAAAGAAGACAAACCCCAAGTATTTTTACTACATTATCATTTTAATATCTCTATATCAGCAAAGAATCTACCTACAGAGGTTCCTGAAGACTTCAACACATGTGTTTATTTAAGGTATCTGAGTGAATGACTTTTTAAATATTTTTTATGGCAAAAGGTATTTTTCCATTTACTGTAAAAAATCAAAACTATTTTTTATTTACAATCAACATTGCAATCATTTAAGACATGTGAGGCAATCCTTTAAGCTACACTGCAATTCCTTAAGCTCTTGTTTAAAACTCCAGGGTGCAAAGAGGAATTCAATTCACTATAAACACTATGTTTAATGCTTACAAGGCCTGTTTCAGTCCATGCTATTTCGCCTTGTGTTTTAAGGAATTCTGAGAGAGTGTGGAATGCAGCTTGGGATTAAGTAAGCCAACTAACATCTCCCTTCACTAGAAAAATGGAAAACAAACCACTGCAAGCTCAAACAAAAGCTCCACTGAGTAAGGCACAGGAATAGTATTTCATAATGAGTTTTAGTTAAACTACTAAGCAATCACTTCTTTTGTATGCTTGAAACAAATGAACATTTTTATAAAGTCTAGAGCATGAAGGGTCTACAGATGCTTCCACTTTAAAAAGCTCTCCAGCTCCCTACACACTCAACAGAAAAATAAACAATTTACTATTAAAAGCTTGGAACTATTGAATCTCAAAGCCTATATGACAATACAAATGAACACAGAGAGTATTTTAAAAAATATTTTAGCATTATTTCCCACAACGTGTGGTCAGTAGTGTGCTAATTCTTCCTAAGAGAAGTTTTGCACTCCCCTGCATCCCAAACCACACCACATTTCCATTGTTCTGCATTCTGCTGAACAAAAGCTCCCAACTTCCTAAACTATGCCTCAATCCCCAGTGGTATATAAGAAGGGGATAAAGCAAAACCAGACATTTAGACGTTAAAATAGGAACTTGAACTGGGCTAGTGAAGAAAGCAATGCAAAGTCTATCACTTCATCCTCTTATTTGGAATAGAGAGACGTGGTTCCTACTCCAGATACCTAAGGAACATCTGAACTGCATTGGATGGGGCTACTTAAATTATAATGGATGGAGAACCAACTGCTATTCTGCTACTCCAGCACATGGATTTCAAAGTTCAAGAGCATTTAAGGTCATCACAGGAAATCCATCTCTTGGTACTCTATCTAGACATAAAGTCCTTGATTCTGACAATTTCCTCCCTTAGAAAGGAGTGTAATGTGGCTGAAAATATTTAATATACAATGTCCTAGCTTTCAAGAACTACAGGGGCCTTTAAACTAGAGCACTACATTTTCAGTGTTTCAGTGTTTCTTCACTGACCTCCAATTAGAAGAGGTAATGGCAGACTAATGTGGTGTTTGTAACAAACACATGCCAAGGATGTAAGATACTATATTCCACAGGCAACCTGCCAATGCTGTCACAGTTGTCACTGTGATTTTGTTGATGTCCTCCAGAGAGAGACTGGTGCCTTGGTGCCAAAGCACTAGGTGAGATCAGAGTCAGTGACTTCAATCTCCTTCCTGAGAGCTCTGAAAGAAGTGGCTCAAAGCTTATTTCCTCCCTGCAAGACAGCAGGTGTCTGCCATACCGTGGCAAGCACTAAAACTGTGGTTTGTTAGAGTCAGTGACTTCAATCTCCTTCCTGAGAGCTCTGAAAGAAGTGGCTCAAAGCTTATATCCTCCCTGCAAGAGAGCAGGTGTCTGCCATACTGTGGCAAGCACTAAAACTGTGGTGTTTGTGACATTCCTTCTTCCCACCAATATTTCACAGAATCACAGAATATGCTTAGTTGGAAGGGACCTACAAGCATCACCGAGTCCAACTCCTAGCCCTGCAGAGGCAGAGGACGATCCCCAAGAGTCACACCATGTGCCAGAAAGTATTGTCCAAAGCTTCTTGAACTCATTTTCTTCTTTACTGCAATACAAAACCTCAAGGAAATAAAAAGAATAAAATGGAAACCAACAACAATAAGCAACTTGTTTCCCCTAAGCATTAATTCTATCCTCCTATCCCATGAGATCAAGGCAGGATTCAAACCCCAAATACTGTGAGAAGAAAGAAAGTCCAACTCTTCAAAAATCAACCCCTTTTTGGTTGTGATGGATTCTTAGGAGAGGGATGAAAATGATGACAAAATTACTTACTCCTCTGTAGAAAAGGGAAAAATTATTTGTCTCTGCTTAGAATCAGTTGCAAGTACATGCCTTCAGTTCTCTGGTATGAGAGTACTTTGTCTCAGCAGATAGATTCAAAGCTACTCAACTTTTCTCCAACTTACAAAGATCTATTAATATAGAAAGTCACACTCAAGACTTCTGGTCAATGGGGCTGGCATTTGGGCTGGCACTGTGTAACACCTTCATCAGCAAAATGGACAGTGGGATTGAGAGTATCCTCAGCAAGTTTGCTGACACCAAGCTGTGCACTGCAGTGGACATGCTGGAGAGAAGATATGTCAACTAGAGGGACCTTGGCAGGCTTGAGAGGTGGGACTGTGTAAACCTCATGAAGTTCAACAAGGCCAAGTGCAAACTCCTGCACTTGAATCGACACGATCCCAAGCACAAATTCAGGCTAGGTGGAAGTGGACTGAGAGCAGCCCTGAGTGTCGGAGCCTCCGTGGTCGAGATGACCCTGAGGTGTCAGAAAGTCTCTTTTTCCCAGCCCCGCGACCGAAGAAGGAGTCAGCATTCCTCAGCTCTGGTTTTGAAGGTTATTTTCTCTTATCTAATAAATTCTTTCTCTGACCAGCTGAGGTCTGTCTGGCAGGTCGGTTCATGGCACACTGACCATCCTTGAGGTAGTGTTAACATTTTACACTAAGAACTACGTGTACTTTATTTACAGTAATTTTCCAACACCTATCACACCTATGTTAGACAGTCTGACTCTACTCTAACCAATCTAAAAGTGCCACCATCACACACAAGATGGAAGCCAAGTAGGAGAAGGAGGAAGGACAGGGCATGCCCAAATTCCTCCATCTTGCCTCCTGTGCCCCCATTCTAAAAACCCCAAAATTCTACTTTTTCACCCTGTGACAATCATTCTGCTTAAACTCTTGTGGCTTGTAAATCTTCACACAAAGCTGGTAATTTTCTCCATGGGTTAAAATCAAAGGCACAGGTGTCTTTGACTCCGTGCCAAGGTCTGAGCCCCCTGCCAGGGGCTCGAGCCATCCAGGGCAGCCAGAGGAATGTCCTGGGTTCTGACACCTGAGGAGAAATACTTGGGGGTGTTGGCTGACCAGACACTCAATGTGTCCCAGCCAATGTGCACTCACAGCTCAGAAAGCCAACGGTGTCCAGGGCTGCATCCAAAGAAGCATGGCCAGCAGGTCACTACTCTGGTGAGGCCCCACCTGGAGCACTGCACCCATCTCTGGGGTACCCAACATACGCACTGGCATGTCAGAGCAGGCCCAGAGGGGACACATGAAAATCATCTGAGGGCTGGAGCACCCCTCCTCTGAAGACAGGCTGAGAAAGTTGGAGTTGTTCAGGAGAAGGCTCTAGGGTAGCCGAATTGTGGCCTTCCAGTACCTAAGAGGGGCCTATAAAAGAACTGGAGAGGAACTTTTTACAAGGGAATATTGCAATAGAAAAAAGGAAATGGGCTTAAACTGCAGGAGGGAAAGTCTAGATGAGAAATTATTAATAAATTCTTTACTGTGAGGGTGGTGAGACACTGGAAACAGACACTGGAACACTGGTTGCCCAAAGAAGATGTGGATGCATGATCCTCAGAAGTGTTCAAGGCCAGGATGGGTGGAACTTTGAGCAACCTGGTCTAGTGAAAGATGTCTCTGCCCATGGCAGTGGGGTTGGAACTAAATGATTTAAATCCCTTCCAACTCAAACCATTCTTTGATTCTACGACATATATGTGGGTAAGGGGAAAAAAATCTATGTTAAGACCATCTCTATAACCACACTGAAAAAAACCAGAGATAATTATAGTATCAGCTCTTGCATTGCTTAGCAGGTTGAGCTTACTACAGTTTTCAAAGGACACTGCTTTCCTCTGTTATTTTTATATTAATGAGGGAATCTAATGCTCATGGAATGACACCACCAGCAACAGCAAGATCCAGGAATAGCATGGGCAGGTGCTGTGCACAAGTTTCTCTGCCAGTCAATATCAAGCCTGACTCATCTTCTCTCAGTGTTGTGTTTTCCTGAAGCAGAGATTAATCACTGTGCCAAACTGTATGGTGTAAAGTTCCACTTGGAATGAGAATGACTGTAGACTTTTTCTGTGCCAAACTGTATGGTGTAAAGTTCCACTTGGAATGAGAATGACTGTAGACTAGTTTTCCCCATTAATGCCTCATAACTTGAAATCAGTACTGCAAGGGCTTGGTGACGGGAGGTAAAGACTGAGCAAGAAAAGAATAGAATTCTCATGAAAATTACTTCACCTGCAAAAGTATTTCCTGCAAAAGAAAGGTGGAAATTCATTCCAGCCCAATGAGAAATATCTTTTTTAAGACCCGTGCTTCTTGGATATGTGCTGCAATATCTAAACAGCAGCTGCTTTTTTAATCAAACTAAGTTGTAAAATGAAGTTGTGTTATGAATTTCACCTTTTGCAAGAGCTAATCCAAAGTGCATCTGTCAATAGCAACATCTATTTTCAGTTCATCTCAAAGTATTTTAAGTACTGGAGGGTATTCAAAGAATGGTAAAAAGAGCCAATCAACATTTTTATTGTTGCAATTTTAACACTTAAAAGCCTACACATCAACCTTAAAGTAGGTGTGTTGTGAGCCACACCAGAAGACTGTTTATCCACGATTAAGTGTCACTGTGAGGTGCTAACATGGAGAGGCATATAAGTACATAGTTGGCAACTTTACAGAGATAAAATTTTTGTATTCAAATAAGATGCTTTTATTTAAAGCAACAGTTGAGTTATTAACACAGTAAGTATCTTAGGGCAAGTGCTGTTTCTAAGCTCCTGTAAAAGTGTTTTTTCTTTCTGTAAAGCCCATCCCAGGCTATTTCCTGAAAAAGTCTGTCATTGTGATAGATGGAAGTACACAGGGAAGAAAAACCAAATTTCAAGAAGTGCTTGAGAGGAAGAGTAATTAATGCAACTTAATGTATCATTTAACAAAAGCAGCTAGGATAAATTTTTGATGTGTGGCAAGCATTTTTAAACAGTTTGACTTCTTCATGAAGGTCACAGAGATTTCAAGGTAAGGGCGTAAGTACAAGTTACAGCACGGTAAATTAGACTGTACTTGCAGGGTGTCACATGGAGCCAATAACTCAAAAACATGCTCCCACCCTGGTGCAAAAGACAGGTGTGTTGAAACAGCTCTCCCTTCAGTGCAAGTTGTTGATTTTCTTAGTTAGGGCTGTCAAAGTGTAAGATCTTAACCCTAGCTACAAAAAATGCAGCAGTTCCAGCACAAATTTTCTTTGTGTAGTAAACTTCACCACTAGTCTACCTTTGCACTTTACAACATATACCAAATACAGCAGATTGGATTTGAAAGACCAAAAAACAGGCACTGTGGCAATTTACCAATTGCCATTAATTCAGGTTTCATATACACATGCACCTTACATTTCAGTTCAAATCTTGTCCTGTTATATTCAAAGACTTCTGAAGAACAACTCATTATAGTTTCATATATGCTACACAGCAAAGCTGGGAAGATTGCTAGTATTAGTAGGTATTTCTTCAGGTATATGAGAATAAAGAAAGAACTTTGGCAGGAGACCTGCCTTTCATTAAGGACATGGATTAGGACAGTCAGCAACATTATCCTTTCCTACTTAGTAATTCTGATGGAAATTAAAATTATTAAATAGATTCTGAAGCATTGTTCATTCTCCTATAATAATCAGGGTTTGCCTACTTTCTTGCATTCTTTGCATATTTCTTGCATTCTTATTTTTTATTTTTTTAACAAATACCTGCAACATTGCCTGTGTTTTGAAATAGCTATGTATTAATTTAGCTTGACAGCCTGTTACACCCTGCTTTGATACCCTGCCATCCCCTTTCCCTCCCCTGAGCAGAAGCACCATCAAGGCTCTGAGTGGGACCACCCAAATGGAAACGAAGACTGGAGTCCATCAGACCTGTGCAGTACTGACAGTTTCAGTTACTACAAACTTGAGCAGGCAGTCCCAGCCCTGGCCTTGACAAACAGCCTTTTTCACAGCTTAGCTGAGATTCCTCCATGGATCTGAATGAAACATATCAAAAACTAATTTCCAAGAGGTTGCCATACTGCAATCATTTGCTGGTATAAGGCAAAACTGGATGACTGGATGGTGAGCCAAGAGTGCTCTTCATAAGCACTGATCCCAGTGTCAACACACAGGTCACATTTCCCTAGAGCTGGAAATGAGCAGAAGCTGAGTAAGGAGAAAACCAGAAACAGTGATACTGACTTCCACCACATTACAGCCTAGCAGTGAATCTCTGCCAGTGCTTTACAAAGTGAAGGTTTCCAAGGGCATAGCAACAGCATGCCTCCTCCTTGAAATTATTTGTATCACTGTTCTACTTTACCTTAATTTAGCATGTAATTGATTTAAGTGTAAAAGGAGATTTTATTTTTCCAGACATTTATTTTATAAAATTTGATTTACTGGAAAAATACATTACTTCTGATTTACAGCAACCTCTTCTATACCCTTTTTAATTACATGGGTATTTGTGTTTCATTATTATCCTTCTGAGTTTGATGGCAGCATTACAATTGTACCAAGCTCTTTCCTAAAGAGAATGCAGTTTTCTTTGTCTTATCCAGCTCACTCTGCCCTAAAGTTATCCTGAGGAAGTCCCTTAATGAATTTGAGTGAAGCAGCAAAAATGCATTCTCTGTGAGAACATTTCCAGGAAATTGTTCTCTACCACACTGTTATTTCTGTCTGGAGATGCAGACACAGACAGATGGGGCTGTTTACAACCACTTCATGTACACATACTACTGCCTTTACACTTTCAGAGAATGTGCCTTGGCATGTGTCAGACGCAAAATTAAAAATAAGATATTAAGAGAAGTATGTAATCTCTTTTCAAAGACTTCAAGCCATGCTGTGACAAGGCTTTATGTTGCTTACCTTCTATGGAATTTCACCTTTTTGCAAGCTAAGCTTATTTAAGTTCCACTTTTGGCACTAGACTTTGTTATGCCTTTGTTTATAGAAAGAAAAAGCCTCTATTCCATTCTTACTCTTAGGCAGAAGATGAAAACATCCTACATATTACAACATGAATCCACCCTCCAATATTTATTCTATAAATTGGAGGTCTTAAAAAGGGTTGTGTTTTTCCCTCCATCCCCGAATGGAAGCCTGCTTTGTTCTGTTCCTGGGTCACATCTCACAGCAACCCTTTTGGAAATATACTCTTCATGGAGGCCCTGGCATTGTGCTAGGGTCAAACCATGACAAATATGCTAAGCATCCCAATATAATGACTGCTTTCCTAGACCCCTAATGATTTCTGTTGTGTCACCATCCCTGGATGTTTTTAAAAGACAAATAGATGAGCACTTAGTAACACATTTAGTGATGGACTTGGCAATATTGGGTTTATGGCTGGATTTGCTCTTAAAAGGTCTTTTTCAACCTAAAGAATTCTATGATTTCAACGAATTTCCATGAACTCTCTCTACAAGTTCCATACCTGTCTTAAAAATCTTTGCAAGGGCACAGTATTTTATCAGGGTCTTACCAAAGCTGTGTTTAGTGGAAAGATCATTTATTACTTAAAATGTGTATTTTGTATCATCATTTTAGTAACAATAATGTTACAAGGTCAAAGCAGTTGTTTATGAAGAACCCTGTATTTTCCTGAACCTGTTCCATATAATCTGTAGCTTACACTGTTTTCTACTGCTAAAAGCTAATTTCTTTCAACTTCATAAACCTGAAATTTAGCTAATTCTTATACACCTTCACTATGTGTAACAGGCACCTCCAAAGGATTCTCCACACTACTACACTGAGATACCTGTCTGAGCCTTTAGAGCACCTACAATAGTATTTCAATTCAAAACCAAAGCATGGCTCTAAAGCAAGTCTCCTCACCAACAGCTAAGTCCAGTTATGTTGAGCTCTTACATAGGTGGTGGGAGCAAGACAGCAGTGTTCATGTTTATTACCTGAATTGTCTGGTAAACAGAAGGATCAAATCCTTTAACAGTCACTTCTCGGAAAACTCTTGGCTCCAGTTCCTCTTTGGTCAGATCACAGTGATATATAATACCTAAAATACAGAATACAATGCAAGCTTGTCAGCTTACTATATATCTACCATTAAAAAGATGCCAGTTTAGGCACTGTGATGGAGTCATGAATAGGAAAGGTAACTCAGCAGGGTGAAAATCAGTAGTTCTGGACACATTTTTTAATTTATTATACAATATAACACTTACATATATGCATTTCATTTAGGGAGGGTGCAAAGGCTTTTGTGCAGAAGGAGTAATTCTCACCATTCACACAAAGCCAGGGGGACTTAAGCAAAATAGGGGGAAAAAATGATTCACATAAAATTAGAAAGGACTTATTAAGAAAAATAATGTTAGAAGAAAGAAATGTAAAGTCAAATTTAAAACACTCCCTTTTATATCCACCAGACCGAGAATAAATATATCAAGAATTTCACTCAGGTCAACAATTTTCTTCTTATGGTAAAAGATTTGAAATTAAAATTCAAATGGCCCAGATAACAGAAAGAACTAAACATCCACTTGAAATTGTGGCAGACTAGCACAGGTTACCTATGGAACTGAACAAAATCTGGTCTTGAGTAGCTTCTCTTACATCTTGATCTTGCAGGTTTGAAGATATCTTCACTTGAGTTGTACATATAATTTCGAAAGGATTGTGCACATAAGAAAATTTATGTCTATAAATAGTATAGAACTTCTAGGTTGCAGCAGAGGCCAAATCACAGGGAATGCAGCTATCCAGACACTACACAGATGTGTAATTAACCAAGAATAATTTTACATTTAAACTATAAAATATTTCCTATCATTCAACCCTAATAACATTTGAGTATGTGTCATACAATGTGACTATCATGTTTGCACACTGGTTAACATACTAAAAATCCTAATATTCATGCCTGTACTACAGATACATGTGATACGTAAACTAACTTGAGTGCTAATTATTCTTTTTTTTTCTCCTTTACAAAAAGCTGCTCCCTGCAAAATTTGGAACATTTATGAGGGAAAAGAACACTAAAAGGTATGGCATCCTCATCCTTAAGACCTGGGATCCTCAATGTAATAAAGTTAACCAAGGTGGACAGGACTTGATTGAAATCCTGATGTATTGTGTGCATTATAGATAAATTCAGGAAATAGAAGTAATTACTACAGAGGTTGTAATTATACAAATTAATGCAGACATTAAATAATGAGGAAACTTATCTGATACCAGGGAATTGCCTCTTCAAGTAAGTGTTATAGACCAGAAAATCAGGAAGATAGAGATTGGTAAACAAATGCAGATGTAAACAAACATTTCTAGCAATTGATAAAGCTTTTTTCCATAACAGTGAATTAAGAGGGGACTAAAAGTAGGACTACTCTAGTCTGCTATGATTTTTTGTTTTTTCATTTATTACAAAATTACTAGCAAGCCTAATCAGGCTGATAGGTTCAAACCAGCATTAATGCAACATTTCCCTTGAAGATCAGGATCCAGAAAATGATGTGGAAGTTCCGTGTAAAGCCATCCAGGCAGCAACAGCAGAGTAGCTGTTTGACACACAGGCAACTGCCTAGGTTGGGCAATGTACTGGCAAACACTGCACACAGGGCAGGCAGAATTCCCACATCTTAGCAAATCACACAATGAAGAATAAGCACAGTCACAGACTGCATTTCCAGAGCAAATCAACCTAATGTTACACTAACATGCAATTCAACCCCTGCTAGTGCATCTCTTGTTCTGTTGTATTTTTAGTGTGACAGCAGTTAATATAAAAAACCATTGTAGTATTTGTAACGGTTTTGTTGGGTACTAAATAAATGCAAAACACCGGTGGTCACCTAAGCATCTGACCAGAGTGGACAGCAGGGATAGCCATATTTTTCAGGGAATAACAGAAATTATTTTATGGTGTCAGCATATATGGGTTTAGAACTGCTTTCATATATATGGTTATTATTACTTTTGTTGTAGGCATTAAACACGAGTATGTTAATTTGTTTCTTATTAGAAAAAAAAAGAATAGTCCAACCTAATACAGGTGCAAATTATATTGATAGTAAAGTAGAAATATCTAGGTTAAACAAGGATGAGCCCCATACCTTTTGTATGATTATTCCTCTGATGAGGTGAATAGAGGCTGCACACAAACTAAAATACACCTACCTAAAAATTACCTCTCCAGTCTGCTTTTCTCATTCTTTCTTTATCCTCATAGTCTACCTACATTTCTTACCTCCCCTTTTTCTTCCAGATTCTAGGTCACTCTGCCCCAGTTAACAGAGCTATGCCGTAGTGAATTATTTGTAGATGCTAAGGAAATCAATGAAAAGGAGAAAAATAATTTGCCTAAGCAACCAGCAGGCAGTGAGAGCAGCTATTGCTGGCCAGCTGGAAAGCCACAGGCTAAAACATATCTGGGCTCTTCCCCTACACATTTTTAGCAGCTGCAGAGAGTCTACTGGATAAGCTGAGACAAATGGTGCAGGCCTGCAAAACCGGCAACTTCTGGGCAAGTGAACTATGAACCATCAAGCTGGACAAAGTTAGAGACAAATGCTGGAGTGTCCTCAAGCTACTCTCCAGCTGCAAGACTGCAACAATCTGAATGTTGTATAAAAGAGGAACGGAAAATAGATCATATTTCTGTTTATGTAAACAGTAGGACAACAGGCAATTCATCACACTTATCTGCTAAGACTGAAACCTAATTTTGATAATTTGACATAATCCTTACTAGCAAAACCAGCAAACTTATCTAAAGTATTTTACAGCCATTTTGCAATGTAATGTTGCTGTGCTGTAACTGAAACAAGCAAGAACATAGGTCAGATGCTATAAGCACAATTTTTATCCCCTTATGATAACAGAACCTTGGAAGGAGATAAAGATGCTGAAACCTAAAGATGCTGCCCCTTCATATTTGAATCCTGTCTTGTATTAGGCATTGATTGTTTGGGCCATCAAGAAAGAAAAAAAAAAGTGAACAGTAAATAAATTTTCTTGTCATATACTAGATTGACAATCATGTAGAAACTCCCTTCCTATGCAAAATCCCAGAATATTTACTGTTTTGCCACACCTGTATTATGTAATGCTTTGGACAGCTCCAGCTTTGCAGGACTCTACAAAGACAATTCCTACAGCAATCCAACAACACCAAATACTGTAAGGACAGATAGTAAGGATGCTCAAATAAGGCTGTGCATCAATGAATCATAAAACTGTCAGAGAACAATTTCTGTGACTTTTATTAATGTTTTTTAAAATTGTGATTAAAAATCATATTAAACACATTAACAATGATCTTTCACTGAGTTTTTCACCTTCTAACTTGATGTATGAAGCAAGAACTGTGAGAATGTTACAATTTTATCTCCAGTACAAGTCAGTCTTGAGTCTTAATACAGGTTTCTCGAATACTAGTAGGTACATTATTTAGGCTTGATGGAGCAAAGACTGTGCACATTTTTATGTGCGCAATCACTGCTAACATGGATGGAAAGCAGTTTTATACCAATATACTAAATAACTACTAAACTACAGAAAATGAGAAAGACTCTTGATGGAGCAAAGACTGTGCACATTTTTATGTGTGCAATCACCGCTAACATGGATGGAAAGCAGTTTTATATTAACTACAGAAAATGAGAAAGACCGTTCTCGGGAAAAGGAACAATAACATGAGAGCAAAAAATCTTACCTGGAGATAAAAAGGAAGTAAACTGGTAGAATATTTCAGTGTCCTTCTTTTGGCCACTATATCCCACAATACTACCAACTTCTAGGGGAAAAGTCTTGAGATGTGCACCAGTGGCTAGGTCATGAAGCTGCAGGATATTCTTCACATCATGCAGGTAGCATAAAACCAGGAAATTGGACCTCACACAAGCAACCCATTCTGCACAGCATGGAAAAGAAAAACAAAGCCACAGAAAATACAATTTAAAAAAACTAAGAAAGAAAACAATCCATACTGTGATCCTATGCATTTAGCATTAAATGCATGCAGCAAAATTTCTGACACGCACTATCTTTAACTTTTAAATCTTTGTAAATGAACCCAAAATAAAGTCTGACATTCTCTGGAAATGCATTAACCATGCTGCTTAAAGTTAATTTATGCAGACACAGGAATAAAGAATTGCTTAATCAATATGTGTATGCATTTAGGATATTTATAGATCAATACTGCTCTTAAATATCACAGATTTCAATGCATAACCCAAGCAAAACATTTATCTTTGCCAGCAATACTTATGAAAAGTCACGAAAACAATCATTATTATTTATATTCAAACTAAACTCGTAAGAAAAAGAGGCATGATCCCATACTGCACATTGAGTTATAGAGCCTAGACATTACTATTTCTCTTGGTTCTATTGCTGAAATAATCAGGAGACTATTCTTGCAAGCAAGCCCTACTGGGCGTAAGAAAAGGGTTACTCTGGGGTGATATTCTCATCATGCCATTAAAAAAAGTCCACATGCTTATTCAAGATGCTGATGTCGCTAAACAGCATTCTTGAGACTGTAAGCTAATAGGAGCAGGATGCAGCACAGTGAACTCAATCCAGGAACAAATCCCTCAGCAGAGGTTCATTGCCTTTATGTCTCTCCTGGCAGTCCTAGTTCCAGTCCTACCATGTTTGTGCAGCTGTGCAGGAATGAGAGCTTCTTCTATACAGAACTTTTCCCATCTTGAGTTTGTTCCTTGGCATAATTACTAGACATTATGTGAACTTTTATTTCATGGCATGCCAATTTTTAAATTTGACTTAAAAAAATTAAAACCAATTAAAATAAAATATCTGGACTGTCATTTCTAACAATCTCTGTGGTTCTACTGTCTCACTTCAATTTCCATCTCTATAGCTTGTAAACTGTAGAAACTCTTTGGAGCTCCAGTTCACTCACGATAGATAATGTAACATATTTTCTCCTGTCTCCTGTGTCATTTGCTTTAGGTCTCTAGTGACAAGTCTGTTTACAGGAGAAAGATTAAAACATCACAATCTTGCTCAATATTTCTGTCATTTAAGAAATTATTTTGCAACAAAAGTATTTTAACTTCTCATTAATTCACAAATTGAATACAAGCAAGACAAAATACAAGCAAAGTTAAAAATCAAAGAAAATATCCTGAAGGAGATAATGTGGGACATTTTATTTGTTGGTAAAATTAGATGAAGAGGTGATTCTTATTCTCTTCCAACTACATATACACAACTTCTTCTCTGACAATGCAGACTGGAAATCTAAATAATGGGCAAAATACCAGTGTTGGAAAATGTTTTTTTTTATCTGCTGGAAGCAAAGAATTAGGAGATTAACCAAATGAGCAATAAATTTTAGGTAGGACATATAGGGGTACACTTTAATGCCAAAGTAGCACTGTGAGATGGAGAGTTGAATGTGACAACATTGGATGAAAAAATATCAGAGCATAAGCATATAAAAATTGACGGAATTTCAGTTTTATGCCATTATATGTTATTCATATCTTGACAGCTCTTTCTAGTCTCCTCAAAGTCCAATAAAACCAAATAATTTGAATTCACAGAGTTGTAAAAAAGACAGTCTTATAAATGCATCTTTGCATATTCAAATTTCAGAATAAAAATTCTGAGTTGTATGTTGTGCCCCTTTCATTAAGGGTAAGAAGTTTTTGGAATTGAAGGTCAAAACTTGTTATTCTGAAAGCATCATATATGCTTTCATATGGAGTTCAGGTTTGTCATGACTCCCTAGAACTCAAAGACCTTTAAATCCTTTTAGCTTGTTTCTGAAGAACCAGTGAAATGTAATACTTGTCTTTCCAGACATGTGAAATCATGTTTCATAAACACCTAAATAAAGCTTTACTACTCCCCTCTTCCCAAACACCACCATTCACATTTTTGTTTTTACCCTTAAACTTTCCAACACCCTCATGAGCTTTGGGAAATTTGGGAATTTTCTAACCAAAGCCCTAGAGAACACTAACTGAAATTTTAGCCACACCTGAAATAATAAGGTACAGCATAACACTGTTTATAAATTAGTAATCAATGTGTAATTTTAGCTCTAGTGTGGCTAAAATTTCTTAAGTGAAGCTGGAGAACACAATAAACGCTTTAAGTTAATAGTTCTATTCAATTACATATTTTGAAATAGAGAATCACTCTTGGTTGTATACACAAGGAGAATATGTAATAATTTAAAATATTTTTTACATTGTCACTGCACAAATTTTCCACAATTTTTATGTGGTTTATGAAATTCATAAAAAACATGAATTTAAAAGTTAGCATCCCAAATGTAACACACCTTTTTTGCATGCAGAATTATTGCCTCTGCAATGAGCAGGAAATCCCATGAACTCCACTGGTATTCTTAACAACATCTATAATTAAAATGTCTAGTTTTACTCTTAAAATCTCTTGAAAAAAGTTTCATAAAATGGATTATAAACACTCTCAGATCAATTTCAAATGTATATAATATATAGCTTTGCCTCAACAAAAACAAATAAGGGATTTTATTTTAAAATTACGTTGTGGTGATGCTTTAATTCCTCCCTAATTATTTGATTAAACAATTCAGTTTAATGGATTTTTTCTTTAAGAGCTGATGCTCATTATTACTTTGATTTACATATTTGTGAAGAGGCATTACTCTTTTTATTAGAAAGATTCAATTGCTCAGGAGAAAAGCTGCTGGCTTATGTGGGGATTTCTGCTACTAAGGAACTTGCCTAGGAAGCAGCAATATCAACTCTCCATCACCTCTTTGGTTTACAAATCAGATGCTTTCAGGTGGAGATAACAGATGAGAAGCAAAATGTCTTTAAAACATTCCATGGAATTGAGGAACACAGCTTCTGTGTACAGTACCTGTATTATAACTGGGTTTGGTGCATTGCTAACTGCCTCCAAAACTTACAGTAATGGCAGCTACAAAGAAACGCAAAAATCAAAACAGAGCAAAACATTGAAGCAGACTTGAAAGACCAGAAGAAAAAGAAGACACTAATAGCCAACCAATATACACAGCAAGCTAAAACAATGCTGAATTATTAACAAGAGCTATTTTTTGACTGCAAGCTTTAACTTGAGTCTCTGTTATTCCCATGCTCAGCACTGAGAACCACAGATACAGTTGTGTTGCATTAGCAGCCAATCTTTTTGCTTTGCTTGTGCAGTGCAGGATGCACCCTGCATGCCTCTGTATTTCCTAGGAACTTTGGAGACTGTGATTTCAAATCTCCTGTCTAAGCCTGACACCATTGCTGTAGGCACCCTTTAAAGACAAACGGAGAGAAGAAATAAGCAATTTTAGAGTGCAAATGAACCATTTATTTTGGATAAAATACTGTGAATTGCTTGCTGAGCACTTTTACATACACAAGTGATGGTTTTTAAAAAGCTAACTATCCTAAACCTCACCAATGTATAGGTCAATTTATTTTCAGTTAATACCAATGAACAGAGCAGTTACTCCCCTGGATACACCTACATTTATCAACCTACCTACTTCCAACATCCATCAGGCACAGGATTTATATTACTACATAGTAAACACTAAAGAGGTTGCCTTCTCCAACCTGAGCATCATGCTTCAGGCACCACAGAAAGATGAACACACTTGAAGGCAGTCCTAAGTACTGAAAACAGGTATGAAGAGTTATCCTTGGTACTGGCCAGTTCTCTCTGAAAAGTAGTGACCACTTTGGTGTTAACAATAGGTTACACACAATTCTTCAAGAGCTAAATTTGGGCTAGAGGAGATACAGCTCTTAACAAGGCCTAGAAAACTGAGCTCAACTGTGTCTAGAACTTCTAGTTCAACCTTCCAGAAATTCATATACTGCTACTTTCCAAAAACTCTTTTTTTTATTTTGACATTAATCACAAAGCCTCTAACTTGGCACCTGCAATGTTGCTATGAACAAGTTTTTGAAATAGGTTCAGCGAAAATCCTCACACTAAACATCTGTGCCACTAACCTTAATGACTTAAAACAGTTTTGACCTTTCCTTTCTGCAGCACTAACTACAGCATGTTAAATGTCTGAATGTACAAACATGCTTTGACAGAAGCAGGCTGAAATGCTGATGGAGAACACACCACACTAGAGGAGCCAAGCAGCCACAGAGCTTCAGCAGGAATTGCTGAGTTACTTGATGTGTGGCTGTGCTTATGCGTCCACTCAACACATGTATTGTTGAGTGAGAATAATTAATGTATTTCAATGGATGACCAAAGCTGTAGCTGCCAGATGGACCTGGAAGGTCATGGTGGTTTTTCTGGTCATCTTAGTGACCATAAACTTCAATGCCTCTGCAGATTAACAGGTACCAATGCTGATCTCAACCAGAATGACCTGTAACCATCACTCAAGGCTACTTAGAGTAGACCTGCAGGTAAAGCATGAGCAAATTACAGAATAAAACATGAATAATTCTGAAATGAGTGAGTAAATGTTGACAGGACCTCACAATATAAAGTATGTGTCTTCTCACTGAGATCCCATCCTCACTGGTAGCCTGCCCAATGGGAAAGCTTCAACCAATTTCAACAAGTCAAGGATTTGGTATTCCTTCCAGATTTTCCCTCCTGGTTTCATTCTAGTGCCAAAACACACATTTCAGCTGCAGTAACTTACCTCACCATCTCCCACACATTTATGAATTAGTTAGCAGGTTAAACATATAAAGAAAAATACTATTTTCCACTTGGGAATTGTAGCTGAGGGAAGGGAAGCATTTTACATGCACTGAGTTTAGGTGTGCAGTACAAGGTACAGGGAGCACTGCTAGCTTTGCCTCTACTTGTTAAATGGCCAGCTGAGATTCAGGAACTGCTCAAGATCCTCTCCTCATCTACAACACATTCAGGAATATGTCTTATTCCTCAGCCCCCCTTACTCAGGAGATCTATTCTGCTTTTTATTGTCATAAGGAAAGGGCTGGATACTAACTGCTGCTCTCCAGTTGCTCTGCTCTGCCAGTACTCTGGGTGCAATGGGGGGTGCCATAGTTCTCAAAATAAATTATTTAATTTGTCATAAGGAAAGGGCTGGATACTAACTGCTGCTCTCCAGTTGCCCTGCTCTACCAGTACTCTGGGTGCAATGGGGGGGTGGCATAGTTCTCAAAATAAATTATTTAACCTTCTAAACCCAGCAGGTTTATCCTGTGCCTTAGAACTAGGGTTGCAGGTCTGCCATGGTCAGTCTGCATTTATGGTGTCATAGCTGCCTTTCAATTCAGCACACTTCTTGCAGCTATGTGGTCATTTAAAGCACAAGTTCAATGTCAGATGGGAATCTGTCCTGTGGTTTTATTTCAGGCTCCCTGAAAATTAAAACTAATACTTTATAAATAAACTCCAAAGGGAAGGAAATTAGCCTCATCACACTACAATATGCTCTCAGGCGCCTCCCTCAATTCCCTTTTAAAATAGCTGTCATTTATTTCTTCCTCTCAGTTCACAGAGTAGAGATCTAAATTTACCTCATCTCTGTGTAAAATCCCTGCTGATAGTTGTAAAATGAAGTGCGTGTACAACTTCACTGCAGGAATATGCTTGATTTTTCCCTTTATTTCCCAAACTATCTCACTTATAAATAGCTCTTGAAAAAGAAAGGGTCAAAGCCAATAGAAAAGTCTATCTTAAAGAATATGTTGAGGAAACCAAATGACATTCACATCATCATGCAGGCATGTTGTTTTTATTTCTTGGTTAGATTGTATTAGCTGTAGCATCTTTCTAAGAATACACTGATACTTTGTGGAACATCTCTTTATGCCAGTGATGGACCCTGGTAGAGCTTCTTAATTCTCAATCATTAATTTATTATTTGTAAATAAATTTATTTATGGAACTGCAGCTTTTACGAAATTGAATCTAAGTTAAGATGCAGAAATGAACAAGCTATGTCTTCCAGGTAGGTCATACCAGAGTAGGATCCATATATCCCAATAAAAAACATCTGTGACCTAGGGTACCACTAACTATAATGCTTGTGAAGAAATACTAATACAGCTAAATTACATCTTGTTAAAGTCACTCCCACACGTAAGTAAAAAGCAGTAATACCCATTTACCCTCTGAATCACTGCTGTCTTAGCTTTTGCAGAAGGAGCTTCATTACACTGTCATCTCTTTATCACCAAAATCAAATTCACTTCACTCCAAGGTTTTCAAGAACGAATTATTAACTGTCATTGCTATAATTATGTCTTCCTTAAGAAAACTTGTAATGATTAAAAGAGTCTGACATGCAGACTATTGGCTTGCTTGCTGGCTGTATCAAGTGAAGGAGTGAGGATTTTTATTTATTCAGGACTACAACTTCCTGAAAATGATAGAACTCCCCCATATCTTGGTGCTAAGGATACAAGACTAATCTGCAAGTGTCTGTAACAAAGAAGCAACTGAAGAATTTAAATTTACTTTTCTGTAAAATCTACTATAGATTTATTAAGATCTACTTAAAACTGATCTTCTTATGGAGATTTTCATTTGTTAGTTCAATCCATTTTCTTTACATACTGCTCCAAAAAGATATAGAAAGAGGTAGCCATAGGATTGCCTGTTCTGGCTTCATATTCAAATACAGTAAAAGATTAACGACACACAACATATTCCTATACTGCTCCAAAAAGATATAGAAAGAGGTAGCCATAGGATCGCCTGTTCTGGCTTCATATTCAAGTACAGTAAAAGATACACAACACATTCTTGAAAGTCACCCTGATGGTTTTATATGACAGATTATGTTTGCTTTCAAGTGCTTAAGAGCTGAATGCCTGTTGGGTTTACAGTCTAAAGGCCAGTGTCCTCAGCAAACCCATTCATCTGAGCTTTCAGGTTTTTTAGTGCCGTTCTTGTTAAGTCTGTACTGTCAAGGCCGTCATGTATAAACCATTAAATGAATGTTGCATGCATTAATTTTTTTTGTTTGTGCACGAACATGAACTCATCACGACTCTGCCTTTAGAATGAAATGGAGTTGAGCTAAATACCACAGTTTAGGGAAAAGCAGATCTGGTATTTATCTTAATGGGAAGGAATATATAATCAGTGCTTACAGAGCACTGGTCAAAGCTCCTTTGGCTGCCCAGACCACCTTCCATGTAAATCCACACATAGTAACCACATTTCATGTCAGTCACAGGTTTCTGTCCCATTCTATTTATACACTCACCATGTCCAAGTCAATTTTTCAATTTGGTCCTACTTTACAAACTGTTCTCCCACATAGCTTAACACACTGCCAGTGAATTAGCACATGACCAAAATGAAGACTTGGAAGCAATTTTTCACTTACACCTATTATTAATTCTTTGCTTAGGACTTGAAACATACTTCATTTAAGACGCAGGTTGATTCTGATTCAAACAGTTACCAATCTTAAGAAAAGCCTCACCAAGCTTTAATTTGCTACATTTCCATTCACTAAAATTCTCTCAATATTCTAGACCCCAGTCATTTGCAACACCACTACAATTCTGGATATGTTTAGAGCAAACATTTATGTCACACTGGGGACATCAAGGCTGGGGCAGAAATCACACAGGGCACATTGTGAACTGCAGACAGAAATAAATATTCTTTTTTAAAGTGACAAAAGCCTTAAGATGACTTTGAAATGTAGTAAAATAGGTTTGTCTCAGTGAGGAAAGAAGTTACACTGTATGCACATATGAAATCAGATACACAGAGAGAATTCTACTCATTCTAGAAAGCAGCTCTTCACTGGAAAAGTAGCAAACATAAAAGAATTTTTATAAAAATTGATTAATTAAAAATTCAGAGTATTTTTGAATAACTAATTGTGCTAGTCAGATAAATCATAATTGTACCTTATACTGTATGGAGAGCAAACTACATAAATGTACACAAGGCATCTGTCAAAAAACAGCTCAAAAGTGGTTCTTCTGTATTATCTGAAACGAATTCTAAGCTTTCATAGAACTTTCTGCAAAATGATGGGATTAAAAAATACACCTTTATTTTAATTGTATCAAAACCAAATGTTTATGTTTTGAACTTGCTTCTATACTTTAAGAATTTCATGACCTTACACTTTCCTGAGGCTTTTTTTTTCAAGTATTGTTTACTCCTCTTATTCCAGGAACAAAAGAAATCCTGTCTCAAATTCTGACCAATTCTGTTCAAAGCATACTACAGTACTGCCAGATTTGCACTTTCCCTTCTCTCTGTTTACAAAGTCCCTCTTGTTGTAATCCCTGACTGTCTAGTAAACATTTATTTCACTGACATGAAGCAGGAAAATACTTTTCCCTCATTTCCTACAAACACTGAATTAAAACCAGGACAGATGAAGCAACTTCACTAGGGCCACACAGGACGTTGGAGAGAGAGAGAGAAAGAGATGTTCTGAACTGCTTGTATCTCAGCAAGTATTTTAAATTACAAATCCTAACCAAAGCTTAAACACAGGAAAAAAGCAAGAAGGTCTGTAAAAGATCATCCAACAGACTAACTGCTCAATTAATTTGGAAAAAGCAGAACCTAACGTCTTTAACTTGACATGAACTCTTACCTAGAACATCTTTTTCATGTTCAGGGACGAGAACTTTCCATTTGGATTCCTCTGGATCACTGAAGTCAATGTTGATTAGCCGGTAATTTGGAGAATGGCGGTTTGTCTTGAAAGTGAACACTGTTCCTTCATTGGTGACATATTCGTACTCAGCCTCAAAGTTATCTATCAGCTTCACCCATTGAAGAATTCCTGCAAGATCAAACATAGAACGTCATCCCTCAAACAAAACCTTTCAACACCTGATAATTGCTGTAGGCTCCTTCTTGAACAGTGCTGGTGACCAGAAGCAGTACAGTTATGGAAAGGCCAGAATGTGTACCAGGTATTAAGGACTTTCAAAGACTGCTCCAGATCAATAGGTTGCAGTGGAAAAATGCCAGTTCAGAGACATATTAAGATGACTGGTTTGGAAGAATTTCTAGCAAAATACTAAGGGGCTTCTGGAAAGCTCAGATGTTTGCCACAGCAATGCTCCTACCACAGTGGCTGCTGTGAATCCAACACCACCCAGCACATTAGGTTCTTGTCAAGGGAGCTACAAGTGCCCCCTTCTACAGACTTAGAATGAAGGGCTGCAGCTGAGTTGAAAGACTGCACTAAGATTTCAAGTGCAATTTTATTTTTAACAGCTTTTCTAAAATTACTATTTAATTATAAAGAAATGTTTGGGGATTTTAGCTCCTGCAAAAATTTTACTTTGAATGGAAAGTTTTCCATTCTCCTTAAAAGCCCAGAACTTCCCACAGAATAGAAATTATGCTATTGGAATGAGTACAAGAAACTTCAACATGAGGAACTTCTCTCTCAACTCAGAAACAACATTTCTGAAATGGTGTTCTGCAGAAATTTGTCACCACCAAAGGACAACTACAGTTAGCAAAAACATCTGGGTTTCTGAAGAAAGAAAATTGCATTTTGCCTATAAATCTCCTACAATATCACACCTTCAACCTGAAGATGGGATTTTAAGACTCCACTGCTTTTTATTCACATTTTCCTGTTTTGCAATAGGTTGAGAGGCTAGTAGAAAGAAAAAGCAGCAAGGCTAGATAAGATATGTGATATTCTTGTTTTATGTACAACCCAACCTATCATCCAAACTTACTATTGCAAGCATTATACATTAGGTATGCTGAAAAATCAAAATCCTTATGTGAAAGTAAAGCTCTTATATCTTAAAATAACATTTAGTGCACTGTCTGCCCCTTTTCTAAACCTACAGGTTGGTTCTTTGCTTTTATGTATAAACAAACTGTTCATAAATCTGTTTGTGAAACTCTATAATGTAATGTTTGTATCAATAAAAGAAGCATTTCAGCTTATTTTATAATATTAAAAACTGAGCAAGTAGGTCATAGCCAAGCTGTAATTACTGTAAATTTTAAAAAAGAAAAGAATAATTGAGGAAGCAGTGAGATGACTAAGGTCATTTTAAACCCATTAGATGTAATAACAGAGTATAGTCAGGACTGGTACATTCATAAAGTTTGTATCCCTTAATTGCCTTTTTGGTTTAAAGAGAACTTCCCTGTCTCTTCATGCAAAGTGATTAAATTCCACTTTGTGTACTGCTGTAGTATGAGTTTTCCACACAGTCCAGTCAATTTAGTATCCTGAGTGAATACACTTTGATTTTTCCTAAGATCCAAAGTTTTGTCCTTCTCAAGAGATTTCATGTTGAAGAAAAATCCTGCTAAGTCACTGCAGTTGCTCTGAGTTCCACAGAGAAAACCTGCTTTGATGCCCAGTAAAATAAAAGCAAATCCATCCTACAGCAAACCCTAATAAACAACATGAAAACATTTCAGGATCCTAAGTCACACGGCATTTTAGTAAATAAAATCATTAACTGCAGAGTAACACCATAACAATACTGGTATCTGACAGAATGAAACCATCACAACGAAGTACAAGACTTCATAAAAAGAAATTGCCAGACTGTTGAAAAAACACACTTTTTTTAATGGCAAATGTGCACAGTAGCTGTAGTCTCCATAAGTGCAATGGAACTTGGATTCCATGACGAAAAAGGACAATAATGTGACACTAGGGATTTACATTGCTTCCTTGCAACTCATTCATCCACTCCCAAATGAGCAGCTAGTAAATAAGTGAGAGGGTTGATGCTCTGCAAGGGTACACTTTGTTGTTATTATACAAAAACAAGAGCATCCATCTTATTAAAGTGGCTTTTATGTAGACTTTAGAAGACAAATATCGCAGTTGAATTACCTCTAAACCACTGTCTTACTGAAGTGGTTAAATACACCAACATCCAATCCAGGATTAGAGGCAGTAACGAGGCAACTACAGGCAGCCCTTACATCAGACACATCATTGCTGCACAGGGTATGTGCTGCAGTTCTCCAGTGAGAGGAACAAATCCTTTGCAATAACATGAGTATCAGCCATAGGAGGATGCTTCTTTATGCTTGGTTGCAGGTGACCTAGTTGTGGCTGTGACTGAAAGGGATATTCTAGCATTGCTTCAGATGCCCCTGCTTAGCCTTCTCCTTTGGACAAGAAATAGCAACCTGATGGCAAAACACAGGCAGTTCACTGGGCAGCACTAATACGGCTGAAAAGTGATGGGGACAGGCACCACTTCTTCCCAGGTCACGCCAGGGGCAACACAAGGAAGGGACAGGCCCATGGAGTTCACTAGCATGGCACTGCCCCCATGTCAAGCACTCTGGCCTTGCCCCTCAGTAACAAAAAGAACAGTATGCCTGTAAGTTACGACTTCAAAAAGTACTTGAAAAACAAGGTGACGGATAGACATTGAGTCCATTCTTCATAAAAAAGAGAGAAAAGAGTTGAAGAATTGAATCTTGATAAGGCATTTATAGGTTCAACCAGCAGCCCTCTGGGAACATGTGTCTTTGAGAAGAATCACTAAGAAGTGGCATTTGGATAGTCTAAGGCTACTCTTAACATCTGAAACGCTGAAGACTTCAGTTTAATCCACATAAGCACACAATTGAGACTGATTTATTATACACAGGAAAAGCATGCCAGTTTCCTGTATACCGCTGCAATACCCTAATTCTTTCCCCAGCCAATTCTTCTATTAAAATACATTGCTGAAAAGATACAGATGGTTTTGCCTACATGTTTTATACCAATCAGTTATTCATCATCACATAACTGCATGACAATAGGAACTGCAGGTGGAGTTCAGTGGACAATAAAGCCATGCCACACAACATGAAAATCATAATCCTACAGAGCTAGGCTTCTGCAAAAGACAAAAGCAACATTCAGCATACAGATGGAATTTTTAAACAAAGTTTTTGGATCCATAGAAGATCAGAAGAGAAATTGTTTCAGTAAGCATCACAGAATATGCCCTCAATCTTGTACTGGCCTCTGAACACAGTAAAATATTCCATGGCCTGCTGAGAGCTCTGGGTGATGAAGCAGGTCTGTGAATGACGACTACAGGAGAAAGAAAAGTTAATTTGAACAAATTGGTAAGAGCATGAATTATCACAAGGTCTTGTTACCAACCCTCTTTACACAGAAAGGATAGAGTGGCTGAGAGTCACTGTTAATCACTTCACAAAATGTTCTTGATACTTCCGTATTTCATGTTTCATGGACAGGCCAAACAATCAATTAATGGCAAATAACCTCTTGTCTGTGTACTGGAGAGACAGGGTTCAACAGCAGGGTTATCAGACACTGGGAAAAAAGTTTTCAAAAGGCAAACACTTGCATTTGGCTTTTTTCATGTGCTTTAACAGTCAAAATTATCAGGTGAAGATATAAATGCTCCACAAATTCCATTCAGTGTTGTCATTTTTTGCGAGACAGCTTTTCTACAAATGGGACAGTGATGAGAAAGCTCAGGAAATGAACCAGGAGACTTGGCTCATAACAATAGGACAGGTTTTCTAACCCAAAGAATGATGCCACATTTTATTACAGTACACATATTAAGTAAATAAACTTCTACCTATGGAAATATAATGAATTTTTAACTCACAGATTTTCATAGATTCCAGAATGATTTGGGTTGGAAGGGAGCTTGAAAGCCATCTAGTTCCAACCACCCTGCCATGGGGATAGGATCACATTCACTAGGCCAGGTTCTCAAAGCCCTGTCCAACCCAGATTTGAATACCTCCAGGGATGGGGCATCCACAGCCTCATGGGCAATCTCTTACAGTGTTTCATAGTACTAATCCACAGTAGGTTTTACATTCAATAGAAGACAGAATCTCATGGTGCACAGCATACATCAGATTGGAAACAATTATTTCAGGGCCCCTGTGGCATGTTCATAACATACTCTGGGAACTGAATGACAGAGTCCTTCACTCAGACTTCCACATCAGAATCTAATTTCTTCTTGAATCATGCAATACTCAGCTTGCTCCCAAGCCCCTGCTCTGAGTGAGGCAGCTAGGGAAAAGAACTCAGGGTTTTTTCCCTCTTTTTCTTCAAAGACACAAATATTTAATTGTCTCACTCTGATCTCCAAAGGTAAGAGGTATTTTCAAACAATTTGGACTTTCTTTAAAAGCAAGATCGCTCTATGTCTTGGGACCTGACTTCACATATAAACATCTGAGGGAGGAAATACTGTCAAGGAGACATTAAGATGTTCTTAAAAGGAATGAAACTTTTGTATTTGTATTGAGAGGGTACAACTCATCTTACAGATGATGGATGACAGCTACTCAACGATCATGGAAAGTTAATGTATTTGCCATCTAAAATATAAATAAATGGAAGGAAGCAATCTTCATTCCTTTGGGTTAAAAAGTTCAGACATGTCAAGATATATTCAAAGATTAATCCAGAAGAAAGAAATCAAGCACTTTTATGAACAGACATTTCTCAATCAGTTTCAAGGTTCCAATTTTACTTCCACTGGGATAATCACTCAAAAGACAGGAGAAGAGAATATATATGATTCATTTTGAGAGAGTTATAGCTCATGCCCTCAGACAGCAGAACACTTCAACTGAAAAGCAGGCATCAAAGCTAATCTCTCTCCCTCACACTACACTTTCTCTAATACAGACAGATGGAAGCACAAATACCTCATCTAAAAAATAATTTCATTATGAATACTATTTACCCTGGTGGTGCTCAAAGCCAGCTTGAATAAGGCTTTGAATAACCTGGTCTAAAGGGAGGTGCCCCTGCCCATGGCAGGTAGGGTTGGGACTGGATGATCTTTAAGGTCCATTCCAACCCTTCAATATTCTATGATTCTGTGATTTATAAATGTAATGTCCAGTCAGAAAGTAGCAGCATGAAGATGTCCTTGCTCAAATTAACAGCAAGCTATTCAATTTCATAGAATAGTTTGCATTTGAAAGGACCTTTAAAGGTCATCTATGCCAATCCCCTTGCAATGAGCAGAGACATCTTCAACTCGATCCAGTTGCTCAAAGCCCCATCGCACCTGAATTTAAATATTTTCAGCAATGGGGCATTCATCACCTCTTTGTGATGTGGCAACCTGTTCCAATGTTTTAACACATTTCTTGTAAAAATCTTCTTCCTTCTGTCTAACCTAAACCTACCCCTTTTTAAGTTAAAAACCATTACTGTTTTTTATATGGGAACAAGCCCTGCTAAAAAGTTTGTCCCCACCCTTCTTACAGACTCCCTTGAATTTGAGAGGAAGCAGCAAGGTCTCCCTGAAGCCTTCTCTTCTCCAGGCTGAACAACCACAGCTCTTTCAGCCTTTCCTCATAGGAGAGGTGCTCCAGTCTTCTGATCTTCATCATGGTCCTCCTCTGGGCCCACTCCAGCAGGTCAATGTCCTCTCTATGCTGGGATGCCCAGAGCTGCATGCAGTGTTTCAGATAGGGTCTCATGAGAGCGCAGCAGAGGCACAGAATCCCCTCCCTCTTCCTGCTGCCCATGCTGCTTTGGATGCAGCCTAGGGTACAACTGGCTATCTGGGCTGTGAGTGCACATTGTTGGGCCGTGTCCAGCCTCTCATCCACCAATACCATGTCTTCTCAGACCCAGCAGGGCTGCTCTCAATCCATTCATCCTGCAGCTTGCATTGATAAAGGGGGTTACCCCAACACGGGTGCAGCACCTTGCACTTGACCCTATGGAACTTCATGAGGTTCGCATGGGCCCATTCCTTGAGCTTGTCCAGGTCCATCCATATGGTATCCTGTCCTTCAGGTATGAAGCACCACTCAGGTTGGTGATGTCTGCAGGCTCAATCCCACTGCCTATACAGCACTGCTCCCAGAATGGGATCCCGAGTACCTATGGTTTCATTAGACCACAGACACACATCACCCTTGTCCACTGGGACACTGAGGGTAGTTGACCGCTACCCTCAGGATGTGATCATCCACCAATACCTCATCTACCCAAAAATCTGCCCATAAAATTCCAAGCTCTCCAGTTTAGAGAGATCGATATTACAGGGGATCATGTCAAAGGTCTTACAGAAATTCAAATAGATGACACCCCGTAGTGCTTTTTTTGTCATTATTTTTATTTATTTTAATTGCTAATAATTTGCCTCCAAAATAAATACATATGAAGTATGTATTTATACTTATGTGTAATAAATAAAAAAATACAATGAAAGCAAAACTTTGAAATTGATATTTAAGGGATATTAAACATTTTTCTTAAACACTCTATTGTTGATCCTTTCACATATTTTTCAAGACAACTAATTTTTTTCCTCCCTATTTGTTAGGATACAACAGCCTTGTTTTGATATTAATTTTTGAAACTTTTTTTAAAGTTACTTCAATCACAGAAAAGTTTTTCAAAACATGGAAGAGCATTCTCCCTCTCACCATATTCCACTTTATAGCTGATGTCTGCTGTCGCCTCACTGTCTCTTGTTCATTTTCATTACAAAGGTTCTGACCCACTATTTCAGGCTACACAGCACATACTGACTCATCCCTTTGATGCTACTGTATATAGCACTGTTCAATGCTTACTTATTTATTAAGAGAGCCTGATAAATTGCAAGACTAAACTAAAACATAAAAGGCCAAACAATCCCATTTTCAGCACTGATGGGGACAAACATTACCTTTTTCCACCTGCCCTTGAGTCACATACATGCTTTTTTTGGCGTGGGGAAAAAAAGAACAACATTCTAAACAAAAACAAAATTTTAAAAATTCTGATTGATAGTGTTGCTCTTAAATTCTTTTAACCTTTCCCAGCCAGTCTAATCCAAAGCAATTCCAGATGACAATGACTAAGCAATTCCAGCTGAAAATGACTAAGCTGTGAACTTCTGTGTTTCCTACATTTTTATCACATCTTTTCAAGCCAGTGGTTCTCAAGTACTTTTCACTAGCTCCTATTCCCCTCTACATGTGTCCTCCCACCACCTCACACTGTTCACCAGACGTAAACAACCAACCTCCAAGCAGCCCAGTACCCAAGCATAACAGCCCCTATCACTGTTCTCTCTCCAGAAAGCCCCTGTACATTCTATTTAAAACAAATCTGTGTTTAGCTTCCTTTCCAATCCAACAGCTCAGGTGTGCTTTCCAATTAGCCAGCCCTCTCAGTTTTCTGCATTCCAGGAATCACTGCAGCTTTTCATTAAGGCTATATTTCTACACACCCAAAAGTTATAAGAAGAGCCATCTCTTCTGCTCCCCATGCTGGTTTATATCCCTTCTTTTTTTACCTCGCTCTCATGCCTCAGGTCCCCCAGGAAGAGCAAAGTGGGGCTCTGCCGAGAGCTCCGAGTCAGTAACTCATGAAACAGTTCTACAGTGTTCACAAGAGGATCCTGATTTTTTCATTAGGCTTCCCAGCTACCACAACACAAAATTTAAAAAAAGGTCAATACTGAGGACAACTTCAACAAGAGCAATAGACCATGTCACACTGGTCTATGTTCATAGCCAAGGGTGATTAAACAGCTTTCATTTATTTCTTGTTGCACACCAACAGATTGGTGCTAAATTCTTTCTTCAAAGCACCAAATCACATATTCAAAAGAGTAAACAGTCAAGACTGACAATCTAATAAAAAAGAAACAATCTCATTTCTCAAGAAATGGGAAAAACAAAATTATTACCAAGCACAGAAGCATGAAGAGACATGCTACATTAAAAATCCCACTGTTTTTGTGGTTTGTTTGGTGTTTGGGGGTTTTTTTTTGGTTGGTTGGGTTTTTTGGTTTGCCTTTCTTTTTTTTTTTTGGTAAGGTGTACAACAAGGTTTGCTAATGAATAATTGCTTGATTACTGTGTATCCAGCTGTTTGGCTACTATGAGGCATTTTCAGGTATAGCAAGAACAGTTAAGCAGAGTCATTAATGAAAGAAGTTTTCTTGTTTGACTGGTTCAACAAACAAGCAAACCTGAGTGCAGTCTGTCTTGTGGAAGCCAAGTTTGATAAAATAGCTACCAAAAATTGTGCCTTACAGTGCTCAACTACTGGGTAAATATGTGGGTTTTTTAAGAACTACTCAGCATTAGATCACTTTTAAATGTTTGTTACAGGAGCCAAGAGTTGAAAAGCCTATGAGCAGCTTAGCAAGATAAGTAGGGAAACCTGGAGTACTGAATGAGGGAACAACCTTCTGGTCATGAACCACAGCGCTGTCCTTCCTGACCCAACCAGCACTGCACTCCTGCTACTGATTCATAAGGCAAAATTAAACCTTATCAGTTGGCTGGCAGAGTGGTTAAATCTGGACAAGAATCCCATAATTTTGTCCCTGATCTTTCTGAACCTCACCCCACGAGGAACTAAAAAGGAAGAACAAAGCACAAAGGGAAGAGGTCCCATATCCACAGTTACTTGAAACAGTACAGCAAGGGAGTTACCCCAAAAGCTTAAAGAGCAGCCAGCTGTCTTCTCCCAGGGGGTCCTCTCAGAGTGTCTCAGTATTGTGTCTTGCCACAATACTGGGAATTATGACCTCAGCTCTTGAGAAATTGAGTATTTGTAAAATACTGATATGATATAAAAATATTTTTAAAAGTTTGGTTAAGTTAGTTGTAAACATAGAATTCCAATTGGTAAACCTGGTCATTTCTAACACAAAGAGTTTTGTAACAAAAACTATGTTACAAACTGGGTTAATCTGGTGGGACTCAAAAAACACCTATGGTAGTAGGGGGGGAAGGGAAACAATAACTCCCCAAATCTCTTATCTTTTCAGACTAATTTAAAATCCCCATTAAAAAGAAGCTATTACTTATTTGTCATAGGTTACACTTAGCACGGTGATTTTCTATTCTAAAAAGGAGCATTTTTGGCACAAGTAGCTCACAATGGCCTGCTTAAAAACCTAGCAAACAACCTGAACATTTGAAGAGAAAAATGACTGAGTCTGCATACAGTAGAAACCCTGTGAAGCAGGGGAAGGAAAGCATGAAGAACATTTTAGCTAATCTGGGAACCAGAAAAGATGCTCAAATGCTCCCGGTACCATTCATGGGAAGAAACAGAAACACTGATGCGTAGATTATCTTCTGAGGAAAACAATCTAACAAGGAATATCACAGGAGACTGCACAGCCAATGTGATTAATCTACAGCTGTTGACAAAAATATCATGACATCATAAAGGGGGAAGATTATCGACACACCTAAATTTTCAGATGCAGAAATAGACAAGTTAAATCCTTTTAAGTTTCCTGAACATTTAGAAATAGTCTACTCTCATTTGTTAGATGTGATCTCCATTCAGAGACTAAGATGATTTCCCACTCAACACAGGACAAGTTAACATCCCTTGCCTCACAGCCTGAGAAATACATGAACAATCAGTGAATGCACAGGACACAACTTCATTCAGTACAAAAGAACTAATATAATGTTCTCCCTTCCACAGACTCTTTGATGACATCATTATGACCTCACTTACTATTTAAAGGCAGTATATGCAAAAAGAAGCAACAACTCATGCTGTGCAGGAAGGTAATGAAATGCATTAACTCAAGATTACTGAAGCAATTATTAAGTGGCAAGTATTGGACAAACCGTATTTCATAAAGAGGTATCTTGTGAGAAAGTTAAACCAGAGGTTTCTTCTCCCTCAAAGCAAATTACTTTATATTGTTAGCAAAATCATTCTGTTCCATTTCTTGATCATTCTTGTGGAACAATCTGGATCTTTGCTTTCAGTGTCTCGGATTGAAAAGGCGCAAATTTACTTTTTTATTTGTATTGTCTAGACAGACAGCAAAAATGGGACAGGCATGTAATTGAGCATAAATATAGAAGAAGCTCACAACTTAAGAAGGCAAAAAAGGGTTTTACAGCTTTGTTTTTTGCAACTGAATGAGCTTATCTGGTTGGATTAGTATTTTCAAAACAGCCACAAACTGTTGAGTTTAATTTGAAATTTAAAAAGGAAATATTTTCTTGCTATAAAAACATGCCATATATAAGTAAGAGTAAAAATGGAAGATTACACGTTCCTTTCACCTACTGGGGAAGGAAATATCTGAGCTCCTGTAAGCTTGTTATGGGCTATACTGTGTTGCATGATGATTCCCACAGTAGCTGACTCATCCCTGAATTCACAGCCATCTTCCAAGTTCTATCAGGCAGACATTTATTAACCATTTTTTATTTCCACACGTGAAACATACTGTTTAATTTTGCACTCCTGTTTCTTCTTTCTTTTCTCAAGATGGATACCCCCCTTTTCACTCTGCTTCCCCACTCTACCCTGCAAATTTAAGCAAAATAATTCAACCACCTACTGTGCTCTTTGAGGGAAAAGGCCTCTCTTTGTTTCTCAGACAGACAAAATGAACTTTTCTCTGAGCTAGAAGGTATGCCTAACATACAGGCAGAAATATTTTTTTAAATTGTGCCACATTTCTAATCTACAGTAAGTTAGAAATAAAGCCCACAAATCAGCTAGCCAACCTTAATTCTAACAAGCCTTAAGTAGAGCACATTTACTCATTCGAAACTATGATCTTACAAAACAAATAAATTCAAAAGTATGAGAAAGTTGTTGACACCAGACTTGAAATATTTAAGGAGCATGTAATTTCATATGTCCAGCTGTGTGCAGAAGTAGACTAGTTCAGCTAAATCAAACAAGTCCCCAAAAATTAAAATAATGAAAAATTATATCAATAAAGTATATACATGAAAGAGAAGACTTACATTATTATTTGATCATATGAAATCTGCCATATACCAACCTCTATATATCCAGTGCAATACTGCCAGATTGCATGAAGTTTTTGAAATCTTTTTCTTCAGTCTCAGTGAAATGAGAAAATTATAAAAACAATCACTATTTCTAAATAAGCTGTACATTATACTATCAAAAGGTTCCAAACTATGAATCACTTCATGGAAACACAAATGGCTTTCACTGAATCCAAGAGCCTCGACCTAGCAACCACAATATTGCTACCCAGTACAAGAAGACCTAGTAAGAGGTGACTAGCCTATAAAATATCTACACAGGAATAGTTTATTATTGTGATTCCTGCAGCAGGATGCTGCTGAAGAATGACACAGCTTCTATGACCATAGTGTGGCTTTAGTCTATAAATACACACATGTGCATTTATCTTGACCTGCTGCTCAAACAGGACTTAAATTCTGATGTATCTCAAAGAAATGAAACAGTATAAAGGACACTTCTATAACCAGCCTCTGTGGCATTTTCAAGGACAGGTCCAAACACTAGAAATGATATAAGGAACATGGATATAAGAGGACTATTACAGAAGGAAGGATAAAAAAGAAGAGGGGGACCAGAACAACCTAAGTACAAAATTACTACAAAATTGCCTGTAATACCAGTTGTGTCCCTTCAGTTCTGAGGTACATTCCATATATTAGGTCCTTTCCCATGATTACTAGCTCTGTTACTTTTATTCTCTTCATTACAAAACCATAGTCCTGTCTCTTAATGGAAGTTTTTCTTGGTCAATTAATTTCAACAATCCAGGAAGCAGTTTAGTCAACATCACTTTAACAAGGTGTGAGGAACAAAAGTAACTAAGAATTCAATGGTCATTTTCAGCTCTCAGTTGCAAAATCAGACTTATTTACCCCTCTGTCTTCAGCAAGCATCTCCAGGATGCAAAAGCATTTTGACTGAAATAAGCAGAGCATCTCCAATATTATTTCACTTCTTCTTTATGGTTACTGAATTGAAGCTTCACTGTAAAATCACTCTGTCCTTAAAACAGCATCTATATCAGATGTTATCTGCTAGATCCTAGACTACCTATAATATCATCCATTTTCTTTCATTTTTCAGTTTCCCTCATTCCCCCTTTGCCAGTCAGTACAATTTCTGAAATAACTAATACTCACTCAGACAGTCCTGAAACTAGTTATTTTATTCTGACAGCTTCTTCACAAACATCTGTGTCTTAATCAGTTCATTTTCTCTCTCTCAACTTTGTACTTTTTTCAGATTTCCCTCTTTAATTTTTTCAAGTTTTTTTCAGTTTTGAGGTATATCTCTTTTCTTTTTCTCCCTTTAATCTTAAAAGCATGTGAGCTACAAGCCAATTTTTGCAATCAGCACAGGGGTCCAAATCTGTCCAGAGAGATACTTGTATTTCACATGGACTGAACCATCCTGAGGGAGCAGAGGAGAGCAGGAGCCTCAGCTAATGGCCTAAATAGGTACATTCAGTCCATCATCTTATCACACCTACAGTCTGGAGGTTATTCTTACTTTACCTCCAACACAGAATTTGGCAGCAAGCAGAATCCTTCATTACAGCACAAGGTAAGAAAATTCATTATTCAGCTCATCTGCTTTGGATCTCAAAGCAGTCAGTGATGTAACAGCTGTTGGATGAACCTGTGGCTTGGACTAACTTAGCCTTGTTATTACAGACCCAACTCAGCCAATAGCCCATTCAAGGAGATGGGTTTACAAATTTAAAACCAAACAGAATTACTCCACTTGTCCACCCTATGGGTCCTTTAAATTATACACCTCCCTATCAGCCAATATTACTTGCCTACAATATTACAATGCATTTCCCCATTTATTTAACAGTCTTCCCTGTTAGACTTTATTTCAACTCTGAGAGCACATTTGTCTAACACACTATGAATTGATCTATGACTTACAGATAGCACTTCTGAGGAAAATCAGAAGAAAAAACAGGTTGTTTAAGAAGCTCTCTAGAAATGTAGCTATGCTTGTAACTATTCCTTCTAATCCACAGATGGATTCTGAAACTTCCTCATCTCAGTTTACCACAACTTCCCACTAATGACAAAGCCCTGCTGAACACCATAATGATCCAAATAACAGATATACAGGACGGGTGCATCTTAGAAGTCCTCTTAAGTGAGTACAACACATAGACAGAGTCTTGTATGCAATGAAGAGACACAAGCCTCTGAACACTGGAAACAGCAGAACCTAGTGGTGTATGGATTTGTATAAAGTCATTAGACATTCTAACTGAATTATATTAAGATTCATCATAAACATAGTGTCATCCAAGAATTCACACAGGAGAGAATGTTATGAATATCAAAGCTGGAAGACAAATCTTCATTGATTTTCATATCTCTGAGAATCCACAGGGGAGAGAACTTGGACTGAAAGTGGCTCAAGTCTAAGATGATAAAAATTTCTTCCGAAGCATTCTCCACAGCTCAGGAATCCATAAGGGTGTCCCTTTGAGTGAGTCTTCAAGGTACAACAAGATTAAATTTATGCCACAAGCTTACAGTCTCACGTCTGCCTGGCCAACTGACCTTCCACACATTCTTGTGAGGGTTGGACCACCAGGACTCCTGTTTTTCCATTACCACTGATTGCATGTGGGAACCAACACTTCCAAAAGCAAAGTGGGATTAAGTATCTCTTATTTCCACAAAAACCAGGCTGCAAATAAGGAACAGCAGACATTCATCCATACACATCCAAGAGAAAAACCAATGATTTGGCAGCAATTTTAGGTTACCCCATTCTGTACTATTGCTACACTGTTGTCCATTGGATTAAACAAGGTAAAAGGATCCTTGCAAGTTAGACAACCCAGTAAGCAGAATTTCAAACCATAAAAAACAGGAGAAAGTGATTCCTTGACAAGTAAGGAAGATGTGGATGGAGTAGGCAAGCCAAGGTGGTAAAAATGAAAGAGACACAAAAATCCACGAGACAGCTGAAGTGGAGTCTCTCCAAGCACAGGCACGTGAAGAAGGAAGTGCCTGCAGAACAGCCTCATGGAGAAAGTTCTCAAACCTGTACTGAGAAACCAGCACACTTGGGTGCCTGCCTGAACTGCCTCTACACTGATGCACACAACATGGAAACAAACAAGGAGGAGTCAGAAGTCTCTGTGCAGTTTCTGGACTCTGACCTCAATGGGTTAATGAAGACATGGTGGGATAGCTCACAGGAATGCTGTGCTACCATGGATAGGTAAAGGTTCTTTAGTAAAGATAGGTTGGCAAGGTGAGGAGGTGAGTTGTCTTCTATGTGAAAGAACAGCTGGAATTCGTGGAGCTCTGCCTTGGGACAGCTCAGGAGATGGTAAGTAGCTCATAGGTTAAGATTAACAGGCAGACCAGCCTGGGTACTACTGTAGTGGTATATACTACTTTGTGCTATAGAGCACATAGTAGTAGTCCATGCTATGGACTTCCTAATTAGGAAGAAGTAGATGATACCTTCTTCAGACAGCTGGAAGAAGACTCATGTTCACAGGTCATACTCCTTACACTGGAAACTGTAGCCACTGTGATGCCTTCTGTGTGAAGGACAATGTAACCTAAGGCTCAAGCAATCCACAATTCTACAGCGCCTTGATGATAAGTTGCCAAGGTGATCATTAAGCCAAAGAAAGAAAGGTGCCCTGCCTGACCTGGTATGTACAAATAACAAAGAATTGGCTGTGCATGTGGAAGTTGTTGCCAGCCTTGGCTGAAGTTTGGTTGTAGACAAGTCAGCAGTAGTGTCCCCTCCTTAGCCTGAAATATGCTGTTAATAAACAAGAGAACAAGTTTCTAGAGATCCAGTATTCAACAAAGAGCTACTGCAGTATTTATTCTGTTTCTGAAGTTCCTGGAGAGAGAAGCTGCAAGAATCAAAAAACATAAGTTATGTTATATGCAAAACAAATATAGAGGAATACCTTTCAATAATCCAGTACTCTGGAAATACGAAACTACAAATCAGTAAACCAGCTAACTATCCAACAATTAACAACAGCCATATGGTGTAAAGTGCCATACTTTCAGCTCATACAATTGTGGCTACAAAGCCTAATACACAAAAGCCAAAGGCTATTCCAACTAGAAGGTAAGAAAGGAGCACTTCAGGAAAGTGAATTTGAAATATGAGTTGATACTTCTACTGTAACAACAATGGTGCTACCAAACAACACTGGAGGATTTTTATTTCCTAGCACTATCCATAGAAAGAAAATGTTATCTCTAAGCAAGTAATTTTTTGTAAAAAAGTGCTATCAGCGCTTGAAGGGAGATACATGAAATTTTTAAAATACAAAAAAAAGTTTTAACATGGAAAAGTATCAGTGAAATGAATGAAACTGAACATACACCGGTACAGCTGCTTATACTATACCAACTTTTCCTTGTGACCTTTTAAACAAACTACAGAATTAAGAATGGAGTTTTTCATCTACTGATACATAACAGAAAATGGAATGCTAGCAGTGCTTATTTTATCTAATTTCTGCATTAAAGTGGTTAAGCAATACATGTATTTGAATATATGTATTTTAACATACATATCTGTATTTTTATTCAAACATAAGGTATTTCAAATTTTATATTGTCTTAAAAGGAAGCAAGCTTACAAAGCAACACCTACCTGATATACCCTGAGACTCCTTCTGTAGATCACAGTACCACAGTCTGTTCACTGGATCACAGCCTTCTCTGATAGACAGCAAGACATATCGACCATCATCCGACACCTGTAAGAAGTTACAGAAAAATCTAAGACAATTCATCCTCTGGAAAAGAGAACTCCAACTTGAAAAGTGAGTTCAAACACGCAGAAAAATCTAGTGTTGTTTTTAAAGGAACATTACAAGCTATAACCACATTATAAATTATCTGATAAAGCTTCTTGGTTCGCTTTTGCACATGCATGTACACACACAACATAATTTCTGAAATGGTGTCTGCTAGTACAGAAAGTCATCAATTAATCCTTCTTGCTACTCAGGCTTTGCAAACACACTACATTTCTTGACAAATCTTTGGAAAGTGCAAGTCCAACAGGAAAAGGCAGAAAGTAACAAGAAGTCTTTTAAAGTCTCCTACCTGACTGAGTTCTTTTGAGCATAATCTAAAATTACCAAATTTTGATGTTTTATTAACAGAGCTGATAGAGAAGGCTGTTTTCTGTCCACATTCTTATATAACCTATCTTTTATAACCTATATATTTCCATATCTAATGGAAATTTAAAGTCACAAAATATGAATCTGGGTTCTGGAAACTTTCCACTTGGCACTATACACAGCTTCAAAACAATTCCTATATTGTAATTACTTCTTAGACATATTTCAGTTTATAGTTGTAACATTTGTTATGCAAAATATCTGTGGAATGAGTTGCGCAAAATAAATTTCAGAAGAATTAAGTTCTAGTTATACTGCTATTCCAACAGATCCACAATTTTAAGGACACAAGAAAGGGACCTAGTAGAACAGAAACAAATCTCAGTGTATGAAAGTTAATAAAAAAATCCCAACAACCAAACACTCCTTGAAACAAAAACAATCCCCAAATGAGTTTTTCCAAATTGTATTTTTATAGGCATTTTGTTATGATCTAATCATACCACAAAAAAAGTCCATACAGCCAAAAGCCCACAAGACAAATAGAAAAGAACACCTAAGATTCTTACTGTAGCCAAAAACCCACTCCTTTACATCAAACAGCGAAAACATCTTTAACAGGGCACCCTGCACCTAGAAACAAGTATATCCAGAAATGGAAACCAAGATTAGGTGATCTTTCTTGAAAGATACATCTTCAGTGGTCTTCGGCAAGCAATAATTGCAGGTGTAAATTTTAATTAAGGAAATTATTGCAATATGCTGCTTAAAGATCTGTCCATACTTGTGAAAGCACCAAGTTCCCTTCACTTCCTCACCAACCGAAAAAACATAGCAAATAATTTTAAGTTATATATAAAAATACAGATTTCAGTTATACTCAAGAATATGACACACAAAACTTTTTTTAGTCACAGTCAGAACCCACATAAATTTATTCTTTGATTCTGTGAGAAAACAGTAAAGAGAAGACTGATAACTTTACCCAAGAAAGAACAGAGATGTGCAAATTTCTGATGTTGTTCGAAGGGCAATTCAGGATCTCTGATGACAGCAAATCTGAGTACATCTAATTTTTCCTTCCATATTCCCAGCTGGACTAGTTAAGAGTTGACAACAGTTTATGTCTAATTTGAAGTAAGAACTCCCAAAGCATCTTGCTGGTGGGATACCAATTAAGTGTGTCTCTATCACTAAAGCTATTCTTACACCAGTGAGTTCTACAACCCAAAGGATTTTGACAGAAACAGGACAAGACTGTTGACTGCAGCATGCAAAAATGTTCAGTATTATACTGCAGATTTAGACATCTACATTGCAAAGTTACAGTCTGATAAGCAATCTTGGCAGAAGCATCACCTTATGCAGTCTCCACCTCTAGCTCTTCCTACTGCTATGGTTGCTTGTGTCCATGTAAGTTCATTCCCTATGTCATACCAGTACAAGCATCCATCATTTGTGAAGTACACCAGTTCAGGGAACTGATCCAACTGAAAAAATGGCATATCCAACAACAACAAAAAAACTTAAATCTCTAAGAACCGGAAACGGAAGAAAGAATCCAGAAGAACAAGACACCCAAGCAAACAAAACAAAGAATCCACGAAGGGAAGGAGAAAGAAAAAGGAAAAATACTTAAACAATCCACAATTAAAAAAAAAGAAGAATAAAAGCCCCTCTGCCAGATTAGTATCTCAATCAGTTCACTATTCAGTTGCATAAATGGCCAAACTAACACACAGCACCAAACAGCTTGAAACATGAATAACAGGGGTAGAGATTACTTAAGGCAGCTCAGATTGCAGCACTGATGAATGTGTAATCACAGCCCAAATGCCACTGACCCTACACTGTACAGACAAGAGTCTGGGTTTCGGGATGGCAAAAGGATATAGGATTTACCAACTATCATTTTAATTATTCTTACACTGCTACATCATCTTCGTGAACTGAGCTGCAATCCCTGCTCTTGGCTCACAAATTTATGAACTGAAATTTCATCCTAGTACCTCACTCAAATCTCAGAATGCATTCATGGTTCAGCATAAGAGGGACAGCTATAATGTCAGACCCGATTTCCCACATTTAAGATGAAAATGAAACATACCTCAAGAATTTCTGAGAGAGATCTGGGATGCCAGTCAGTGCACATTTCTCTCATTAAAATGATTACTATCATTTCAAACTACACCCACTGGTAAAAGGTAAGCAAGGCTATAAAGCAATTGCACCTCTTAAAACAACATTTAGTATCTGTCAAAACAGGACAGAAGAAATCCTGTAGCCTTTCAACTGGAGCTTTTGAAAACCTTCAGCATAACAATGATTTTACTGGCATAACACAGCACTAATCCCTAACTCAGCACAGTAAAGTAAGGATTATTTCAAAGTACTTGTTAGTATGTATCTTTTGTTGGTTGGCAATTTTGAGTTTGTCAGATCTACTATTTCTTAAATATTTGTTGTGACCATCATTACACCATACAAATATACACAACAGTATCACTAAGATAGCTGTACTCCTAAGTACTATTTTACCTAGTCTTTCAAGCACAAAAACCTTTAAATCCTCCTTTATAGTAGAGTTCTGGTTTATAGTGGAGTGTTTTCTCTGGGCTGTTTTTCTGCCTAGCAATTTCAATGCTACCTGTTCTCTCCATTTTGATGAACAGTAACCACTGCTAAGAAGACAAACATTAAGAGAAGAACCTGTAACTTCAATATATCAATGAACACCAAATTAAGAAAAATTATATGAAGTCTAATTAGTAAAAACAATCTTCTAACCACTCAAATCTCGTCTTTGTTACAAAATACAACTAATTAATTATACAAGCCATATAAGGAACTGTAAAAGGTTATGAGCATCCACAGCAAAAAAAAAAAAAAAAGTGAAATATTTTGTCTAGCAGCAGATTTCAGACCAAAGTCTCATACATAATTGAACAAACAACAACAAAAAAGAATGAAAATGAGAAAGCTGTTGGGTTTTTAGGCTTCCTGGCTTTATGTATTACTCAACTAAAATGTCAATATGAGAAATATTAGAGTGCTCTACTTTCAAGTCATGTGCATACCAACAGTGAATATTAATGCAAGTTCTGTGAACACTACCCAGACAGTCACAATTGCCAGATTCAGGATAAGGAAGAGCTCTCTATATTCAGTTCACAAATAGGGGGCCTTAGAGTACATTGTATTCTATTAAGACAACTATATATACACATCATTCCTTTACAGATAATAAATTCAAAGTTTTACTACCTTTGCCCTTTATTATTACCAAGGTGGAAAAAAAACCTAATCTCTGCGTAACAAGGTATTAAAAAAAAATAAATAAAATTCAGTTATCAGATCCTATGCCTGTGTTGAGAAAAAGATAAACTCTCTTCCTAACTGCAGGCATTAACAATAAGGTAATCGACAACCTGATCTGCATCTATAGTTATTTCACAAACTACTGCTCTCACACACTGGTGCCCTTTGCATATGAAACTGAGCAACTGTCATTGCTATCTAATGCATTTCCAATGAAGCACAGCAAATGAATCACATACCAAAAAAAAAAAAAAAAAAAAAAAGAGCAAAGTTCAAAAAAATCACAGACAGAATCAAAGCTTTCCAACAGAGCTAAAAGGTCAAATTACTAACTGTAATGCATCCAGCCATGAAAGATCAGATCATCCAGAAAAAGAAAGATGTGTAGCAATAAAGATGCAACCGTGCAACACATGGAACTAAAAACTCATTGCATCATGAAGCTGGACTTTTAACACTGTTATAATTTTCACTACATGCTATGGATGTAACAGCTTAAAACCACCCAGAGTGACTGAATAGATTTTTTTAAAATACTTATTTAGGAATGTACCCAGTCACCACAATCAAACAGATTAATGACAGCAGTTACTTCCTTAACTTTAGATATATGCTGCCCAAAGACTTGCATAACACCACTGACCCTGGATATGACTCCACTAAGAAGAATTTACATGCAAGAAACCTTCCACTTGCTGCAGAAATTATCTCTTTTGTTATTTATGAGTATTTTTAAGCTTTTTATCAGATGAGCAAACGACAATATTAGGCACAAAAATCCACGTTGGTTCTATAGAGAGAAAAAAAATTACTGTAAAATTTGCTGAAAGATTTGGCAAGTAAAGAGCAATTACACTGTCTGAACAGCCTCAAGTATTCTACCATCACAGATGTGCACATGCGCCTGTGCTGCAAAGATCTGCCTGCATGATGACAAAGAACCCCCACAGTAGTCTCCTAGCCTTCCAAATTCCACTTTTATTATCCCACATTTATTAGCGAAACCAAAGCTATTTTCTTTCCTAGAATAGGAAACTCTTTTGTAAAGGGTTGTGGGGTTTTGTGGATTTTTTATGGGGGTTGTGGGGTGTTGTACTGGTTTGTTGTTTTTTTAATGAAAGGAACATACAGCCATGTTCTGATATTATCTTTGCAGTGGTGCCAGAATGTCACTGAAGCTTGCAAATAGCTCCTATCACATTCTATGTTCTTGCAGTCTTTTAAGACATTGAGGATTGGGGCACAAACTCCCTCTCACAAAGCAACCTCTTGGGACTGTGCACAACCCAAGGCACCTGAAGCTGCTACTCTCAGGCTGTAAAGGCACTGCTTTGTTTTCTCTTTGCAGAGTACCAGTTTCAGAATCAAACAGACATCAGAAGCCCTAATGATGGGTGATCACAGGAATGCAAAATTTCAGATGAGGTCCAACAGAATCTCCTTCCTACATTCTGAGGCACAGGCCTGACACGTTATTCAAGACATGGACACGGTTATATGCAAACAATATTGTGATGTGCTCTATACACCCACTCTCCCACTCCCCAGGTTAGAAAACTTGCTCTGGGCATTAATTCAAATCTCTTATTCCAGCTGGGTTTTTATTCTTAGATTTTAGATACAATGTGCTGGTATAAAGAGCACTTCTATACTGACCATATCCTTTCAAGCCTCCGCCAGCTTTGGGGTTGAAGGAGCCATACCAAAGTCAGAAAACAGGAATTTTGACCCTAGCTCATCACAGCAATATGCACACACATATTTACTTGCATTCTCTTTCCTAAGCCTAGCACAGAACAAAATCAGTAGCCTTTTGGGGTGACAAACATCACACACAATTTTTACTGCAGCTTTCATCTTGATTTTGAGCAATGAAAGCATCAAAGCATCTGGAACCTGGCTATGTAAGAAATTATCAGCTCCCATAGCCCCACATGCAGCCATGATTACTGGCCTCTTTCATACAAGGAGAAGCCTCTGGACCTACTGCCAGGGCTGTAGGAAGATACTCATACTAGTCTTCTATTCAAGATTCATCCTTGACTAAGACAGTGTAAAAAATTCCCACAGCCCTGCTTTACCCAGCAGTGTGTCTCACTTGAGTGAACTGGCAATGTTTTCAGCCCTCCATGCTGCTAACTCTTCCCCAGTGGATGCTTCTATGTTGCTGCAGTGAAACCACTACAGGCAGCACACATCTGGCACAGCCTGCTCCTCTGTGCTCTGAATTTCATATGCAAGATCACCTCTCTGGTTTAGAACCACTGATGTTAACTTACAGCTCCAAATATGAAATGAAGAATTAAAACAATGATTGTCAATTCAGAGACAGTAGACAGTGTTTGTTAGAAAACATGAAAATTTGTACTTATTTTACTGCTGGCAGAATTGGGATAGGAGGGTTCCTCTCACACACTCCTTTCTGTCCTGTTTACTTTCCTGCTGCTACCACAGAGACTTCCAGCACTACCAACTGCGAAAGACTGTTATATAACTTATTGTTTAACTTTGAGAATAACAGTCTGTCTGTGAAAGAGAGATATGTTCAGTCAGTCTGGAGAAGAAGCAAGAAAATGCCACTTAAACAGAAAAGCATGGGATGCTCCTGTTTTCCCAGAGTACCTATGACATTGCCAAGGTTTTAAAAATCTTCATACCAGACTGCCCTCTGCTGGGCTGTTATTCAATTAAATTCTATCCCTGCTCTTCACAACCCTCCCATCATTCTAGAATCTGTACCAGAAATGCTTATGCTTTTTCTAGACTAATGAAAATATTTGACAGCCTCTTTTTCAAAATTTACATATCTGACTAAAAAAACACAGATTTTTTTCCTCAGAAACAATCCATTCAAGTGAGGAGCTGGAAACGCATCTGTATTTCTCTGCCAACACCATTTTCAGCACCACAGATTTTGTTTAAGTCAAGCATACTTGGGTTGGTGTTGAATGTATAATAAGGAAAAGCACCCTGAAGCCATTTGCTTGCATATTGTCTTGTAAATATATTAAGCTGACAAAATTTTCTACAACTATCTTATGTCCTTATGAATGACCTAGATTCCTATCTCCATTGAGAATACACACCACTCTGACTCCCTACAGCACACCTGACATTATTTTTGGTGAAATATCATGGCATTATTAATTTTGCAGTCTCTGAAGAATCTCCTTGTCAGGTGCTTTTCACTTGCAAGTGAGGCATTTCTCTTCCTTGACCTTGCTTTCAAGACCTGCAAATTCTGTTCAAACCTAGGTATGAAAGTTCAACTCTCCCCCCACCATAGAGAAAGGTTTGGTACTCAAGACTAGAACACCCACACTACAAATCAACTGTTTGCACTGAGGCTTATGTAAAACATAATGTCTCTAGCTAGCAGGACTAGCAAAGCTGGTAAAATAAAATCTTTTTTTTTATTTATCTGACAGAAACACATGAAAGTATGCATTTATAACATGCTGCGCTGTGCAAAGTTGTATTTTAAAACCTACAGCAGCATCTTAGCACCAAGGAAGTATATTCAGGACAGCACCAAACAGCCACATAATTTGATTTTGACTAATGATATTTTAATTTTTCTCCCGCTACTTTGTGGTCTTCCACTTTCTTAAACACTTAGAAAAACTGACCAGAAAACTTGTTAGAATGGCATGAAAAGAAGATTTTTTGACCCACTGCACAAGGACGAAACCACATTTTGCAACTGCACTGTTTTGGTTTGTGTTTGGTTTTGTTTTTTTTTTTTAATTGCAAAATATTTTTCTCCTGACCACTAAAAGTACCTTTGTTTTCTGTCAGCCCTAACATTTTCATGGGTTAACGAGTTGAAACGTGACACAAATTGATGATCACATTTTTCAAAAGAGGTTCTTGCAGAGAAAAGTATTTGCAGGAACTGAGTACCCCAAACCAGGATAAAACCACTTCATATTCCTCAAATGTGTCAGACAAAAAAGAGACCAATATAGAAACAAAAAGTACTGATCAAATATGATAGGCAGGAGAGTACAGAGTATTACAAGGACTCATCCAGAAGGGAAAACGTCAGTTCCTTGACAAATAGACCATCACTACATTTCAGCAGCACTCCAAATAAGTGCACTCAACTGCACATTGCTAATCTAATATGGGGAATAAACCACATTAATTACAGGTTTACTGGGATTTTGCACTATATAGTAGTAGTAGTAGTAGTCAAAATAAGCTTAGGAAATCAATTCCATTTCCAATAACATAGTCTATACCATATGTGTGCTGATAAAACTTGTAGGGAAATTTAGAGTTCTCCAATCATACACAGATAATTAGCAGATTTTGACCTGTATATCTCCATTCATCAGTTAAGCAGAACAGATATATTTATTTTTTCAGGGAAGACATTGCAAAATTAAATATAACCAAATAAATACACAGCAGGGAATATCCAGACAGTGGATACTAGAATAAGCCTTTTGTGCAGGAAGTACAAGCTGGGGCTAAACAAGGACCAAGAAGAAACAAGAACAGTGATATATTATCCATCAAATGATCTTCTCTGTCTTGGAATTTGTATCAGGCAGAATGACCTCAGTGAAGAAAAAGGGTGTATGATAGTGTCATTGCACGCTGGAGGAGTGATTTAAAGCAAATTAGGCAGTCTTATTTTCAGGAAATCTTAATCAATGATTCTTAGTTCAACTGTCAACTCCTCAACACTAATAAAAAGTGCTCTTTTAACAAAATGTTTTCAAATTAATATCCACTATCAGTTGTTAGAATCTGAAAACCAGAACATGATAATGGTAAGGTGCAGGATGTTTACCATACCTCAGCTCCCCCCATCCATTTTGGATCATCAGGAAATTCAGCACATAGGATATCTTCTGACTGGTTAGTTCCTAATACGTGATAATACAGCTTTTGATGCAGATTAGTGGAGGTCTCAGTGCCTAGTGAAATGCAGATATTTAAACCAGTAAGTTCTCAAAGAAATGCAACAATCATATGAAACCCTTAGAAACTTGTGTATCACTTTGTATATAAAAGAGAAATTCAGAAGAAAGGACTAGGAATGGTTCCAAGCTACAACCATTCCCCTCTAAACAAACACCATCCTACTAAACAAGATTAAACTTCATGCTGGAAACCTATTTAAAAAGTAACCTTTTCCTTTTATTGTTGATATTACCTTCTTCAAATGTGGAGATTCATGATTTCAAGCTTTGCTTTCTAGAAATAAAAGCAAGCAAAGCGAAGAAAACCAAGAATCCCAGCCACCCTCTAATGATGTTTTCATTTCCATTTCACCCAGTGCAGCTAAGGGGAGATTTACTGCTAATTACATTCCTATAAACCTTCATACTTCCATTTGCTGAAAATATAAAAGTGATGTATTTTATAGCACTGCATGAGGTGCCACTTGATTTAATTTTTTTTTTAATTTAATTCTTGCAACATTTTCCAACACTTCAGCTTTTCAACTACAAACAGGAGGTAAAAAAAACCTCAACAAAACAAGGTTGGTGTCTGTCTTGCAAGTCTGTCAAAATTATAGGCTTCAAAAGCAAACACAGAGGCAAAATTAAGGCTCTCTCCAGTTTAATGAAAAGCACATCTCCAGAAGAAACTTTTCAGTAGCTCTGCCTTATAATAAATCTGTTAAATTCCTTCCCCAATGATGCTCCTCTGCAGTTTATTCCACTTTGTGCGGTGCTCCTTGAATTTTGCTAGCATAAACATTTTGTTTTGCTTTGCTGTAAACCACACATGAATTAATCTGGTTGAACAAAAAAACCCTTATGCCTCACATTGCTATTCATCAGGTCAATCTCCCAAAGCAATTTATCTATGCCCACACAAATGCATAAGGGGAAAGATCTAAGTAAGCTTCCACCAGACATCAAATTCTAGCCAACACCACCAACAATATGGAACCTAAGTAAATCATGGCAGAGAAAAAGAAAGGGAGCAACAAACTTTGAGAAAAGGAGGGGCAGGCAGACAACAAGTGACTCACACTAACTGAACATAGGCTTTGGCAATACAAGAAATAATTTGACCTCTAACTGCACAACCAATACAGCCACTTATTTCAATACAGATTTGTAGAGCTAACTGCTGCACCAACTCACTGCAAATGTGATTTTGCTTCCACACAGCATGCAATTAGAATGGTCATACCTACCATCACTTTTCCCATCTTGTTTCGGGTAGCAGTTATAGAACATGCCTCTTCCATCATGGGTCCATGCCATGCAACTGAATTTAACTCTCTCCAGTGTATCTGGGAGATCCTCAGGACCTTCTACTTTCATAAACTTGATAGTAATCCAATCAGAGCCACTAGAACTCAGGCCATATGCAAAGTATTCACCGTCTTCACTGAATGCATAACCTAGGAAATCGGAAACAAACAAAATGAAGAGAGATTAAATTAGGATACTAGTTAAAGAAACTGTTCACCAAACACTAAGAGAAGGTTTATTTTCTATAAACAGTGCAAGACACTACATCTGCTATCACTCGAGATTCACACCACTTTTCCAGTCTCTGTGGACTTCTCAATTAATTCACAGATCCCAGTTTAGGCACAGATACTCAGTAAGTATCCATGTTCAGTAACATAACTTATGCCCAACCAATTATAGTTTGAATCACATTTCTTCTACTGCTCTGAGCTTGGCAGGAAGACCTAGAAAATTAAAATGAACGTAGGTAGAGAACTCGAGTGGAATTTTTAAGAAAGACACAGTACCAAAGAAGCTAACAAAGATGCAAGCTATGTATCTGAAATAGTGTAAATACTACTTTAAAAAATTGAGTCACTGAAAACGAGACCCTTTAAAAACCTGAAAACTGAAGTAACTGGGAAACTTTACCACTAGCATGCAAATGGTTAATTACCAGTATTCTCAGCTAAGACCTGTGATATATATTTCACTTCATCCAAACAATGAGGAATAAAGAGCTTCCATTTTAGCTGATAAAGATCAAATTCCTGCTTGCAAATCAAGTCAAGCAAAGAGACTGAATTATCACAGGCCTGTACAGACCTGAAAGTACAGGTTGCATTTCACAGACATGATAGTTTTGAGAGGCACCACTGTGCCACACCAATATATTCTCTCCCATAAGAATATAAGAGTGGCAAGTCTGATTCGGAACACAATTCCACCTAGTTCCTAGTTCCACAATTCCTCAGGAGTAACCACAATGTGATACCTACACAAGTAAGAACAACCACATAATCATGGAATGGTTTGGTTGGAAGGGATCTTAAAAATCAGCTAGTTCCTACCTTTCTGCTGTAGACAAGGACACCTTCCACTAGACAAAGGCTGCTCAAAGCTCTGTCTAACCTGGTCTTGATCACTTTCAGGTATGGGACATCCACAGCTTCTCTGGGCAACCTGTTCCAGTGCTTCACCACCTTCACAGTAAAGTATTTTTTCATCATATCTAATCTAAACCTATTATTTTTCAGTTTAAAACCATTCTACCCTGTCCTATCACTACATGACCTAGTAAAAAGTCCCCCTCCAGCTTTCTTGTAGGCCCCCTTCAGGTACAGGAAAGCTACTATAGGGTCATCCCACAGCTTTTCCGGGCTGAATAATCCCAACTCTCTCAGCCTTTTGTCATAGGCGAGGTGCTTCAGCCCTCAACATCTTTTCATGGCCCTCTTCTGGACTCCAAACAGGTTCATGTCTTTCCTAGAATAGGGGCCTAGATTTAGATGCAGTGCTCCAGGCAGAGTCTCACAGGAGCCCAGTGGAGGAGCAGAATCCCATCCCTTGCCCTGCTGACCACGCTGCTTTGGATGCAGCCCAGGATTAAATCACTTTCTGGGCTGCAAGCTCACATTACTGGCTCATGTCGAGCCTCTCATCCACCAGGACCCCCAAGTCCTTGTTAGCAAGGATGCTCTCAATCTCTTCATTCCCCAGCCTGTGCTGATACTGTGCAATGCAAGCACAAGAACAAAATGCAGGAATACATGCAAGAACAATGCACGCACACGTAATATTTCCCTCAAATATTTTTATCACCTCCAACCATATTTAGTTTAGCAGACTCTTTTTCCATTCAGTAATTGGCTAATACTCCTGAATGCCTCCCTTCTCCTTGATTATGTCCAGCTTGCTTTTTTCCACCACCACCATCCATTGGTAAGGGGTTCTACAGATTTACTTCTTGCAGCATGAACCATCACCTTCTTCTGCTTGCTTGGGACCTGACTCCCACTGCTTTCATTTGATATTCCCTCATTCTTGAAATAGAAAAATGACTAATCAACCCTTATTCCTTCTCTCCATCCTATTGCATGCCACAAATGATTCTGCAGACCTCTAACATCTTTGCTAAATTGTCCCTTTTCCAAGCTGATTAATCCAGGCACACTCAGTTTTTCCTTTGATTGTTCCTATTGCCCTCCTCCAACCTGTATTTCAGAGCCCCTTTTGAGCTGAGGAGACTGGTGTTGATTTAGTTCTCAATGGTACAGTATAAACTTCTGGGCTGCTAATGTAATGGTGTCTCCTTGTTTTGTTCTCCATTTCATAGAATCACAGAATCATGAAGGTTGGAAAAGACCTCCATGAGTTCAACCTTTGACTGATCACCACCTTGTCAACTAAATCTCAGCACTGAGCGTCACACTGAGTTTTTCTTGAATGCCTCCAGGGAGAAATTTCTTCCTGATTAACAAATTGGCATTTGATGTACTTTTTCGGCTTCTACCAAGAACCAAGTTGACATGTTCATGGAATTATGTGTTACACTTCAAGCATTGTTCCTAAGAGGTCATCATGAGCTCAAGAGTTCACTCCATCCATTCTCCATAAATGAGGTCAGGATTATTTGTCCCCCTTTGTGCACCACTTAATTTATCTGTACAAAGACTTTTGCCTGTTAATTTATTGCCCACTTGAATTATTATTAAGGTCTTCCTGCAACTCTTCAGTCATTCTTCAACCAGGAATAACTTTGTACTGTCACCAAACTCTGCTACCTCATGGCTCACTCCTTTTTCTAGTATGTTCAGCATATGAACACTGCAAATTCTAGATCCTAGCACAGTCTCTCACAGAGCTTTACTGGTGATTTGCACTTGACAGCCCATCAGTTCTTCCTTTCTCTGCCCTTAAATCAATTATTAATCAATACCAGGAGTTCTACCTCTTATTACACAGCTGTTGGTTTTCTAAGTGCCTTTGGAAGGAGACTATGCCGTAAGACTTCTAGAAATACACAGAGATTATATCAATGTAATATACACAGATTAAGGCCATTAAAAAAAAAGCCACATTGATTCTTTTCAGCTAGGTCACTTTTAGAGAAACATTCACTAATTCTGACAGCTGTTTTTATTAACTGTCCTTGAAAAGACTTAGTGACTTTTAGGTCCAAGAGTCTGCTTCTGAAAATGAGCAAGTAGGAGTGTGAAAATTGACAGCTAAGAGAGGTTACAGCCCTAGTGAACACAAACAATTTTGTGATCATATAAGTTAATTATATGTTCCTTCACAGTCTCTTACTTTTAACTTGTTGGCTTGTGTTAAAACTGCAAAATACAATTTTAAGAGAACTAATCAATATAAATACATAAACTTTTTTCCTTGCTATGGACAGCCTTAAGAGGTGCTCATATTTCATTGGAAACCTGTTACAGAGTTGTGAAAAAAGTATTGGTAAACTAAACCAAGTTAATTGTGGATACAATGTAGATTTAGAAGTGTTCTTCTGACACACCATACAAATCCACATAGGGCTATTGCAAATACTTAAGATTAAATTTTCAACTTCTGCTGAAGACTGAGACTTACTCAGCAGGAACTGCTGTCTCACTAACCTCGTAAGGCCACAGTGCCATCATCAGAAAGCTTATTTGGATCAAGAAAAACTTTGGCATCAGCATCCAAGGAATCTTGTACATATAAAACTCGCTGATTCTGGAGCCCGGTATTGTAGAAGTGAAAATACCTAAAAAGAACACAAGAGGGAAAAATTAAATAGGAAGAACTCTGATTTTCAGTTAGGCAAGCACAAAAAACCTTGTATGAAGTTGTCATGAAGTGAATAAAAGACAGATGAATAGGTTAAGGAAACACAAGTTTCACAGCAGAGTAGGAGTCATGGCTAGGATACATCCAAAATACCTTTTAAAAATAAAAGTTGCATTTGCCACAGTGCATTTCAAAGAATTCTAAGTATACTATAAACTCCACATAACTGTCTATGTTAAACTACTCTGGCAGCTGCAGCATTTCTCTGTTACAAGCACTGGCACAGGCTCCCATCCCTTATGTTCTCAGCTTTGTCATTCATACAGCTGCTTTCAATCCATACTAGGTGACAGACTTATGTTCAAATCAAATAGAACCAAAACTGTTTCAATGTCCTTAGAAATGTGTGTTTGAAAAAGAACAGACAATTACAGAGCTGTCTTTAGTGAGTGATACTCTTCACATCCTAAGACACCACAGAGCTCATAGAAATTAACACCCATTTTCATAGAACTTTACTACACAAATACATGACTTAAAAAACCAGACAGCAGTGCCGCCGGGGGAACAGGGAAATTTACAGAGCAACAATCAAATCTAAATATAAATTGATATATTCCCTAAGACTGAAAAGTACTTGGGTACAAACATGGGAACTTGGTCAAGCCAGAAGGGGAAAATATACTCACAAAGGCCTGGCTAACAATAGCAGCTAGTAATACATTTAAGTAATAACAGTAATGTTCAGCAAGTGCAAAACTGAAAGATTAAAAGAAATAGAAGAAAAAGAAAAGTAATTTTCTATTTGATCCACTATTTTCTTGCCAATTTCATCTCTGAAATGCTGGGCAACAAGCTGTGAAGCAAAGGTCAAGCAATCAGACAGACACAGCACCTCCCTGGGCACCCCTCCTTTCTGCAGACCTCTACAGAACACTCTTCAGACACTGACCTTTAGCAGCTATTCTTCATCAGAAAACCAGAGCAGTTAAATTTAAGGATTTCTAAGTGTCATGAGAAGTTCAGAAAATTCTTCAAATAGAATAGTTCCTTACCCCACACCTTACTGACTGTTATTTAACTTGGTAGAGACCTCTTGATCGCCTCACACACCACAACATAGGGCTTTTCTACTGTATTTGTATTATATTTGAACTGCTCAGATTTAAATCCAGCACATGCCAAGAAATAGAGTATCACTCAGAAAGACTAAAAAGATATCTATTAAAGTTGAAGTAAAGTGTCATAAATTACAGGCACATCAAGCTCCTGGCACAAATGTTCTTCCCGAAGGACAGTCAGCTGCATCAAATTAAGAATTTCTATCTGTTAGCAGAGATGGTATTTATCACTGCCAGCCCTTCTGCAATAACAGGCCTTAATACACTGAAGGTAACAACACCCAGACATGTTTGCACTGCACAGGGAGAATGGGTCAGAGAATCCAGAGCAGTCACTGACCAGACCTGGTCACATGCTACATCTGCATGAGCATCACATACAAACTAACAAGCTTTGCCTGACTCACTCAATAAGGCATACTTCCCCACAGGCAGCACTGTCCTAAAAAGCTCACTTAAGGAGGAGCTTAAACCTCACACTTCTATACTCTGTCATGTTGTGCTACATCCATGTCAATTAAAATTCACATTAAATCCACCAACAGCTTGGGCTCACTCCCCACCATGTACCTTCAACAAACCCCATGCAGTACAGAATTTCCCTCCCTTAGTAGTATCAGTGCCTTCCTCACAGCACAGATCACTAAAACAAATCCCTCTCAATATCTGTGTAGAAATCTTAAGGCAACAAGATATCCTCTTTCTCATTATCTGTGGATTATGGTGAACACATATATGACATAGCTGGGTGTCCACTCAACAAGGATAAAACAAATTGAAAATATTGAAAATTATTATCTGTGTTTCCCATAATTAAGAGTGGCTGGTTGTTTGCACTACTTCATTTTCAGCTGCTAAAACAATCTTTAGATGTCACATATATGACATATCTGGGTGTCCACTCAACAAGGATAAAACAAAAATATTGAAAAAGATTATCTGTGTTTCCCATGATTAAGAGTGGCTGGTTGTTTGCATGACTTCGCTTTCAACTGCTAAAACAATCTTTAGATGCAGTTAAGTCCCTTTACTCCCTTTCTCTAGAAGCTTGCTACTGTTTCTAAAAGAAGTCACATTAAATTCAGTAGCAGCTGCAGTCTCCAGATCTTGGGTAAGACATAGAAATACCATTTCTTCAGCTAGCCACAGAATTAAACCAGGGATATAAGTAGGTTAGGCACTGGAATATAGCAGGATTTCTTTGTTTCTAAAAAATCAGATCTTTTTCCATCAGTTGCTTTAAGTCCTCCAAATGATACTTCCCATATACCCTGCAGCTACAGGAGCAGTTTTTCATAAGGGAATTCCTACTGCTTTTCACTGGCTATGACTAAACAAAAAAAAAGCCTACCAGCTGCTCAAAGAATGATCAATGTAGAGCAGGGGTTCTAGCAAATATCTGGAACAGAACACACATGATGGGCTTATGCTGTTTTCAGACAACATGCTTTTACCTATACTGACAGTGACCAAGCCTTTCTGAAAGAAACTCCTTGAAGCTTTACTTTTACAATAATTATTCCAGAAAATCATCTGAGTTCTGATAAACTCATAAATTCTTATAAAATAAAAGACAATAAAATAAGAAGAGTATATGATTGGAAACTGGAGAGAGTGAAGCACCTTGCGCTCTGCATCATGCAACCACACATGTTAACACTGGCTTAGTTTTCTTATGTCGCAACTATAAAAAAATAAATACAAATATAATTTGTTTTCCTAATTAATAGTTGCTTCTGACTTGCTTCACATTCATCACCACCTCCAAAGACATTCCTCACATACCTTTTTCCTTTCTTGAAGTGGCAGCTGTACTTAGGATAATCATAGAGTTCAGTCATTCGTTCCTTGAACAGTGCTCTAACAGGACACTGCTCGAGAAAGGGTACTGTGAGCTTGTTCTGAGCCTCCACAAATGCCTGAAACAAAATAATCAAAAAAAATATGAACTCAAGCAGAAATGCCTATTTTCTACAGAAAACATTTTCAGAAGCAATGCAACAGATGTTTCCCTCATATATGTTATGCAGTGTCACATGTGAGGAATCCTACATGTTTATTTGCATTATGCCACAATTCTTTGATAGGACTCAATTTATATCTTAAATAATGACTCTGTGTGCATATAATGGAGTAACCAGCCAAGAGACAAAACAGTCCTCCTGCCTTTCCCCTTAAAAAACCCAAAACCCCAACAACCAAAGAAACCCTAAACAAAAACCCAAACAAATACACAAGAAGTCCCCAAAACCTAAGGTAAAAACCTCCAAAAGCACACCATGCTTTTAAAAACGCCTAAATTACAAATATTGCCCACAGACTGCACTACCCCAAAACCTAAGGTAAAAACCTCCAAAAGCACACCATGCTTTTAAAAACTCTCACATTCACCTAAATGACAAATATTGCCCACAGAGTGCAGTTTTATTTCAGGAGCTGGAAAGAGCTTTAAGATGACAGAAAACGTCATGTGCATCATCTGTTAATATTAATAACATAACACACAGAATTAGTCCCAGCCAGTATTTTATGATAAAACCAAAGTATTGCTCACAGATCGATTCTTAGGGAAAAAACACTAATCTCTGAAAACTTTGGGAACTCTGGTTTCTATAAAACACTCCAGCTCCTGTCACAAACACTTAAGGACAGTGATCAAAACCATTACCACTCCAGCTGTTTGTTGCATGCATGGAAAACCTGGTGCTCTATTGGTGTTTCATCATCCCTATTTATAGCATGGTACATTAACCTAAAATTAATACCTAAGCATCTTAAGGTGAATCACAGCTGCCAACAAGCAGACGTGCAGACTCTTCTGTCTCTACCATGAAGGTAGGACAGGACACCTTGTAACTCACAGCCAAATGTCGCAGCAGCAGCTGCAGTGTCACCCTCAGACTCCAGCCTCTCACCTCCAGCACAAAATCCTGTCCACTCATCCCTTGCTTACACGGGGCTCTTTGGAAGAAGGTTTGAAAGAGCCTGTTGTTGCTACCTGTCCTGAATCTGTCACAAGGCAATCAGATCAACGCATTGTAACGTCTGAGTTACAACTTCATTGCAGGGCATGACCCACAGAAACAGCAGGGCTACAATTCACACTGCACAACTTGAGCTTCACAGATGTTCAGAAAAGCCAGTGGCTGTACAGGCAGAGTACCTGGCACACACTTACCAGCTGCAATCAGTGTTTAGTCGCGTATTAATTCTTCAGGTGAAGAATTAATATTTGCAAAGCACATCCCAGTGGTAAGTCATGCAGCCTCCATGTTGTATCGCTATAACCGTCCCCCCATCAGATGGTGAAAGAACTTAATGAAATCTACCCAAGAATTGTGTATCTGAATTGCTTTCTCTAAATGGAAACATGTGAATTTCAAAGACCACATACACAAAAATATGGACTGTGGATCCTATACAAATAAATTAACTTCTCCCAGTCCTGTGACATTTTCAGCAAAACAGTGGCTTACAAAAACATGTGTAAGACCATCCAATGTACTGGACAGCCAAAAGCACTTTCCAGTTACTTTCCAGGGAACAGAAACCGGCACACATCTTCGTCTCATCCATCAATAACATGACCAAAATGACAACTTTGCTGCAAGGGTATACTGGAACTGTGTGTTACCTACTTTTAACTGCATAGACACATCTCACCACATCTGCTTTCATTAGTGATATTCAAAGAAGAAACACAGACTTTTCCTTACAAGCATTCACTGCCCAAGAGCATGCTTACAGACTAATTATTACACTCACAACTGTATCAGTCATAATTTTGCTTTTACAGGAACTTAATATATTTTTCTTATTTCCAATTAGTGTACACCAAAGATTCCAAGATTATTTCTAAATGGAATGCCACCGCTGTATGAAAAAGGAGCAGGAATTATAGATTTTTCAAAGAGTTTTGTGGAGAAGAATACAGTCCAGTTTGGAAACTTTCTGTCTCCACACTTTTGAGCATGAAGTTGCACTCATGTTTAAAAAGCAATACATAATTGAAATATTGCTCTAGGTAAAGTACAAGAACATATGTCAGCAGAAACTGTCACAGCAAACAACTCTACCCACCACACTGAGCTAAACAGATGCCCCCCAGGCTACAGGGCAAACAGTAACTGAACACCTTCATGAACCTAGAAAGATTTTTACTGTACCTGTAGATATCTGCATCTGACAATGTATCATAAACCTTGAACAAGGGCAGACTTTGCTAGCAGCAGAAAGTACAGAATAAGGGTCCAAGTAAAGCAACCTCCTATGGCTGTTTTGGAAGATTAGGTAATTTGAAAACCAAAACAATTTTTACAGCATTGTACTACCAGTAGAGATGGTTTAAGGAGGCCAACTATCATTCTAAAACAAGAGTCAAACTAAATTTCATCTAAGAAACACATGCCACAAATTCTTTTCAACCATGCTTTTCTACAACCTATCACCTTTCTACATTCTACTAAGCTACTCTGTCAAGATAATTATTCTACTGACAGTATACTTTCCAAGAAAAAGCCTCAGAATAGCAACTGTTTTAACATGACCAATCTTTGTTATTACTCTGCAAAGCATTTACAGTTCATATTCAGCCAACGGTAGCTCAGGGCAACTCCTAGAAGAGAGCACAAACCTTTCCTAAGTATTACAAAGAAAAATTTATTAGAGTTCTTGTGACTTCCAAGTGCAAAATTTGGAAAATTTATCAAAATGTGAACAAAACACTGGTCTATTATCAAATCCATTTAATTGTAGATTTGAGAGTTTCAGTTCTAGTCCTAATTCAAATATACACACGTTCAGAATAGTACAACCCAACCCCACATGATCCCTTCTTTTTCATCACTTGTCCATCCCTCATGTCTGGAACAAGCTCAGCATTACTGCCTACACTGCCAGTGAGTTAAGGTACTGTACATGACTAACATAGCAGCAAAAGGCTTTGCTGTAGTCGAAAAATGAGCTTATTTCCCACAAAGTATTAAAACAAGCCAAGAAGTTGGAAGTCCAACTAGAGCCAAAACCAAGACAAAGTGAAAGTGTGGTGTTGCAGTTGTGGCCTATGTCACTACCAGAAGTGTTTCACATTTCACAGTGTAGCACATTTCAGCTGTGCCAGGGATGTTTCCCCAGTCTGTCTTAGACGACAATGGACAAACAGCAGCAGACCATGAACTCACACCCTGCACTTCCTTTCCCCAAAGTGAGACAGGAACTTCCCCACCTAACCACAGGTTCGTTTTCATTACATATCTGGAGGAGGGAGTTTGGTTGCTTACACCACTTCCTTTCCCCAAAGTGAGACAGGAACTTTCCCACCTAACCACAGGTTCGTTTTTATTACATTATATACCTTACATATCTGGAGGAGGGAATTTGGTTGCTTACAGCTGCCCTTGACTGGTCCAACCAAGCACACACAGAGAAAAAAAAAGTTAACATTTCTCTTCAGTATGACATCAACACCTTGAACATTCAAACTGGCCAAGAAAAATGGGGGCAAGATAAACATAGGTTTATTTTTAAAAATTCTGTGATCTAAGTTATACCAAGTATTCCACACTTTCATAGAACCATAAAATGGTTTGGGTAGGAAAGGACCTTGAAGATCATTTAGTTCAATGCCCCTACCGTGGGCTGGGACATTTGCCAGTAAACCCATTGCTCAAAGCCCCATTCAACCTTTCTCCCGTTAAAAGACAGGGACGAAATAATGGCATTGCTGCTGGCGCCATGAGTTACCACATGAACTACACCTTTGTTCACTATGTAAGTTTTCAAAACGTATTGGCAGGCTCTTCAAAAGCAGAGTACCAATGCATCTGGTCTATAAAAGAGAAGCATGCGAAAGCAGCCATCCCCATGCAAAGAAAAGGTTACCTTCGTCTCCTCGCTATCGGGATCTTCAAGCCAGCAGTACGGATCGCTGATTTTGCATCCATGGTAATCCGACACCTGAATTTACAAAAGACAGTAATTTTAAAAAAGATATGCACATAAGCAAACTCTATCCATCAAGGAATGATAGTCAGCATAAGGAAGGGCATTTGGAATTTCACAAAAGCATACAGTGCCAAGGAGCAAAGAGAGAACCAACATATTGCTCCCAGGTGAGTTACCAGTATTGCCATTCTTTGGTGATGGCACCACAGCAGCAGAGTAGTTCTCAGAAAAAAAACAGAGAGAACCAGAAAAATGGAGAAATGCACATAAATTCCTTCCACAAGGTAGACTAGTAAGCAAAAAAGAAACCCCATCAATCAGACCAGGACCCTTAAGGTTTTCAAGGCAACTTATGAAACCTGATTACTGGATGTACCCAAAGTACTGGATGTACCCAAAGCCAGTTCCTGGCTACACAGTCTCTGGTTTAGCCCTCCCTACTACTGTTGCCCACAAATGTGTGCATTATGTGTATATATATATACACATAAATCGTAATTCAAAAAATCAAAAGCCTACCCCAAAACAAAGAACAAAACATAAACTACAAAAGATTAATCCACGTGGTTGAATTTACCTGCTTCCTTCCTCCAGTAGATAAGAAAAGACTAGATACCGGTTATTAGGGCTTGCACAGTTCAGCCTTACAGTCAACTAGGAAAGTAAATACTTCAGGATTTTTTCCAGCTTTGGCTCATACCGGCAAACAGTTTGGTTTAAATGCAATGAAAATCCTTCCTGGCCGGTGCACAGTGCTTTGAGAAAGGGAAAGAAAATCGAACCCATTTTGGCCAAACTTACACTGTAATCCCTTGTGTATCCAGACCCGGTGGAAACACAGGGAGATGAGACTATGTTACAGATGTGCCATCCTATATAAATAGACTATTTGTTCCTCTGCTGACGCTGCTGCAGCCCGGGCGGAGGCCTGGGATTCCCTGACACCGGTACCGGAGCTCCGGGAAGCGCCGTGCGGCCGCTGCTCCCGCACCGCCGCCCGCCCCGGACCGGCTCCCGGCCCCGCCGGCCCCGCACGGGCGGGACGTGCCCGGAGGCACCGGCGCAAGGGCCCGAATCCCGCCCGAACAAGCCCCTGGCAGCCGCCGCGGCCCGCGGGCGTGACAAACCCGAGGCTCCGCACGGAGCACGCCGGGCGTTCCGCGGCCGCAGCCGAACAAAGCCCCCAGAGCCGAGGCGGCGCTCCCGCCCCGAGGCAGCCCCGCGGGGCATGGCGAGCCGGGTGCCCCGCGCCCGGGCCCGGCGGCCGCCGCACGCCGGCTGCTGTCCCAGCCCGCGCCCTACTCACGGCGGTCTCGTCGCGGTACACCTCGGGGTACTGGAAGGCCGGCATGGCGGGCTGCGGCGGAGAGGGCCGGGAAGCAGAGGAGGCGGAGGAGGAAGAGGAGGAGGAGGAGGCGAGGCGCGGAGGCGGCCGCGGCGCTGGGGCCGTGTTTTGGGTCGCGGCGGCAGCAGCCGGCAGCAGGCGCGCAGCGCGGCACAGGCGCAGCGCCGCAGCCGCCATACGGCCGCCCCCTGGCAGCACAGCGCCAGCGCCCCCTGCCGGCTCCCGCCGCAGCGCGCCGGGCGCCATGGCGGCGGCTGAGGAGCCGGCCCTGCCCTTGCGGCCCCGCCGCCCTTGGTCTCTGCTCCCCGCTCCCGCTCACCGTGCTCCGGCATGGCTGTGTACCCGGCTCCACCCGGGTTTCATCCCTCTTATAGTACACGTTTACCAAAAAATAAAATCGCAGATTGTCATTGTTTTCCCGCTCGGCTCCTCAGCCTTGGCACGCGGTGAGGGAAGAGGCTCGGGGCCGGCTTGCAAAGGTGCCCTCTGCGCTGGCCAGAAATCAGAGCTCATTCCTCGGTGGGGTTGATTCTTCGATTTTGATTGTGTGACTCAGGCAGCTCAAAGCCAGGTCACAGAATCACAGAATCGATTACATTGGAAAAGACTTCTGAGATCCTCACCTGTGACAGAACTCTACCTTGTCAAGTACACCATGGCAGTAAGTGCCATGTCCAGTCTTTCCTTAAAAACTTTAAGAATAGTGACTCCACCACCTCTCTAGGCAGCCCATTCTGATGCCTAATCACCCCTTCTGGGAAGAAATTCCTCCTGATGTCCAACCTAAGCCTACTTCAGTGCAGCTTAAGACTGAGTCCTCTTCTTCTGTCACAGGCTGCCTGGGAGAAGAGACCAACCCTTATCCAGCTAGAACCTCCTTTCGGGGAGTTGTAAAGAGCCATAAGGTCACCCCTGAGCCTTCTCCAGGCTAAACCTGGCTTGGTCCACTCAAACCTCTAGTGCATTTCCATTGAACATACATCTGCAAGTTTCCAGCGAGTCCCCTTTGCCCTAACAGTGAAGGACAAGTTGGCCACCTGGTCCCAGTGGAGATGGCCACTCCAGAACACCAGCCCCGCTGGTCATGGTGTGTAGTTCCATGCCAGCCCCCGCTCTGGCCTGTGCAGCTGATCTAGATGAAAGGGCACCCAGTAAAGGTGTTTCAAGTGGATGACTTCAGGCTCATGCATGGATATTTATTTTACAATAGGATTTCCTGGGTCAGAAAACATGCAAACATTTTTCTTCCTGGGATAGACCAGGTGTACTCCTCCTTCACAGTGCAGGAGACAGGAGGTGGTTTGGCAGCATGGCTGAATTGCTTTTCTTCCAAATAAAGCTGCTGCCCACAGCCTTTGCCAAGCTGTTCTGTCAGCCTGGGGAGGACTTCACTGCAGCTCTTCATCCAGGGTAAACTCATGTGTATGTGTGGTTAATGGCACCAGCTGGAGACATGGAGGTTCGTGTGTGACCTTTAAATGTCTGGTAAACCCAAAGTTCGCTCATGGTTGCTAATAAAGTAACCACCTGGGATGACAATGACCTAAAACATTTTGGAAATGGCATCAAACCTTTACAGTTACCAGCTCAGAACTGTGTCTTGATTGCCTTCTCTTAATGGAGTTACCATCTCTAATTGGACATCCTGTGTAGAGGCTGAGGGTTGTGTCCATATGAAATATGCCAGCCCTGTAATGGTCACTGTTACGTAGTGACATAACCGTGCTCATCATCTTTGCTTACATCCTAAACAACAGCTGTGTGACTTCTTTCCTCTCATCCCTTCTCTTTAGGTCATTTTTCCTTATTACCTTGTTTGTTTGTTTCTTCTCCCTTTGCAAGGCAGCAGGACAGCTGCTGTCTATGACTCCACCTTTTGTTCTGGAGCTCAAGGACATGCCACCAGCAAGGAGATTGATGGCAATGCCTTGACATGCCCGATGCTGATAAAAGCTTGCTAATTGTCTGAGCAGCTTGCTTAGGTAGATACCGGCAAGCCAAGGCTGTTTCTGTCTAAAGCTTCCCAGACAGAATTGTATATGCGCACAAATTTGCATGATGGGGAGAATTATTAGCTCAATTAGCTCAATATTAGTCAAGTGTTCTGCTTGCCAGTGTGTAACACAGACAAGTTGTATGTCCACAGTTTGTCTGGGAGTTTTGGGCAGCTTACTGCAAATTTATTTTGTAGACAGTGGAGGCCGTGCATTTGATTCTGATCTGCAGTTTGCCTCGTGAAAATGTGTTTTTCAGCCTGAAGGTATTGTCCGGGGTGAATGTATTTACGTTTGTCCAGAATGCCTGACTGTTAGCAGCTCGAGCACGGGTATCTGTCGTGTATCTGACTGAACAGCCCTACATCTCAGTATCCGGGGCATTTCCACGTCTCCGAAGATCAGCTTCGTGCTGTAAAAGCAGCCAGTCTGAGCTGCAGTGGGAGTTTTGGGCAGCTGTGCTTCTTGCACACAGCTGGAGCTCCCTGAGCTGGCGGGAGAGGGCAGCCTGGCCACACGGGCGCTCCGCGGCTCCACACGGCAGCGCCCGGAGTTCCTCAGGCTCCAGCGGCGCTCTCAGAGCAGGGCAGGGTCATTCCTGAAGGGGCTGGCAAGCATCCAGTAAGCACAGCAATTATCCATCACGATACCTTCCAATTCATCCTGTATCCAGGATGAAGGTGGGAATATACAAAAAAAACCCCAACAATACAAACAAAACAAAACAAAACAAAAACAAAAACAACAACAAAAAAAACCCCCAAAAATAAAAAACAAACAAGTGCACAGCGGTCCAGGGTAAGGTCTTTGGACCCGTAATTTTGCAAGCAGTAATTTCCTTTCAAATACGAGCACCAGGGAGTGAAAGTGAATTTTCTCTGTACTGTAAACTTCTCCCTTGTTTTTTGTGGGGGCAGTGGGGGGAGAAGGAAGTGAACAACAGCAGAAGGAGCAAATCTATACTGTTGGATCTTTTCTTATCAGGAAAGCACATTCACATAGTGTCTAAAACACTGCACAAAACATATCTTTCTTACCAGACACCATGTACGCCCTGTACAAATGAAAGAGAGTGCAGTGTGCAGTCTGATAACAGAAATCCTTACAATGAAAGGTGTAGCACTCTTCTGCCTTTTTTGATATTTGCCTTGCTTGGTTAACACAGAATTGAAAGTTATTCACATTAGGACTGTGCTATGACTGAAAATTTGAAACCTATCTTAATTGTTTGTATTGTGGCAGAAAGTAAATTTCTACCAAAATTTTACCTTTTCTTGGGCCTAACCAACACTAACAGAGTTCAGTTTTGATATTTTGATGTGTTTTGAAGATAAATCACTGAGTAAGCAAAATTTTATCTTCCCATATATAAAATAAAAAGTTTGAAAATCTCTTAGTAGCGTTTGTCATCTTATCACACTCCCATGTTAGCATGATTCTGATCATTTGCAAAACAGATACTGGTCTCTGCTGATATTAATTATAATTCTGCTGATCATCCAGTCATTAGCAAATCTCTTTCAGCTTAGTCAGCATCTCCACAATGACTCACTGCAAGTAGTATATTGACTCAGTAGGAAGTGAACTCATCGTCTTGGTCAGGGGAGATCTGACAAAAAATCTAGCAGCAAATTTTGTTTTTACCTTTCCTTGTAGCCTTTTCCCCAACCTCACTCGCATTATGACTTACCAATAACTGGAAACTTTTCTGTTATAGAATGAAGACACGTCTGTACTTTTACTCCTGTTTTCTATACATGTTTTTTATTTCATTTACTTAATTGTGTGACATCAGTACATCAGTTCTGCTCTTCAGACGTTTACCAACAGGTGTCAGCAGAACCTCAGTCTTGTGCTACGGTGAGCGTGTGCTGAGGTGTACGCATAACTCCAGTTTCGGGGGAATGTGACTCTCAAACTGTCTGCCCTGATGGGTTTCTATTTTGGAAGCACTGACTCAAGAGCCTAAGTCCTGTTGATTTTCAGTGATCCTTTGATTCCTAAATTATGTTCATCTAGCCTACACATTAATTATAATCCTTTTGTACTGTTTATAGGTAATTAAAGGATTGCTCATTTTTGATCTGATTTATGAAGTGGCTTACATAATAAAATACGGTTTTATTATCTCAGTCACAGAAACTTCTACATGGCACAGGTCTGATCAACATTTGAAAGTGCTATCAAGCAAAACAATAGTTCACTGTGGCAAACTTCTCTGTATGCCGTGGGACAGGATGGGTTCATTGAAGTCAGTGTGGCACTGCAGAATCCTCCTCTGGCTTGTCCTCGGTATGTGCATTGGTGAGCATACATGTGCTTACACTGCCATGAAGTCAGTTCACTGATGTAGTGATGTCCACAAAGCATTAGCATGGCATTGCAATTACAAAGTAGTATTAAAAGGTATTTCATCAGGTGGGCAATCTAAACCAACATATCTAAACTGTTATAGGAGGATGAACACAGAGATCATAATATAAGTACACCCAACCCAAAAGCACTTTTCTGTGAAGGAACATTTTCAGACAGATGAAAGTTAAGGTGTTTGAGGTTCACCTTTTCCATGTGCAGTGACCTGAGGTGAAGAGCGAACAAAATTCTAATTGTAGACAAGACTGATGACTCTTTATTATTATTATTAAATTTTAACATGAAAAGAAAGATTTGCCAAAAACCTGAGATCACATAGTACATCTGTGCCCTTGTGTCCCTAGGTAGACAGTCAATACTCAGGTCTCACTGCATGTGGTGTGCTTGGGTTGCACAATAAGTTTTCACAGAGACCTTCAGTGTTTGCAAGGTTTGTAGGTCTGGTGCCTACTTAGGCACCAAATCACCGTGTTCCTGATACTTAGATTATACTTACTTCAGCATTTCTGGAAATGAATCCTAATTTTATACAATTTGGCTGGGACTCATGGCTCAGGTATTTTGCCAAGTTCTTCTTGAGAAGGCTCTTGCAGAAGAAAAGTTAGAAGGAGTTGAACTTTTCTTGCTACACAGTACTTTATTGCCACACAGGGGAGAAGGGTATGACATAAAGTCCAACAAAGTCAATAGAAGGTTTTGTGTCTACTTTTTCCCCACACTTATTTCACTGAATCTTGAACCATCCCTTCCTCCACCTCCTCCCACCAAACATCACTCTGAAAACAAAATTTTTACAAATATAATTTTCTATCTAGAGAAGTGTTCATTCTTTTGTGTGGAAAGGTAGCAAATCCATATTAGGATTTTTTAAAATGGAAATATAAGTGTTAATTTTTAGTGTTTGCTTTTGCCTTTCCAAGATATCTTTTGTTTTTGTTATTATTGTATGCTGCACAAACACCTTATATGCTAACTCCTGCCTTCAGTGTCAAAAGCAGCTAAGATAATCTTTATATAGAAAAGGATGACAGTATAAATAATCCTTACGTGGCAGTATCTGAAAATTGAGATAAATATGAATTGGAAGAAGGCTTTTCATTCTTTTCCATTCTGAAAATGTAAGGATAAGAATTTTCTTGCTTTGGATGAAATCTTCTGCCTATTGAAGTCAAAGGAAGTTTTGTCACTAATTTCAAGAGTGTAGGAATGTCACCCCTAATCTTGGCAGTGAGCAAACCAGTAAGCAGCTTCCTGTTAACAGATTATGACACGATGACAGAATGTTAAATACACTAAACATAGGGAATTGGATAGATTTTTCTTGGAAAGGAAAACAGTTTTAGCTCTTTTTAAAAGACTCCACATCTAGAAATATCTTTTTCTGCAGTCATCATCTACCCATATTTAATATGTTTAGAATGTATGCGTTCAAATGCTTTAGAAATAAAGCTTTCTGTTATGCCTCAGAAAACATTTGGTTTAGGTTATAAAAATATAGAAACTATAGATCCTTGCAGAAAGTATAAACTTTGGAGTCAGAGCACCAGAAATGTGCTTCCAAGAGGGACTTGCACATGACTTTGAAAGGAACCTTTCAATACTTGAGAAAGAAAGAAAATGATATGTAATTCAGTGATCACCAAATCTGAAATCCAAACTAAATTGAACACCGTGCAAGATTAACCCACAAAGCAGTGCTTTAGCCACCTGTATAGCAAGTCATTTAAAATATTACCTCTACAATTCCACAATGAAGGTAAAAATAAGAAGAATGAATAAAATCTGATTCCAGAATTGCTTTTTTAAGCAAGGCACCTTATTTCAGTAGATGCTAAATAATCATAATAATTATAATTCACTTTTTAAACATCTAGGGATAACTTTAGACTCTTCTCTGAAGCAGTGTGAGTCAAACCTAGTCCTTAAACTGAATAACACATTCCAAAGATGCTGAATATCAAATCTCTGTATTTCTAGTATTGCAGATTCTGTGCAATTCAGATGTGGACCAGGGCATCACTGTGCCATTTTCCATATGGGGCCAGGTGGTAGAGATGCTCCATGCATTTATGATCTACTACTTTCAATCAAAGTGAAGAACACAAGACAACAGATAGCTTGCCATTCAGAGACACGGAGAAAAATAATGTGATGTTACAGGTCTTGCAACATGCAATCTGGTGTTTTGTAGACTGTGAAAAAGGAAAGCTCCCTGGCAAAGGCTGAAGGTGCATAATGACAACATTCTGTATGTTTTTACAGAGAGCTTCACCTTGACTAGCAGAGCAATGTTGAAAGAGGTCATTAATGCTGTGAAAGGTTCCTGAATGTGTGATGACAGATGGTGCCACAGGTTGTCCAAGATGGCAGCATGGCTGCTGTCTGTATGCAGGAGAATTGTGTTGTGCTTGATGTCGGGAGAGTGGATGGGAACATGGGAGGAGAGGGGAAGCCTGCTTACAGCTGTGGGCATGGAGGAATGAGCAGGAAACAGGCCCCGTCCAAATCAGGGAGAAGCATCTTGTGGTGAAAGGATGAAAGCTGGACTGGTAATTTTAGCTGTGTGGAAATATGAGAAAGGTCAAAGCTTTGAAGTTTTTTTGTGTATCAAAATTTACAGAGGGCCTCAAGAGTCCTAGACTGAAGGTGCTGGACAAGCTCAAGGGCCAAGGAACAGAACAGCCAGTGATGTTAACCACAGTGACTGAAAACAGCAGTAGCAAGGAGAGCGTAGAAGACAGATTAAGAGCTCTGGCGAGCCATACTGAGCTTGAGCCGATGGCGAGACATTCAGAGAGAAGCAGACTGAGCTTTGGGCTTGGAGCAGACGGCTGGATTTGAGTCATCAGTGTGAGCAGTTGGTACAGACAACCTTCCCCAGAGGGGAGGTGCCCTTTCCAGTGGGAGGAGGGAAGCCAACCAAGGCCAGAGCCCTCTGGAGCTCACAGAAAGCTGGAGAAAAATGAGGGCATGTTATTCTCCTGCTCCAATATATGATTTGTTGACAAGAAAAGCTTTTACTAACTAATTTCAAACCATATCACCAAAACTTTTCAGGAGATCCATCCTGATGTAGTGTGAGGCTGGTACAGAAGCCCTATGTGATTTATTCAGTAAATAGTCACTTTTATAGAAGAATTTGAAGTATTTCAAGTTACAATATTACTGAAAATTAATGTATTTCATGAATTCTGCTATTTCCTTCTCTTGGAGAATTGTGTAGGAATTTCAATGATCCAGTGTGTATTAGAACAAGTTAAACATTTTTCTTCATCTGGAAATTTTAATTCAATTTTTGCAAACTTTTTTTTTTTTAAGGTTTTTTATCCCTATGGTTTCAAATTCTGACAAAATGTGAAGGAGGAGAAATTGAGAGAGATTTCATGGAAATAAATTCCTCTTCTGAATATTTTTATTAGATGTTCTCCCTTTGCATTCAGTCTAGACAGAGAAGATTTTTTCAGTGCCTGAAACAGGTTCCTGAGTACAGCCAGAAAACATGGAGCAAATCAGAGAAATTGCAGAAATAAGTATGACACATTTGAGTACAAAAAAATCCACAAAAAATTCCTCACAAACTTCACTCTAATTCATTGTATCTAATTAATCTAATTTAGTTTTGCTTCTTGGCAGGTCTCCTGTTCTAAACTCTGCACATGCCTGAGAGTCATCAAAATGCACAGGACAGGGCTAAGGTAAAACAAGGCCTCTGCCCTATAATTTCATAAACCAACTATTCCAAAGCACTGCTGAAATTACCCAGGTCAGAAGAGCCCTTTATGAATCTTGAGAAAAAAAATTTAAACAAGCATTTGTACTAAATAACAGTGGTGTTATTTAGCTCCCCTTCTCCCCTGTCCTCTCATATGTAGTGGGATTGTGATATCAATATTCTTCCCCCATTTCTGATATTTCACTTCTGTAGAACCAACAGACAACTGCTACAGGTTATTTGATCCTTTACAAAAATTATTTAATTATCTACAGTTAAATATTCTAGAGGAAATAATAGTACTTGGGAAAGAAACCTAAATGAGAGAAAAGCAAGAATTAAAGACTAGGACACCACATGTTCTGCAAGAAGGGTCTTGCTTGCCTGGTAGACTTTCTTTGATCTCTAATTATGTTAGATGTTATGTTGTTGATGTTAGTGCTGTAAATAATTACTCTGAATTCACTAATTAAGTCTTTTAATATTATTCATTCCCTCCTACCAAAACTTACTTTAGTAATTAAAAACATCATGGTAATTTATTCTGACCGTATGACTATTTTGTCAGTTATTTATTTAAATAATTTTATTTTATTACAACCTCACAAAAAATTCATCCTCATCATTTAATTAAATGATGTATGTGAAAAGCCAAGAGGTATTTGGAGTTAGGCTGTGTTTGTTCACTTCATTTATGCGCTTACTCTTGCAAACTTCAGGGTATTTACAAAGGTATAAAGGGTAACAGTTGTTACCACACCAAGTAAAACTTGCAAAATATCTCCGTTTGCTTCATGATAAGCATGTTATCTAAATCTTGTAAGCACTAAAGAGATCAGAGAAAGAAATGTACCTTTCTCTTGTGTAATGCTACCTGGATTTTCTTTTTGTCTCGTGGGAGACTGGCATGTTGCTGTAAACCAGCCTTCTTAATCACTTGTGCACTCACTGCCCTTTTACTGATACCACTCACATGGAGAAAGACACATTTCTACACAGCTCTTAGGATTTCTCTTTTACCAGAGCTAACTGAAAGTGGCTGCCTACATAAAATTGTTGCTCACACTGGCAGCTCTGAGCTGGAGGGTTTCAGCCAAAGACACATTGGAGCATCAGACAGACTTGCTCCAAGACTCAAACCTTTGGAAAAAGCACATTCAATTTAGTAACCATGCCCCTACACCTATTAAACTGAATTTGTCTTCTAGTTTCAGGTTAATAAACCTAACAGCCTCATTTCCTGGAGGGTGCTGAAAATAAATTCAGCCAGACCCCTTGTTCCAGGGTGTGGAAAAGTTGGCAAGCAGTGTTCTCCAAGGAAAATCATACAGAACAAGTCCCTTGTTTGGAAACACAGGGCAGTCTTCCTTTTTCTTTTTGCAGAGCACAGAGTTGAAATCATGGTTGTCTGATTTAACCCCTTTTTATTCCCTGGAAGCAGCCTGATATGCAAAATGAACACTGTGCCAACCACTGGACTGGAGCAGGTGGCTTGCCTGCTGAGCCATCTATTCCTACAGCCCACTGTAGCCAGGGGAGGTCAACTCAACTCCCCCTGATTTGGTTCTCTTAACTTCTCCTTTTTAGGATGAGTTCTCACCAGTGAAGAGAGGTACTCAGTGATCAGACAGAGCATTGCATCTGAGCCTGTCACTTCACAAATCACATTAAAAAAAGATTTATCTGTGTCTTCCCCACTGCCATTCAACCCCTCCAATCCCCCTCATAATCTGTCCCTGAATGGGCGAGATCAGGGTTGGAAGGAAAACAAGGAAATTAGGAGAGTCTTGATTGCCCAGCTCCCTAGGATCTGCCTTAGAAACCACTTCAACCAGCTCATGGCTCATAGCTGCACTAGTCAAATTGTTGGGATCATGGTTATAGGCAGGTCTTCCATGGAACTTCATGCTTCTGTCATTCCACCATGTCCTCCTTTCCTCAAGTACATCAAAGGACGTCTTCACCATATGTAAGCAGAAATCTTATGTTACCTTATGCTTTGTTGATTAAACTACTTGAAGACCCCACCTGGTCTAAGAAAATGAAATTCTGGAATGGCACCACTGGAGGATCATCAGCAGGTCTGTGATCCAGCTTGCACCTACAAAGCAGGTGATGAGTAACTAGCAGGACTGAACATATAACCACGTTTCTGGCCCATATACCTAAACCTTTCTGCTAACATCCAACTTAACTATCAGTGGAGACATCTTGCATTGTTTTTCTACAAATCTTGCAGAACACAATGCTGTCCAAAAGCGTGCTCTGGAAGCTCATTTACCAGTATACACTATGCTGTCTGGTGTGGTAAAAAAAATGCTCAGTCCAATGAAGTCAGGTCCCCTCCTCCTTTCCCCTGCCCTTGCATACCTGCACACTCAGCACTTCCCTCACATTAAGCATGATCTGCCTCTAGGTTTGCTTATCACAGTCTCAAGAGTAAGTACTATGCAAAGTTAAAATCTGTTGAGCACAAGGGCATTTGACCCTGACCACAACCTGCTGTTCCTTTAACAAACAATTAAGACATTCCATGTGTGACTAAATTTGAAAGCAAACCCAAGAATTAACCAGCTTGTTTTAAATAGGGATATAAATAAGAACCAGCCCAGCCATTGCCTAAGAGATAAGCCAAAACTTTGGGGTTCAATAAAAGTTCAGTCACTTCTGAAGGCTGAATATTTATTTAGGGAACAGGGTCATAATTTAGGGAAAGGGTCTTTATTTAGGGATTCTAGGGAACACAATGTCTCCCTGAATCTCATTTCTATTTGAGTAAGTTCCTCTGAGTATGGATGATGCTAAAGGAAAATAACAAAGCCAAATCCAATCTTGCCTAGCACAAAAAGTATTTATGTAGGACTTCTAATTCTAGTGTGAAGTAGCAACAAACAATACAGTCACAAAGGTATCTGCATAACTCTGCATATTATGTCTATCTCATGGCTTGTAAGAAGAGAATGCAGCAAAAAAAAAATCTGCATTTAAATCAGGTTTGTCATAGAAGCTTAGCTGGAATAATACAGATTAGCTTTTAAAAATATGCTAACAAAAAAACCTGAAATCTTAAAATTAGTGGGACCTTGTTTGATCAATTTCATTAGAATGGCAAATACCATTTCTTATATGAAATGGTGTATCAAATCCGTAAATAAGCTAATTGAAAAACATCTAATTTTTGATATGGTTATGTGTTATATATGTATTATATGGATCATATAACTTAGAAAACCTGAAATAGTTTTAATGCTCTATCTAGGTAAAAAATGCTAGAATAAAACTGCATGTATCAGGAGAATTTTAAAGTAGCTTTTTAGTATGAAAATTTTCTCTGTGGCAGAAAAATAGATGCAAGAGAACTTTGGTTCTGCTTAATAGTGTGAAGGGAAAATCAGTAATTAATTATGAGATCATGGAAAGTGACTATATCCACACATTTTTCGAGGTGATATGGAGTGCAGAGGGTTCGTTTTTCAGTGTTTGTAGAGTGAAGATTACACATTAACCACTAACCTAACTGATAACTCCATGGACAGAGTCCGTTCTTCTATGTAACATGGCCTCACTTGTCCCATGCATGATGTTTTATGAGAGCTCTAAAACTTATGCTTGCACTGTTTTCTTGCAAATTGTTTTCCATGCAGGTCGAAAGAGACTTTCCTAAAGGGTTCAGCAAAACATCTGAGGATTTTCATGTAGATAAAATGAAACCTTACATGAAAACTATTACAAGGAGAAGTTTTACTTCAGAATACGAGTGATCAATTATTCCTGTTACTGTTGAATTTGGAAGAGCATTGCTGTTTGTCTAAGAATTGCACACAACAGCCTATCACTGCAGTGTAAAGCTTAAATGCTTGAAAGTATTTAAGTACCTAAGAAGTATTATGATTTCAAAGATACTGGGTACATGAGCATCTTTGAAATCTTAGTACCTTCTACGTAAAAATCAAGGGCGTTGGCAAGGTCAAGGAGTTTTTTGTGATGCTTCTGACACTTCTTTTTGTGAGAGACTTTCTCTCAGTAGCAGAGAAATTGTTAATATGTCTGAAGTTGATGGTTTAATATTCTGTTATTAGCAGAGAAAGGTAAGCACACTGTTATAGCAATTAGTACAATGTTAAGATTTGTTTTGAAAAGAAGGAAGTTTCCATACAATATTTTAAAGAGATGTTTCATGGCAGTATCAGATGAAAGTCAAAAGATCCATGTTCTGTTAAACACAGGAAAATATATAAGCACATAATGGTGTTATTATCTTCCTAATTAAAATCTTTGGTGTCTCATGCTACAATTGAACTAAAATTATGTAGCCATTATGGTAAGTTAACACTTAGATACAACACAGTGGTATCAATACTGAATTTTATCACCCTGTAGATCCTTTGTGATAGTTTTTTCTTTCAACCTGATGTAAATAAAGTGAACACATACCACTCATTAACTAGTACATATTTCTCTGTATGCATTTTTAGCATTAACAAAACATTAATTTTCAACCACATAATTTTTTATGTCTCTTTTTTCACAGGCATGCTACGAAAGCATTTCAGTCACCATGACGCTGAGGTTTTCTATTATTGGTAAAAAGAAATTATGGGTATTTTGTTGAGATCAAAAGGATTCAGAGCATTTCAATGTCTGTATTTCCAAGATGAAAATTTCACTGAATATTTTGACTCACCCATTTGCTCCTGTTTCACCATCCTAATCCATTTTCATTACATGGCACATTTTATTAATCATACATTTAATATGTGCCTACTATTTCAAATCAACTAACTAATGCTGTGATATTTCAGCAGGTTTTTCAAAGCAAATCAGCCCAAATAATTTGATTGCTTCCCCCCAAATTTCTGCCTTTCCAAGAAATTTCAAATTAACAGCTTTTCCACCATAAAAAAACTAAATATCAAAATGTAAAGAAAAACTTGTCTTAAAAAAAGTTTTCTTTTAAAACTAGCAATGGTAATTTTCATTTGGAGTAATTTAAAAGTGCATTTCTTCTCTGTAACATACAACCAATAGATTAAGTTTTCACTCAGCTGTGGCAATAACTGCCTTTTTGAAAGGCCTCAAACCCAAAAATTTTTAGAATGTTTTAATTAACTTCAGAGAAATAATGCATTTTTGATTTTCTGAAAACTCACATTAAAAGGCAAATAGTACTTTCTTGTTTGATTTATGTCTCTTTTGAGGAGCTTCTTAAAGATCAGAAAGTTTAGAGGTCAATGAGATGATCTGACCCTTAGTATGTGAACCCCTAATTATTCCAAAAGACTGAGGCACTGGGGATCTGGGATCTTCATTATTCTCCAAAATGCAGTGTTTCCACTGAGCTCTGTTGAGAGATCCCTTTCCTCAATCAGCTCTTTGCCTGCCCAGCAATTCTATACTTTACATTCTTGTTTTGCAGATAACACAAAATCTGTCAAATGAGATATATACTGATCTTTCTTATCATATTGTTTTACACAAAAGATGCAGTGCATGGTATACAATTCTAAAATAGCACCAGAAACTATTATATTCTGCTCTATTATATTCCAAAAGTGAGCCTGTCTGAAGTCCACAGATGCTGGCAAACTCTTTTGAAAACCTTCAGGAGCTTGATCCAAAGCCAGCTCAAGCTAATGAGACATTTTCCACTGACTTAAAAGTGTCAGAGTGCAATACATGTTATGAGTTACAAAGAAATGGGTGCATTTTACTTTCAGGCTCTTTAGAGTGTTGCGGTGTGGAGTATTTTTAAACAATCAGTTTAAAGGCTAGCTCCAAAATCCACTGGACTCAGAAGGCTGAATCAAGCTGAAAATTCTGTTCTCTGAGTATTAATATTTCACTAAGGCAAAATTCAACTCATAAATGCACCCATCATTTACCCAGCTGACTAGATCCTTCCTTGTCCTGGTTTGCCCTTCTATTGAATATAAGCTGAATGGTGCCCATGTTTGCAGTGGGGCAATTTATTCATAGTGAGATTTAATGACCTGTGCTCGTGAGCTGTAATGATAAATGATACAATAATGCAAATGTTTCAGGCTCTAGACCCCCCCTTTTCTTTGGGTCTTCTATGAACAAAATAAAAAGTATTTTCTGACCCATACCCTGAGAGATGCCCTTTTTTAAAAGGAATTTTATATAGCACACATGAACTCAGTTAAAATGAGTAAGAACTGGGGAATTCATTCAGTAAAAATAATGACTGGCAAGGAGTGAGCTCCAGCTAGGAGTTCTGCATGAGTTAAATATGATATTTTACTTCTTCACTACTATACACCTCAGTGAAATGGGTTAGGCTTATTATAAAGAAACAGCCCAATTTTTGTCTTTCACCTGTTTTTTACTGCAGGTTCCTGTCTTTTAACTTTGATTTGTATAGCTGCACTGTCTGCTGTGTGCTGGTGTCCCCACAGGACCCTTTGTTTCCAACCTTTGAAAACATTCAAAACAAACAAGACCCTTTCTCTTCCCATGGATAGAACACATAATATTAATGGTTATCTACCTGTGATAAGCAGAGCAGTATCATTTTACATGACTTGAAAGGGTCATCCATATCGTCAAGCACAATTAACTTGTCTTACTCTCACAAAATGGGCTGGGGGAAGTAACTAAGAGGCCATGCTTCTTCACATACCTGGAAAACAGTTCCAGGACAAGGAGACACCCAAAAGACGCAAAAAGATCCTAAACAACAAGCACAGGAGGCTTTCTATTGAGAAAAGAAGCTGTATTGCACCTTTTTGATGTGCTACTCTCTATTTGTGGTGCCTGTGTGCGTATTTACTGAGGGGAGCAGTTCTACACAAGTTTGAACAAGCCAAGCTGCAGAATTTAACTTCCTGCTTATCCCACTTTTAAAGAAAGCAGACTCTTTGCAACATTTCTGGAAAATGGAGTGAAAGTTGTTTTGAGGCTATATCCAGACTTCAATAAAAAGTGTTCTGAAATGTCACAGAACTTGCACTGTTTCTCTGTTCAGGTTTTGGGTTGCAGCCTACCTAGATCAGAAGAGCAAACTAAGAATGAGTGGTAACTCCAGCTCTCTGAAGGAGGCTTTCACACCCTACGGTACCTTTCAATTCTCAAAACTAATGTGAAAGATTTTGTTTAGAGGAGAAAATGTCCAAGTAACCACTGTGTGGAGAACAATATTTGTAATTCAGCATGTGAGCATATCCCCTCTGAGTCAGCACTGAATCAGTGTCCCAGCTGATGTTTAGAGCAGTGCCATACTGTTTAATTCAGATGTAATGATGTTGACCACTTGGGCTGTGGAGAATGGCATAGCAGTTGTCACAATAACAGAGCTATTAAATGCATGACGTGACCAAATGCCATATCAAAGTACTGTTCTGGCCACATACATTATTCCTGCAATTAAATTAAATGTATTTCACTTCCTGTCTTAAATAACTGGGTAGTACTGCTGCCAACAAGGTGCTGACTTTCAACAGAAGAATGATTGACTCTCAATAGCGAATAGTCCTTTATCCTCTAGAGTTTTTTCCTACAATGCTTTAGAGGATCCTTTAGGAGAAAGTCACTGGTAAATCCACATTTTTTCTTTATTAATGAAATCACAAGTTTGAATCGGCCATTTTCTTTTCACTACTAATGAAAAAAATCTTTACAATGCCAATGTTGTGTCTTTTCCATGTTTAATATGCCTGCATAGGGAGAGATGGTCAGAATAAAGCTAGCCTTCCTTGCTCAGATGAAATTTAAAATAGAGAAAAAATTGAACAATGTCTATTTCCTGTGTTTTTATTGTTTAAAAAAATCTGTAATTTATTTTTGTCAACAGAAAAAGACAAAATGTATTGAAAAGAAAGCAACAATATTCCCAAACAATTCTTGTCAATTTTTAATTATTCTGTGATTCTTTGAATCACTTCTACGTGCACTTTCACTTTGATAAGAAAAGGAAAGTTGGGAAGGTTTCACATTTTTATTTCTTTGACAACGATTCAAGCTAAACTAGTATGTTTTGGTAAAGAAATCAAAGCGTCCTTTCCTCCTCTGTAGTGTCCAACTTTTTGCCAGCCCTGTGCAGAGGGGGTGCAGCCTGCAGGGAAAGCGGGAGGTGCCCGGGGGTTTAGGACGGGCGGATGAGGAGGGCGGGAGGTGCCCGCAGAGAGCGCAGTCCCCGGCAGGCAGCGAGGGGCCGGGACGGAGCGGCTCTGGCGCTGCGCGCAGCCCACGGCTGGGTAACACGGAGCTCGGGAAAGGTCAGCGGCCGCGCTCTGCCGTCGGCTCTCTGCCTATCTGTGCCATCTCTTGAAATAACAGCGACTTCCAGGACTCCTTCACCTTCTTCCCTCTCCGGCATCACTTCCCTCCCCAGTCCCTCTCTGGCACACATCCTTCAGCGCCACTCTCTTTTCTTCCTTGAGCTTTTCCTGTTGTCATCACCAAGACCTCTATGTCCTTTATTGTACTGTGTCCTCTCAGGCTCAAAGGCTATCTCTGGCTCTGAAGATAAAGTCTCCACTAAGAAGAATGGAGATTTAATTTGGAAAGAAAACACCATCAAGGGTTAAGAAAAAGAAACATGCTGGTGCCCTGTTTTGGGAACAACTCCACTCTCTCTGTTATTTACTCACATAGGTAAAATCAAAAATTGCTCTTAATTATCTACTCTCTCCTTATCATACCCAAACTTTGTGAATTTCCTGGAAAATCTATTTATGATCTGTACCCTTGAAAACTTGGAAGCAGTTCATTGGAGAGAAGCTTCCATATTACTCTGCCAAGAGGATTACCAAAATAGACCTGCATTGTTATTTTTTGAGTATTCGTGACCCTTCATTCGTTTGTTTGTTTTAAGGGGATTTTTTTTGATTGAAGCTGTTTTGCCTCAGTGACAATGAAAGTTGAAGAGAGTGTTTTAAGCAATAAATAAGTAATTGTTTAAGTTTGCTGTGCAAATTATTTCAGAGGGAACTGTATATTTGAAAGAAGGAGACTGCTTCTGTAACACGCTATATTATGTGGTAGATCAGGTACTAAGAAACTTCACTAACCTGAAACTGAAACTTTGGGTAGAAAACTAATTTCTTATGTACTTTTAGGACATAAAGTCTTGATGAAATTTTCTCCAGAAATGAAGAAATCATCCTTGCTGCCATAGCCATCCCTGAAACTGCGGAGCCACCTGTGTCTCCCTTTCCCACGTGCTTTCTCACAGATGTGCCAGCAGTGGGTCTTTTGCTGCTGGGAGTGCTTGTCACTAGCAGGGCCTCCTAACACCTGCTCAGGTGGGGCACCAGCCTGGTGCCTGGCAGGGGAGGGGGAGACAGGCTTTGCTGTTCACAGACACCAGTCCTGTGCAAATTAAATGGCTGTCTGCAGAGACATACATTGGTGAGTAGCTGAGTCCCTTCTCTCCGTGGTACATGTAGCAGAGAAAGCACCCTGTGCACTGTCTCACCACAGCACTGATGGCATTGGGGAGTAATAGTAACCTCTTCTCTTCCTTGCATTGCTAAACTGTTTTGCTGCAATACAGCATAAACACAAGGAAAAATCTGTGACATCCAAAGCATGGTCTCACCTGAAGAATGTTTCACATTTGAAGAAAAGCAAGCAAACCAAGTGAAGATTCTTAACTGAATAGAAATATGATGAGCAGTGCACAGAATTTAACAGGCTTTGTCATTAACTGTTCCCCAGTGCCTGCTGAAATATTTGACCAGACTCTCCAAGGAAATTCAGTTATGATTAAGTAAAAAAGAGAGTAGGGCCTATTTAAAAGGAAGGCATTTGTAGTAAAATACCTTAAAAATTTTCCTAGATGTCATAGACAGAGAATCTCTAAAAACTGCCATGCACTTTGCCACAATGCTGTACCTGGTTCCAAAAAAGACATCTCAGCTTGTACAGACAGAGGAATCAAAATAAACTCTGATTGCTGAAGCTACATTATAATTTAGGAGCATCCTTATATCCACTCTACTGAAGATAAAATCTCTTCCTCAGCCCTGAGTACCTGCAGCCTTCCAGGACCGGGTATTGAAGTGGTGCTCTGAACATATAGAAGCATATTTGTAAATAATTCTGTACACATACATGTTGCCTTCTCAAACATCATGGTACTTATTTGTCAGTGGTTTGTCTGCATTGCTTGCTCTTTAATTTGATTTTGAAGCTCCTAACACTCAAGACAGATCTGAGCTCAAGAATTACAGACATAGTGTGTCCTTCCTGAAAGTTTCTGTAGGAGACCTCTGAAAGGAAATTGTCAATATTCACACAGAAAAAGTATTCCTTGCCCTTAACAAATGCATAGATGTCTGACTAAACCATTGTAAAATGCCTTTATGTAAACACCCCTCTCATAAATCTGGTGGAATAATATGCCATTTACAATAATACCTACTGAAAAGCAGCATTTTAGGTCTAGAAAGAACTACTTTTTCAAATGGTAATTTCTTACAATTATGGATTATTCCATAACTCCAGTGAATAGACATAATTATAGGAATATGTGTGCATTTCTGTGCCCCAAATTCTGTGTTTGTCTTCTAAAAATGATGACCAAGACATTGTTGTCTCCATTAAGATAAGTGGTAAGATTTCAGGTCAATAAATTAAACTAAGATCTCACTGGAGGAGAGAAGTCCTAATCTTTAGGAAATCCTAATCTTTACATCTCTTCCACTTTTCTTTTACACTATTTCTACCAGAATAGGCCATTTATTTGACAGGTAAAATTATAGTAAAGAGTGATTGATTTGATATAAAGTCATGCTAAAAACTGTGTAAGTGAATTGTAGAGAATATTTAATACCTTTGTGGCTATAATGAATAATTCTCCTGGCTTTGATAGCTTGATGCAACCTAGAAATATTGTTATAAGTCCAACTCATCCTACATGGCATCACAGCTGCCACTACTCTTTTTGCAGTAAAGAGTTTCCACCTTATCTCAGTAGATTATGACTTAGCTTTGCTTATTTATGTCCTTCATATCTCTTTGCTGGGGTATAGCAATGTGATGTACACAGGCTTTTGAAGCATCACATGGCATGGGACACTATAGCATATAAATTATCTAAAGCTATTGGAAAACTTTTGTTTTTCAGCTTCTACAAACCATTACATGGACAAACAAAGAGATTCCCAGGCCATGTGAAGACCATGGGCAGCAAAACCCATCCCCTGTTCTAATGAAACTAAGTGTAATAAGGATGATGGTCTTTGAGGAAGACAAATGATCAGATTCATAAGCAAACTCCTGTCTAAAGAGCTCCATTAGCTTCCCTTCCAAGGGCCTAGCACCTTGGGGCCCATTTTTGGACTTGCTTGTCTTATATAATTATATTTGGAACAAAGATTAAAACATATTTTTCAACCAGTGAAACACTGGGTTTCGAAATAGCTGCCAGAGCTGATGGAGAAAGAATACAAAATTACTTCTAAGATAAATTTATGAAAGGGATTAAACAGCAATATGTGATTATGGTGTTCTCCAAGCATGGACATTAATATTTAAGCCATCAAGCTTTGTTAGTTTCATGTTTGGACCTTCTGATCAGCACTAAAATAAATGTGATCTCCATTCATGAAATGAATTGTGTCACATTAAGGAAAGGCTTTACTTTTCTGCTGGTCACTAGCAGACACCAAAGATTTTTTTCTCTTGACATTAAACTTGGCTCCAAATTTGTTTTGTGTTTGAAGATAATTTCTTCCTGCTCCCTTCTGCAGCAATAAACTATCTACAGTAAGAAAAAGGATATGACATAGGATGTGATGGGGCTCTTGTCTGCTCTCTCAGGTGCACAAAGTAACCACCAGATTTGGGATCAAGGAATGCATTTTCCCTCATGGCCAATTGGTGAGGCCCATAGTTGTCCAGAGGGAGTGAGGGCATCTCTACAGAGGCACACATAAATCAATTCCTGCAGCCCTGTGAGCAAACCAAACAGCAAACATAAACAGGACATTGCCAGTGATCTTGATTTCCCTTGCTCCCTTCTTGTGGCACTACATGGTCCTGAAAGAATCTTGACAAATCTTTTTTCTCTGGTATGCTGGGAATTATATGGCTTGTGGTAGATGGAGAGATGTGGAATATGTGTGCTCAGCATCCTTTCAGGTCTTTTGTCTGGACCCCAGTCTGTGTGAAAGTCTTAGATTCCACAGTATATTAAAAAGAAAAAAGGTCCCAGATCCTCTAAACAGAAAATCCAAACAATGCACTGTGTGCCTTTCCTCTTGGGAAGAGGACAAGAAAACATTTTGTGCATATGTGATGAACACTACCTGTGCTACTTAATGCATTAATGACAAGTACTTGCAAACTTCTGACAAACACCATAAGTATTTTCAGCATGCTAAGCATAAATTTCCTTCAATTACATAGACAGGGGAACTCAAAGGTAAATGTAATTGTTAATACTCCCAGCATGTGTATCTAAATTATGTTATTTATTGACCATTTGTACTATGAATAAGTGTACTTAAAGACACTTTAGTGTAAAGTGTTACTGTGTGCTAAAGATCTCTTCACTAAATGTTTGTAGAGTCCTGAGTGGTTTGCGAGTCAATTAAACCACTGATGGAACAGAGATAAACACTTCCTATTGAGAAATGTCACATCAGTCTTTCTGCTTCATTTCATGGTGTCATTTAATGCACTGAATGGCATTCCAGTGACACAGCACCAGCTATGATATCATGGCACGGGCTATATAACATGCTGAGCCACGTGCAGATGGACAAACAGTATTGCAGTTGTACTGACTGGCACAGAGACCAGAGACAAGCTGTCATGTATTTTTTTTCTTAGGGCACACTAACCTGCTGGAGTCTTGAAAAATGGATTTTCTCCCATGCATTACTCTCTGAGGAGCAGCATGCAGGCATGTGCAATTTAACACCTGCTAGCTCTCCCTTGAAAATTAAGAAGTGTGGCATCCAGGATCTTTTTAGGATTAGGACTCTCTGAGGAGCAGCATGCAGGCATGTGCAATTTAACACCTGCTAGCTCTCCCTTCCTTGAAAATTAAGAAGTGTGGCAACCAGTGTTGTCAGGATCTTTTTAGGATTAGATTTCCTCTTGCTTTCTACAGATGGGAATGTCAGCAAACACTGTCACTCTGTTATACCTGATACATCACTACATTGTTCAGGTTAATAGATAAGGCACTGGAGTTTCAGGAGAGCTAACAAGTTGCAGTTCAGTTAGTGCTTGCAATTTTTCAAAGAGATGAAGTATCTATCTATTATAAACTATCTTTATGAAGAGCTTAAGATTTCTGATTTCTTCAGAGCTATGTAGTTACAAGGAAGGTAAAAGCATTCTTGGTAAGCAGAGAAACTTTATGTCCCTATTTTAATATAAGGCCTTGTGAATTCAGTTTAAAAATACTTGAAAGCTTCCAGATTTTTATTTCATTGTTTAGATGCTCTGATACGGTGGATATCATGTTGTTTAAAAACAGCAAAATATATGTCAGAGTTGACTTACAAATCATTGTTATATTGAGTAATATGTTTCATTCAAATCTAAATTGTGGAGGAAGTATACAGTAGTATTTAGAAATATTTGGTGAGATAAACAGAAAAAAGAGAAGATAGCTCAATGCACTTGGGAGCTATTAGATTTGTTCTTGTACTTCAAATTAATGTTGGTGTCATATGATTAATATTTTATGATAAACTAATGTAGCACCCTGAAATACAAATAAACAAGGCTCCATTTCTCAGAAATGTGCTTGCATTGCTGTTGAATCAGAGCTTGGCATCAATACCAATGGAACACATGAAAGAAGTGTCCTTTTTTTCTTCTACAGGAATATTTTTGGAACTGTGTTTTGAAAATACTGAAGAGCTTGTAGCTGCAGCAAACCAAAGTGCACTAGGTAGCCAAGATAGCCAGGAATGAAAGTTGCTGCATTTCCTAATCAAAGCAGTGACACAATATTTTCTCTGCTCCTCTTGCCAGCTAACAGTGCTCAGCCTGCTTCCCACTGCCTCTGAACCATGCTTCCAGCACTGGGTGTGTCAGACAGAAGAGAGATGTGTCCCTCTTTTCCATCCGTGCCTTTGCTCACAGAGTGCGCCTCAATTTGACCTTGATTATTTTTATACATTCCTGGCCCTTTTTTTGAGATGCATTTTAAAAACAAAATTAGAAATTAAATTGGAATCAGGAAAATGGAATTGAAAAGACATGGAGACTTCACTTTCTGGTTTTGGGAAAGCAAAAAGGCATTAAATGATAGAAGTAGAAATATGCATAGAAAACCAAAGTCAGAGGTTTGTGTATATTTCTTGTCACCCTACTGTATACAAAAGGAAAGTCATTAAGGTTACGACTCATGAGAGTTCTTCTTAATGGTCAAATTGCTTTGTCAACAAAAGGGCTAAGTATATTAATGTATCATATTTCATCTCCTGCGCTTTCTGTCTATATATTATATGCTTGCTCATTCGAGTATAATAAACCCCTAAAATTTACAGCTTCTTCTAGGATTTTATGTGAAGTTAACAGAAAACAGATTTTACTCAGGGAAAGAAAACAAAACCCACTACAATTTTTGCAACTGAAATGCTTCTGCTTTGGAATCAGTCCTCCGAACAGAGAAGATTCCCAGAGAACCACTGCTTCTAGGTCTCTGTGCTGTGGGACCCTGTACACAAGGTTCTGTGGCAGATGGGAACACCTCCTGTCACCAGTGCATGTCCTCCTCAGGGGAGCCCAGTGTTTGGTGTGTTTGAGGTGTTTGCTTATTTACTCTCCTTTTGGACCTTTGGCTTGACCTGTCATTGCTCATCTCCAGTAGGAAGGGTGAAGGTTTATCTGTCCCAGAAGAACCAACCTGGTGGTTACAGGGTTCTTCTGGGATGTGGCAATTTTGGAGCCAAACTCTCTGAGGCTGAAGACACCAGCCAGGTTTCCTGCTTCCTGGATGAAGGGACTATGGCATCCTGTACAATGTAAGCACAGGTACTTTCTTCTTCATCTGAGCTTAAGGAAATAGAGGGCGTAATATTTCTTCCCTAAGCACAGAAAATAATTTGAAGCTCTGAAGCTGTTTCAAAAGGGTGCCATATGCAAGCAAGAGAAAAATATTATTGATACCTCTTTTTTTCAGTGCTCACTGTAGTTTGTTTAGAAAGTCCTGTCATGCTGAGTAGAACACTCAGACAGGAATTCTTGGGTGCTTACCTCTCTCCATTCAGCCTGCTAGATACCTCACCCAGAAATCCCCCTCCACAGCAAGGTGTTCTGGCCTTAGTGTGGGTTATTGAAAGGTTGAAATTCCTTCTGGTGCCTTGGTCTTAACAAGGTTCTTAAGTAATAGATACTGAGCATTGGTGTGAGCCAGCTGCTTCAGTACATTCTCATTCTGTCATGGACAACATGTGCCATCAAGTGCTGAAGCTCACCACGAGGTCACCTAGAAGGGTATGGATGATTCCAGGTACAGATGCAGCTGGACACAGAGCTCTTGCAAGAAAAAAATCTCAGATCTGCAGTAACCAGAATCCAGCCCAAAGCCTGCAGGAGTCAAAACAGATATTGCTGTCTTCAGTGTGAAGGAGTCGCTCCATTAGCTGCAGGAAAAAAAAATCTTCAGCACAGGCTTGCTATGCAAAAGCAACATTAAGCAACTTCACAGTTAAAACTTTAGAACAGAATAACATGAAGATTATTGGGAAATCAAAAGAAAATATTTTAAATTGATTACACTATACTAGAGGTAAGAATACATCTTAAAGGAAAAATTCAGAGAGCTTGGATAAAATATTAAATTTTGTAACATTTTAAAATAGGCAGCATCTTCCAAGAATTTCACCAGGTGCCTGGATTTTTTTGTCCTGCGGAAAAAGGGAGTGTGAAATAAAACCAGAGCATATTGATAAATCTGTAGTATAACACTGCAGCAAGCAAGTCTTTGGGCAGCATCTCAAACTGCAGCTACTGAGACTAGGTGCATTGCCGCACAGAATGTGTGACAGAAGTCAACAACACACGTGATAAGCTGCCCTTTCATACCTTAAATCCTGCCCTGTCTTAACCTTCTAAACTGCCACAGTGGTAATGTCACAGCTTAAAATATATCTTTCCTGGTTCCCTATGTTTGCTGCCCTGAGAGTTACTCTTGAGGCTAGTGGAAGGCAGGAAGTTAGGTGGTGTTATTTTTTTCCATGTGTATGTAAAGCTTGATAGACTAAACTAGGAGGGTCAACAATAGGCGAAATTAAAACAGTTCTAAAAATGAACTAGACAAGAGGAAACAATTATAGGGCTGCTATTTGGAGGAAACAAGCGCTGGGTGGTTCAGTTACACAATGAAGGAGACAGTCCATGATGGTGCTTCTAAACCCTTCCTGGTCTGATATTCCCAAACTGTCCAGTGTTGTTTAGTTGCCTGGAACACTGCCACAGACACATCCTGATAGGTCAGGAGCAATCCTCAGGAATTGCTGTGAGAAATAGGAAGCATGCAAAGAGGGCAGCAGTAAGTGACATCTGCTCCTTTGAGGAGCAGCGAGCACTTTCCTCTCTCTGGGTTGTCTGAGGCAACGCCTTTGGTCAAAAAATAACTCCAGGAGGTATCATGGATTTCAGAAAACATCATCAGATAACATTTATGGTTGCCCAGGTCTGCTTTTAGGCTGTCAAAGTGCTTGGTAGTATTCTTGTTTCCATAACGCCAAATCACTAAAGCAATATTAATTGGTGGGGATCAAAAGAGACACGACCTTAAGCCAAATGCACTGACTGGGAACTTAGAAGACTTGTCCTGGTTTTTGTGTTGATACAGAATTACACTGACTGCATCCTTGGAATGCTCAGCTTTCCACCTGTGACTAGAATTCTCGCTTTCTCCTTGTCCTTTAAATTATACATTCAGCTGCAAGAGGATTGTGGAGGACACTGTCTCACATTGGGTGCTAATACTCCACATGGCACAGCAATGCTGGGTTTCACACTGCTGTAACACTAACAGAGAGAGACTCTTGCATCCATCTGCCTTACTGCTAATTAATGAACTTACCCATCAAACCCTAAATCTGAAATATAGTCCGTTTCATTTTTAGCGGCAGACTTTTGCCAGGCTCTCTGATGTCTAATTGAAAGTTAATGATTAAAAAACAAAGGTCTTTGTTGAAGGCACAGGAATGTCAGAAAGGGAAAGTGCTAAGAGCCCAACACATATATTACCCAAATATCGATTGATAAGTGGGACAAAGATAAGAGAGAGTTTCTCTAGTCATAATTTTTTTTTTTGTGCCTCCTAAAATGTTTTTATTAGATGAAGGTGATTCTAAAAACTTTCATTCAAAAGGCTAAATAAAAAAACAATGAAGTGCTTTCAAACCTCTGCTCTGGAGAATGTATGGAAGACATTGTGCATAGATTTCTTGTCTGTCAGGTTTTATGACATGAGGTGAGAGTAGTGGGTTTTTTTAAATCCAGAAAACAGTGCAGACCACAACTATATAATCAGAAATTTACCACATGGTTATTCTTTTTTTATTGCAAACATTTTAATTGCAGCTGCAAGAGACTGAAAAATCCTGCCTGATAAGCTTGCTTTTCTGCTTTGATAATACAATGGAAAGCTACCATGCACACACAAAAGCTCATTAAATTAAATGTTAGGGATTATCTCTGAAGGTAAGGGAATACAGAAGGCAGGTGGAGATAATAAAAGCAGGACATTATCCCATTAACATTTGTTCTGTTACTGCACCCACTTTGCTGTCAATTTTCATTAGCATCCTACCAGAAAGCTACAGACTAGCTGGTAACTCCAGCACCTCTGCATACCGGCCACTCCTGCAGAATGGGGAAAGGTGCTGATGGCTGCATGTCAGTCAGGGCACTCACATGCCAGGCAAGAGTGCAGGCTGCAGGTCAGGCTGCAGAGAGGTGCCTTCTCAGCACAGCCAAGTGCTGTTGGTGACGCAGCTCTGCTGATGGGGTCCCACCAGAAAAGTGTATACTCTTTCAATGTTTCATTGCCTCACACCACCCATGCAGCTGCGAATGATTCTCCTTCTATTGGACAGTGATTCAGTGTGATGCACGTATCCCAGGGCACACACAGCACCCACAGATCCCTCTCTAATACCTAGGAACTCGATGTACTCTTCAAACACAGGCTGGCCCTGGGGCAGCTCAGGGGAAGGAGGCAGCAGAGTGAGGATCCATCCTCTCGTGACTCTCGGGCTGCCAAGGGGGAGCTGGCAGCGTCTGCAGCCCTGTCCCTCACTCACTGCGAGGCTCTTCCAGAGCAGGAAAGCCAAAGGGGAAGACGACAATAGGATAGCTCTGCTTGTCCCTGGCTCTGCCCTCCGGAGTCCCCCCGGGACAGGAGAAAGCCATTTGTCTGCATTCCAAGGCTGTTTTCTTTTTCTTTTCTTTTTTTATTTTTTTTCTTTTTTCTGGAGAATCACAGTCATGGCAGTGGAAAAGCAAGAGCCACGGCCAGCTAGTTCTTTGGTCCTGCTCAGGAGACTGATTTAGAGCTTTCCTTTCCCAGAATTCGAAACCATTTCTGCAAGCACAGATTGACCTTGTTTGTTCATCTGGTTAAGCAAAGACTTTCATTCCTCCCGCAGAAGATGAGGGAGAAGATATAGAGTAAAAAAGCATCCATGGAGGAGAGCACTTATGATGCCCTCAAACTGGTAGCAATTATTACATGACAGTAGAATTTGCAGAAATGGGGACACTGTAATTAGCTGGCAGCCAATTCATTGCCAGTCCAGGTAATCTACTTTCAGTCAGTGCCCTCACTGTTTTTACCTTCTTATTCCCTCCTATTCTTTCCCTTGCCTTTGGAGTTTCTCCTGTGATTCCACTCCACACCTTGTCTTTCTGTGTAACTAATCACTTTCTAATTAAACCCTATCCCAAGAACCAGATTCCCAAATCCATTAATCATTGCTCTTCCTGGTTTTATGTTTTCCCTTACTCCATCTCTAGTTTGTTTACATACATTAAAAACCCTAATCTGTTGAGGTGGGGAAAGCCCATTATTCCCTTTTTCTATTCTAAATCTCTTTTACCTCTCTTCTTTCTCCCTCTCACCTCCTAATTGCCCCTAAGGCCCGAAGTCTTATAAACACAAACACAATTGCATTTGGCTTGGAAGCACATATCAGCCCCATACAATAAGATGCCATACATAGGATACCTATAGGCTATGCTTCATTTTTTAAACTGTTTTCCTTCCTCTTTTATTCTCCTGTTTTCATTATCTCTCTGTTTTTGTTTGTGTTCTCTGCCCCATTTTTCATCCAGGACCTCTCTCTGCTTCACCCCACCCTTGCAGCCTCACCTCAGAGGAATGCAAACCAAATAACCATTCAAGACTGGTGAACTTTAAAACCCATGACATTCAAGTGGGTTGGAAATTAGACAAAACAATTTCACCCATCCCTTGTTTAGGACCCTGATGAACACCTTACTGTAGCCTCCTGGGTTAGTGTGCACAAGGATGTGCTGCTGCATGTCTCCCTTTCATAAGGGAAACACTGGAATGTGGCTGGGTACCAAAAAGCCTGTTGCAACATGGTTTGTTAGAAGGACACCCTGGATTCCCCACACACATCTCATACACAGGGTTTTTCAGCTCACCTTCTTTGATAGTGAGCATGGAAATGGCAGGATGAGTCTTGTTGATTGCTTAAGTGGAGTAATTTTTTAGGGTAATGAATAGACTAGTTGGCAGATCTCCTTGGCCCAAGTTGAAAATCTATCCCAAACAACCAAATAGAGCTTTGTTTTCTTGAGTGAGAAAACAAAATTAAAAGGGCTCCCCAGTTTTCATTTTCTTGCTTTTTATAAACAATTTCTTAAGGCTGCCTAAGAAAGTCACATGCCATCCCATCATTGTCTTCAAAAATCACATCCAAGCTGGGTCCAAAATGTATTTTATTTACTTAGGAAGTAGTTTAAACAGTGTCAGTATGAGCAAAGCCAGGGTGCTGGAGTCTGAGACATCAGGAGGAGATGCTTTCCCCTGTGCCCCGCGTGTACCAGGGCTGCAGGCAGCAGCCAGAGGCCCTGGATGTGGGGGCTCCCAGACACTGGGGATCCCCAGACCAGAGGGGTCCCTGCCATGGCACAGCAAGCAGGACAGGGGCTCACACACAGGTGCCAGACGGGCCAGTGCTGTGCCACTGCACGCAGGAGCAGCAAAAGCCCACCCCCACCCATTGTTTACTCAGCTCTCTCCCTTCTCTCTTGTCACACAAAACCAGGCTTGCAATTATCACAGTTACAAAGCTGGAATCTAATTTCTTTTCTGGAAAACCTTTAATATCAGTTCTGGTTTTGGCGATTATAGGATGAAGCTGTTCTTTTTACAGGAGGGGGTGGAGATAATTTCTTGAAAATGAGCAAACAAAGTGAAAATAATATATTATAAACAACAAGAAAATGCTTGAATCCAGATTCAAACAATGACAGATCTTTAAGGGGTATAAATCTAATTTTCCATGCAATTAGTTTCAAATCATGATAAGTGACAGATGCTTTCATTTATTTGGCTGAATTGTGACAACATTATTTTTTCTTCTATAGTCGTCCAAGCCTGATCCAAAATCTATTAATCCCAGCAGAAAGACTCCCACTGTCCTCAGATGGGATTTGGATCAGACCCTAATTAGTCTAGGACAAACCAGTAAACTCAAATACTTGAATTGTTTTATACTGAGTCTCAAACCATACTTTGTTTTCATTCTATATTTACTAGAAAAGCTATGAATAACTTAGATCCCTTCATTTAGGAAAATTTAGCTGGATTCTTTTATATGAAAAGCTCCCAACAAGTTAAAAACCTGCCCTGGAAACACTATACCTACATTACGTTAAGAAAAAATAGGAAGAGCATACAGTCTTTCCATAGACACGATGCACACGTTTCAAACATTGCAAAAAGCATACCCAGGAATCTTCCTTCAGCAGCACATTAATGTTCACTAATGACAGTCTGCTGTATGCCTGCCTATACCACAGCAGCTGATGTATGTATGGTATATAAAAGACTGTGTACACAAGGATGCATATTAAGTATACCTATAAGCAACTATAATTTTTATTGACGTAAATAAACTACACCCGCTGAAGGATATTTTTTTGTTGATATAATTATATCTACATTAGAGTCCTTTTGGCATGACTATGTGCTTCAGGTGAATTTTTCACACATCATAACAAAGCTGGCAAGACTTTTAAGGGTTATTAAGTCGTAGGCTGGATAACATTTTAGTTGGCAAGGCGTAAGCTTCTTGACTTGTTCTGCACTAAGATGATACAGTAGAATTTACCTAATGAGCACACTGGAGAAGGTGCGTGGTTCAGATGCTTAAATCAAAATCTTACATTCATAACAGATCCAGTGCCAATCACAAGTTTTTATAAAGAATAAAAAATGCAGAAAAGGTACACAAACAAGTGCAGACAGCTGCCTTTTCCCTCTGTTTATAATTAGAGCAGACAGCACCCTACCTAGCTCACTCTGTTCCAGAAGTCAGGTAGCCACTTTATTATTGCCACATACTCTTCCAGCAATGTGGTTTATTAGGCTGGGCTTGCTGCCATGACAGCACAGCCTCATGACTTTCAAAGTAGAGCTGGTGTATGTCTGGCTAGCTCAGAATGGAAACAGGTAGGAATCAGCTGCATTGCAATACTGGTGGGACTTCTGCTCCAAAGCTGGAGGTCCACCATGTAGGCATCTGTGCCTGAGTTAGGTCTCAAGGCTCTTTTTAGAGGCAGTGAAGAGAAATGGGCACATCTGGGATTCAGTTCTTTTCATTTGCAGGTGCGTGTCTAAAGTCAGAGGAATTCCATGTGCAGGTGTCTAAACTTAGGTGGGATGATCTTCAACCACCTTCATAAATGGCTGCAGCTTGGGCAACATGGAACATGGAAGCTGCACTGGTTTAAGTGAAAGAGAGGTGCTATAGCCACATGTAGCCATGGCCATGCTACAAAGTGAAGATATGTGCCTGTGGATAGTAAAGTATTTTCAAAAACACTTCAGCAAAATTCTTTTTTGGAGACACATCAAATCATTGTGTTTGTGCTGTGACTACTTCCCTGGGGAGCCTGTTCCAGTGCTCAACCACTCTCTGGGTGAAAAACTTTTTACTGATATCCAATCTAAACCTCCTCTGACTCAGATTCATGATGTTTCCTCAGGTCCTGGTCATGAGAGAAAAGAGTGAGAGTAATGGCAAAAGCAAATTATGTTCTTAGTGATGAAGAGGTCCCAGGTACTAAGGTCTTCTCCCTGCATGAGTTCCAATGAAGTGGAGGATGGCTGTGTCAGGCAGGCAATATACCTTACCTAATCAGGTCATTTACAGCAAAATAGCCAGCACAACCTTAGGTTAAAAAAACATTTGCAGGTTTTCAGCAGTTATCCAGTAAAGGTAAACCTTCCAAATGAATAAGCTGATTGTGGTGTGTCAGACACTCCTGACCGAGTTTGGAAGAAAAACATTTAAAAAGCCTGTTCACACTGCATAGTTCCTTATGTCCTTTCTGGTAATCAGCATGTCTCTTCTGTGAAACACCCTGTTAAATAAATGCATTTGATCTACAGCAGTTTTCGTCAATGGTTCAGACAAGTTAACCTAGTGCATCTTTATGGACTAAATCTGCTGAAAGAGGGGTTTATTTTATTTTATTTATTAATTTTTAACAATCTCAGCTGCATGGGAATGAAAAAATGGGTGGCTTTAGAAGGTTCCAGCAACAGCTTTTGATGTGTATTTGATGTTTAGAAATGACTTCATATAGTATAGGCATCTTCTATTTCCCTTTACATGGAAAACAGGGTATTTGGGTGGAATCCTTCATGCTTACAGGTAACCAGATAACCCTAATACCTGTTTCAAAGTTGGGATTTTTTTAATCTGCCAGTGTTAAAGTCTGCTTCACAAATGTATCTCATTACAATATATAGTGGTCAAATATAAATTTGAATGAGGTGTGTTACTCTACAGTCTCTCCTGTCTTGTTTGGCTTCCTCAATAACCACCACCAGAGCATGTGCACATAAAAGAAATCAAATCCAAATCAACAGCCTGCCTGCCTCTGTGATTTACTTCATTCATCTGTGGAAAGATTTCTCAAAGCTCTCACAATTCAGTCTTTTAATGGAAACAGCAGATTATTTTCCTGGTGAAGAGGGACAGCATTTTTATAAACACCCCAGGATTTTCAGACTGAATGGATAGTAAGAAGGACTCTAAACTCTAGATGGAACTTCTACACTTTAATCAAGGGCTACTTAACAGAAACTATTTCCTCTTCTGTATAGGAGACACTTTTTCCCCTTCATTAATTCTTTCTTCTAAGGTCAGTTTATATACCCTGGATATGCCCAATGTTTTAATATTGGTCTTGCAGGTTTTGAGCAACTCTCCATCAGTAGAGTAAGTAAATGTTACTAGGATCACTAAGGTAGGGTTACTTAAGTCAAAGACTACAATTTCATGTCATTTAAAATGGTGTAACTCTCCACACTGTTCTTTTTGCCTTCAGACATTTGTTCACCCAGCTTTGAAAGAACAGTTAGGAACATAGCCCTGGGGGCTAAACTAACAAATCTTTGATCCAGTCACATACAAATAAGCAAGTGTTTACTCTCTGTTTGACAACTTGGCAACAAATTTCACCCCTGATTTCACCAAATCCTTCAGAAAAAGTTGCATTTATTTTGACAGCCATTGTTTAGCCAGGTATAGTATGTCCTACCAGATCAACCCAAAGTTTCTTCAGGTAAATGCATGCTGCAAGGTGAGACGCAGGTCAGGGGATGATTAAAGGCTGTATGTCTGGCCCTGGGATGCCAAGGTGTGGGTGTCATGCACCCACATTGCTCTCAGGGCAGCTCAGCCCTTCCCTCCCCACAGGAGCTGCCTGCCTATGACATGGGCCTTTTCCCCAAGGAGCACGCGCTGGCTGGCTCACCAAGCAGGGCTGTCTGACAGTGCTCCAAAGCACTCCAGGGCTGGCACTGGAACCCACGCTGAGCCAGCCTGGCCTCTCTTGTGCTGCCACTGCAGTGGCTGTGAGGGGAATGCCTGCATGTGCCCCGCCATGTGGGGGCGGTCTCCTCTGCCTCCTGGCGTGGGTTTGCTCAGGGTTCTCACAGAAAACCCCCTGTTGCCATCAAAATGCTTGGACTGCTGTTCAAAAGGCCTTATAAGGGCTCAATTCAGAGTAAGGTCAACACGAAGTATTACTGGTCAATTATTTTGTGACTTTAGCCTTACTTTTTTTATCCAGAATGCTGGAAACCATTTGCTTGATCTCTGGTCAAAGGCAGGCTGGACTCAGCTGTCACTAGAGGGGTAGTGGGGAGCTCTGGTGGATGGACAGTGGTTTTCCTAACTTCAGTACATCCACATGAAAATGAAACGGCGCTGGATCTACTATTTCCAGAACTTAATGTTCTGGAAACAACACAAGTGGGCAGTTAGTCACTGGAGAATCAGACAAATATTTGCCTGGAAAAGGGACCTCATGAGATGAGTCAGCAGATCAGCCTCTGCTCTCTCCCCCAACAGGCAAATCCTTACTCAAATGCTAGTCATCAGAGCAATTTGAATATTCCATAAATTGGTAATCCAGGCAGAAGTTAATGGTGTGAAGTAAGAAGAAGGGATATTCCTAAATATTTTACCTATCTACTCATCCCTAGCATGAGGAGCTAAGTTTCAGCTCTCCAGCAGATGTGTGCCAAAGTTCACATAATGTTGTGTTGGTGTTCATCAGTTGCATTTTTAAATTAAACTTATGGCACATTTCTTATTAGAATTTAAAATAATGAATGAAGCAATGTTTTTCCCATGGAAATTTCTTGGCACAAGTTCTTGGGTACTTTCAAATATGATTTTTGAAACATCTTTTTAAAAAACAGAAAGTCAGTACATATTTACTTGGCCTTAGCTTTGGACAGATTTTCCTCCTCTGGCCTAAAACAAAAGAGCTTCTCCCCTGAGTGAAAAGAGATTTATTTATTGTGAATTCATGGGCAATATGCAATTGAGTTCATGTCCATCATTGACTACTTTCATCCATATAGACTTTGTCTCTGTTGTTCTGCACCAGGGTCACTGTCAGCACCCCAGAAAACCACTATTACCCTGACAGCCCTCTTTACTTCTTGCATCCCCAGTCTAATTGCAAAGGCAGTCCATGCATAGGAGCAGGACTCTCCTCAGCCCCACTACCATTCAGTGGGACCCACACAGCCAGAAGGCCCACTCCTCTCCTGGACCCTGGTTTGCAAAACTCCCTGACACCCTTCTGCACCAGTCCCAGGCTTTCCATGTTTGATGAGCCACTGGCCACATGAGGATGGGGATGACTCTTGCAGGGTGCCTGTGCATTGGTGCAGCTCCACTGGCATGGGCTGGTCAAACACACTCCTCCATCCCCCTCTCAGGCCCAGCAGAAGCTAGTCCCATCAGGCTGGTGTTGTGAATATGCAAAAGCACTGCCTGCAGCCACCATGTGCAAGCAGGCAGGCAGCAAACAAAATACATAAAAGGGTCTGCTTTTTCATTGGATGCAAAATACTCCCCATGAGGTAAGGATTTTGGGACATGGTGTTCTGACATGCTGGTTACCTTCTCTCCAGCTCACTCCCAGAGCAGCAGCAAGAATGGTATGGAGAGCAGTGAGACAACTTTTGCCCACACTTATGTGCTTCAGCCTGATTGTCCAGCTCCTGGAGACACTTGTGCCAGAGCACCCTAACCTGACACTGTCACTCCTTGCCAGACCGCACAGAACCTTTGGACTCATCCTTGATGAGCCCTCTGGACTCATCCTTTTCCCCCAGGTCCTGCCAAACACTCCTAGGCAGAGGTTCCCCTTTCTGCCTCCTGTGGCCTCCACCAGCCAGCAAGCCCAGCTGACTTGGTTCAGACAGATTCCACTGCTTTGAGAAAAGCAGGCTCTGAACCTGTCTGTGCTGTAGAGAGACAGAGAGCTGGCCAGGAGGACAGAGAGCTGGCCAGAACATCTTCCAAGGAGTGGGGCAGGGTGCTGGCCTGGCTCCTGGCTTGCACTGCTTCCACCTGGGTAGTCATAGTGTTGGCATCAGCCTTTCTCCAAGGCTGGAAGGTATTGAAGAGGCAAAAGTGATGCTGATGTTTCTGAAAAGGACCTGCTGGGGCTTAATTAGGTGTGAGTCTCATCTCAGAGAAGTGAACCACAAGCCAGCTGGCCTCCTGCTGCCAGCATGGTGGGGCTGGGCTCAGTTCCTCCTAAAACCCCCAGGACTAACATGCTGGGGCATACATCTGGTGATCAGAGGGTGGGGAGAGCCTAAAAAGACTGAGAAATACCCTCCAGAAGTGCTTTGACCTTTGTTGACAGTTGGTCTGGACCTATTTTTTGCTCTCTTCCTAGCCTCACCTTTTCCCCTACTTCCTCTGCATCTTAAAATTACAGCCAAAACACTCCCCAGATGCCTCTAACTAATACCTTCATCTGGACTGGCCTTTCCCAGGGCCTCTAACTTACTCAGGCTGCTGTGTGTGAGAAGGAGTCACACTTCTATGCTCTTTTGATTTCTAAGAAATGCCTCTGAGGAGACATCCTAAGAGATGTCTTGGGAAGTTGTCTTAGAGAGGGAGAGCCTCAGCCCTGAGATTTGCACCCCTTTAGCCACTGCTTCTTTTATTTGCAAAAAATTGTGCTCAGGGTTTCCTGGTAATAATTTAAATGATTACTGGCTTTGTTCTTCAGTATGTCTGAGATGTTCCCAGAGCTGCCTCAGGCAGACTGCAAAGTAAATTTCTTTACCCAGAGTTCTTCAATGAGCTAGGAGCTTGAGCTAGTCAGGTTCAACAGCATGGGCCATAGAGAGGGCTTGGGGATACTGTTTTTTGAAAAGGGTGTTTCTATTCAAAGATGCATTGCCTAATGCCTTTTTTCCAGGTCTGTTAACTAAGTAGCTGATCCTGATTTGAAGGCTGGCTTGAGCTAGTGCTGGACTAAATGCTGTTGATGCAGTTGGCACATTGCAATGTGGAAGAACAGTTTCTCCTGCAAATGCCTGTCCTCCATGGATCCTGTGAGGATCTTGGAAACTGAAGGCAATTTCCCCTTTTCAGAGTATGCTTGTGAATCTTGGAAGACTGCAAAGCATCACTTAGAAATGTCTTGACCCATGGGGACAGGCTATAAAGCTGCCAGTTCATTGCGCTACTTGGGAGAACGCTTGTGTTTTATCCCAGGCAGTATTAACAGTCTTTGCTTTTAGGTTGGAAAACTATGTCACATCACTGACCTGCATCTCATCTCCCAGCTTGGTGAGGTGGGAAAAGATGAGTCACAATTCCTCTCACTCCAAGGTGTGTGCAGTACTACCGAGAGAGCCACCACCACTGCTTGCAGATGACAAAAGAGAGCCCGTGAATGCACTGCCTGTGCCCAGCCCCCTGGCCCTGAAGTCTGGGGAGAAGAAAGAGGAGAGGTTTTCTCAGTGCATGTAGGCAACCAGACAGGCCAGTGGTGTGTAGGTGGAGCCTGGCTGCTGTGTCCTTGTGGGCAGCTGGGCAGAGGCACAGACAGCCCTGGGGAATGGCTCAGAAGGTGGCTGGCCCAGCGCTCTCTTGTCTGGCCCGTGCTTTTCCCTACCCCCTGCTTTTGCTGGAAGGTACTGGGGGATAATGTAGTGAGTCAGGCAGTGCTTATGTGGTCTGCTGCATTTCTCCTAGGGACAATAGGTGTTTTGATTTTGTGGTTTGAGTTTTTTTCTTTTTTTCCCCCACTTCTGTCAATAATTGAAATGAAGGGTCAGGACAAATAAGCAGAAAGAAGGGGAATAGAAATACTTACAAAGCAAATAAGCTTCTGGCTGGGAATCTTGGCTGATATCTGTTTTGCACAAAATTCTCCTGTACCTTTTGCTGTCAGGGATGCAGGGCTGACAACTCAAACACCAAAACCAAGGCAGAGCTGAACTAAGTCCATTCCCTGGATGGAGAGCCAGATTCTGGAAAACATAATGAGAACTGGCAATTTCCACAGGTGTTTTAGTAGACACATAATCCAAATCCATGTACTTAACTTAGCATACCTAGTGAACAGCTTATTTGCATTTCAACTGCACAGTTGAGGCTTAACTGAATCGATACAAATCTCCCACTGACTAAGGAAGGTCTCAAGGCAACATCAGTTTGAGCCTGCTTCATGAGGCAGGCCAGAAGTTTTGCCTACTTCTCCATCTGCTTTCTAGAAACCTGACAACACATCTGTCACCTCTCTTGCTGATTCAAACAGGAACCAGTCATTTCCAGGTAGCATTAAGAAAGCTTTGCATACTTACAAATTAGTTTCTGTTACCCATTTATTTTTTGGTGTGTCCTGTCTATGCATTTTGGGTAATTTGAAACAGGCAAAGATAAAGGTCCAGAAGGTCCAAGAGGAGAGGATCCTAGCAATTAGGATGGAAAACAGTCTGGGCTTGTGGAAGGTTTTCTCCATGAGCACAGGGAATAATAATTTAGTTTTAAAGAGTCTGTAGAGCTAACATATATTTAGGTTAGAAACTGCACCTATGGGTGAAAAGAATAATCTGAGTAGAAAAGGACAAGAAATTCAACAGGTTTTCTGCCCTTTCTAGCTTTTCTTCTCTTTCAGTTCTCTGTAAAAAGGCATGAGATGGAAAGGAGTAGAGATGACAGGAAGAAAACCTTAAAACATGTATTTTCGAAAATTTAATCTTGGATGATCAAAAACTCAGAAATTAGTCACCATGTCTTCCTAAAAATTACCATGGATGCTACCATTTTTGGCCAACTCTTATGGACAAAATGTTAACCATGATTTTTCAATAACAGAGTCACAAGAAAGGACCAAATCAAACTTTGGCCATAGGGCACAGACATGTCATTGAAATAATCCCTCTCTCTGCTCACTGAAACCACATTTTGTAATTGGATTAAACTACAAGAAAAAGGATGTGTCACTTAAAGGGATTAATTTATGAGATAACATTTAGATAGAAGGTGTTAAGTGTATTTTTTAAAAGAAGACCCTTTCTAATAATTGAGACCTTTATGTAGTGTAGATATATCAAAAAAAAAAAAAGAGAAGAAATTTGCAGGAAAATCTCTTTACAGTAGGATGCACGGTTCTTTGTGGAATTGTCTCCCACAACAACTGGTGAAAAAATAGTCATTTTCATTAGATCTGACCAAATACCACGCCCCAGGGCAACCCTGCATAATATTGATTGTTTCCTTCTTTCATGATTTTCCTCTAGTAAAGATCTCATTTTGTTTTCATAATGAAGCAGGGGAACTAGCATGGCATATATCTGATACAGACAGATTGGAAATAGGTGAAAGCAAAGCCTATCAGGACCTTTCCTAAACTGCAGGGGTGCAGCCTGATCAGTAGGCTTACCAGTCCTGACACCTCTGCAAGAGTTACGCAAGAGCAGAAGATACTCTGATCACCTGGCTCTTTTTCACTCATCTACTGCACAGAGGTTAGACAGCAGTGAACCACCAGATCTTATCAAGGAGTAAAAAGAAATGAGTGGGTTTGTGAACAGCAGAGCCAATGCAGCCTGGTCTGCGGGGAATTGTCTCTTGTGGTCGGGTTCGGATGTCTGTTAAGGTGTTGAGCTTTGCTTGAAACTTTACACACAAGAGAAGCACTTGTTCACCACTGCCGTCTCCCACGTGAATTAGAAGCACTTGTTCACCACTGCTGTCTCCCACGTGAATTCTCTAAATCATGAAGGGCGAACCGATGACACACTGATTCCTTGGAACTCGTTTTCTTGGAAATAGTCTTTCTTTTCTTTAATGTCTCCTCCCCATCCTTTGAGACTGCTCTACAGCTAACAAATTTAGTTAACGTTAGTTGTGTATACACCCAAGTCATTCCTTCCCACTCAATAGTCTCTGCTCCCTGGAGGCTTTCAAGGGACCAGAGCAGAGAGTTGAGTTACCCAGAAAAACTGAGTTAGTAAAGCCAGTGGGCCAGTTCAACAGAGTGTGCCAGATCAACAACAACAGCAACAACATGTTCTGCCTCCCTGAACTAGGTTGCCCCCAAATGCTCAAGCCAACAGAAGGCAGGGACAGCCCAGGGCGTGAATGGTGGTGTGGGGCAGGATGGCAGCTCAGCAGCTTCCTTCAGCAGCTCTCTTCTGGCAGCTGGTGATGAGCCTGTAGTACAAAAAAACATGCCTGGAAGTGTTAAACAGTAGTCCCTGAACAAAGTTCACTGGCTGAATCCAGACAGTGTGTGTTCACACCTACTCATGGGCAAGCCTGTGGCTACCTATCAGGTACAAGGCCTGGGCTGGGCCAGTGGTTGTTTCCCTGGGAGAAAGTATGTCCTTGCCAAAACTGGATTATAACTCAGAGGACACGCTCAGAAGCATTGCTTTGTTCTCAGATAAAGACAATTTTAAGCAAATTAAAATCTGGATAGGAAGAGTTGCAAAAAGAAGTGTAACTATTAAAAGGGAGCTGTCAGGTTTTTCACCAGCTGCTGGTCCCTCTACCCTCTCAGTCCCACATACTTAATTCCCAGGACAGGATGTAAGGCCTGGTAGCTACAGTGAGCTGATGGGAACAGAGAGAGTTGCAGGCCACAGTCCCTGAAATATTGAGTTTCCTAAGTTGTCAGACCTCAATGTGCTCAATATTGTGAGCAAAACTTTAAGGTGAAAGAGAAACTGATGCTGATTTCTGCTCATCTGAGTCCATGTGGCAGAAATGGATAGCTGGTGGTGGAGATTTCTTTTCATGGATTAAAGTTGACTGCATATGATGCTCTGGTCAGAAATTATATGGCCACTACAGAGGAACTATAAACACAGCAAAATTCTGGCAAGCTAAGTAAACCCATGGCAAACCATCTATTTAGATGAGTATCAGTCTCATACATAACATCTGTCTCAGGCCACGCAGTTCCTGGTAAATCCAAATGCTGTTTCATAATAAATCCCATTGCTTCTAAAGGTCTTAGTTTCAGTGCTGCTTCCTATAGTTATCTTATCAGGCATAATTTTAATACTGCCCTGGTAGTGTGAGTGCATTCATTTTAGCAACTTTGTGTATTGGTGCCCGATTTTAAACTTCCTCCACTTTTCTTCGTTTGCTACAGTAGATGTGGCAAGCATGCCCCAACAGATTAAGCTTTGTCTGTCTGTCTAGTCAGTGAGGTCTGGAAAAATTACGTTCACACAGAAATGCTGAGTTAATAACGATGAGGTGCTGAAAAGGTTTTGGGCCACTTCCAAGTCTGTGTTTCCGAAAATGAGACCCAATGCAAGAACTACAGACTCAGAAAAATATGAAAATCAGATTCACTTTTTAACTTTACAAGGGTTTTTTTCTTCATCGCAAAGGAAATTCTGTTCAGTTACGCACATGAAACTTCAACAATTTGAGGATGTAATCCTGTAATTTGTCAGACAAGTCTCCCATTGACTCAGTGATTTCAAAGGCATTGGTGCCTGTGTATGAATGGCAGGATATGGTGCAAATTAATAATCATGAAGAACTTTACTCTGTACTTTCACATTATTTTTTTTTTAATTCACTTTATGGGAACATGAAGGGAAAGAGATCCTGGCCTCAATCCATACAACTGGAGCTCTGCCACCCACTTCCGCGGAGCCAGGCTTCCACCCGTTCTGCTTTTTGCTAGATAAACAACTTGCAGACGGCATCCCTAGAGTGAACCTTGAAACAGCATCCAAAACCATCAGACAGCAGGTGATTGATTTTAAGCAAATACACAAATTGGTTTCTTAGGAGAAGGAGAATCGAGGGTGTGTGGCATAATGGCACTGTGACAAGAAAGTTCACTCTGCAGAAAAGATCTCACTGTGCAGTGACTGTACCTGACAGAGACAGCTTATGGCAAACATCCTAACTTCCTTATCCTCCCAACCTCCTTTCTTAATGTGAACTGCCTTGATAGGAGGTGAAGGATAAGATGGATTAATAAAACAGCTTTTCCCCACACCTAAATCATGTACAAAGTAAGATTTATGGCACAGTTGGTGTCATAAAATAGAGATGTGATATCATTGCTGTGACATTATCTCCCTTGCTACCCTTGAACTCGAGAGACTTAATGGCCTTCAAATAAATGATATTTAAACAAACCACTTCTCAAATGATCTTGTGGAACCTATTTAATCATTACCAGGAAAAAGTGGTCATTGCTAAGAACTGGATTTTCCTGGCTGCACAAGTGATAGTCAGTGTGCTCAATCTGTAGGGATCAGAAGTTTGTTTAGCTACTTTTTTGAGTGCAACTGCACCCTTTAACCAATTTCAAAAATGATGCCACAGATTTAGAAGCCTCCAATCACATTTTTGTTATTATGAGCGATCTTCAAACTGCCAATCTTAAAATATGAGCTCCTACCAGTTGAATATATATCTTTTTATATCATTTTTACAAAGGGGCCAACAAGTGCATTGCTTATTCAGGCTTGGAACTGAATTCACTGATGGCTAATCACCATGCTTCATGTGCTGGAAATAAGATTCCCAATTCTTTATCCAAATATGCAATTAGTCATAGTGGTTGCTGTGAAACCAGAGTAAACCTGAGAAGATGCATCTGCTTAGACAGAAAAAAAAAAGGCCCAAGGATCTGCAAGTACTTTCTTTCTCATGTAATTTCACTAGTGTAGCAACAACAAAGTTCTCTGAGCATGCGTTTTTCTCTTTAATCTTATCCATGGAGCACAGCAGTGGGTGAATGCACGTGCTATGTATATATCAACCCTTTGACTAGTAAATGATACTTCCTGTCTATTCTCATTTTCCCACTCTATGTTTCAGTCTGTTTCAACTTTATGTCCCACACCATGATTCCACCATTGCTGTGGATCTTAAACATTGGCATTTATGTGTGAGATGTAGTAAATTGGGGAGTTAGATGGAACATTGCAGAGAAAAAGAGCTGTTATCTAACAAAATCCAGTGCTCCATATGTTGTCTTGCAGGTGTCCCTTTATGTTCTTGAGCTGAGTACTTAAGCACTCCACTTTTTGCATAAGCACTGTCAGATTTTCTTTACCTGTTTATATCGTCATGTCCAACCCTCCACAAAAGAATTTCCTGTCAGTAAAGTACTCCTAATGCCAGTGAGAGGAGATGTTTTTCTCAGCAAAGCCATATTTCTCAAGTGTCAACTTCTCTCCCATCTTGAAACTTTTTTCAAAAAGATGATAGAAAAGGAATTAAACTTCATAGACTCATATAATAGTTTGGGCTGGGAGGATTTTTTTTTAGGTGATCTAAGCAAAGTGAGCAGGGTCATCTTCAACCTGAATGTTCCCATGGATAATGCATCCACCACCTCTCTGGGCAACTTGTTCCTATCTTCAACCATCCTCATTGTAAAAGAAATTCTTCCTAACGTCTAGTCTAAATTTATTCCCTTTCAGTTTAACCATTATACCTTGTCTTATCCCTGCAGAGATTGCTAAAAAGTCTGTCCTTAACTTTTTCATAAGCCACATTTAAGTATGGAAGGTGGTCTAAGGTCTTCCCAGAGCCTTCTCTTCTCCCGGCTGAACAAACCCAGCTATCTCATCTTTAGGGGAGAGGTGCTCCAGCCCCCTGATCATCTTGTATCTCTCCTCTGGACCTGCTCTTGCAGGTGCATGTCCTTCTTATGTGGGGTTCCTGAGCTGGGCGCAGCACCCCGCGTGTCCCCAGCGTGGAGCAGAGGCGCACAACTCGCTCCTGGCCCAGCCGGCCTCACTGCTGTTGCTCGCCCGCTCTTGGCTTAGGTGGAACAGTGCCACCTAAGTCCAATGCCACGGGCATTCTCAGGGCAGCTCCCAAGGGGCCAAGGCACGGGTTTTTAAGCCCTTTCCCCAGCCCAAGCCCCGCGCAGCCGGGCGCTGCCCTTCCTCCGGCCGTCGCTAGTTGGGGCTCACGGCCAAGGCAGCGGGCCGCGGCCTGCCCCGGCCGCGAGGGCTTCTCCCTCTCCTCCCTCCTCCAAGTGCTGGAAATAAGTGCTGGAAATAAGCCTCCCACTAAAAAAACCCTCACATCTAGGAGGTAGCTACACGCTGCCATTCGGGCTTTGCACAGAGGGAAAAGGAAAATACCCCTAAATCGAGCGGCTTTCTCAAGGGCAGGAAATAAGACTATTACAGATATTTAGATGGACTGTAAGCAGCAATTCTTTTCTTTGGAAACAAATAATTTGTTTTCTTTGGAAACAAAAAAGGTCCTAAAATCTGTGCGTGGTTTTAAGGACGTAAGTGATAGTGGTGACTTCACTGGGACGGCTCGTGCTGCAGCATCCTCTGAAATGTGCTGCCCTGACTTGGTTTTCGGAGTGCCTTGGTTGTTTCACATCCAGGGAGATGGCTTTGCAAGCCCTGAAGGAGAATCCTAAAATAGAATAAACTTCAATATCTAAGGTTCTGGGCAAAGTTTCAGTTTAAATCCTAAATAGCCTTAAATCCTTTCTTAGTAAGATGTGAATCATCATGTTTATAGTCAGAGCTAGAGAGATAAAACCCAGCACAGTCTGTAAAAACAATTCTGTATTAAAATGTGAAACTGCAGTTCCTCTTCAAGCTCTAAAACCTGATACCTGATACTAAAAAGGTATCACCCTCTTAACACAAGTGCCAACTATCTGTTCAGACAGGGAAACTTGCCAAAAAGCTGGTGTCCCTTTTCCAGCCTCTGTAAAAAAACCCAGACCCAACTCCTCCCAACATTTAATCGTCAAAAGCATTCAAGCTACAGAACAGCTACAGATTTTCTCTCCTATTAGTTTTTTTCTCCCCCTAGGTTTGTGTGTTCTGTCCCCTCCTCACAACCTGTGTTCCTCTGGTGCAACTGATAAACAACATTTTTTATTGCTATAGGCAGATAGTTCTGCTTAATACAATAGCAGGCAAGGCTTGGCGGGACTGCAGAGTGCAGGTGGTTGGAGTATTGTGGTCATCCAAACCAGATGCTGAGGAGATGGAGCACCTGTTTCCCTTCTTTTCTGTGCTGGAGGATACAGCACTGTGCAGGCTACAGAAACAGCCTGACATTAATAGCACTGCTGCTGCAGTTTTCCCTTGACAGGGTAACAGAGATGTACCATCTACAGCTTTTGCAAGCTCTCCTCTGAGTGCTCAGACACATGTACTGGAGTTCTTAATTTTTTTTTTCCTCAGACCAAAAGAAAGCATTCAGAGATGGGTCTGCAAGGTAATTTCTTTCCAGATCATTTTATTCATGATTGATTTTGCCCTGGTGTATGAAAAAGTTAGTTTTTATAGCCCTGACAGCAGTAAAGATAAACCAAAAAAATTAGTATGCATTTTTTATCCATTTTTACAGGTTCTACAAATGCCTGTGTTGGATGTAGAGATGCATTTACAATGTTGTGCTCAGGACAGCTGACTAACAGCTACTGCCTCTGCAGGTAATGGAAAACCTTCTAATAACGTGAAAGAAGTTGGGCACCTACCTCTACTGAAATGCAGTAGTAATCCTACAAGAAATGGTCCCCGAAATGATAACCCTAAATAAGCTCTCCTTTATCTAATTGTCAGTCCCCATGGCTTGCATGGCTGGGAGTCAGGAGATCAGCTGGGAATTCCAGGCAGCAGCATGATGGCATGCAATGAGCCCTCCCTGGTCTCAGCCCACCTTCACCTGCTCCTTCCCACCTCCCACTTGCAGCACTCTTCAGAGAGGGAGGAGGAGCACACCTTCAGCTGCAGCCTTTGTGGGACCAGGTTTTTGTCAAACCATTTTGTGACCAGCCTCTCACAGCCTGGAGGACTGTATCTGATGCAGCATCTGTAACCCCAGTTTGTGCTGACTTCTGAACACTAGTCTTTAAATGAAGAAATGAAACAGGTTTAAACCAACATAAAACACCATAAACATACCACTTTATAGGTGTTTGTTTGGTTGGTTTTAATTTAGGGAAATTTGAATGAGAAGCAATATTTTCCAGTTTTTGGCAACAGAGCTATTTGTGCTAAGAAAATCTAAGTATTTGAAATAACCTGTCAGAAAAGTAAAATTTGAGAAACTTTGAAGAATCTTATTTTAGGCCCACGTCACTTTTAAATGGAGCTCTAGCTCTTATCACTAAAAAAATACATCTACCTGAAAAAGAAAGAAGACAAAATCAAACACTGTGACTTTAGTTTCACCACCATATAAATCCCAGTAAAGTCCAGCTTCCACAAGGGAAAGACGCTCAAGACACTATGGTAATATCACGGAAAACTGAAGCTCATCCTTAGCTCAGGATTGCTCACAGCCATTGATTATCTGGTAGAAGATGCAGTCATTTTTGTGGAGAAAAGATGACTGCACAAATACTGCCTTTCTCTTGTTCATGAAAGAATTAAATATGCAATCAAGGCTCTTGCTGGACACAAGAACTGCTCCAGGTCTTCAGCCATTCAAGCAGCTCCTCTGACATTTGGATTTCACAAGGAATTGACTGAGAGCTTGCAAGCCACAGAAGCAACATCTCAATTGTGTCTTTCCATGCATGCCCACCTCAGGCTGGGCATGGTTGAAATTGCTCCTGGCTTCCCCAGCTAAAGCCACCCATAAGTCCCAAATCAGTTGGGGTAGAGGTGATTTTGTTCCCTGACTCCTTGCAATTCATTGTGCTGACAAATGAGAGCTCATCATTGCTCCCACTTGGCATTCATGAAACTATTTTTTCTCATGTCTCCATGGGCAAGGTACCCTGGTTTCACCATTTAGGCCCTTTATTTTTATGGCTTCTGAGCTATACTTCAGTCTAGCCCCCAAAACTCCCGTACTGCAGCACAGATAAACCCTGCCTGACATAAGAACAACCACATTCAGTCCCCTTTCTTCTCCCTGCTCCCCCTCCCTGCCCTAAACAGACAGCGTTAATGAGCCAGAAACTGTTCTGAATCAGGAAAAAGGGAATTTTGGCAACCAGAGACCTATTTCTGTAAGGAATCAAAAACGAAATCAGGAGGAGAAAAAAATGTTACAAAGAAGCCGTTTAAGCTGGAATCACAAGAGAGAGGGAAATTACCCACGCTGGGAGACAGGCAAAAGGAGGGCAAGTTGGGAGACAGATACGCTGGGCAGACTTCAAGGTCTACAAAAGATTGGTTGTCTCTTTTGGGGTTTACACTCTCTTTGTCTAATTAGACTAATAGAGGTAGAATAGAACTGGGAGAGATTAAAAACCGTGATAAACAAGGCATCTTTTATTTGATATTATTGGAACTGGTTTCACTTATCTTTAGAAATCTTTCTTTTTGTGCTCCTTAATTTGTCCTTGAAGTCCTGTATCTAATCACTAGTTGAGCAACCAATAATCCTTCTCCAGCCCCTCCACCCCTTTTTATGGCCAACTTTAATCTTTCAACTCAGTGAAAAACATGTTTCCCCTATCATAACTAGTTTAACAAAAATTCCCTTTCAAGTTTAGATTGTGCAGATACAATGGCTTTCCTGCAGCTTCATGCTGGAGAGAGGAATTTACATTAGAAAAAAAAAATAGAGATTTATGATAGCATTGTATTTCCATTTGAATATGGAGAGTTAATAACATGCATATGTTTTTTTATTATTATTATTTTAAGGTTTAAGCTATGCCATAAGCAAAAGGAAACCTGGAAACTGTGAGACTGGCAGGGCTCAATGAATAACCTAATCTGGATTTCATTCACAAACAGCAGCTCATACATAGGGAAAGGGCTGGTGTGTTTCGCCAAATCGGAACTGGAGTAAGTGCCAGGATTTCCTGATTTGTTTACATTTCTCAAAAAAACTTTTTTTCCCCTGGATGAAGCTAGAATTAGACTTCCTTTTCCACTTTTGGCCCTTTCCAAACTATTCTTGCTTGACATATTCTCTCCTTTTCCCTGTATTCTCCTTTGTTCCAGTCTCAGCTGGCTCTTTTGTCTTGGAAAACAGAAAAGGCAATGAAAGATGTCAGTCTATGATAATAATGATAATGCAGCCAGGTTTGCATGACAGCAAAACAATGCCGCAGGCTTTTCCAACACCCTTGGATCCACCACTCTTCTCACAATGCCGCGGGGGTGGGGGTGGATGGAGTGAGTGGTATCTCTCCGGGACTGCAGACTGGAACAATAGTGTCACAAGGTAAAAGGACAAAATGTTCGGAATGAAACAGGCTAGCTCGAATTCTCTTGATGAGGCGTGTCACTGAGTTAATCAGAAATTAGAGGGGGCTAGTTACACATAACTAAATCATCTCTGCATTAGCTCGCTGGCTTCTCGGTCAGATGAAATGGCCCTGCCAGTCCTTTCTCACTTTCACTGACTTTACTGCACTTTGCCCATTGTCTGCAACCTCAGAGCGATCACTGCAGAAACTTGTTTGGGAGACCTTCTCCGTGCCTTTGTTTAGAGCCCTTTGATCATCCCACAGAAAGAAAAACACTGTAGCTTGGACCTGAGCCATGGTTTTCTTAGCATGACAAGACTGCCAGCCTGCAATCAGCGCTTGATGCGCAGGCGTGTGGTCTGCCAGGGACTTGGAAAATCATGGGAAGACTATCAGCAATCTTGGGAGCTTGGGCACCTTGCTGAGCAGAGGTGAGAGTTTAAAGTGCCCGATGTCGCCACCCTGCCACTGCAGAGCGGCAGCCTGAGTCACCGCTGTGCTTAGCAGCAGCGTTACAGCAGCACCAAGTTGTTCTTGTGGGGATGTCAGTCCTTCTTGCCACAGATCCTTACCTGCCATCAGGGATCGCCCTGTGAATGGTTCATGCTTTAGCGGGGTGAGGTGGCGAGGAGGGGCTGTGCCAAGCACCGGCTTCCAGCACACGGGCAAAGCGTTCACAACGGGAGGCAGGGGTGCAAGACTGAATTGCTGCATTTCAAACAAGAGGTGTCAGCCAGATTTTTAGCTGACATCGCTCCCATTGACATCGATGTACTAATGCTGATTTAAACCCGCCGATGAATATGCGTCTGGGAGAAGAGTGGGATAGGCTAATGGTGCAGAAGAGTTAGATGGGAAAAGGAAGTGAGGGGGAGCAAGATGAAGATAAAAGGGGAAGGGAAGGAGAGACGCGATCATGGGACTCAGGAAACACGAACTGCGACGTACGGCTGTGGGAAAATGATTAGAACAGATTGCATCAGACTGGACACCAATTCTGCAATTTTTGCAGCACCTTTTTAAGATTCCATACTGAGATACTGAGCAGAATGTGTGTAGCTGTTTGTCTGGAACAAGTCCAAGCAAAAGGCCAAATGCAATCAGTCATCTGTGTTTGCTGGATCTGTGTACTAATGCTTCCTGTGTAGTCATTGCAATATATGTCTACTCTCGCTGATCTGAATCCTATTTTTCACCTTTAAGTATTTGTATCATGTTTAGTTGCTTACACCATGTATAAGCACCTGGTTTTTGGACATTGCTTAGTCTGGGGCCACAAGTCGCTGTTCCACTCATACTCAGCAGACAGAAGGGTAAAAGGGAGAGTGAGATGGGGAAAGCTGCATGAAGGGGAAGGAACTTCTGAAAACAGGAGTAAGATGCTGTAAGGCAGAAAGCACCTTTGCACACAAAATCATCAGCCAGCTTCTTTCAGTTTAGGAGATCTCTGCAGAGAAGCAGGAGATCCAAAAGCTGTTTTGCTTACACAATTGATTTAGCTGTTCTCAGTAGTGCTTCTCATGTGAGTAAGGTGAGCAGGAAATGGATTGATGTGAGCAGGAAATGGATTGATGTTAGCAGGCAGCCTGCACTAGAAACTCACACCCACCCTTTCTGCTTCATCACTTGTCTGAGGCCACAGTTTCACTATTAGGTTTTGGTGGTGTGTTTTTAGATTTCCAGTTACAGCTTGCATGACTACCACCGACGGTCTGCACCTGACCAGTTACTGCCGTTTGACTTGGTAAGAACCATAAGAGAAGCCTTCTTCCAGGAGAAAGAGTAGATAGAGGAAGATACAAGTGCATTTCTATGCTTTCCAATAACTGTGAATCATGACTTCTTCCAGCCAGACTACAGTTCTCACTGGCAAGTGTCAGTAAGAAAGTCTTACTTTAAGAAAACACTTCTGCTTTTTTTTTTTTCTTTTTTCTTTTTTTTTTTTTTTGCATTACTGATAGCTAATACAGATGAAACCACAAACCTGAAGAGTTCAGACTTCACCAAATATCAGTCATGCATAATTTGGAGTAAATGAGTATATGACAGTAATTGGTATTTAATTTGGATGTTCCTTTTTTTCGCAAACCCAAATAAATTTTCATATTTCATACCACTTCTTGTGTGGTAATGATCACTTGATTGTTTGAGCCTAAGGTTTAGGCAATGTTTTCTAATGTATTAGGTCATAAAGGAGGTCATACTAAGGAGCCTGAATAGTTGACCTAACAGACCCCTTTGACCCACAAAATTCTGGTGATACTCTGTAAGGAAAGTTACATTTGAGTTATTAGTTTTTATTTAGAAAGTTGTTTTCTGTTTTTCTACACCATATCTCCAGGAAAGGAGAAGCTGAAAACTACATATGCATGGTGGCACCACTCCTTTTCGCTGTCCAAGGATGTGAGCTGACGATCTCCATGCTGTTCTGTGGGGCTCTGTCACTCCTGACCTGACCTTCAGGATACACTGAGAGTATTGTGAGTCCTTCCAGCAGCACTGCAGGGCTTTACCTGCTTCAGGCAAAGCCCATCCTCAGGCAATGGCATGCCTCTGGAAGCTCATGAATTCTAGCCAGGGGAGAAATTAGAGCAGCAGAATGGTGTGGAATGATTTCAGTGATCCCTTTCCACTGTGGGAAGGAGCTGTTGGCAAAGAGCAAGACTGAGTTTATAGTCAGCAGGATAGGGCTGTTAAACTCAAGATGTTACTGGCTGTAAGCTAACCGTGGCTGCAGTGCAGCCTGCAGGTTCATTGGGTGGAATCACAGCAGGTGAGTGGAGATGGACATTCGTGGACAGGAATGGGAGGGAAGGTCATCCTGAGGATTGGCTTGAAATTTTTGATGGAGATCAACCAAGAACTCAGACTCTGAATCCAGAAAACCCCCTTCAAATTGGAACTAAAACTATACTTGAAAGCTCAAGTTAAATTTTATTGTCCTCAGACTGTGGTATAAGAAACATGCTTGACTTGGAAGAAATCTCACTGTTCCTCCCAGAAACAGGGAATTCCCTTTCTGATACAGCTAGAAGAAATAACATCATATTTTTATTTTTTTCAGTTACAATTTTTTTTTCTTTTTAAGGAAGAATGTAACATTTAAAAAAATATGTGTAATAATTCTTCATCAGGCTCCAAGGCATAGTTATTCTTATTCTCCTGATGGAATTCATATTTCTTTGTTGTGAACATGTAGAGTTTGTGTAAAATGAAAGTCTTTTTCCCAGCAAGACTCCCTCCCCACTCCAGACCCTTCTTTTCCTTTGTCCTGTTATGATTGTAGTAGGACACAACTGACAGAGGTGATATATATGGAATTTTTGCAAAAATTTGCTTTTTTATTATTTCCTTTTTAAAATGAAAAGACCATGATGGGTCTAGCCAAATCCATGTAGCTCACTAGCCAGCTGGGGTTGGCTAAGCAAAGCAGAGAGAATGACCCTTCTTTGCATAAGGCCAACAATCAAGAGTTCAGAGAATTTTTGAGTCAGAGGCTGCATCTGGGCTATTGTTTTTGATGCTCATCAATGGACCTATTCTTTATGAAATTCTTTATTACCATTTTGAATCCATTTATATCTCTTGGCTTCCATGACATCCTGTGACAGTGAGTTAATTATGCTTTGAGTAAAATAATTACTTGCTTCCTTTTATTTTAGATACTATGCCTCAACAGTTCAAATAATGTACCCTCTTGTGTGTTAAGAAATAGAGAATAAAGGGTGCCTGGCACCTCTACTATGCCTGTTCACCTTCCTTACATTCTGAGTTTCCCTAAATGCCAGGCTAAGCTTCATTTGTTGAAATGAACCAGAGAAAAAACTAAAATCTGGTGTTTCTGTTTATCTGTTTCTGCCATTTTCAGGATAATCTCTGGGTTTTGCTTTTGTTTAGTTGCTTTTATTAGGGAGAGTGATTAATGATTTTGGGGTTAGCAATACTTTACTTACGTGCTCTCCAGCACTGTCTTTGGTTTCTGGCTCCTCTCTCTTTCTCACACTTATAGCAACATGATATCCAAGTGAAATCAATCATAAACATAACATATCCCGATTTTAAGTGTTATACTGCATTAGTCTCTAAGGAAAGCTCTCTCTATTTATGATTTTATAACATACTTAGGTTTTTGATCTGAGCAGACACAACCCATTCAAAGATAAAAACATCAATTAATTAAGCAGTTGTTGAGATCAGAAATCTGACACCCATATGGTGTCAAATTAGTGCCTGAAAGCAGTTAACTGCCAAAAGAAGCACATGCATCTGTTGCAAGAGATTAAAATGAAGTATCTATTAATTACTGAGAGTTTCTTGATTGACTTCAAAATTATATTGCTGAACTGATTCTCTTTGTGTTATTCATCTTTAATGTCATCACTTGTAAATAAGGACTTGCTTCAAAACTATCAAGTTCCAAGCAAATGCTAAGTACCCTCTAAAAAGCGAGCAAAGGAAACTCAGCTGTGAAGAGATGCCACAAAGCATGTGCTCTGTTTTTGTTCCATTGCTAGGAACTACATAAAACCAGATGTATGCAGGAGAGAAATGTTGCCTGATATAACAATGAGCAGTAAAGAGTATCTCACAATCATAGGATGTATAACACAATAATGAATTGTATATTACATGCCTAAGAAACACAATTAAAACTGTCGATTTCTTTCTAGTGGAAGTTCATTGGCAGAATTGTGATGCAACAAAAATTCCGCTTTGGGTCTTTTATACTATTTTCCTGTTTTCGTGTACTCACAAATAAGAAAAAGTGCAGATGTTAGAAGAACACACACTGTGTCTCTCTGTATCCAAGGAAATAATTGTTTCAAAATAAGCAGTTATCCGGTTATCACCAGCTTATTTTTAGCATCCTAAAGTCAAAACTACATCTGCTTGGATAACACTGAATCCCAAGTCAGACGTGTCTGTCTCAGTCAGGCCTCTGGATGGAAAGGAAATATTTCGTGCTAACTCAAGTGGTGATGTTCTTTCTTCTGAAGGAATGACTTGATATTAATTTTATGAGGATATATATTCTGTTTCTTTAAACACGTAGCAGGAAACCAGGCAGGATGGGGATGGGGAAAGAGTCTACAGCAGCAAACCTACAGTGAGAAGAGAGAAAAAGAGTGCTTGCATGTGTGGTTTTTAAGGAAAGCAGTCTTCTCCTTATTTTAATCCATATCTCTGTATTTCTGCTTTTTTTTTTTTCTTTTTTCAAAAAAAAAACAAACAAAACAACAACAACAAAAAACCAACAAAAAACCACAACCAAAATCAGGGGCCAGGAATTCCCACACTGCCAGGACTGGATTTTGTGACTGCAGTGCAAGGGGGGCATACACTTCTGAACAAAAAGTCTTCTCTCACTTACCTGAGACTCAATATAAACAGCTCTAACCCAAGCTACCTGCTTTATACCTGCTGTATCACCAGATAAATTATGGAGAAAAAAATATTTGGAGACTAACAGCAAAATGGCTACTTTAGAAAATGTATCTTCTCCTCATTTGTTCTTGTGGAGATTGTCTGCATGTGCTGTGTAAGAAAGCTGAAAAACAGATGCCTGAAGGACCCTGCCTGTGTAAGTTTTCTGGTCATTTCCTTAGAGAAAATGGGGATTAATCTACTTAACACCAATGACATTCTCCCCTCTTAGTGTAGGCAAATTAATGTGTCTTCAAAATACTGATATCAAAGACTAGAACAGATCTAAGGAACTTTGCAGACATTTTGGCCTGCACACAGATACCACTTTTGTCTGATAGTTAAGCTCATAAGCTAAATCAACAGTTTTAAGGAAATCAGTATTTCAGGGGATAACTATCCTGCCACAAGCTTCCCATTGGCTTTCCTCCAAAAAGGAAACTGAAACAAGGCAGCAAGATTAGCGAGTACAATTTGAAAATTCTCTTTTGGAGACAAAATATTTTGTGAAATTTTCTGGTTTTTTACTGAAGAATAGATATATCTCACACACACACACTCCTTTATAGTTTTTATTATATAAATCTTCAATGAAAGACATCTCTTCTCATGCAGGGAAGCACCCATGAAGTCACCAAACAAAACAGATATTCTAGGTATAATATGGAATGGTGCCCTCCTGTTTTGTCTGCATTGTTTATTTCCAGGGACATGTCATTTTGGCTCAAGGATGAAAGAAAAACACAGAATGATGCCTTGATTAAAATATGTACCAACATCAGGCTGCCAGTAACAAATAAAAGTCTTGCAAAAAAAGATTTTATCATTTTTGTACATCAGCACTTTCCTATCAACACCGGAAATTTACTGTTTCTCAGTTTAAAAATAAATAAAATTACTCTGATTGTAGCATTTCTCTTTATGTGAAGCCAATAATAATTACTTTTAAGTTAATGTTTAAGGTGAATTTGATCACTGTTCCTGCCCTGTGAAGTATCATAGCTTCTCCATGATCAGTTAGAAGCTGGGGAGGAAGACAAGTTCCCCTTATTAAAATTGTATCATTGACATGAACAAAGCCTGGGGATGAGCCTTTTTCATCTGATGGTTCCCAAACACAGCCATGTCCTTTGCAATTCTCCTTGGTAACTCCTCTTCTTTTTGACAGGTCCTCTTTATACACAATAAGACAGATAAAACAAATTCAGTAAAAAAGTGCAAATGCCGTGTCTGAATGCTAAACCCCAAGACCGAGTTGTGTCCCCATGCCAGCCCTATATGCATCTTCTTCCAAGTCCTCTACACCTGCTGGAGTTCTGCTGGAGAGCTCTGATGCCAGAATCTCTCCCCAGAAATTATTTCTCTGTGCAGGCTTTGACAGATAGCCCTGAAGCTGCCTCCTCAGTGCTCCACTTCTTGCTCTGGCATCTGTGCTGGCCAAGCTCCAGCCCTTGGCAGAGATGGGCTTTTTGGGGCCACAGAACAGTCCAGCAGCACCCCGGGGAGCACTGGAAGTTGTCAGGAGCCTACAGAAAAATCTGTCAGCTTTGGCTGCTCACAGGTCTCTCTCCATGCTCTGCCAGGAGGTCCTGGTACAGCTCATGGTTGGGAAGCTACCATGAGGTTTCAAATGACAGGACTATTATGTCCTCCTTAGCATGCAGGTTCTCATCTGCATTTTTCACAAGGTGCTGTGTGGCATTTCTCCCTGACTCTGCTTCACTTTGAAGATTCATGCAAATTGTTGTTTAATTGAGAGCTGTTTTACTCTGTTCAGAGTGGATAAGAAAGCAAAACGTTCACAACAGAATGGGAAAGCTTCAGGAAGTTCTGCAGGCTTTGGTGTATAAATTCAGCATATATCTATGTAGGTGGTGTGACAGAACAATCCACATTGTAGAGTCGTTTTGGTAATAAATACCTTCTCTATCCAGATGCTTCTAAATAAATGATACATAATACACATATTTCTCATCCTAGTCAGCATCTAGTAGCATCAAAAGCTCCTGAAAGTGTCGAGCTGCATCCATCTGAATTTGTGAACAGGCAAATAGCCATCTTACACAGTCTTCTAACATCTTTAACTATCTCTGAAGAGCACAGCGGGTCGTCCTTGTACACTTCTAAAATGTCCCACTTACTCCCTTATGCCTGGTTTTAATATAACTGTTCTTTACAAGGGTCAGCATCTGTACTATGGTAGAAATAAATCTCGAACAGTGTTTGCCTGCAGATTTAAGGGGATAGTACATGTGTCTTACTTTTTATTAGCATGAATATGGTCTAAATGGCACATACTTTTGTCTTGACAATGTTAGAAAGGCTGCTCAAGAAGCCTAGACCAGACTGACCATGTGGTTTAAGGTCCATATTTGTGTGCATTTTGGCATCCTGAAAATGCATTGATAGCCTGCAGAAAAAAGAGGCCAGCTGTTTTTAATGGTTGGAGAATTATTTACAAACACGTGTATTAACTGCTCAAAAATCAGAAATTCCTAGAAGCACAGATTATCCTTGCTGGACTCGTAATCATTTATTGGATTCACAGAAGATGAGGGCATTCATTCATTGAGACCTAGTCTGAAACCATCCTCTGTTGCGCTTCACTGAGATTTGGATTAGATTATGGCAAAACCCACTAATGTTAACCTTTTCATTATCAGTTTGAGTAGCTATAAATCCCTGTTCTGTGTTGAGCTGGGATGGGCATCAGGTCCCCAGGGTTATGCAGAGATTTAGCAGCCTCAGTGGGGCTCTTGTGCACAGCTTGTTGCCAGCCTGCACTGAAGAAGTTTTGATATAAAAAATATTGCCAGCTGTAGGCGGAAATGTGTGACAGCTGGAATTTCCTTCTGCATCTATGCAATGGACCAAAGTCATAAGTGACTTGCACTGTCCTGGGAACTTTGAAATTTTGTCAGCTCTAGTTGAACTCAGCAGTAATTTTGTTTAAATTTCTATGAAGACATAATGGTATACTTAATCAAGACCTAGAAGAGTATGCTGTTCTGAATATGCATGAGATTCTATATTCAGACACAGAATTTTAATTATGTTTCCCATTCATATGAGACCAAGAAGATTAATGTAAGGTACAGGAAAAGCCTCTAGTCTTTTTATTTCTGCCCTAAGTTGTAGCTAACACAATCCAAGAGGCACCCATTTACCTCTCTGAAGAGACAATACTGAAAACCAGAGCATATTTCAATATCATCTAGCTTGTTTTGGCACACAGAAAACTTAATGGAGACTAAAGCCTTCTTGAATTCACAGATGCAGGCATCCTAACTCATTTACTCATTTATGCAGTTATTTGGCTTAAATTGGCTTCCTTGCCTTTATGTGTATCCAACCAAAAGCAGGATCTATAGAGCTGGACCCTGTACAAAGAAAAGTCACCAATACAAAAAGCTAAAAATATAAATGGAATTAATAAAGGATTGAACATTCCCAATTTATAGTATTACCACATGCCCATTGCCCACTGCATGAGCTTAATATACACATCACATTTCTTTCCACTGATTCCAGAAAAAAAGAGGGTCTAACAACCTGGGGGCTGTGGGTGTATGAATTTCTCATCCACCTCTTTATCCAGTTTACCAAAGCAACTGCAGCAGCTTTGGTTCAACACCCACAGCCAGGATTCCCAGCAAATCAGCATCCAGTCTGACTTTGACTTGTAAAATATAATTAAAATAGGAGCATTTTTGTGAGTCAGAAATTATTTTCTCTGAACTCCACTCTTTCGTGGGTTTGGACAGGTCTCCTTTGTTTGTATTCCAATTTCGGACATTCAGATAAATTGAAAAAATTGTGTGTCAATATCTTCTGTAGTGGGATGAGGTGAGGATGTTTAAACTGACATTCTTTTAATCATTTTCCATGTGTTTCTTAATTGGCTTGGTTTCTTTTTTTTTTTTCTGGCTTTGTTCTCCAGCACTGGTTCATTCATTTCCTGAAGTTTCACTTCACCTTGTCTGGTTTTTCCGTCTGCAGTATGTTGTTGTGTGCAGTTGGTGATGAGAATTAGTTTAAAATAATCTGTACCATAATTGCTGACTTCAGACTTGTTTGTGTCTATAGGGAGATATCCACGACAAAACAAAATAACAACAAAGAGGGAAAGCTACCACGTTCTTCCATATTTGGACAGCCCAGATGTTATTTACAGCATTGTTTATGAAGCTTTTTCTTTGCCTTGCTGGCTTTGATCCACACACGTTGTCAGTTTTGAGCACACACGTCCTGTCACATGGTGACTGTGTGCCCCTGACGAGTAAACATGCGGGAATGCAATTTATAAAGACAGGCTAGAGCAGCAATTAAGGAGAAAAAGAACTACAAACAAGACAAAGGAAATTAGGCAGGAAGATGAGCTAAATCTGGTCAGAATACAGGATATCAAGGCAACTGCATTGCATGTCATTTATTCTTTAGTCACCAGCAAGTGTCAACATCAGTATGTGATGTCTGTGCCTACGAAACTTTTATCATTAGTTTGCAAGAGGATGAGGGGCTCAGAAGGACTTGTTGCTACACAATCTCCAAAGTGTGGGATCTTTGAAGGCCAAAGATTCATTATCACATTTGGCACTCAGTCAAAGTGGTGGAGTTCTTCAAGCACATTTGGACAATGAACAAACAGAACAAACAGGAGACTGTAAAATCGCCTTTTCCTAAAAAGTTAAAGAGGGAGCAGTTGCCAGTAAGGGTCCACAGAATATATAGGAAGAGGAAAATATCTGACATGCATTACATTTTCATGCTAAAACACAGCAATGCCATAAATGTTTCAGCTAATAAAATTCAGTCACACAAATATTTGGGTGACAGCAGTGGAAGGTTATGTACCAGAACTCCTGGGGCCTGGGAAGGGAGCATGAAGTATTGCTTATTTCCTTGTTTACAAACAAACCAACCCCAGGCAAATGCTGGGATTTGGGAAGTTCATTTAGGAGCCTGTGGGCTGAACTGCTGAATCTTGGGTCTTTTGTAGGAAGAGGTCTCTGTAAGAGGTGTACTTTATTTTAAAGGCTATCATATCAGCTAGGGGAACTGGTAATTCACTCTCTCCATACCTGGTAGGACAGTATTCTGGTGGGAATCTTTCTTTTAGCTTTACCTAGGTCTATAGGAGAGGACAATGGAGAAAGCTCCTTCTCCTCTGAGATTAATTTGACTCCATAATTGCTCTTTTCCTTTCAGTCATCAGTCATGTTATCTTCATGATCACTTTCCTAAGAATTATTGTCCTCGTAGGGCAGACCTTGGTTTTTCCAATCCTTTTTTACAAACCTCACAGTATATGGAAGAGAACTTTGCTACTAGCCTCATTTGGGGAGGGACTGAAGTTGAACAGACTCACATGGGAATGTGGTATGTAGGTTTAAACCTCCAGTTATTTGCCACCCAGGACTTGGAACAAACCCTTGCATTGTGCTTGGATCTTTGATGTAAAAGCACTTGTATTTTCTATAATGGCATTGTGGCTTCCATACATGAATAATCAAGGCAGTAAACCAGCCTGTGGTTTATATGATGACTTTGAAATATCCTTCCAAAGGGTTTCTTGTTTTATGTTTAGCTCATCAACTGGCAATGTTGTCTGCTAAGGAATCTTTGCCGATATTTAAGAGTCCATGTCTGGTAATTGTGGACATCTTTGGAACGGTATCCAACTGTTCAAATAAAGTGTTAAGATAATCTGAAATTAAAGATGTATATGAAGTACTGGATCCAATCCTAGCCTCCCTATTTCAAGAAAGAATTGAAGCAAGTGCAGTGATGGACCACAAGGGTGAATGAGGGACTGAAAGACCTGACCTAGGAGCAGAGGCTGAGAGAGGTGGAGCTGTTCAGCCTGGAGATGAGAAGGCTCAGGGGAATCTGATCAATGTGTGCAAATACCTGATAGGTGGGAATAAAGAGCATGAAACCAGGCTCTGCTTTGTCATGTCCAGTGACAGAACAAGAGACAACAAGCACAAATTAAAAATATAGGACATTCCATTTAACATAAGGAGATTTTTTGTTTTTTGTTGAGTTGTCCAGTCAAATGCTGGCACAAATTATCTAGACATGTTTTAGAGCATGAAGATATTTAAGTATTTTCTTGAAGATACTTAAATATTGACAGACATGGCCCCGGATCAAGCTGCTCTTCTGAGCAGGAAGGCTGGACTAGACCATCTCTAGAGGTCCCTTCTGAACTCAGCTGTTCTGTGATTCTGTAAAAGATATGATAAAACAGATGCATGTCCAGAGCACATGTCCAGATATATGTGCAAATAAAAATTATGCATTCCAGAGCTCAGCAACTCAACCAAAATGTCATTTGCAAGACAAGATAGAAACCAAAAGAAGCAAGAAGTAAGAAGGACAGAAGAATCACATGCACATCCAGTCAACGAGACATAGAAAGAAGAGCTTTGATTCATTTTCTCTAGCACACACAGAAGGGAATTCAAGGTAGGTTAAATGAAGTTTTTATCTGTATGCTAATATGCCTAACCACTTACAGGACTCACAAGTACAGCTAAGCCAGCAACACAAAATATAGATCAGTCAAAAAGCAGCAGCAGGTAAAGTTACATCTGGCACAAAAGTGGCTAGTCTAAGGTTGATGCAAAATAAGGGTAAAAATAGGCCCATTTTTTTCTTTCCCAGTACTTCAAGATTCTAAGACACTTGAGGATGCCATGGAATCAATTGTTAGTACAGCTAAGAAGAAAGGCTGAAATTAACTGCCTTAAAACAAAGAAACAAAATTAGAAGCTCCAAGCAGGGTGAGAAAGACAGAGAGTTTGAGGAATGTGTCACCAGGCACATTCAGATATACTGGGGAGAGCTCCAGATGGCAAAAGCACCATGACCTTATTTAGCCCATCCATCTTCTCACTGGTAAAGGGTTTCACTCTCCTCCCTGTTTTTTTTTCCTGAAACCTATTTGCTGAAATAAACCAGGAATTTGAAGAACTAATTTGAAAATGAGATTATAACTAGCTCTCACTTGTTTTCAGCTGATTTCTCATTGATAGCAGGGTGACCCCAAGGGTGAGGTGGCCTTTAGCTTCCTGCAAGTAGAGTCTTTGGATCAGGTACCCCCCAAAAGTGATGGCAACATTTACCAGTACAGATTTGGAGGGCTATAGCAAAGGCAATATAAACCTAAAGCCACAGCAGTTTTACTGCCTCAGGCAAGTCCAAAACCAGATCAGGGCTCTCACAGCTGAAAATAGGATTAAGAGTCTTAGTATGAGATATTCTAAAAAAACTCATGATATACAGATTTCATATTAGCAGAGAGCTGTATATTAAGATAGAATTGAAATATATAAAACTGCTTAATTTCTTTAGACTGTTCACCTTTTCCATCCCTTTCCATCCTATGTTTTTGTTGTCTTTTCCACATTAAAGAGAAAAAATACTTAAGATTACATGATTAGCAAAGGGTTTTTTTCCACCATTCTTCAGAGAACTGATTTATTTGCGTGTTAATATTCTTATCCATATACAAAAATATGCACCATAAATACTTTTATATGGGAGAACCAGCCAACTGGAAATCCTTCCTTTATTTTAAAGATAATAGCTCCATTTGTTTATTGCTTCTGCTGTTGATTTTTTCCAAGGAGAACAGCAAATCTGCTCTCAGTTAGGGGAGCACAACCCTTCTGTGGCCAGAGTTCAGTACATATCCCAGGGTACCTTTCCATAGTAAAACACCCTGCCTACTTCAATGAAACTGATCACAAGTAACTCTTCTGGGTGTGGAGATCCAAGTAACATAGCCTTTTATTGATTGCCTCGGGGCTACATTCATATGGCCTGAATTCCACTCAACTCCCCCAGTGCTGCTCCACAGGGAGAGTTACTGCAATTGGAGGGGAGCCTGGGGCAGGCAGCTGGTGGGAAACTGTCCACGGGGGCTCTGGTGCAACATGGGAGCATCCCCTGGACAGAAACAGAGGCCAGCTACTGCTGGTGGTTGAGCCTGGGTTTGGTTCAGCTGGACAAGCAAGGGTGTTGTTTTGTTTTTTTTTCCCAGCAAGTGATATTTATAAAATTTACTATTTTAATATTTTTTTCAGAAATGTCTTACTTTTTCCATATGTTTGTGAAGCAGGGTCGAGTAGAAGTCCAGAAAGATCAGCATAAGCAATTGTTTTCCTTTAATAATTATGTTTGACAACTGTTAAAACACAGACTGTAGTGAAATCATCGCTACCCCTTTATTATGGTAAACTACTCAATTTTTTCCAGTGGTTTGAGGTAAACACTACAAACATCCATAACAATTGGTTGCACCAGGACACACAGTAAAATCAACATAACAAGCACACTGGGGGCAGTATGTTGCTGCAGGGTAAACTAATGCCAAAGAGCCACAGCACTAATGACTTAATTATTGCCTTGGTGATTGTCAGGATGACACCAAAACATCAAACAAACTGAATCTTTCTCCCCAGCTGGGTTAAGGTTTCTTTTGGTTTCCTGTTCAGGTCATAATTTCTCTCACAGGAGCTTTAAATCTATATTTTTACAAATTTATACCAGAGAACTGCCTCATGGCCTGAGCTGTTGTTCCCAAAGTGTTCTGTATTGGACTGTAGCATCCTTTTTCCAAATGTGTTTTTGTTTTGAGACTCATCTTCCATATCTCAGCCATCAAACTCTGGAATGTAATCAGGGTTGTGAGCTGGGAAAAAGGAAGGGTAGTACCCAGGTCTTAGCTGCTACCAAGGAAAGGAACGGGGCCTTACAGATCTTACCTAGAGTGTTTCCTTCCAAACGTGTGACTTAGTCAGCAAAAAGAGCGTTTTAGTATTATGGGCCTTAACATTAGTCTAGTTCTTGCCAGAGATCCTTCTGAGCCCTGGTGGTGCCATGCCCTCCCTCCATTGCCATGCACTTCTGGACCTAAGTCTCAAGTAGCAAAGGTTCAGACTTTTCAAAAAAAATATTGTTTAGCCGGAGCCAGTCATTACAGCTTTCCTCTTCGTTATAGATCTTACAGGAATGAGATCAAGCAAATACAGTCAAAAGCATGACTGCTCAAATATAAGATCTGGGAGCGTATTTAACTAATGTGCAGCCAGAAAGCAATTGTCAAGAGTTTAATATGATTCAGAATGTTCTTGGTTTTCCTTGTAAAACAGCCTCCTTGAACAATGGAGAGGTTTAAACAGGATTTTTGTTACTCACCCTGTGGACAGAAGGAGAGAATGCCAGGTGATTACAGGAAAATATTCATTCAGTTGCTTTGAGGAAGAACATTCATTCTTTCTTTCATAGCCTATTTGATATAAGCTTATCATACATTTTAAAGCTGGTCTCCTAAAATACCAGAGCAAGTTGCTTCGTGTAACTTCCAAATTGTTTTCTTCTAAGAAGGTGTTGATCAGACAGCTGTGAATATCAAAAAAGTAGAATGGGTCAGTCAGGATAAGGCCCCTTTTCCAAAGATCAGAGGCTTATCCAGACCTGACCACGTAAGCCAGACTGGTTAGGTCTAGGAGCGCGGTAGCCCTGGGGTCAAAAAACAAATGAAAGTTAACACAGAACTGGACAAAAGGTGACAGTAAATCAGTTATTAATACATCTCTAATAAAAAGGTTTAAGCTTACCAAAAGTCTGGGTTTCCCCCTCATTTCCTCTGGGGATTTTTTAACAGCTGGATGAGTGGGATAACTTGGCTTAAAGATGCTTTTCCTGTACTGGCTCCTATGCTTGCAATCAAAAGGACTCGAGATCGCAAAAAGCCTTCTGGTCTGAAGAACAATGATCTCCCCCAGGGATGGAGAAAGATGATAGAATCAACAGGCCACAGTCCCCAGCACCCTTGGGATGCTTTGTAGCCTCTTGGTGATACAAACCAGTCATAAACCTGGGCTGTCTGTGGAGCCACACAGAGCAGCCAAGGAGAGCTTGGATCCACAGACTTCAGCATTATAGATCACATGCACTAAGAAGTCCCTAAAGAATTATCCTTTCATAGAGGGCCTTAATGAAACACTGCCTGATACCACAACTTTTATCCTAATCACACAAATCAGTACAAAACAGAGCATCTTGGAGCCAAGTTATTCAGCTGTACCAGGTGTTTTGAAATTCCCAGAGGAAATGAGGGAAGACTCAGAATGTAACAATAAAATTAAATAATTAAAATATTAACAAAATTAATATTTAACAAAATAAACCTCCTTGCTTTACTAGTAAGGCTGCGACAGAGTGAGCAAAGCTGGACTGCCAGGGTGGAATGAGGTTGCAGAAGCTGGCACTGAGTCAAAATCAGAGAATGCTGCTTCCTGATGGCTGGTTCAAGCAGAAGTCACTGAGGGGGTGAGCAGAGCAGCCAGAGGCAGCACCACAGCCCCTCTATCAGCCTTCAAGATCTTTGTCACTAACTGGGCTAGGTCAGAAGAGAGCCTTGAAAATGTGCTACCTATTCCCTGGAGACACTTGTGGTTCAGGGTCTAATCCACTGTACTGCTGTCTGCCAAAGAAACTTCCCCAGATTATGTTAGGTATTGGAGGAGATTACACGTGCAAGACCCTGGGTTTTAGGCCCCTAAACCACATCATGCAGCTCAGTGCAGGAACACTTCAGATCTATCTATGTGAGCAAATACAATTGGAAATGTTTCCAAGCACTGAAAATTGAACCTCTTAAATTGTTTGAATGTCCTGTGCTCTGTGGTGTTGTCTCAGGCCAAGCCATTCCCAGGCACATCCTGAAAGTTGGTGCAGTCAGAGGCTACAGCTGATGGAGCTGTCCCACTTTGGGGACAAACAGGCTCTTGATGCACTCGTGGCCTTTCAGGTAGACAGCAGATCAGGTCATGCTTAATTTTCCAGTAAGAACTGTCCTGCTGGGACTACTTCAGCTGTGCTGGGCATGCAAGAGACTGCCCATAGGTCTGGTTTTAAAGATTACTGTGTTCACAGGAAGGAGATGTGTTTCTTGTTAGCTTATTCAGAATCATCTTTAGCAGAAGATTTATGTATGGAATAATGCATTTATTTGAAGCATATACTTTAATAACACTGAAATAAAATCTCAAAATTGAAACCAAAATCCCATTATTAAGACTAAACTAGCAGCAAAATTCTCCATGCTTTTCCAGTCTCCTAGGTAGCATGCTAGGAACATCAGGCAGCTGTTATGACTGACCTCAGGTAGGATGCAAGCATCCTTCCTTGCTTTAACTATTCAGAACATCTCCTGGAGCCACTCTGGGCAGTTACTTACACTCCTTTCCCACTGCCCTGGGGAGCGACCTACTTCGTCTTCTCCTTTCCTGTTTATTTGCCTCATTCCCTGTGATTGGATGCTGAGACATTGCATGACAACGTGGGGAATGAAGTAATTTCCTCTTTTCATACCTTCAGTCTCTGAAGTAATTTCCTTCCCCCACCCACTCAGCATTTCTTAATATTTCTATAGTGTATGCTATTTACCACTTTCTTGGCTTTTTTCTGCTTTCTTCCCTCACAGCCGAAGACAGACATATCAGTAAAATATTACACATCAGATCATGAGAAGTATGACTCTAGCAAAGAATGCTGTATATGTCAAAATTATTCCTGGAGAGTAACATACAAAGAGAAAACATAGCATAAGAGCTACATTACTGAAGTGTGCCCCCACCAACGCTCCTGGCTGGAAAGGGGACAAAGATGAGTGGAGCAGGATGCTAAAGTAGCCTTAGGTGCTTTATAGCTACAATGGGAAATTAGATACCTAGAAATTTAAAAGCCAAATCTTGTATAAAATCCCCCACAGAGACTAGCATCACCATCCTCCTTTCCTCCATGGCAGGAGTCTATCTATCAACAGCAAAGATCAGCTGGAAAACCAAATCAAATAAGCATGCTCTACCTACTGACAGGCACCCTATCCTGCAGAAGCCAGGTTTCCAGTGGGAGCTAATTTCAGAGCTAGGGAACCCATCCCTTAGGGCACAAAGCACTCATCCCTTAGGGCACAAAGTAAGAGATTTCTTCTTGGTCCGTGCCACCCCAAGAGCCCACAGGTAAGCTGTGGTGCTCTGTCCCATTGTGGGACCCCACAGCATGGCACACCAGGCAGCTGTGGCTGTTTGCAGCCAGAGACAATTTAAAGTGAAGCTCATGTATTTGAGTCACAACAGAGTGTTCCACGCACTGTGTTTCCCCACAGCCATGTCAGCCTTTTCCATTTCAGTTTCAGGGCATATTGGAACAATTATAGGGCCAAGAATTCACACAGGGTCTGTGCCCAGGACAAGTAGTGCAAGATATGCCCTAGAGTACATCTTGATGCCTGATTGACTTCACTTGGGAATTTAGGAATTCCATTTCAAACAAAAATACATAGCTGGAACTAATTCAAACCACAAGGGAATAAAGCAAAGAAATAAAATCAAACTAATAAATCAAGATTACAACTCTCTCAAAGAAAGATATGTTCTAATTCAGCCACAGGTTATGAGAGTTGATGCAGGAATAACCAGAGGTAACTCTATAGCCTGTGATTGCTGCTGGTCATATGAAATAATCCTGTTAGTCTCTTTTGTGTTTAGTGTAAGCAGTGCAAATACAGTTGTGTGAATGATGATAAGGTCTCTCTTTGCCCACAGTGACTGTCAGCTACCAATTACACTTGGAGTGCCATAGTGAAACAGCTGAGGACTCTCCACAGATAAAGAGAGGAGCATCTTCTCTTTGTAGACTTGGCAAAAGAACCTTCTTGAGCCACAGCTGGAGTCCATAGCCCAGGAATCACACTCCACAAGTGTCTTTGCCTTTCCAGTTACAAAGTGCCCTTTATGGAGAAAGAATTTAGTGAAAAATGAGTGCTGCAGAATCCAGTCTTCAAATTGACAGGAAAAAAATATTATAAAAATTTAGGTTATAATAATAAGAAAGGATATTGGTAAGGAGGGGTAAAGTGTGTTTCCCTTAGTTCTCTTTGTAAACCCTAATTCGGTAATACTGTATTTATCCTGGGCACATAATCACTGTATATTCCAGGGAAAGGGTTTGGAAATTCCGGTAAAACATTGCATTGGATATTCTGTCATTGCTGCATTTTAAAAGCAACAAAAGCCCTCTGAGAAGATTCATGCCCTTTTTTAGTCAATGACAAACAAATATGTAGTCCAGAGAAAAATCCATTCTCTTTCTTTTTTGCAGTCAGTGTGACTTTTCCTGGGAACATGTATTTTGAGTATGTTCACAGCTTTGCTACCACCAAAGATAAAAGAAGTTTCAACTGCTCCAACCAAAACATTGCGGAGACAACTTTACATGAATTTTGAACTATCACAACAAAATTCAAACAGAAGTTGAAAGCATAATATATTTTTTGTTCATATATGAGTACTTTGCTGCAAAAACAAGTCATACCCATGTCTCAGCCCACAGTAACTGCCTGCAAGTCAAAACAATGATTCAGCACAGGGTATGTGAAGTTGTGAACAGTTTAATGATTTTTTTTTCCTCAAAACTTTTGGCACTTCAGCCTCAGATGCTATTTGTACAGAGCAAAAGTTCAGGCAAGCCTTTCAAACTAAAAAAACAGAGTTCTCCGTTCATGCTTAAATGCTTGAAGAGCAGTTTAAAGGCTATCAATTAAAATGCTTTACATTTCAAGCCCATTTGGATTTCTCTGATGATGTTTTCCAGAAGATCTGTGTGTTCAAGTGCCATGTGTGAGGGAAGCTCCAATGGCTGCTTTCTGTTTCTTTCTCAGATGAGTGACCCTTGTTCCTGTACCTACCCTCTCACCTTCTCGGGCCGGCTCTCATCTCTGCACAGACCTTTGTTCCGAAGGATCTTCCCATCCATACCCCCCGGGGTGACAGGATATAGTTGCCACAGACTGGGTCTGGGTTCCAGGCTGCTTGTAGCCAGCCAGCCAGATGGTCTGTAAGGCTCTGACCCCAGCTGTAGGATGCCGTGACTCACACCTGCCCTTGGGAATGCTGCCAGCAGTTTCCTCTCATCACCTTCCTGGAAAACCAGCAGGAGCGAGTGTGGTGCCAGACGCTCCCGAGCTTCCAGGTAAGAATTACCTGGCATGCAGACAAGTGGTGAGACAGGCTCAAAATGGAAACTCTATCTCTCTTCCCGAAGGATTTCACCATGCACGTGGGCTTGTGTCACCCACGGAAGCGAGTTCCACCCCTCCTAGGAAAGCCCAGCAGGACATGTCTGCATCCTCCAAGGATGAGACTTCCCATCCAGCCAGCAGCCTCAAGGGCTGGAAGGTGATGTCCAGCTGGGCAGCTGCCCATCACCTCTGTCCAGAGATTTTCCAGCTTCAGCAGTGTAGTCACCACCAATTCTCCCCATGGAAGCACAGATTCATGGGTGGCCAATTAAACTGATTGATATTTCAATTGTCCAAGGCCCTGCAAAAGAGAACCATGAATCAAAGATTTAAAAATCTGGGAGATGGAGGGCACCTAAATTAAACCACTGTGAGGTATTAAAATCACATTTTAAAATAAAAGTATTAAATGTTGTACTTTTCTGCATCTTACTTTCAGAGGGATAAATCAAATCCACATATTCTCTGAGAAGTGTGAGAGATAGAAAAACTCTAGTTCTTGTGCATTTGTTTTAGTTTTGTGTTGTCCTTTTCCAAGAGTAAACATCCATTTGCAACCAGATCAGCAGAGCATAATAGGAGAGGGAACCAAGAGTTTTTGCACCAAATTTGGGTTAACACAAAATAGGAAATTTCTTTTTTCCAGGAAAAATTTTAACTGTCAGGGTATATGGTGGCATCTGAATATATGCAAGGTGTAAGATGAACAGGGAGTTGTTGCTTAAAAAGTTGTTAAGCAGGGGGTGGTGACAGTCAAAGAAATAACACTAAATACAAAAGAAATTAATTCTTAACTAATAAACAAAGATAAATTGAAATGTAGTAACTACTGGCATCCTTGTTCCTTGTTATTAAAGGGCCAAGCAGGCTTACGAAGTACAGAGCTTGCAAGACAAAAGGAGATATTTTTAAACAAACTTAGAAAATCCAGGAAAGAATGTTGAATTATAAATGTCTGGACTGATTCACTGCACAGACTCTAGATGCAAGTCACTGCAGCACCATGTTTTTTAAATAGAATAATTTGAATATAAATTTCAGTATAAATTGAAATTGAGATAATGATATAACCATATAGTATAAGGTTTTTTAAAAGGCATTGAAAAATGTGTCATGACATCTAGTACTCTGCAGCCTTTTTGAGCATGAAAGGAAAACATTAAGGATGAAGGGTATTTTTTGTTCTGATAAACTAGTTTTATTCCTGGAAAAATCCCTTCTCTTTGTCTCAGTGAAAATTTCCGAGTAAAAATGAAATACTGAGATTCAGTGCTTGAGAAAACAATGCTCTTAGGAACAATTGTAATGTCCCAGCTCAATGTTTCGGAAAACAAATAATTTTTAATGTTTCCTTTTTATTAGATACCTTAGATTTATTTTAATCCATGATATCTTGAAGCAAAAGCTAGTTGTAGTCAGTAATGCATTTCCTTCCCTGAAGTACCAATGAAGGAAAACAGAAAAAAAGTTATTATATGTGATCATAAATAAAATTTAATAAATATCCACTATGAAAGATCCTACCTTTCCTGTTCAGATTCTTGTCATTTACCTATTTATGCTTCTAAGAAGACAGGTTACAGAAAAACGTTTTGTTTAGAATTCTGTAAACAAATTTGTAATCTGGGAATTGTGAAAGGAAAGTTGATCTCAGAAAGCTTTGGATTAATTTTCTTTTATATTGTTAGCCCTTCCTCTTCACTCTTCCTTCTAAACTTTATTTTGTGAAGTTTTCTTTTTTGCTTTGAGTTTTTGTTTTTGTTGTTGTTGTTTATTTTAATCAGAGGGTGAAATACAATTTCCATCCAACTCATATCCCAGATGAGGAATCTGTATTTGTTTCCTGTGAGCAAGTATGGATTTTCCACTTATATCTACTCAGACCCTGATCATAACAGCACCATGTCAGCAGCTTTTCAAGAGATGACATGTGTTTTCCAAGGTCTGGTGATGGAAAATCTGGAAAGCAATATTTCATGTCTCTCAGAAGGCTGTTTATTCTCAAAAATGCTCAGTTATTTAGCCTTTTAGCAATTACCCATTCCTAATTTAAATGGGTCCATTCGTCCAGGAGTTAAAGCATTGAGCTGTAATGAATCATTTGTTTCTTTTATGGGGATTAAGTGCATTGCTAAACAAAGACTAAGTTGCATAATTATTTTTTTTCTTTTTTAGTGAATAGAAAAGTGACAAAGGAATGAGGAATATATATCTATATCTATATCTATATCATCTATATCTATATATCAGGTTTTTGGGATTTAGAATTCCTGTTTTAGAGGCTCCATTTTTGGCACTGCCAATACTACCAGCAGAGCCCGCTATGGGACCACTCAAATTTGGAGGAGAAAGGTGGACATTCACAGCCAGGTTTCTGAAATTTCACTGTTTTCATAAATTACCAGAATTAAGCTTCACAAAGAGCCACCACCCATCCAGGCTCAAGCACACACTTATCCATGGCAGAGGAGACACCGAGTGTCGCCCAGCAGATGTTGCCCTCAGCAGATCAGCATTAATCTCAGAGGGAGCACCACGTTCACCTAAGCTCATCCTTCCTGAATTTTTGCAATGATTTGCCTAAGTATAGAGTTAATTGAACTTCCCAGCTGGTCTGGGAGACAAGGCGTCAGATGGGTGTAATGTATTCAGCAGTGAAGGGACAAGGAGTATTTAGGTTGATTGTTAAGCAACAGCACTGCGTGCTGTGGGCAAGAAGGACACAATGCCAGCTCTGGAAATTTCACAACTGTTGAGTTTTTTTCCTCAAGACTTTGTAATTGAGGCTTGCGGGGTTAATAAACAACAACCACCACCAAAAGTAACACTTATGACAGGAGAGAAGGACAAGAAGAACATTTTGGACTGCTTACAATTGTTATTCTGCTAATACTCCAGTAAGAAAGTGAGAGGTCTTTTGTGCCTTTTTTAGTCCAATAGCACGTCTCTAAATAAATCCCAGAAGGGACATGCTTTTGAACGCCAAGATGAAAGTGGAGGCTAAATCAGGCAGAGGGAAAGGTGGTTTTGGCTAGACCCGAGCAGCTGTGCTTTGCATGTCCAAAACCAAAACCACACTTTGACTTTGTACATTAGGTGTCACTGGACTGGGAGCAGTGTGCAGAATGGGGCCATGCACGGTTTTGCGCAGCCCTGAGCAAGCAAACCGAGGAAGGGCACAACTTTCTCATGCAGAAACAGAAGGGTGAGTAAGGGAAAGTACAAAAGCAGAGCTGGGAGCTAGCTGGAGCCACAGGGAAGAGAGGCCATGTGAGGAGAGTGGTTCTTGCTGATCTTGGTGTGTAGTGTCCAGAGTGCACCTGGGGAGATGTGCATCAAAGCTGAGGTAGCAATGAGCTCAAACTCTACTACTCTATAGTGGACCCCACCTCCTCACCAAGGATGTGCAGATAAGAGATTTATCTCTGAGGCATTTTAACTTTCTTCACATGTGGAGCCCTGGGTTGAACCACTTGCTTTATCTCAATGACTGAAGGAAAAACAAGAGAAAGTCTTCTGTTCTTGCTGCTAGCCATGGCAAATGCTTAAATAAGTGTGTGCTGAGACAAGCCTACCCCAGCCAAGCTCACATGCACAAACAGTAGTGCAGGCTATGGTTGCTTAATGTCCCAAATGAGTAGCTAATTACTTCATGAGCTAATTAAAAGTACCTAGGCATTGTCTGTACAACCCGGTAAAAATGGGTCTCATACATTCAAAACCAGATCAAACACAAAGCAATTCAAAAGAAATGGTCTGTAGACGGGTGAGTGAACGTGTCTCTGCCATTTGCCCATGTGCAGCCACTCTCATGAGGGCACAGCATGGCCAAAACTTAGCAGGCAAACCCTCAAGGACTGGTGAAGCTGGGTATTAGTGTTAAAGCTGAGTTTATAAACCAGAACAGTGCTGAACTTAGATACTGCCCCATGTTCCTGACAAATCCCCTTATAAATAATGCTGAAAGTCCAGTCAGACCAGGCTTTTGTGTAGACAAAATGTTTCTCACTGCTATACAGAAAGCATAAACCACAGACAGACAGCAAAATTATACTTCCTTGTGTCCAAAAGCTGGAGTGCTGGAGTCATGGCCACAGGAGGGATTCGTATGCTGAAGTTTAGTGTCAATTGCTAAAATTAAAACAAGTTATTTGAGCCACTGGAAATTCAAGTATTCTTTCCCCATAGAAGGAACCTCTTCTTCTTGTGGGGCTACTCGGAGCTGCCTCTGAAAGATATGGGCAGCACAGCACAACCACAGAGAGGCCACTGAAAACAAGAGGCAGAAGGGAAACAGAGGAAGAGGGATTATTTGAGGGGAGGCAACTCAGAGTATACTTTCCTTAGTGTGCCCAGTTCACTGATGTTGAATGACAGAAAGAGAAATATGGTGGCATTGATTTGCCTTTTTTTTTTTAAGGTGAAGTGTTGTGTTAGCCTAGATGCACAAAAATATAAAGTTAATTTTACTATTATAATACAGTTTTAATATACTGCATATGCTATGTGTGTCTAGTATTTTCTGGACTGTGTAAATCTCTGCAAATTAGCTGCAAGACACTAAAAAAAAAAGCTTCTGTGGTTGCAAATTAAAATTTTTTGAACTTTTGCTTTGCAGGAAATGTGACTTGTTATTCCACCCAAGACCTCCCCAAAAAATGCAATTTTGAAATATATCTCTCCCACAAATCCTTAGGGATTTCAGTTCAACAGAGGAGTTATGGGGAAGATTCACCATTGTAAGATTTTGCAATGATTTGGGGTTTGAAGTGTCTGAAAATAGCAGATCATCCAAGAGCTGGACTATTTATGTCCTGGATTTAAATACAGTTCCAGTGACTTTGTTGTCTCTTATCACTCTCTTAGTTGCCTTTGGATTAATGCTTTTTGCTTTTCTGACAGTAGATTGTCTTGGTTTCATTTCAAATACCTGGCCAACAGCATAACTGGGTCTTGGGAACTACAGTTCTAAAAGTAGTAAAATGCTATGGAGTAATCCAAGAGGTAGGGAGGCAATATGTTAGTAGGTAAACACTTGATAATGTGACAGCACTTACAAATGCATGCTATAATTTTAGACAATAATTCTAAATGAGCATAAGAACGAATGCCTTTGTTGTTGAAGACCACAACCTTTTATCTGAACATCTGCATCTTTCCAAAGTAAACTCTACTGGTTAAAGCTCGCTTCCCTTCTCAACACTTCTGATGAGGGGCTAGATAAAGACCACTTGCCTGTGGCTGGAGGTGAATCCACAGCTTGGATAACTGGGGTAAAGTACTTCTTTCAGCAAGACCTGCTTGTTCCCCACAAGCATACACATATGTTTTTGGAGGGTGAAAAGGATGATGCAGGGTGGGAGGAAGAGGGTAGGAAGGGAAAGCAAGCGACATGGAACAAGAACAGTAGAGGGGAAGGCCAAAGCTCACAACTTGTCCATTCTTTTCTTTCAGATAGGAGGACACAGTTGTTGGAAATTTTTTTGACAATAGGTCACCATCACTTTTACTTCACAGAAGACAATACTACCACCAGCCTCTGTACTTCCCCCCTTTTCTGTGCGTGTTTTATTCTAATGGCTGGTGGGCTGCTGGTCAGCTCTGAGCACCACTGGGTTCCCTTGATGACTCCTCAGAGCCACTGAGTACAGAAGCTACACCAATATGTGCACCTGGGGTCAGGAGGAAAGTACAGGAAAAGTCTCCAGAGCAGCTGCACAAGATGGCCATAAACAGGAGGTATTTTTCTTTCCTCTTGCCTACCAAATGCAGCTCTGGGAGAGCCGTGCTCCTTGCTGGAGTGTGGTCCTGCTTTGCCAGAACAGACACCCATTTGGCATTGCAAAGCCCAGAAGAGGTTACCCGGTCAAGGTGGCTGTCTGGAGCAGTCTAAACAAATTCTGTGTTTCTGGGAATTACCACTCCGTTGGTCAGAGCACTGGTCGTGTGGCTGCTGGCATACCAGCTCTACAAACAGAGAAAAAAAGTGTCAGGACTATTTTAATAAAGGATTCCAATGGGAGTCAAAAGCATGTTGATGATTTCTTTCATGTGTTAATGCCATTAGCTACCTCAGGCATTAAGCGTGGGGAGTACCAGTAACTGACAGTGCACTGAGTGGGGAATGAATCATTTTATTTTTATTTAAGTAACTTTGTTGTTCTCATGAAATTTGGCCTCGGCAACATTGTCAGGTTTCAATTAGTGTTGGTAACTCTAGTTCAGAAAAAAAATTAAACTTGATCCATGATGTGTTACTAGAAATTTGACAAAGAGTGCCTTCCAGCCCCCTTTAAAGTGGTCTGTGTCATGAAGGGCATTGAGAAAAAACAGGCCTATGGCAGAGGAACTGCTCTTGTGTCCTGGTTTTTCATAGAGGATGTAAATAGAGAAAGTTTCCTTATGTTTCTCTATGGCCAGCCCATCCAACTTGCAGGCATCTCTTAGGTCAAACTGCATACGTGTTGTACAAATTAAGCTTTTGTGATACTTCCTTAGCAAAGACTGCTGAGAATTGTTAGATTCATAGGAGAAAACACATCACAGCTGGAGATGGGGACTTCTGAAAGCAAAAGCAACAAATACATGAGCAGCTTTGCCACCAGAGAAACATTTCCTTTTGTGCTGATCCTGACTGGCTGCATGCTACTTTTCTATTTGAAGTGTAGAGGAGAAACAAGAAACAAGAGTAGGGCTCTGGAGAATGAAGGGCAGAACCCTAGAGGTTACACTCTTTGCTCTAATTTTAAGATCTTCAAAACCCTATGTAATGGTATCCTCCCCTCCCTGAACCTTCATGTTCCAGAAGGATCCAGAAGGGAGTTGGTCCTAATGAGGACCTATAAGTCTCCTACCACAGGTGTGTGCTCCTACTCCCTTCCACAAAGTGAGCCTGGCTAGGGAGCGAGGCTGGCTGGCTGGCTGGAAATTCACTGTTTTTCTTTGCAGGGTTAGTCTTCACCTAGTTCAGCCCTGAGAGCTGGCTCCCTGCCCAGACAAGCTGGATGGAGAAGGGTAGAACGGCAGCAGAGCTGACGAAGCTTGGCTTTGGCTTACAGGGAACTGATCTTTCCCCTCCGCCAGAAGCGCAGCAGCCGTCATGGCCTTGAGCTCAGCATTGCCTAACTTATTCTGCTAAACAGACCTAGAAGTATCAAATCAGTTCCATGGAGAGTGAAAAGCATTTCAAGAGTAATTAATACAAAATCTCCCTGAATAAATTGTAATAGGCAGATGCCTGTCTCTTGATACAGACCTAATTACTGAGTAGTTTAGTAAACAATAGAGTAATGCTATTAGTTAACCATGGAGAGTTGACCCTCTTTACTCTCACTGAAGAGTCTGGGGACTTGTACCAGAGCTTTAGAGCCAGCAGGTCAGCATACATCTAAAAATGAGCAAAAACCAGAACTTTTAAAGGTTAACCCTAGAGTGTCTGTGCTCCATATGAGAGAGAAATAGCAATACCACAGATGTGCTCAGGCAGACTAGTCCATTTACTTAAGTCAGTCAAGCCTGGAGGAACCATCCTGGGAAGTTAGAGGATATTTTATTGTTGCTCCTGGACTTCTTTGCTGAGGTTGCATTGGGTGTGCCAATTAATTCCAATGCTGACTGAGTTTTAGCAAGTGGCCACCTAACAGTCAAACAATGATTACCAAATAACTGCATGTATTTCTTCCCCTGCAGACGTCAGTGTATAAGCCGTCAATTAAATTAAACCTTTTTTTAGCATGTGAAGACTGATGTGTGTAAACACACATGTGTATACATACATATATATATGGTTTTTCTTTTTTGTTTGTTTTTGTTCTGAAGTATAAAATACAATAAAATCTCTTTAAAAATTGCCTATGATGAAATTGCCATTACAGGGGGGTATGAAACTTTGAGGCCTGGGTGTACAAATACTGTACATCTTTGAAGGAGATAAGAGCACTTTGTGCGACTGACAGCCACAAATTCCCCTGTCCTGCGTACTAAGCCATCATTTCACCAGCCAGTTGACAGCTGATGTAGGAAGAACAAGACAGCTGATCAGAAGTATTAAAAAAGTCTCAATATGCACAATGAGAAGAGCAAAATGGACTGCTGAACCTGTTTGACCTGGTGTGACAGTGCATTGTGCTTTAAAATTGCTAAAGCTAGTTCCCACTCCTCCTCACTTCTCACTCATGTCTAGACCAAACACTGAATTTAAGGTACTTTTACCACAGCATCTGTTTACTTGGGTATTTCACTGGCCATCTTGATCACTCTGACTTTTTATGTCTGAAATGTGGTCTCTGGGTCAGCTGCTGCAGCTCTCAGTTGTCTGCATTGTGCTTTCTCTTGACTCATAAAAGTCCTGGCTCATTAGGGAAGCTTCTGATGGTTTGACAATAGTGTCTACCCATTGCATACATATGTTTAAATCCGTTTTCATCTGCATTCACATCCAACTAGTGCACAGCATTCACTTTGTAGTTCTGGCATAATAGCCACAAACCTTCTGATGCATTATGAAATCATATGTTTGTAGCCCTTTCTTTTCCTTAATGAATTACAGTGCAATCAGACCTCTCAGCATCAAAAAACAAACAAAAAAAAAACAAAAAAAACACCAAAAAAAACCACTCAAAAAGTGAAGATGAGAAATACTTAGAAGACAAGACACAAATAATCTGAAATAAAATCCCATGAGTGGCAGTGCTGGCATCAGTGCTTTGTGATTATCTTTTGACACACACTCACACAAATTGATATGATTCACTTTGAAATACTTGACCTTTTTTTTCTTGCACAAAACAATTCAGTTTGAATTCAGACTGATATTTGAAGGAGCTGAGCTATCGAAAGGGCAAGGAATGAATGAGTGTAATCAGATTAGAAACATCAGGACTTTAATATTATAGTTTAACTAATGATCAGTAACTACTGGAACAGAAAAACATAAAAAAACCAGATGAGGTTATCCCTTCCCCTTGTGTAATCAATACATAAAAATTTAAAAACTAATTATATAAGGATACCTTTTAAATATTGGCACTTTTCTTTCCTTCTTTATTTGTAACTATGATGATACAAAGAAGAGGTCGTGACTCTCAGTACAAGAGGAACTTTTCTGCTTGTTGCCAGACCACTGAAGATGTAAGGGGGAAGACCTGTCACTCTGCCAGAAAGGTCTCTTCTCAAGAAAAAAAACCCAGACAGGGTGAGCCATTGAAGTTTTCTTCTTATCTATGGAGAAATCATTAGGAAACTCATGAGACCAAGTTGGTCAGGGAGAGCCTGACAGCACATGTGCTTCAGAGGAATTCTAAGGAAGGAACTGATTCTGAAATCTCAGGCTTCATTGTCTTCTACAGACTTCCACAAAATAAGAGTCTAACAGAATTTCATGTAAAGCCACGAGTGTGAGTAAAACATTTCACTTTTATTTAGGTGGGGTTTTTCTCCCCATTCTGGTAGATAAGAGAATGAATCACTGGAATTTTTGTACTCTCCATTTCTAACCAGGGAGAAGGGAGGGCCGGTTATTTCTGGAAGGATCAGTGTTTGTAGTGGTTTCACTCTGCATATTCCCCTTCTACATAATCAGCTGCTCTTTGCCAGATTTCAGAAAACAAAACCATCTCACCTAAAGTAGGATAGACTTCTGAGAACTACTGGACCTTCTCTACAAGCCACTGTTTAGCCTGCTGGGATCAAGGAGACGAAATGCAGCCTACTTTCTATGCTGCTTCCCATGCTACTTCCCAGCAAATAATAGAGTCTCAGATGCCATCTGCAGTGAAAAGCAGGAGGTCCTCACACTTGTTTTTGAGTTCCCTGAAAAAATTACCCACCTTGGGCTTGGATTTTACCACCAAGACCACTGACTTGAGAGAAAAGCCAGCCTTTAGCTTGTGGGCTGTCACTGTGATTGGCATAGTTTTTCCTAATAACATGTTCCAGTGCTTAAGCAGTATGAATTGCCTGGGGTTTGCAACATTTTTGACAAAGTGTCAGAAGGATTTTTTTATGTCTGAGATTAAATGAAAACTTTTCGAAGTACCAGCACACAACCTTGCTCAGGGTATGATCCAAGACTGAAGCAAAGGAAACTTGGCTGCTGGATTGCAATGGCTTCATATCAGACTCTTGCTCTTTCTCCCGCTTCTGTTCCCTGGTAACATGTAGAGATAGAGTCAAATCTGAAGAAAGGAAAATAAAATAGAAACAAAAATCAAAATAAATTAAACACAATACAATAAAATAAAATTAATCTATGAGTATTCCATTAATACTGAGCTGTTTTAGCATTGAAGAGCAAAATCATTAATTTATCTCTATATTTGAATATGCCCTTCCTTGGCAAGCTACTCTGCTATATTGAGGACAACAGGAATTTAGTCTATTCTTAAAATAATGGTAAAATCACATGCATGAGACTATTGTCTACTTGCCAAGTCTAACCATTCATACTGCACCTAAGTTCATTCTGCCCTGCTTAAAATGAATCCTTTTCCTACTGAAATCAAGATTCCTGTTGTCATTAGCCTCTAGGAAGAGTGGTTTCAGACTGCTTTTCAGATGTTCAGAACAAATATTTCAGGATTTTTCATCTGTAAATTGACATGGCTCCCTGTGAATAGACAGGACAAGATCTCAGGAACCTCTGAAATGGGACAGCAGAACTACACTCCCATGGCAAAGAGCATTGTTCTCAAGCATGCAGCAAGGCTCTAAACCAGAAATCACAAGGAAAATACGCCTCCATCATAAAGGTGGGATGGTGGTTTGGCCCCTAGGGAGACCCTTAAGTCTAAATAATTATTAAAAATCTAGCCTTTTTTGGATAGAGCTGTGTGTATCTACTGAAAGACCAACTATGAAAACCACAGTAAAAGCTTACTGTTAACATGGCTGTCCCACAGGGGCTGTATAAGGGCTTTTTCACATAATCATCCTGTGAGTGCTTAAGATTCTGCCAGTAACAGAGATTTTCCCCTCTTTCTTTGGACTGCACATTTTGTCAAATGCAGTAGGAATTTACCTTGGAAGGAAGGGGATGAAGTTCACTTACACAGAAGCTGACACATGAGCCCTGCAAAAACCACTTTACCACTCCCAGAGAAAGCATCAGTGTTATTTCCTTATTTTGAGCTATAGGAGTTCACATCCTCATTTCTCCTATAGGCACTTTCACATTACACACATACACACAAAGAACATTATCTCCCTTTCATTCCCCTTTTGAGTTTATAGTCCTCAGGTTCACTTCTTTTACTGGGCCTCTTAGATCTTTGGAATCAGCACATTTATATTCACAGCCAAGGACAGAGATTCCAAGGAGAGGAAAAAGGCACAAATCAGGTCTTGCCTCTGGCAGAAGCTCCTGGATGGTCTTCAGAAAGTGAATTCTGGCTCTTTTACCTATAAAATAAAGAGAATATTATTTCTTTTCTCTTACCTCTTTAAAGTAAGCTGAAAAAAATCTAGAGTTTAGGCACTTTCTCATAAATGTCTCCATGCTATGAAGCTGTTAGCATTCTTTGTCTGCTACAGCCTCCCTTAGCCACCCATGCCAGGATTACTCAGAATTTTATTCACAGAGCAGTTGTCATAGTTTGTAGTTGCCCTGACTGTCCTGACTACTGCTTATAGGTAATTCTCTAACTTCATCTTCAAATTGAAAACAGAAGGCTTGGTTGAGCCAAGTAATGACTCAGGTCAGTCTGTTATGTCAGAACAGCATTTGCCTCAAAAGTTGTCTTGTTCTCTGGATGCAGCTGTGCTGAAGTCAGGCATGTGTTGCTTTAAAAAAATGTCTTTTTCTCTTTATGACTCAGAGGTGAATAGCTTGGGCTATTTCTGTGGATTTTACCCTTCATTTCAGATCACTTCCGTCATCAGCGCTAAATCCCTTCAGTAAAGCTAGGGAAGCTTTCCACTGGGCAAAATAAAGATATGCCACACTGCCAGTAGAACCTAACAGACTAAACCAGGAAGAAGCAGAGGCTTTGTAGCCCAGTGGCTGTAGCAGTCGGATGGAATAAAGCTGGTTTCTGGTCCCTGCTTCCATGCTTTTGTAGGTTACCCAGTACTTGTTGTTCACACAGGTGATGTAGATTAAGAAAGTCACATCAGTCCCATACCCAGCTCCACTTGGAAAAAGAACTGAGTCTTGTCTGGAGTTGTTGTGGAGTGGAAACCTCTTCTCCCACTTCTTCCTGCAAGTCTGGTGTTGTAGTTTGCCCTTCCTGCCTTGTCTGTATGAAGACAGAGCTCCTTCAATATCTGGATGATTGTGTAAGATAAGGGCAATAATTACACACTACACGCTTATAACTCTTTTTATGGACAGCTTACAAAACTCCTCAAAAACATCCATCCATTCTCACAACATGCCTGGGAGGTAGATAAGGTTTATTATGCATACAAGCCATCATTTATGGCATTTATCCACCAAGATATTGCTGGTACACACCAAAGATAAACAACTTGCCCAAGCAAAGCCTGGAAGGGAACTTTGGGTTGCTCCAAACCATGTGTTTCAATCCTTAGGCCAAAGCAGTATTTTCAAAGTTATTTAACCTGGCAAAAGTTACGGCAGTGAGCTACACCACTGCATTAAATCCTGCACTTCTGGTTTACCACAGCAAGGGAGGGATGAGCATGGCAGAGGAGACATGGGAAGGGCAGATAAGGCTGGCACTGCTCTCCCATGTGCGTGTGCACCTCAGCTCTGCCCTCCTGGGGGTGAGCACTGCTTCCAGACTGTGTGATGAGTCAAGGTATTGTGGCTGAGACTGCAAGCATTGGCTCTGTCACCAGGCAGACAGACAGACATTCAAAGAAACCACAGCCCTCTGGTTTCTTTGTCCTTGTTTGCTTAATCAAGTTTGGGTTGTGTGTGCGTGTACACATTTTTTCACCCACAGCACAAACAAATACTGCTTAACACCTGAGGGTGGCTGACTCTCAGAAGTGCCTCTGGAAATATGACTCAGAGGAGGAGTAGTGGGAGGCTCCTATGGCATTCGTCCTAACGCGGGAAAGAGCATTCCCTCTTACTGTAAGTGATCTAATTATATTACTGTAAATCTCACTCTCACATTTGCAGCTACCTCCGCATCAGCTCTCAGGCTGAACTTATGTAATTGTGGAAAACTCTCTGTCAAACAGAAGATTCCTGCTGCGTGTGACATTGTTTGCAGAAGACTTGTATGTGAGAGTGAGCAGGGAAGGGAGACTTCAGTGCAGAAGGCTGAAAGTGATACCTTCTCTAAAGGTCATGAATTTGTGCACTAAATTACACCATGGGCCTATAACAATTGCAAAGAAAATGAGCAGTCTAAGAAAGGTATGTTGTTTTCTTCAGTGGGGTAAATCCCATTTAGGCCCAGTTTTTTATTCCAAATGTTCCAATTAAAGACAATATTCCTTCTACTTGTCCTCAGTCTCATCTAGTGCCTCTGATCCTATCATTAGGCTGCTGGATAGAATCCTGGCTTCCTTTCAGTGGTCCTCCACCTGTATCCCCCTACAGGTACTCCCCAAAAGCCAGCTCATCTCCCACAGACCCCTGTTAACATGGGAAGAGGACCCAGGACTAAGTCCAGGAACATCTGTTAAAAGAGGATCAAGGTGATGATCTGGGAGCAGCAAGAACTTGGTGAATAAAAGGTGCTTTATGGTTGTGCCAGTTATTATTGCTATGGCCAGCTGACCAGGCCTCATTAAGTGAGTGTGTGGAAGTGACTCTACCATTGGGGCCCATTGAGAGAGAGGGTAACCACAGAACCATGGAATGGCTCTGGTTGGAAGGGACCTTACAGTTCATCTAGTTCCAAACCCCCCACCATGGGCAGGGATGCCTTCCACTATACCAGCTTGTTCAAATCCCTGTCCAACCTGGCTGGGTACACTTCCAAGGATGAGGCATCCCAAGATGCTCTGGGCAACCTGTGTCAGTGCGTCACAACCTCACAATGAAGAAATTTTTTTTATCATCTAATCTAAATCTCTCCTTTTTCCCCGTTTCCCATATCTTTACCTGAGAACCTTTTTTCTTTTTTAATTCTGAAGTTGTGATAATTCAAAAAAAGGAAGTTTACCTTCTCCATTTCACAGGAGGCTTTTGCCTTCCTTCACAAACTCCTGTCTTTTCAAACCAAAACAAACACCATTCCCTCTTGTCCCATCACTATCTGCCCATGTAAAAATTCTGTCTCTATCCTTCTTATAAACCCCCTTCAGATATCAGAAGGTACGCTAAGGTCTCCCAGAAGCTTCTGTTCTCCAGGCTGAGCAATGCCAACTCTCTCAGCCTGTGTTCATAAGAAAATATACTCTAGCATTCTCATTGTCTTCCTCTTGGCTTGCTCCCAGCATTTCCATTTTCCATGTTCCATGTGTCTTACTCTGGGGACTGAAGGGCTGGGCGCAGCTCTCCAGGTGGGGTCTCACAAGAGCAGAGTAGAGAGGGACAACACTTCCCTCAGCCTGCTGGGATTGCTTCTCTTGATGCAGCCCAGGATGCAGTTGACTTTCTGTGTTGACATTGCACACTGACAGGTCATGTCCAGCCTCTCATCTACAAGAACATGCAAGTGCTTCTCCCCAGGGCTGCTCTCCATGGGCTCTTCTCCCAGTCTGTACTCATATCTGGGATTACCTCAACCCAGCTGCAGCACTTTGCATGTGGACTTGTTGAACCTCCTGAGGTTCTCGTGGGCCAAATTCTCACAGCTGGAGGTCATCCCTTCCTTCTCTTGTACCTGTTGCATGTACAGCTCAGCTGTGTCATCTGCTGAAGGTGCACTTGATCCCACTGTCTATGTCATTGATAAAGATATTAAAGAACACTGGTCCGAAAACATAGCCCTATGGGACAACACTCATTATCAGCCTCCACATGGATATAGAGCTGCTGATCACAACTTTCTATCTGCATTTGAAGAGAAAAGGAAGAGCACTGTCCACAAGCCTGCTCTCACTGCAGCTCAGAGACATCACTAGGAAATGAAGAAGAGGCATGAATAGATGCAGCTGTGTGTGCCAGTGCTTGTCAGAGCACCTGAATAGAGTTTCAGAGAGGTACAAGTAAAAGGACAGTCAGAGCAGCACCCTGAGCATGTGCGGAGAAAATGTCTGAGAAGGTACCTGGGGAAAAATGTAGATTGGAAAAGAAATCTGAATGGCAGAAGATTCTGATCATGTTTCTGCAGCCTGGTGCCCCTGGCTGGTGCCATTCCACATGTGTGCTGAGCCAGCCTGGGAGGAGAGCCTGAGCTTGTCTGTGCCACCCCTCAGATGATGCTGTTGTGCTCAGCTGGATGAGCTCCAGCTGCCTCCGAGCCCTGCAGAGCAGCCTGAATGCATCTGATCAAAGGCACGTCTACACAGCCTCTGAGATGATTCTGATTCTTTTTTAAAATTGGTTTTATTTTAACCCCCACTCTGCTCAGAGAAGAAAAAAACCACAAAGCAAAACACACATACCTTGTAAGTAAGTTATAACATCTCAAGCAGTTGACACTACCATCTTCTCTATGGAGGCAGCCCACTTGGACTGTGCATTTGATAGTCATACATTTGATGGCTGAGACAGAAGAGGCAATATTATTTTATAAACATAATCTCTAAGGGAGCCCAGAATTTGATCTATTTTCTAGGGAATCCAAATGGCAATAGGCCATACAAAAAAAAGGAGGGAAATGATCACTTTAGCCCATACTTCTAAATCAAAAATAAGCAAAGAAAAAAGAATACATGAGGTCAACCAAGAACTAACACTCTGGTGTGTTAAGAAATTGTCAGACAAAGCAACTGCAGTTCATATGGACCCCTTTCTGTTTGCTAGGACTACTAGGCACAAAAGAGAAATATGAACAGGGAATTTGTGTCAATTCCCTGCCACAGAAAGGGAATATAAGGGTGTAACAACAGCATGAGCAACGAGATGCTGAAAGCAACCTGAAAGAGCCAGGGAGTATGTGTCTAAGCTCCAAGTAAAATTTTTTTTCTGTAGTTGCTATTGTCTCCATAAATGTGTGATGAAGACAAAGCCTCACGTTATGCTTCTTAAAAAACATAACACAGCTCATTCTGTCAAGAAGTGATTTTTCTGTAACTACAGTAGTTGATTGTTTTATCCTGTGAATACTTCCAAAAAGCACACACATACACACATAAACTCTCTATAAATTGCACTGAATTTTTATGTACACATGGACATTCCAGTTGACTCTTCAATACACATATGTTGAATTTTATCTGTTTTCTTATTATTTATTGCACACTCATGAAAATGAGAGGCCAAATAATGTAGATGTATTTAGGACCCTGTCCTGCTTCAGTTGAGTTGAAGTGGGTATCTTTGATGTTTTCCAATGTTCTTTCCTCCCACATGAAATCCCATCTGTTGATAAGGTATGAGTAACTGGAAATCTCAGCCTGTCTTTAGGAATCAGGATCCTGGGCTTTAAGGCTGCAAGCATGTCCTCAGGACATGAAATGAAAACAAGATCTAAAGGCAATAAAAAAAGGACGTGACAATCATAATTTTTTAAGACCCTGAAGTTTTGAAGCCACTCCCATGATTTTGGGGAACTGAATTGGCAGGCCTGGAATGTGTTGACTTGCACTGGGCAAGCCATTGCCCATGATGTCAGCACCTCCTCTGCCAGAGGGTTGGATGTGTATCTTCTGCCCACAAGGTGCTGGTGGTACATCTCTACCAAGTCAATTTTCTAGATGTCTCTGAGTCACCCCCCTCTTATTAACGAGAAAAATATTTTTAGACATTTTACAGGTCAAACAAATGGTGCTACTCTGTTTCAGATTCCCAATATGCTCTAACATTTTTGATCCTCAGTTTTACAACACCCTTTTATATATACAAATACATATATATAAACACCCTTTATATATACAAATGGGGTGTAAGGTAGCACAAAATTCTGGATCATTTAACTTGCCAAGGTATGGAATATAGCTAGAAAAGCATAAAGAGATGTCTGTAAAGTGTCATTTCAGAGCTAAACACAGGTAACAAAATGAGTGTTAATCCTTTTATTCAGTTGTGACAGACCTATGTGCTATATGTGTGATTTCCCACAATTAGTACATTAAATGATTAAAATAAAATAAACACACTAGAGAAATACAAACAAGACAAAATATCTAAGTATCACCTAAAAAAAATAGGTGATAATTACAGCCGGTTTAATTAAGCACATTCTAATTGAACTGAGATGAACATAAAGATAAGTTGAATTTTCTTGCTGAATCAGGGCTGCATGTAAAAATAATTCTCAAAATGTTAAGATCTACTCCTTATCTTCATTTCAGAGTTAACAAGCATGAAATCTATCTAACTGGCTAAAATGTGTAAAAGAATGCTATGAAAATTGCAATCAGCTGTCACATTTGCCTGTTTTATGTCTTCATTGTTCACTATCTGTGAACATTTATTCAAGCCAAGTGTTGGTATGAATGTTGGTTTTCATTTAACCAAGAATATCACTAGGATCATATAACTATCTAAGCACTTGTTGCAAAGATTGGTAGATGAAATGGATCTCCAATATGTTTGTGAATATAATGTAGCCCTAGCTAAGGCTGTGAAAGCACAAGAAATTTCCATTTGCAAGGGACTCCTAGGAAATTGACATTTACTTTTCTCTGAATCAGAAGAAAAAAGAATTGCCATGACTGAAAAAAAAATTCATTGTATCACAATACTTTTATTTCTGTGATAGACAGCAAATTACAGTTTGAAAATAAAAGTAGCTTGGAAAAAACACCTCCTCCCCTCTTAGCTTCCCTTCCAAAAATGTTGAAATGGAATATTTTGACCTTCTCATAATACTTCTTCCCAATTTCTTTCCCCAAAACAAAAGGTTGTGAAAATCAACATGCCTCAGAGAGCAGTTTTGGTTAGACAAAATGGCATTTTCTAATGGAAAAAAAAGCATTCCATTGAAAAAAAAATTAACCAGCTCTAGTAATAACTCTGGATTTCACACTCTGGGCTACATTTGCAACCCTTTGCCCTCTGCAATGAACTGGAACACTTGAGAAGTAAGGAACTAATCAGGGGAAAGAAGCACCCTTCCAGTATAATTTGGAGACTGTGGAGGGGGGCTACTGGAATGGATCTGCACAAGCGTGCTGCTCTATGGGTTCCCATGGTGCTTACTCCCACTAGTCCAATTACAGTATCAGAGACAGATTTGTAAGAGTTGAGTTTTTTTCTTTTCTGAAGAAATAGCTTCATTTTGTTTTGTTTCTTGCTGTTCTTGGCATGAAATTCGTGTTTTATTGGTATGAAATACAAGTCTGTTTTGACACTTGCAGAGACAACGCAGACAGAGTGAAACGTCTTTCTAGCTATAAACTGAAGTTCGTATGCCTTGTAAATAGCTTTTTATTGCTCATATAGTATAAAAGAAAAAAAATTCTTACAAACACAGATAAGTTATCTGTATCTTGCTGTGTGCTTTCCTCTTTTTTAAAAATAGGAACCTGGTTCATCAAGAGCATCTGATCCTTCCACGTATTTCAGCACATGAAGCAATAAGCAAATCCCTGAAATCTGAGTACATCTTCACTGCATAGCTGTGAAACCTTGCCTCCCCATTAGGCTTGGTGGAAAGTTGCTTCTCCACAAGCAAGCTGTAGTGACAAGATGGTCTTGGTGCCTCTTTGGTCTGCAGTGGCTAAGAAATGCTGCACTAATAAGAAGAGTCTGGAGGTTTGGTCTGTGCTGTTGGAAAGCCATTGGCCCTACTTTAAGTTGCTTTTGATCTACCATAAGAGCTGAAGTCTATGGGACTGAAGCCAGCACATTTTTGTCTCAGAAGAGGCACAGATCTCTTATCTGTGTGTTGCTCCGATATCTAATACAGCATAAATGCAACTTTCATTCTATAAGTACTTGAGGCTAAAGCAGGAAGGAAACAATGTTTTCTCTCTCTCAAAACTTGTAAAGGCTTTTTTTTTTCCAATAAGTCTGTACCTCATTAAGATGAATCAAAAGCCTTTAAGCTCCTTTCTTCTTCTTTGAGAGCAAAGACCTTGCACCAAGATACAGGAGACGTAGAGGCCTCAAGAAGGACCAAACTGCTACATCTGTACCCAAGAGTGGAGCAGTGCTGGGACACTCTCAAGATCTGTGGCACCTTCTTGTCTGGGAACACTCTGTTGCATGCTCCCATCCCTTGGATCAGGGTCTGAGGCACTTGGGCTGTGACCCATGCTGACTCCTGAACCATGCTAGTAAGTGGGGCTAAAACTGTGCCAGGAAACTTTCTAACAGTCCATGGCACTGACACTATGATTTTATCAGTATCACCACACTAGATCAGACTGAGGAGTTGCTCTAAAACCTTGCATATGACTACTCTGTCCCCTGGCTGTTTGAGCTTTTGCTCTAAGTCATATTTTGGGACTGTCAATAACATCACGTGTCCCTTATCAGTATCACCACACTAGATCAGACTGAGGAGTTGCTCTAAAACCTTGCATATGACTACTCTGTCCCCTGACTGAGCTTTTGCTCTAAGTCATATTTTAGGACTGTCGATAACATCATGTGTCCTAGAGTTATAACAGGATGACACTTAGTGCTGTGCCATCCTGAGGGCTCCATATACAACCAGCTATCATTGTTTAGGATAATGGGAGGCAGAATTTTACCTAGACAGTGGAAGACCTGGTATGAGTAATGTGGGATGGAGTGGAAAGCCAGGTGGCTATGTGTAATCAGTTCAGGTTTACTCCAACCCTGCTGAACCCAGCTAGCTAACTGCAATGTAATTTAAGTATTGTGGCAGCACACTTGTCCTTTAGGGTATGGGAGAGCTTTTGAACTTGATATATAGCTGCCCTATGCACTTGTGACAAGTAGTCATTAAACACAAGCTTTGAGTAGCATTTCTTCAAAGCTGGGACTCTGGAAATGCTCATTTTAATTGTGAAACTCAAACAGAAGACAGCAGAAATTCACGCTTCACCCACATATCATTGATTTACTTTCTTTCTCATCAAAAGGGTATGAGAGAGTTGTCTTCTCTTCCAGAAGATTGTAGGACAGTTTTTCCTTCTTGCCCCAGTGCAAGACAATGAAGCTTATTTTTGCCTGTGACAGGGAATACTTCTGGAAATGCCATCTGGTGCTCTTGGCCTTTTTGGTTCTTATTCAAGTTTATCCTGGTGACATTTTCTGGCATCTTTCTGAGGCTTTTCTGTTTCTCTGCCAAATGTTAATCGGTACCTGGTTTTGTACATTTCAATACTCTCTCCCACAGATGTACTGATTAGCCTCAAGCATCTTTCTCTAAGACTTTAACATACCTTCAGAAACCTGAGTGGGACCTTTATTCTGTGCGACCTAGCTGCTAAATATTTAATTTATAAGGGCATCCATTGTTCTATGGTCCTGCAGGCCTGCAAGTGAGCTCACTGAGAGCTCAATGTTCACCTAACTTTATGCTTTTCATAAATGCTATCCCTCTCTGGTCTATGGGTGATTTAGAAGCACCTGTCTCATGCAACATGATCTGTGGCTGAATCTGGTTACATGTCCCCTAGTCTTCAGGAGGCGTATAACCACACCATTGGTCATTTCTGTCTCTCCATAGCGTGTAGAGAAGACCAGTAATTTAAAGGTTTATCAGTCTGAAAGCTGATGTTGATGGATTGCCAAACTGTTTATTGTCCTTAAAGCACAGGTTCTCCCTGTACATTTTGGGTTGCAGCCTGAAACAAAAACAGCCAGTCGGCAATAATAAGAATGTGTATACACATTATCTACCCATGTGTTAATATCTTTTGTTTGCACAACTCATCAGATTATTGTCTAATGGGTTTAGAGTCTAAAATTATCTCTTAGGAGACTGTTTGTGCCTGCTCAAGCATGTAAACCTGAATCAACAATCAACAATGAGATGCAGGCAATGCTAGTAAAAATTGTACTTTGCTGGATGTCAGTGATTCACTCCCAAAATATGAAGAATGATAAACTGAGAGGAAAAATAAGTAAAATACCTCTCAAGGGGAAGCTGCATTTAAGAAGAGACAGCTTGGCACCAACTCTAAATATTTGGTATACGGAAGTGAGGCACAGCTGTACCTCAGACATCCATGCTGGATTTGGCTTTTTCAGTGCCTTTATTGTATGGCCATTTCCCAGCATTTCAGTGGAATATCACATCTCTCCAGAGACTTTAGTGAAACATCTTGGTCTTCAACTGCAACTTCAACTTCATGGATTATTCTTCCAGTACCAAGGACTGACTCCACTGACTCCAGCGTGAGCAGCTCTTTACTGTAGTGCTGTTTCTCAGTAGCATAAGTGAGAAGGAAATTAACTTCTGTCATCACCAAAGATATGTTTATGCCTAACAACTGGTAGAGGTGTAATTAGATTGACTTAAAGCCAGTCTGCTTAAATCACTGAAAAATTGTTTAAGCAGAACAGAATGGCTGAAAACTCAGTTATTTCAATTTATCCAATATTGTCACTACAATATAAATGAGGTTGAAAACCTGTTTAACTGTTACTGGTATTTCTACTTTGTGGTATGCTAGGATAGAAGTATTCTAGTATGACTGCTTCCTTCCTCAGAAAGTTCTTCTAACTTTTCTAGGAAAGGACATCTCTGTGACACACAGCCCCAAGCCCTAATAACCTGGAATACAAAGCTTCTGATGTGAAATAAGAGATGGTAACGTGGGATCAGAGATTTCCTTAACTGTTCTTGATGCCTCCTTGATATTAAGCAATCTTGGTCTTACTCCATCCCACTCACTCTTTCATACACACACTCCTGCTAGATGGTTTTGCTCCCTTCTACCAGCCTTCAAGAGGGAAAGTCCCAGGCTCAAAGAGCAAAAATTACAAATCAGAAGAGCAACATTATTTGAGTATTAAAAATATCTGGCCTTTACATCTGGATTGGATTTTGTTATCAGAGGAATAGGTCTAATTTGTTTGAAACCTCCTGGGAAAGGTCACATACAGGACTTTCTGTTATGTTGCAACAAGACCATTGTATTTTGAGTCACAGAGAAGATAGGGCAAACACGCTCCTCCATGACCCAAGACTACCTCTGAAAGTTAATTATATTTGTTTACCATTCTTGCATGATTGTGTTCCTTTTCAATGGACAGGCTTTTGCTTCCTGGAAAGCAGTTTTGATTTCCAGGGATCTACAAGAAATTGTTCTTTCCCCAGGCAATGCTGACATCCCAACACTTCTTCATCTGACTTCTCTGAGCATGATTTTGTGTGTTTTTCCCAAGTGCACCAGAGGGCTCAACCCTGTATTCCCAGACACCCAAACTAGTACTGAATCACTGATGTTCTAGATATTCAGAGTATGCAAGAGGGGACTCAAAGCAAAAGGTCAATCTCTACTGAACTTCCTCCCTCCTTATTAGGATTTTAGCACAATCTAAGACCATACCAAAAATATTTTAACACAATATTTCTGCATTCCCTCCTTTTCCTGTCTTCACTGCTTTGGGACTTTGTCCTACTCACCTTGATGCTTCTTCTTCATTCTGTTTTTCTGATTTTGGAGGTTCCCCCTGTTGATTTTTTCTATTTCTGTCTGTTGTTTTTGTCTTTTTTTTTTTTCTTCAGTTTGTCTAACTCATTCTTCCCTTTTAGTTCCCTTACCTCTCTTTCACTCTCTTTCTCTCTCTCTTTTTGTTTAGTTTTTTTTTAAAGCCGGGACAGTTTTGCACTCTTCCTTGTTTACAGTCATCCTGTTTTATTCACCCTCTTCTTACTAATTTCTTCATTTTGCTGTGTCTACTGTGGTTGCTAGAGCTTGTGATGAATATGCAGTTAGAAACAGTTCCAGTTTAAAGAAATTTCCAATATAAATAGAAAACAAAGACCAAAAAAAAAAACCCAGTTGGAAATAAAGAAAAACTTGTTATCTCCATATCACTGAGGGAAAACTGTGGCAATAAAAAGATAAACAATATTTTTTAGGTCACACAGAAAGCCTGTGGCTGAACTAGGAGGAAATGCCAAGCCTCCCAGATTTCATTCAGCGTCTTACTCATAATTTCTTGCTGATTTTTGCAAGTGTCTGCAGTGTAATGATTTGCAGTGTGATAATAATGGCACTGTCCACAAAAGAGCAGACTTCCTGCACTACTATGGGTTTTCAGGCTTACCATAAAACTTGTTGATTACTTGGCATACACAGTATTACAGACTAAGAATTATTTTAAGAAAAACAGGATGTTTTCTTCCAGGGTGAATTCACATCTTATTGCAAAAGTCCACCAGACAACCAACCTATAAGTTCTGACATCTGCATTTAACCAGGAGATTCTTTGAGGAAATTTGGAGTCATCCAGTTTTCCTAAGCTTAAGCCAGCTCCATTAAGAGGAACACTGGTCCACATTCTAATATAACCACAGAATTCACCTCAGTCTGTGTCCAAAATCTTTCCTTTATTTGAAATAGCTGTCATTATTAACAACTCCTAATTGTTCTGTGATCAGTGCTAATTGCAAGATCAGCTGACACTTTCAGTATTGGAAGTGGCTCACTTCAGCTGTGCTTCAATTTCCCTCCTACTCCAATGTGTCTATTGCTCCTGTGAGCAGACTGGGAGAATTAAACAGACTGTAAATAAATACAGCCACAGAGCAAAACATAAATGTGCTTTAAACATATTTATGCCTCTGAGGGGATTTCAGGATTGGTGTAACTGCTCTGCAGTTGCCTCAGTGAATGTGATGTGATAAATTGGTATAATTGGCTCCTTGGTGCTGCACAGGGATGGGAAGTGAAAGCAAAGTGAGCCTGCTGAGGCTGCCCCCACTGATGGAGGAGCTTCTCAGGTATCTCAGAGCAGCCAGTGCTCACATCCATTCAAACCGAAAACCAGCAAATGAGTGCACTGACAGTAAAATAAAACCCAAACCCACCAGCACCTCCTGATGAAGATAGTGAAGTGCCAGAGCGAAGATGAGAACTATGTCAAATTCAGATCTCACAAACAGTGATGTAAATACATAGTAACTCCAGTGAAATGTATGAAATGGGTCAGAAATGGGCTAGAAATGCATATTTACAGCACATAAATTTAGACACTGACTCAAATCCCTAATTTATGAGGCAACAGGCTTTGTCTAGAGTTTGAAGGTACCACAGAGATAACCAGATAAACCCCAGGCAAACTCATACTATAAATTGTTCTAGAACCTGTCTGTCTCTCTGTTAGTGGTAAAGAGAGAGTTTGGGGAAACAGAATGGTCATGTTGGTGTATAAACATGTTGTTTAGCTACCAGATGTGCAAAATATGGTAGAGAGAAAATGCCCTGGAGTATCCATATGTAGATACAAAACCCTTGGGTGTCACTGTTACATACCAGATACCCTCAAGACTGTAATCTGCTCCCAGGCCTTTACTATTATTAGACAATCTTCTTTTTCAGTATAAAATTTCACCCTTTCCGTGTTCTTGATATTCTCACTGAAACGTTACAGCATGCTTGATTTGCAAAATCAAGCTGTAGATCCCATGATTAAAGGATTTGAGGCATCCTACATGGCTCCAGATGGATATCTGTGCTAAATGCTGTGCTGTTTGGCACTCTCTGGTTGTACAGAGATTACAATGGTGCACTTGCAAGAGCAGGCTTTTTAAAATTCTCCAGCTCATATCAACTTTCTGACTCATACTCTTGCATGCAAAGCCAAAGTTGGGTGCCTTTACAGGAGCGTGGGCACTGGAGTGGAGCAGGACACTAGTCCTGTGACAGAGCACACTCCTCCCTGCCACCCAGACATACCACCCATTCCGCTTGATGGACCAGCTAGAAGCACCTCTAGCTTCTTCAGGGCAAAGTTAAGCAGTAAAAGTGAAGGTCACTCACTCACTGACACCTGTCCCCCCCATGGAATGCCTGAGCTGGGTGACGGCCAAAAGCACCGGAGTAATGGTGGCTTCTTCTATCAACTCCTAGCTTCAGTGACTGACTGGGAGATGACCATTTAAGAAAATTGCTTCATGTGAACCCTTAAAGGTCAGTTACCAGTCCCTCACTGAGAGAGAAACCTGACTGAAACCATGTAGATGGGCTTAATATATGCTCTCATGCTCAATTTGGCATATTGGCAGATTTGCCATTGCCCCTTGGGGGCAGCCACACAGTCGCTGCATCACCTGGACACACAGCCAGGAGTTTGGGTCTGGGACAGGCTCATAGGCAGCACTGGGCTCCTACCAGGTGCCTGCACCATTCCATGTTCAAGACCCGCTGAGTTCTGTCTTGGAAGTCTGTCAAGGGCATACCACCCGCCCCTGGTTGCTGTCTACATTTTATACTGTGAATTACGTGTACTTTATTTATCATTATTTTCCAATATCTATCACCTGTGTTAGACTGTCTACTTCTATTCTAAACCAATCTAAATGTGCCACCATCACCAAGAAGATGGAGGCTAGGAAGAAGAAGGAAGAAGAAGGAAGAAGAAGGAAGAAGAATAGGACAACATCCAAATCCCTCCATCTTGCCTCCTAGACTCCTATATTAAAAATCCTCAAAATTCCACTTTTCACCCTGTGATTAATTCACTATCACTCTACTTAAACTTTTGTGACTTGTGATTCTTCATACACAGTTGGTAATTTCTTCCATGGGTTAGGATCGGAATCGCAAGTGTCTTTGGCTTCCTGCCAGGACTCCTCAGCCCCCTGCCAGGAGCACGTGTCATCCAGGGCACCCAGAGGGGTGTCCTGGGTTCCAACAAGTGCCCTCATGGCTGCTGTTCCTGCAAGGGTTTCCATTGATGGGAGACCGCCCTCAGTATGCTTTTATTCTGACGGCTCCATAGGCAGCCTACTCAACCTGACCTGGTTAGCAGGAGGTAGGATGGGGACAGCTTCATGATTTTGAAGAGATAAGAGAGTTTTTCTATTACTGCACTGCCCCTTCTGCTTTGCCTTTACAGCAGGGTGCTGTGCTTCCTGAAGATTTTCTGGAAGGTCTGTGTCATCCTGATCTTCTGCAGTGATGGTTTGTCATCTTGCATCTGGAATTCAATTGTTTTGCCACTGCTTTCTTTCCTCAACCCAGAGTGCATCCTTGTCAATCTCAGCAAGCTGTGTTTTTAAAGCTCAGGAAAAGTCCCTCTTTGAGGCAGCTTCTCAAACTGGTTGTCTTCCTCAACCTTGTTGACTCATTCTCTGCAGTTTCTGCAGCTGTTCTCTGCAGCTGAGGGCAAAGCTGGGGTGACAGCAGCTGCTGGAAATGCACAGACACAACTGCTTGGGTGATGCTGGTACAAAACTTTACTGTTTGACGACAACCCCTCCATGAGCTCCCCAGCACCCCCTCTGGAACCGTGGGGGTGACCCTCATGGTGCAGAAACCTGTCAGCCCATGACAGCCTCAGGTACTGGAGTCAGCTATTCCAAAGGAGCTTGACCTTGGGACAGGAAAAGAAAAATTTTGAGATTTTGGCCTCAGCCTGTGAAAGGTAGTGATTTGGAGCAAAATTCTTCTCGCCATCCCCTTGTACAAAGCAGGTCTCTCAGAGCTCTCTCATGAGCTCTCTCATGCACGGGGCCTGGCATGAATACACAGGGACATAGAGACTCCTCAGCTATAAATACAAAGTTTCAGGGAAAATTCCCCAACATGGACATAAATATTCAAGTAGAAGTTGTCTGTCTGCTTAAACCAGGCTGGGACAGTGAGGTTGAACAATCTCTCAGGTCATTCACACTCGGCCACCAACTCTTTGTCTGTATGTTTCTGGCCTGTGACTTTTGTAGCTGGGACCTCCATCTACTCTCCCATCCAAGGACCAGCTTCTCTCTGATGAATCATCCATCTTCCTCAGGATGACACAGGTCTTCTGCAAGGCCTGCTCCTCCTTAGGCCGAAGTCTCAATCACATCAGTTTTGGAGAATGACACTTCCTTCAGCTCTCCTTTGGGCCAGGCACTGGTTGCTGAATCTTTTAATATTCTGCAAGTCCTGTGCATCACCTCTATATCAGGTGAAGTATGGGACAGTATAAAGTAAAAAGCTGATTTATTTCTCTCAGTTTAAAAGCCTCCAGCTTACACCCTGTAATGCTTGAATGCATGCAGCATGATGGTGTCATACTTCTCAACAGTGCAATGCCTGAAAACATGGCAAAACAAATTCTAGTCTCAAGCAGAAACTCCTGATAGCTGATGGCAGACTTGCAGTGCAGTAATGAGACATAGAATTTGCTCCAATGTGGTTTTAATACAACTAGAAAGACACAGGCTATTTATTATGGGAATCATATAAACAAGTCATTCAAACAAAATCCTCCTGATTTTACAGCAGTCTAGACATGTAGCATATTGCGAAGCCATGTCTAAAGGACAGTGTCATTGAAGTTCTTATCCTTATTTTCAGTTCAGAGGAGAACTAAGGATAAATGTGGCAGTCTGGCACCTAACATATTATCCCACAGTACCTAAAAGGAGTGTCAGAGTCATCTGAAGAGCCTTTTGATTATTACATGATACATTTACTATGTGTTTGCTGTGCTGGGATAACATTGGGTCTACTGTGTTTTGCCAAGTTTGCACACTTTCTGTGGGAACCCTCCTCATTCCAATGAAATGGGATGATAGGAAGCATTTTATTAGAGCTTACTGGAAAAATGTGCCATAAGTGCCAAGGAGCCAGGACTGTTGTCCAGCTGGCTGGAGACAGACAATGCATAAGTTACAAAAAGTCAGAAGATTGCAGGGCTGCGTGGAAATTCCTGTCTCAGCTGGTGCCTGCTCTCCCAAATTCATACATACGCCTTCCGTGAAACACATGCAAACATTCTGTGACAATCCTAAAAAAATGTTTAGGAAATATACCATAAGTTAGGCCCTTAAGGTCAGCAGGATTTTGAAGAAATGAGTGTGTGCAGAGTTGATCATGCTCCTGGAAGACTTCCGTTCTCCTGGGGATGTAATGGCAGCATGACACTTCTGTACACCTCCAGGGCACACAGCACATTCCCTCCTGTGGGGGTCTGTGAGTTGGCACAGATGGGACAATGTTGTCCCCTCTTCAGACTTTGCATATGCCTCCCCCCCTTATTTTTTGTGTGACTGAAGATCATCTTGAGACATAAAGCTTAGCCCAGAGCTCTCTCAGCACAGTCAATGACATCTGGAAGTAGAAAATGCCTCCCAAATATTTATGAGATATGTCAGCATTTTTCAGATTACTATTTTTCCCAAGCGTCTAACCTGAAACTTCCTCACTGCATTTTTAACTAATTCTATTTTGTTTATTCATGAAGACGTTTCAGTAATTAAATTTTATGAGCAATATTATAAATGAGGGTGTAAAATTAATTTCAGGAGATGGCAGACCAAAGAAGAGGAGCCCTGTGGAGAGCTTTGGAAGAGGAGACTGGGTCTGATGTGTCCGTTTCTGGCACAGGAAATGCCATAGGGGGAAGGAAGGCAGAAATTGTTTGTGGGAGAAGGCAGTGGAAACTGCAGTCACTAGTGGGTGACTGACAGGAGTGAGAAACACAACATTAACAGAAGTCACACCCTATGTCTGGGTGAGATGCTTTACTGAGCAAAACATCTATGGAAAGATAAACTGAGATAGAGGGGCACATGGCTTCTCAAGCTACTGGGAAGAGGGTTTTCATTGATTGCCAGGACATAAATATTTTAAATGAAATTTAGGGTCCACCAAAATCTGTGAGAGTTTAAGCATCAACTTCAGTGGGGTTAAAATTTCACTCTTCTTTTTTTTTTTTTTTTTAAGGGGGGGTGGTAACTTCAGAAAATGTCAAAATACAGGTAGGCTGGTATTAAATATGTGAATCTGGATTCAGAGCTGCGTTGTGACTTCAACTGACTGAAAGAACTGAAGCAAAACGGAGTAGCAATAGATTGAAAAATGACACAGTCAGATCTAACATAAAAAGCCTTCAGTTAAAAGTAATCACTCCTTAGTTCTGGAGCTGTGGTGTTCCTTGAAACTGATACAGGCCATCACTCTAAGTATGGATCAGGTTTTATTAAATAACAGAGGAGGTAAAAAAGAAACTTCTCTACCAATGTAGCAAGAAAAATTACCAGCTGTTTTTCCCTTGCCTTTCTTTTTATATCTGGTCACTCTCAATTTCATATTGATCCACTGTAATGATACAGTACTGTAATGATATGGTGCTGGCTATCACATATATTTCAGTTTGAAGTTTCAAGTATTGCTTCTCCTCTGTATTGTCTGGAGATATATATATATATTTATATATTTATATAAAACATTCTCTAATCTAAGTCAAAATTCAGCAAAGTCTTCTCCTGTAAGTCTATAAGATATTGTTGTGTAAATGATAAATGTTTCAGGCCATGACTGAGCTGGAAAAAATGAGCAATGGGATTTCTGGAAGAGGGGAAGAAAAATGGAATATTTTATTTATCTTTGATCTGAAATGTCTTATTTGGAATAAAGTATTTAGTGTTGGTCTTAGTTCTTCCCAAAACAATATGAGGCTAATACTAAAATATAAGAACTCTTAAGAATGAAATGCTGACCTTTCTGCACAGTTGTCCTTTCTATTTTGTTTCTGAATAGAGTTGCAGTTTTTGCAACAAACTGTAAAGTAGCCAAGCTGTCATGTAAATGACCTTATGTTACTCATATGATCAAAAGTTAGGCAACATTGATGTGTTTTGCAACACTAAGGTGAAAGAAAAGCAAGAGAAAGTCTGCCCCGAGAGAGAAAGATACACATTGGAAATACAGATCAGTGTGTGCAAAGAATTCCTTCTAAAGTGTAAACTATCTGCAGAAGTTTAGTTAGTGTACAAACAGTCTTACAATGTGTTTGCGTTTCACAGGCCAACAAACACTCATCGTTAAATCACTGAGGCCAGTCAAGATGTCTGTAACACAGCAAGAGGCACAGCAAAAGCAGCAGCAGCAGCAGCAGCAACTGACTCCCCTCTCAATGTCTGCAAACATCCCAAGCTTTTATAGGGTTCATTCCTAGTGGGCTGTTGGGAAGCACACTATCGTCTTATATCCTTAATATCTTTAGCCTAGCAGAGAGAAATCATCTTCTCTAAAGCTGGTGCTTTGATCGCCCTCGGAAATGAAGATCAGAGGATGACTAAGGGTCTTAGGAATTAAGTTCTTGTTCTCTTTCTCCCTCATGCAGGCACCCAAAATGCACACAAAGGCAGATTTTCATATACTGGTTATGGACGCGGACACACTTCAGTGAGAGATCCTTACAACACACAAACTTAACTGACACATTACTCAAATGTTTGCTGTGTACAGAACAATCAAGGAAACAGACTCATGTTTATTACTACTGAATCAGCAGCAGTCTAATGGATTAAAAACACCCTCTCTTTTTTTTTTTTTTTTTTCCTCTCTCCTGTTGTGAAAGTGCCAGTGTTGTAAACGCTCCCTGCAAGAAAAGTGGGTGGACACGAAACGATTCATGACCTCCATGGTTCGTGAGCTCCCAGTCTCTCAGGTTAGGTCTTCTGGCTGCAACCCAAAATCCCAGAACATCAGCTACAGATATTTGGAGCCAATTGGGTTGGGAAAGAAGACAGTAAATGTCTGTTTCCGGTTCACAGGCCCCTGAGCGTCACCACATATTTTGGAAGTCTGTCTGGCTTCCTGACTTTAAGAGTCTCTTGATTTAAAGTTCAGGGGGCAGCAGTGAAAGGGGGGGAAACAAAGGTTATCTAAAACCTTGTGAATTGCTGGAACTTTTTTTTTCTCTGACTTTTAACACTTTTAAAGCCTTAATTTATTAATTTTTTTGAGATATTTATAGTAATTCCTGTTACTGTATGACTTGCTCTTCTTTACACGCATACTCTTCAGACTGGAAAAGATGCCCTAAAATGGGTCTGAACTCTTCTTAATGCATTCAATTTTCCACTGATTTCACTGGTATCAAGACTGAACATCGAGGCCACTCTAAACCTAAAAAAGAAGGTTCAGTTTACATGGAAACAGTATTAAATCTGAAAATACTGCCTGTCTTACTTAGACATAGTCAGAACTTGTGAAGTTTTTGTACATCTAAATTAATAAATTTGATGAATCTGATTCAGTCTGTCTGAACATCTGCTTTTAATGTGGGAAAAAGAGGATTAAGCAACCCTTTACATATTGTGATAAAACTATTTTTAATCTTGCTGTGATAAGGAGCAACACAGAACAGTGGCTTGGCTACTACTCAGAGTGGGGAAGTGGTGTGCAGTTATGAGGGACTGAACCTGTTCTTGTTTATTAAAATAGCTCAGTTTAGCAAAGAGCTCATAAAAGGAGCTCTAGAATGTGACAGCAAAAACTGTGCTACTATAATGGTCTCGAGAGGGAAAGAGATGTGGAGTATGCAGAGAACAGGCATTACCCATGCTGAAAGGAATAGTTAGAAAAGGAGAAAAAGATGAAAGCAAGGGAACAAGGCAAAACCACATAGAGACCTTTGTCCATTCCAACTGACATGGGCATTTCTGTCACTCTATGCCATGTTCTGTGTTGTGGGAGGGGCTGGGTTTTGGGATTTGGATCTGGATGGGTGCATGTGATGGGGTTGCAACTTCTGAAACCTCAGCTACATGCTGAATGCTGGTCTTTTTGTTATTGTTGTAATCAGAGTACAGACTGTTCCTTCCTGGGCAAGGACAGCATTCCTCACGGGCTCCTCATCAACCTGACACTATTACCACATCTCAGCAACAAAGTCCTACCCACATTTCCATACATTTTCTCATTCTTGCAAAAGTGGCCCTGGTAGGATCACGCTTCCGGGACCTGGCCTACTGATCCATTTAACTTTCTCTTAATCAGAGCTGACCTGCATACCCTTGGCAGCATGCCTGGACAAGCACACAAAGCACAGCCTTCCCTTTTCTTCCTGGGCGTTTATCAAAGCACACACATGTTGTTCTTGTCTCTCCTCAGGCCAGTGTTCCTCCCATGCTAACCACCTCTTTCAAGCCCAAGGTGACTCTGCCTGTTGGTGTGGCAGGCAGTGTTGGAAGGACAAGAAAACCTGCCAATGGGGAAGTCAGTGAAACACAACTTAAACCAAATAGATTGCTGCCTGCATTGCTGAAGAGTATGCCTTGTGATTTTTAATTGGTGTGTATTGATCATCTTGCAATGGTCTTTCAATGATGGCTTCTGACCAGATGCTGGCTCTTGCACTTCATCACCCCTTGAAGGATGAGTGTTTGTACATGGTAAAACTGACCATTGCAAACGAGATTTCCTCAGAAGTGCAGGGTGGAAATGCCTTGTCATAGCCTTTCCTGTGTACTTTTGGGTCTGCCTGGCACAGAGGTATGTCTGCTCTTTGTACATCAGAGAGTGATGCCGCCAGATAGAAAGGGCAGAGGGTGTTACATCCAGAGAGGTGTGGGGCACCAGAACACTCCTCCAGATGAACTCACACACTCACCACAAGTGTGCTCAGGCCAAGCAACCACCTGGCACTGGCCATTCCCCAAAGGCAGAACCTGTTGTGCATGTTTGTAGGGTTTAGCTTCACTCACTGCAGCATATATCTGACAATCATAGGAGGAAAGAAACACTTGGATGCATCACCTTCAGCACTTCCACTGAAAATCCTTAGGGAAAGGTAAGGCAAGTGATGGAAAATATTCCTACTGCCACAAGAAGTTTGTGCCCCTAGGGTGCTTGTGAAACCTTTTGCTACTCCAAAACCTGGGATACTAATCTTAGAAAATGGAGCTGTTGTAACTTTTGAAATTCCACATCAAAAAAGGTAAGTTCTGGCAAATGAGAAGTCTTCCATTAAAATGTTTTTTGCCAACTGAAAGTTTCAAGTTCTTTTGTGTGAAGAACATTTGCTTGCCATAGAAAATCATTCCTTGTCCCTGAAAATCTAAATCCTTGGCCCTGTGGCTATACATGGAGATCATGCTCAGTCTTTCTGGTTGTTTGTCCCTCTATTCTACACTGAAAATACTGACAACAATGGAATAACTTGTAACTCGCTCAGTCAAGGGTTTGAATTTTTTACTATTCCTATTTATTTCAGTGGGAGTCTGTGTTAGTGGAGGAAGGATCCAAGAGGTTTAGGGGACTTACACCAGTTCAGGTGCCTTGTTAGATGACATTGAGGGCATCTAACAATGAGCCCTGAGAAGAAACAACTTGTGGATCTGGGCCCCCCTCCAGATTTACAGGGGGATAACAGAAATTGCCTTTTGTAGCTCTGTCATGTATTTTAGAGGCCTGTGTTTCATGTTTGCTCCTTGGCAGGATGAGAGCTACGAAGTGAATAAATATACTTCAACCACAAATGAGCAAGCAAATGGAAGGAAGTGCTGTTTAAAAAAATGCTTTCAGTGACTTATTCAAGTTACAAGAATGGCAAGAGGCATTTTCTAGGAAGGAAGAAAATTTCTAAATTGTTTTATGCAAGATGGGCTATTTTATTACTTCATTGTGAAAAAAAAGTTAAGAGGTAACTACTGTGAGCAGAATGGCTCTGGCAGACATGAGCACTGCAGGGCTTGCTTTCTTTCAGAAAGAACATGTCATATCACTATGATCATCCTCTGTTGCAACATCACAAAATTTAATACCGAGATTGTATTGCTGTTGTCTGTAAGTCCACTTAGTCTCTTTTTTTTTTCCCAGTCTGACCTCATTCTACTGAGGGACAGCCAAATACTTCTCCCTACTTCTGTGGGCAACAACCATTTACATGTATGGTTTGTTTCCTCATTAGTCTTACATGTTGGACATTTCTCTGGTTGGTGAAATACTATGTCTGATGCCAGAAGAGAAGCTGATTAAAAAACTCTTACTGTGAGCTAGCAAGGCACTTACAGTCATTAGTCACTGAGCACCTTCTTCTGGATTAAATAACACAAAATATGACCTAATCAAATTATCCTTATTCTCTCAGTGCAACGGCAAAAATAGGCCTGAATTTGAACTTGGGATTCCAACTCTAGTTCTGGATTTACATAATCAGGCTTCCCAATTCTCTCTCTTAGTGAGCACAACTCAGTGTAGTCTGTATGTTGAAACTCACATTAAAGAATACTAAAAATCCAAAGCCTTGGTTCTTTCTATTTTATAATGACCATATTTGGGTTCAGGTTCAGACTTCTGTCTCACCTCTCTGAATCATGTAAAGTACACATTTCCTTTATAAACATTAACTTTTACTGAACGAGAAACCACTACTGGAGAGCTGGATTTGACTATTATCACACATAATAATTAAACCTCTTTATTGTACTCACTGCTTTAGTTAAACCAATTAGGAAACTTCTCTTGTTTTAAAGTTTCGTCTAGAGATGAGCCAGCTTATTACCAGTAATAACCGTATATAAAGGAATGAGCCATGCCATGGGGGATAGTTCCTAGCAATTCAGGCCTCAGTGGTAAAGTGGGTAGGTAGGTAGATTTGACTAAGGGTGGATTTTCTATCAAATGCCCAGTAGCACCAGTGGTACTTTCTCCAGCAGCAATGAGAGGACAGCTAGAATGAAATGCTGGTGTTTGCTGTCTAGAGGCTAAAAATCGGGTAAGTAATCTTTTAAATAGATCTGACTGCTGACATCTTTGATTACATCCATAGGATGGGCTACATTCTAGTACTGAGCAGTCTGTAGGAATGCACCACTGTGCTCTGTGTCCCATTCTTGTAGGGAGTTATGTCATGTTGCAGGGTCACTGTCTCCTTGTCTACAAAGCAAATATTCAAGGTGGGGAGGGGAAGAAGTGTTTTCATTTTTGAGTGCCAAAAGGTGAGGGAAAGAAACCAGCTTCCAGTGAAAGATTAAACATGCTATGCAAATATATAGCAAAGATACTCATTGCTTTTCCATGAGCAGTATGTGTTGCTTGCAAACAAGCTTATATTCTTCATTGCTGTGCTCCTCCTAAAAGCTGAACCTATGGGTCACAAAGTGTTCTCCTAAAAAGTGTTCTCTCTTCATTATCATGAAGGTTCAGCTCTCTGTGAGAAGACAATTCATCCATCCACTTTTTGGATTAGCAGAAGGAACAAAAGAAATGAAGACAGAAGCAAAGCAGAACTGAATTATCTAAAGATGAACAAATACATAAAAACCAATATTAAGTTAATGTCAGAATGTTATTAAGGGAGCATAGTGCAGTAACAAAGTGGCTTATGTCAGCAATGAGCTCTTGGAGGATAGATCCCTGCTCCCCCCATGGAACAGTTGTTACTCTTGTGTTAGAGGGGAGTGCTGGAACTTCTTCCCACTTCTTCACACGAGCACAGCACTTTTTTTGTCTCTGCAAAATGTTTCAAATGCCTTTTTTCCCCCCTTTCTGTTTCTAATATTTTCCTGGATTACTGAATGTACAGTGAAACTTCTTATCTCATGCAGGAATTATGTTTACAGCAGAAAATGAACTTAGGGACTGAATGCCTTCAGGGACTTGGATGATGGGTTGTAGAGACTTTTATCTGAGGTTGCTTTCTTGAATCAGGCCCAAGTTGGTAGTGACCTAAAATTGCCTCAGCCTGATGACTGTTGTGTCTCCACTGTGAAATGTGTTTGGTGGTCTCAGCTTAATTCCTGGTAAATACTTGTTTGTGCACTAAATTACTTCCATAACTGGTATCCACGTTGGCAGTCTCACAGAGAGGTCAGGGGTTTGATGGGAACTGGGACTGAACTATTCTTTCATGCTGTGAGCTGGTCCCTTGTAGACATGTGAACTGAAGAAGCAGTGCAATTTGCATTGGGTCAAGGTCTGCTTGCTTGCTAATCTGCTTCCTTTGGAGACCATAATTTGCAAGATGCTAACTCTGAAAAATTACTTTGATTCAAAATAAAGTCTCATTCATCCAGGGTCCTTTTAGCATGCTGAAAGCCAAGGTGTCTCCAGAAACTTTAGATGATAAAGGGTTAACCCATGTCAGGACATAGTGTGACTAGCATAGCTGATGATATATATCTGGATGTAGATACAGTGCACAAACAGTCTAATTCACTTAAAATATATCTGTCAGCCCTCCCCTCTCCCTTCACCCTACTGCTCATTTCTGGTCTCTCAGTTTTACTGGCAATGATAGTCATGTGAATATACGAGGTATCAGACCAGGGAGCTTTATAGGTTGCAGCAAATGAACCAGCAAAAATAAGTACATATTAGGGTAAACTAAATAAGATTGTTTGTTGTACTCAGCCAGTGCAAAGAAGATTTTCTTAATTTAAAAGCCTTCTGTTTTTCCACACATTTGCAAATTTAAGATCCTGCAGACTGCTGTGAATAGCAGCTAAAGTGAAAAGAAAAATAGTATTTCATCAATTATTTTCACACATTTTCAAAAGTACGTTGAAGACATGTTTCTGCAAGTGTGCATTCGAAATTGATATGAGCCAGAGGTCAGTAAAAAATTCAGCTGTCAGATGGTAATTTTTCAGTCACAGATTCACACAGAAATTCACTAGGACCCTCCTGCCAGATTACACTGGCAGAACTTGCAATAAACCTTATGCTGTCTGTCAAAGTGGCACAACAAAATGCAACCACGGGCATTTTCAGCCTGCATGCCATGTAAGTCAAAAAATGGGTTTAAGCACTGGAAATAACATCTGCTATATGCATGGTCTTAGAGTGTGATAAGATGTAAAGTGCAAAAATAAATACAGATTGTTTGCTGTCACACAGCAGATACAGGCGGTTAAACTCCAGACCTGAAAGTGAGGTTTGACCACAGCTCCAGCCTATGCATGCAAGCTCTTCAACAATTATTAGCGTAAATTGTATTAAATCCACTCCCGCCAGCTGTTTAGGATTTTCAAGACAAGTCTCTTACTGTGTAGTTATAGCATTTACCATTGTAATTTTTAATTACAGGCTCTCATATTAACTGGAGCCACATGATATTATCATAGTTGAAGTGAATAACAGCAGTGCTGTTGGAAATCTGTAAGATTGTATGCCACCATCTGAAAATACTGAGCTGTAATTAATTTTACAACAATGTAGGTAGAATTGGTGTTTTCTTATAGCATATACTTTCATGTTTGCACGTGTATTGTATTTAAATATTTTACAAAATACATGTAAGTTATCTGGAATTATTTTCCAAACACACTATGTTTCTGTATTTTAAAGATGTTACTTGCAGCAGATTTTGTAAATAACTTAGAAGCCACAGTGTGCATCATAAGTATACATGTTCATGTGGTAAAAGGAGAGCACTTGCAATACCATGACCTTTTTTTTCTTAGTGAATGAACTAGAAATCAATTGTTGTTTTTCTGCCTTGAAATTTTATTTGTCTGAGGTGAGTACTGAAGTAATTTCCCTTGAAATGTCGGACTGAGAATGGCGCAGAATGTGTTAGTTCCTGTGTGTGAAAACATCGTAAACTTGGCATCACTGCAGGCACTCAGATGCACAGAAAGTGCTAGTGGAAAAAATGAAACAAAGGAGACCCAAACACAGCCAGCCATATGATAAACCAGATTTTATGAACGTGCTTGTTTGTATCTAAGGAAGAACTGGCCTGCCTTGAAGTTTGTCTGGTTTTCCCCAGTTTATGTCATAAAAGATATTACCCACATTGTTTCTAAAAACAGATTCCATTATTCAAATGGCCAGAATGACTTAAAACCACCCAAATCTTCTTTCAAGTCTGTGTGACCTGGGTATATGATGTCTTCTTAACTGGACTTTTGCAGAACCGATTCCTCACCAGTCCTCTGCTTTTCAGAAAAAGCCCATAGGTGCAAACCCAAGCTTCTAGCACAGCTGCACCTGGAAACACAGCACAGCTGTCAGCTGAGAAAAAACTGAAGAACGGAGACTTTCAGTTTGCAAAGGTAAAAGCATGATTTCATCTCCCTTCTCTGCTTCTGAGAAAGTGTGAGGGTGATCCTGCACAGCCCTTGCTCCTTTCAGGTCCTACATGCATTTGATGAGAGCTGTACACACGAGCTACAAGGAACGTGTAGCCCAACACGGCAATTATCTTTTTTAACTTACAAGAGTGACTGCCAAGAAACTGGTAGTGATTACACATTTCCCCACTCCTTGCATGCAGCTGCACTGGAAAGAAAGAGCATAACAACTCTGTCTTCAGTTTGCACGTGGGCAGTCTGTTCCTGAACCTTCCAAGCCCCAAAATCTTTGTTGCACCAATTAACTGTACACTGACTTAAAAAAACACTTGCAATGGGAAAAGGAGCACATCCTGGGTCATCAGAATTTTAGGAGGCAATTTTCAATCTGCTGCCAGAGCAAGACAACATTCTTAATAAAAGTTTCATCTATGCAGAGTAGCTGAGAACAAAATCAATCTGTTTCCCAGCATTGTTTTGCTTTTGTTCAGTGCTCACACAATGCAAACCCGTCAGTACCGCTCTGGTGGCAGTTTCCATGAAGATGATTTTCTATAAATCTGAGTATACACTGTGCTAAATTGTTCCTTCTCCTGCATCGCCCCACAGAGCGGTATTACTCAACACAGTATAAAATTCTTAGTCACCGCTATCACTGGACTTTCTGCGGCACAGACCCAGTTTTCTGTGCTGCATTCCTCATTTTATAGAACAAACTGGAGCTTGTTTTTGTTTGAAGAGCATTGACCAACATCCTGAGCACTGCCCATTAGGGTCAAGCATGGAGAATTTCACCACCTCCCATTTCTCTGGACCGCACTGTGTACCATCATTAAGTTTGTACTTGCAGGAAGCTGAGTCATACACTCTTCTCCACTTTGATGCAACACAGTTGACAGTTGATGGACATTCAAAGACAGAAGCAGGGCTTTGCAGTTCTGTCCTGTGATATGTTACCTCTCCAGAGGAAACAAGGTAATTTTCAAGCTTAGGTTTATTGTGGCATTGAATTTCTACCCTGTACTTTATATGGCTTTTCCATCTGATCTGACCAATTGATTTGCTGGTCTTGCTGCCCAATCATTAAAACACTTCCTATCACTATAAATTAAAGTAAGCACTGGAAATTAGGGGAAGAAGACAAGAGATTGGGAAAGCCAGCCAAGATTTCAGTGATGTATGCAAAGCAAGACCATCTCAGCACTCTCATCCAAATGCCCAAAGACCACCACGTGGAACAGCCTGGACATCTTTCTAGAGGCAGGGTGATGACAGGAGGGGTAGGATAGAGAGGTGTCTTTTTTAAATATGCAGGGGACCTATGGCAGTCACTGTTTAGGCCCATGGATGACCATGGGCATTGGCAGGCCTATTTCCTGGAGATAAAGATTCCTGAAGGTTTTAAAATCCAGTGAGCGCATAAACAGAACAAGCAGGACATTTCATGCACTGACTCCTCCATGAGACTCTGAGAGGAGCATGCCCCTTGTGCCAGAAGCACCAGGGGTACCTTACCTCCTACTTTTCCCCACATGTCAGGCTTTCATATGGGGGACCTGATAACTTATCAGTTTTGATGGACTTGGGACACTGCATTATAGATACACTCTAGATTGTCCTTCCTACTGGATTAACCTGTGGCTTAATCAAGCATGACAAAGTTGCTACAGTAGAGTACCTGAAATAGTTCACACTCTCATCATGATGTGCTGGGCTTGGCACATCTACACCACCCACGCCAAAAACATGCTATTGATGACAAAACCTGAAAGTCACCACAAACCTTTCATAATCTAAATTACAGAGACAGTGTCTGAGTAGCAATCACATGGCAAAGATTCTCTCTGCGTGCTCAAAACCAGTTAGCCTGTTCAGTCAGGCAGAAAGGTCAGGGGATGGACAGGGTTATATCACCTGTAAATTCACTGGGTTTTAATCCTCTCATTAACATGGGCTGAGAAGGTGGTATCCTATAACATGAAATGGCTGTAGTCATGCCATCACAGGCATGTAAAGTTTTTCCCTCCAAACTATAAGCTCATATTCCTTTGTATGGAATCATAGGCTGTGATTGGAATTGTATTTATCACATTGACATCCACCAATAGCAGTGGGTGGTTGGACTTCATCTTAAATGTCTAACCTCAAAGATTTCATGATTCTATGGCAAACTTACTGATCATTCTGCACCAGATTTACGTCTTAATGTCAAAGCAAGATTTCCCCATGATGCCCCTAATTCTTGGACTGTCTCGTGAGCCTGACTTCATCTCACACCAAATTTCCTACCCCTCAAACATCTTTCTCTTGCTTCTTGCCTGGTTGGCTGAAAATTACACGCTGTTTCTCATCTTGATTTCCTGGCAATTAAAAAAAAAATTAGAGCTCCCAAGGAGCATACTCAGTGTGTTCCCTTATACTCATGTTTGTGAGTGCACAAGCGTGCACGTGTGTGTGTCCACAAGGTTCCTCTTGCTCTGTTTCCAGGGTGCAGTCTGTATGCCTCTTGTGATCAACAGTGTGCTCATTCTACCAACATCAGACCTGAGATGTGATTGCCCTGTGAAAGACCTAATTGAGAGCAATCTGGAAAGAGCAAATACAGCAAGAGTTGCTTACAGGACCCCAAAGTTATGTGATCAACTAAAGTAGCAGAATGTTTGCTTAGTCACTAACAACTGAGTGAAACGCAAGCAGGCAATGTCATTTCTTTAGATAAGGTGCTGGGGATCAAAAGAATTTGGACTTGTTTCCATTGAGCACATGGCAGTAAATGTGGTAACTTGTGGAAAGTGTTTGAGAAGGCAGAACTTTGAGAAGGCAATATTTGTTGTATCTTGCAGGTGAGGGTTAATGGGTCAGGTTTATTTAGCTGGTTTAAATTATTCAGCAGGATGAAAAATTCTGTCTTGGTTTGAAAGGCAAGTCCTAAATATTCACATCTACAAAAACAGGGAATACTCAGTCAAACTCTATCTACATCTTGTCTCTACTGAACCAAAATTCAGAGTAACTGTGCACACCTATTTATTACAAATTTGGTATCTCTTTCTTCCACCTGTGGGTTGTGGTCCTCTCAAACAGAAATAGTTACTCTAACCATTTAGTTATAAATTTACTTGCTTTGCAGTTATAGAATATCCTGATTTAACAGTAGGGCAAAAATTGGTTTTTTTCTTTATTAGTAAAATTTTATTTTCATTCTCTGCCTTTTTTTAATGGGCAAGACTGAAAAAAAACAGTGATGACAATTGTTGAGGGGCTTGAGTAAGGAAAATCTGAAGCAGCAGTAGAGGCATTTTAATAATTATCTGTATCATCTGTAAACTTGGAATCTCTACTTAGAGCGACAAATTATTACTCTCTGAAAACATCAGAATTGTGTGGATTTATATAACAAATATTTTAATTTTTTTATTAATTTGCTTTCATTTCTTAGCAATTCTCATTTATTTATTACAAAATTGCAAAACAGAATAGTTGCTCTGATGTTTTGCTAGAATATTTGGATCATTTTACACCAAATGTAGTAAGTTTAATTTTATTTAAATGAGTTTTTTTCTTATTCACTTGATATTCACTAGATTTTTATGAAAAGAACTAACTTCCTCAGTGCCTGTGTCTATCTTGTACACATATTTATATCTCTAGTAGAAGCTCCCAGTTCAATACTAGGTTAAGTGTAAAGGCATCTCATTGTTTTTTAGACTTGAGGAAGTTGTAGATTAGCTTAAGTTTAATTTAAAGCGTTCAGGCTCTTTGATATGAACCGAAACTGAGATTTCCCAAAAATGAAAAGTGGCTGAATTGCAAACATTCTTCAGACCACAAAACCAGTAAATTCACCTTAGTTTTATCCCTGAACAAGAAATCCTTGGTATTCGTAATGACTCAGAAAAAAGACCCTAGCAAACTTGTTTTTGACCCAATCTATCCATTGTCTTCCCTCACACATTCTAAAACAAGTCAGGCCCATACAGGCAAGAATGCTGCGGAGCACATGGGCTGTGTGTGTGTGTGTGCACAGTGTGGTGGGACACTGTGACCCAGGGCACTGCCCTGGCCAAAGCCTCCTCTTGGCAGAGAATGGGAATGGATCCTGCAGAGCCATTCTGGTGGCTGGGATTGGAGATGCTTTGGTTTGTGCTGGCAGCAACAAAGCCATTTCTTGCAACGACAATGACGTGCGCATGGCTATGGCCAGTTTCACTTTGAGTTTTCGGGTTCACACAATACTGAAACCCAAAGCACAAATAGTGGAGGGAATGTCCCAAAATGAGCACACCAGGTCCATTTTCCAAAGCCTATGCAAATTGCCGTTGGTGGGTTTTGCACAACATTACCTGATAAATCATGCTGCAAAGCCATCTAGAACATTTTACACTTGTGAGCTCAGGCTTCCAACAGGGTTGCAGCAAGTGCCTCAAAAACACCACCTGGCACTCCTCTGACACAGGAGGCAACTCTAACAATATCCACAATAAACTTCAGAGAGCCCTCAGCAGAAGCTTAGGCTGCCTGTATGCCCTGCATAACTCATTGAAAATGCAGTGCTATTTAGGTGACGTGAAGTTTTTGTACTGTTTAATGTCGTGGGATGAATTTCACCACAAAGCAATCTAAAGTGACCACACAACTGGCTTCAGCTACAGTGGTGTGCAAATTGTGACCCTGCTACCAGCATGGATTTAGATGTCAGCATCTTTTGTGAGGCTGATTTAATTGTGTCATGGCCACTGTTTGAAAATGGAGCAGTCAAAATATTCAATGGAAAAGATTTCCTGAAAATATCTGAAATTCCACAACTAGCTGCTGAAATGTCGCTTTGTTTTTTTCAGTGCTTTTAAAGGACAGACATAAAAACTACATGCTAGAGCAGGTTGAGATTGAGAAATGCAGAAGGTGCCCAGCTCATGATACTGCCACTTAAAAGAATTGAGTTCTGTTTCAGCTGTAACTACTGTCATTTTTCTCACTGGAAACAACTGTTCCTTGGAAATTTTGACAGAGGGGAACTTGTTGGACTTAATATTGACGAATTATCACTTGAAAAGGAAACTCATGAAGATACCATTTCACGGATAATCATTTCTCCATTTATGAGCATGAAATAGAACAGGATTTAATGAATCACTGACTTGTGATTCTATTCCACCAAAAATTGTGTATTTTCCTTCTTCTCTTTTCAGGGAACAGCAAGATATCATGTGAGGCTTTTCAACTGCATGGGGAATCTGGTTTTGACCACTGTAGGTTTGCAGATCAATGGTATATTACTGGCTAGCATTAACTGTCAAGTTATATTACAGCAGCTACATTAAGTAGTGCCAAGACACTAATCTTGAGTAAATTAACAATTGCTACTAAGGGATGTTTCATTTTAATCCTTAAATAATTCACCTACCTTTGATGTAAATAAAGTGGCTTAGAGAAGTAGTATTTGATGGAAAAAGGCCTCAGATGCCAGCAACAACATGAAAAGCTCCTGCTTAAAGCAGTTAACAGCTGCAAAGCTAAGTGCAACAATAAAATGTATTAGCTAAAGAGATGTATGTATATTTAAGTGTACTTAGATTTTATTACTAAAATGTATAATGTGATACACTGCAAAATTTAAGTGGTAGGGATTTTTATTACCTTCTCAAGTGTTCAGAAAGAACATAGTGGAGAATGAGGGATAATGCACTGCATTTTTGTGGGCTGCACCCACACGTTCACATTTCCCAATGTTTTTTTCTTTATGGGAAAAAAAAGAATGCACTGGGCAACTACTTGTTTTTTTCCCATGTAGAAATCATGTGCCAGTGATTCACTAATTCCTATTTTTTCTTGTGCTCATAAACGGGCAGAGGAATGACTGTCAATGAAATTATTAAAGGATGGAGAATACCTCAGAGAGTCAACATTCCATGATATATTTAAGATAAGACAGATTCAAACAGGTCACTGCTTTGCAGTTGCACAACTGTCTGGATTTTTTGGATGTAGTTCATTTCATTCCAGTCTCCTGAAATTCTAACTTAGGCATTGTTAGGAGGAAAACAGTTTGATGAGCTGACATTACAGTCACTCCCAAATGTTAAAAAAGCATGAGTCAGGAAAATCTAGGGAATGGCGTCAAGAAAACCTAATGCTCTTTTATTTGTTTTCTGATTCCTGAGCCATTAGGGTGGACTTCCTCCACAGTTTCTGGCTTTCCATGGTATCAATTAAAGCTAGAAATGTAAATTTATTAAAAATGCAGGCCAAGAGCAGCATACAGCAATAGGGTTTGGATTCACAATAAAACTAGCAGTGTGGCCTGTATAACCGCATGGAAAAATCCAGTCTCTCCACCTGTATTTTTATGGCTTGTGTTCAGTTGAAACATTTGAGTGGTCAGATTTTTTTTCTGTGTCTTCACAGCAAGTCAGTGGTGAGTTTATACCCTGGTATAGCAATCAGTGGAACCTACAGATTCATCATCTCAGAGAGGAGGAAGGCTGCTAGGTATTTTAAGAGACAATCAAGGTCATTCCCTGCACCAAAGTAGCCACAAAATCAGAGCTATGAATTATGTATTTACTCAGTCAACAAGTCTTTCAAAACCAATTTTTTTTCTACTATCTAATCCGTGTGGTGAAAAAATGTCAAAACGAAAAAGAAGTGAAAAAATAAGTTCATTTTCCCCCCTAAAAATAAAACCTTTTCTCATTTATTTAATAACAGAGATTTTCTTAGGCCTCATTATAAAGGTTTTTGTTTTGTTTTGTTTATAACAGTAGTACTAAAACAGTGTGGGAACAGAAAGGAACCCCTGTGATTTATACAACTAGTTCCAGTTAAGCCAGATAAAACTTCAAATGTCAATATTGAATAGTTCACTTTTATACCCGTCCACCCAAGCAAATCTCCTTAAAAAGCTTTAAGAACAACAACAACAACAACGATGACAACCAAGCCAACACAACTTATGAATTCCACAAAATCATCACTTCTGTTCAAATTAGATGCAAAATCCTCAAACAAAAAGCAGTCAAGATCATGCACTTTCTTAGGGCAGCTAACAGCTTGATAGGTCCTTCCTATGGCTTATGCCATGCGTGGAAACAGCTCACATCAGAAACAGCTGAACCTCATAGTCAATTCTTCTGCATCAGTCCAGTTCTGCACCTGATGAAGTTTTTCTCTTGGAGGCTTGGAGCATCTTCACCAGAAGATGATGTTTAAGAATAGCTGTATTTACTGAGAATCTCCTTCACCTTTAATCTTTTCTCTTTCCTGTGCAGCTCTTTAGGAAAAACACTAATCAAAGTTACATTAACTTCTGGCTTCTGTGTGATGCAGATCAAATCTATACAATTTTTCAAACTTTTATTTTGATTCAATAATCAGTTCAAGAGAGTGCTGATATTGAGTGGCAGTGTTCTACTAGATTTTACTTGCAATTTGCTGAGTGGCAACAGTAGAAAATGAAGGGGTAAAACATTACAAAGTGATCCACTAACAGTAATTTAGGCTTTTGGAAAATCTGAACTACAGGGGTTTATTAGAACAGAGTCTCACAGGGATTGCAATAGGTGTGCACACCCTTTGGTGGTCTACTCCTCCTTTCATGTAAAGAAGAACAGCTTAGTAAGGAAAAAACTAATGTGAAATGGGTGAAGAACAGCTGTTATGATATTTGGAGGGTGCTTGGAAGCAGAAAAAGAAGTGGTATAGTGAGTTAAATGAGAACATGCTGAGTGATGGAAAGAGGAATACAGAGATTTAACAAGAGAGCAAGAATGGATGTTGTGAAGGCTATGGTTAAGCTGTTATGTTTCCCACTAGGCAAGAAATCAAGCACTGAGCTTTCTCCCAAGCCTGTCACAGATGTGCTTTGTGAATTTGTGAGGGTCAGATAACCTCTCCATCTTTCTGGTTCTCCATCTGTCAGTCAGGAATAAAGTACTCCTGTTAACAGATTGCTACAGGATTCTCCCCACTCTTCTTTTCCTGGGAGGTGTCCAAATACCATTGTGTTGATAATCCTGCCTCTATCAGTAGATCAAAGATAACGTGTGATACAAAATGTAGATCAAAAAAAGTCTAACTTTTTTTTTTTAGTTTTCAGACTTTGTATTCTATTTTTATGTGATATCCATAACTATGATATCAGATCACCTTCTAATAGTTATGTAAGATGACTAATATCTGTCAGGTTAAGTCCTCTCTCCTCCCAGGGGAAAATTGTCGGGGTTTAATATATGTGTTTATATATATTTTTGTGTGATTTTAGTATTGACAGCTGGGTCAAAGAAGATTGCTTGCACTAAGCACAGAGGTATGAACACTTTGGGGAGCCAAAATTCTGCAAGAGGCAATTCCACAAGCTTGGACTAAGGCGCTGAGAAAGACCTGTCTCGGCACAGCCTATTTGCATAATCAGGATTTATCCTTGTTAAAGCAGCCAGCATTTCTTTTTCAGATTCACTATAGGTCTCTACTCACAGCACTCTCTAGCATGAATGATGATCACACTTTCTGTGTTACACAATATTTGCTGCTATGGAGGGGTATTTCCAGGCAGCATTACAGGTACTGACCTTCATCCATGCACATCACTTTGTTTATCTAGGGGTTAGATAAAACTGGTGGATACTGTATAAGCATTTAATAACTACCATTTCTGAGAGAGAAAAAAGGGAAGTAATAAGATTTGCAGAGGTTTGGGTTTTTTCATGTAATTGCTCAATTTTTATTTGGTTTACTGGATTGAGAGCTTTGTTATAAATCACTGTACACTTGTCATTGGAAAAGCTTTGCCCAAAATGTGGCCCAAAGAGCATTTGAAAAGTTGAACAATTATCTCTGGGCATGAGGATGCAGCCTCCCACCAAGACACTATTAATAATATATCATCTGAAAAGATAACATAACAGAGTGAGTTTCAGGCTGTACAGTAATTTGAAGGTAGCTGAAGTGTCTATGATGAAGGGAAAGTGGGCAGGAAAGGAGATGCTCAGAGGCAAGGTTGACTGCTACCCTCCCATCTCTGCATTCTGTTTCTAATGTGATCCAGTCCCCAGTTGAAATGCTGTGCTCGTTCCAAGTAAGCTTTTATTAAGAAAATAAAACCACCAGGGAGGAGGTTGTGCAAACTGTCTGGAGCTCCAGAAAAGAGATGACTTACACACCAACGTAGTGGACAAGCTCAGAGGTTTTACTCACCCATCTTCTGGCACGTCCCAGTGCACGCCAACTTTCCCTTGGGGAATTGTCATTTCCCATTGGCAAAGTTGGGGTTGAGAAAACAAAACAGCATTTACAGAAACAGACATGCCAGCACATCACGCAATTTTTTGGACTTTTTTGCGAGGTTTTTAAGAGAACAGAATATAGAGAATGTGTTTTAATAGGTAATTGTCACTGATGAAGGTTTTTTATTCTTTTTGCAGCCTGGGTTAGTGAATGTTCAGACTGATTTATTGTTCCCCTTCTTGCTATTGTTTCTACAGAAGTTAATATGCTGATCTTAGAAAAACCACTATATTACAAAGTTTTAAGTCCAAAAATAAAAGGCAGTAATAAAGCTCCTTATTTTTATGCACTATCCAGAGCAACTTCTTTCATTGTGTATCATGCCTTTAATTGGCTGAGATCCTGGCCTGCTACAGAGGAAAAGGAGAAATGAGATTTCCTTCTGAATCCTCATTCACTGTACCATGTTTTCCAGAGGACATTGCTGGCTTGCTTCTGCAGCACGTGATCTGGGGCCATACTCCTCTCTGAAGTCATCTCTATCCAGAGCTTCTGCCAGAAAGAGGGTTTGTGTTGGGTTGGGTTTTTTTTTTGGTGGGGGGTTTTTTGTGTGTTTTCTTTTTTTATATATATTTTTACAAGGACAGGCTCATCTCAATTTAGCTTTCTTTACCACATGGAAGGAAATTATATCTCCTTTTCAGGATTCTGCTCCTGCATGCCTTTCTCTCAGGGTAACCTTACATCAGTATTTTAAGACTGATATTAACATAACCATCATATGCCTACTTTTTAAAATCAGTGGGTTCTTTGAAAAGGTAGGTAGCCATTTCAACACCTTCAGTAAAATACTGTTGGCATTGAATGAATACAAACAGCAAAATAGGAGTGAGACCTGCTGACATGATTACTGGCTCTCTCATATGCTGGATTCAGATCTCACTTATGCCCTGATGCTTCTAAATAAAGGTGGATTTATTCTTTTATTCTTTGGAGCAAAATCTATTCTAGGTTGGTGCAGATAAAAGAACTCTTAGAAGCCAAATATTTGGTATTCTGTCCAAAACCGAGCAACCTACTCATTTCAGTGAGCAAGACTTAAGGATTTTTCAAACTGAAAAGTGAGAAATGTCATTATCTCTTACAACCTCCCACACCAAACATTTCTACTTGAATTTTTATGTATGACCTGTACATAGACTTTATCCATTGCAGAGCTAGTCACCCTGAGGGATTGCAGAATTAAGCTTCTAAGGTGACTGCCCCCAAGCCCAGCTATCTTATAACTTTATGTGGGAGCCAGCAGTATTTCCTTGTGTAAGCTGTCTCTACAGATGCAGTTCCCTGTGCTGCACAGACCACCAAGATCTATTTCTACATGATGAAGGAGAAAACAGTTGTTTGGCAGTAGCTTACTACCCAAGCCTACATATCAGTTCTGAAAGCACTAAAACAACAGAAACTGCAGCATGGATTTATGAGGTATTTCAAACATCCCTTTGCTGCTGACCATTGAGGTGTCTTAGACAAAAATGTAGTTTTTTCATACTGAATCATTAATGTTGTGTTACTGTATTTTCTCTGCTTGTCTACTTACAGTTGAGTGCTAATCAGCCTGGTTCACAAAGCAGAGCATGTCACCTACATGAGCTCTTATTATAAAAGTCAGGGACACTTACTCCAAAGATATTTTACTAATCACATGTACACTTGCAAATTTGTAAAGAGTGAACGAAGAGTCTTTAGTGGCTTGTTTTAGCTGTCAAAGCTGATTTCTTACTAAAAAGACTGTGAAGCTATATAGTGTTAGTTTTATGGTCGAATAGCTTCTAAAACCCAAGACTATTGAGATATCCAGTTACTGCTTTCCAAGGAAAACCTTTTTCCTCCACTGGCTCTGTGTGTGAGATGATTAGTATGCTTTGTATCACAGTTTCAACAGAACTATGTATTAGAAGTCTATTTAGTGAGTGTGGAAATGAGGGTTGGATTAGATGGATCTTTGTATGTGCCTTCCAACCCAAACCCTTTTTCAATGTGTTCTGTGAGGGGTGCTCACCTGACTGACACCAACTCACTGGTTACACCTGGCAACTCCTGGCACAGAATGGCACATCTGGAAGTGAGGGTGAGAGTGCTTGTTGCAGGTAGCAAGGCTTTACAGTGTGCTATGGACTGTCAGTGCTGCATGAATCCTAAAGTTCACCTGTGGGAAATTTCATTGGGAAAGATCACTAGACCTGGCTGCCGGTTCTTCAGACAGGCTGTGACTCTGACTAATCTCTTCAGTTCACTGAGTCCAAGTGGAATTGAAGTGAGACAGATTCTACTGACCCATTTGGAGTAAACTTTCAGGTAGTTCAGAGAGGGAATGAAGTCAGTATGGTATATGCAAGCTGCCTTGTGCAAACAGGCCACTTACATTGGCAGGTTAGATTGTGGCCAGTGCCCTTTTTTGAATTTTTTTTTTTTTGAGAAGACATTATTTTAATGGGTCATGAAGAGATATTCCAGTCTGATTTTATGAGATTCAATCACAGTTCAGGAAAAAAAAAAAGAAAAAGAAAAAAAAAAAAAAAAAAAAAAGACCACTTTCTCACCCCCCACCCCAGAAGTTCAGAAGGCTTATTTGAAACTAATTTTCCTGCCTTATAAATTTCCAATTAACAAAATTGTGTTAGAGGTGGACATGACAAAATCTACTGCAAACACTTTTATTCTGGTTCACCCTGTTTTGCTCCTCTATAATATACTCCAAAAGAAACTGGGCTAATAGCTACAAAATCTAGGGTAAGGCATTCATAACCTCTCCTCAGACCTACTACAGCTTTGCACAAGCACCTAGGTGTAGCAAGCTCTAGAGTTTGCTGCAAAGTAAAAGCTGGAAAAAGTTTAAATATCCAGTAAATGCAGAAAGTTCAAGCAGGTTAGAAGAAATAGTAATAATTACAGTGGTCTAAATTGTCATACGTCAGTGACATACATCATTGTAACTTCTCTGAAGGCCACGGGATCCAGACTTTAAAATACAGGATGGAATCCAGCTGCAAATTAAGCACGATTAGGTTTTCCTTCTTTTCTTACTTGCTTTCTTGCCTTGAGAAAAACACGTGCTATTCATTTTGCCTCCCATCTGTACAAGAAGGTAGCAAGTATGCAGGCCATATCCCTGGACAGAAGTAAAAGAATACTGGGATCAGACGATTTCCAGTGGAAAAACATGAAGCAAGTGTCTGCTGTTTGTGAAATGACCACCCAGGTGTGAAGTTTCTTTCCTGATTTAAAGGGTCAGCAACAAAAATACAGACAAGAAGTTCTTAGAGGGGTTAGTCCTCAGGGGAGCTAAGAGAAGGAAAGGCAGTTTCTGTGTTGTATTTCCTGCTCTTGTATCAAAGGGGAAGAGCCCCTCTGTCAGCTTTCCACCACGGACTTATACCCAAATTTGGAAAAGTACTGTGCTTGCCCAATGATGAGTGCCATCACTGATAGCTAAAGAGAACTCAGTAGCATGCAAAATCCACTAAGTCATCTTTGCAGTTGTTTAATATTTGGAATGTCTTTAGAGAAGCTGATGCACCAAATAACAGAACCAAATAAATGTGTAGAACTGTTTTCCCTGACAGCATGACTCATGCTGATCATCCTAATTTCCAGTTAACTTTCTTACACTATAGTGTGATTGTCACCTTCACCAGGTGTGGTTCAGTCTTACAGAAAGTTGCTGACATCTGGCCACAATCACAACCCATTTCAAACTACAATAACATGATGGAAGTGTAATCTTGTGACTTTATTTCCCATGACATTTACCATCAATGTACAGAAACTCAGATAAAATCCTCACCTAAGCCCCTAGAGACCAACACACCACACTACAGCCATCTCAGTGACAGCAAATAAATGGCAAAGAAATAACCACCAGTGCTGATAAAATAAGTGTACTTCAATGGAGGTGCAGTTGGACAACAGGTATAAACACACATACAGTTTCATGAGCATGAGGAAATTCCATCCAAGTCAGAGAAAAGAGATGGCCAGAATTACCCATGCTGCCTGGATGCTCTGTGTTCTCCAACTCTGCTGGAAAAATTCCATGTTTGGAGGATCCTGAATAGTTTGAAGTGATTGAAGTGATTTCATAGGCTGTTGAAAATTCCCCCTACCATTTTGACACCTGCCTGACACTGGGGCTTATTTAGACACTCAGGCTCAAAGATGAGATAGGAAATCTCACCAAGGAGTTATGTGTTTTCTGGTGGGCAGAAATGTAATTTTGTGAGATATCAGAGAATAAAGAGTTCCCTGATCAGCCTGGCAGTTCTTATGAGTTCAGCAGGGTGGTGATTTATAGTTCTGCTTCCATGGCTGTGCTGCTGCTGGGATAAGATCCACCACTACTCCTGGCTGCTCCTGGCTTGCCCTATTACCTCCTCTTCCGCGGGGATGATAAGATGCCTTTGTCATCCTTAGCATTTTCCTGAATTGCAATAATTGTGAGAACACCATTTATACTGTAGGCTGTAGAGGCACAAAATCTTATACAAAAGCTTTCTCATAGCTCTCAAAACATTTGCACTGAGCTATCTAGTTTTATAGTAAGAGAGAGACAATGCAAGGGAAATACTCCAGAGCTGGTTAACTCTCATGCTGAGTGAGTATGTGGGAGAAACATGTTCAAATCCCTGATGCAGAATGAAAAATCAGGGTAGAATCAGGTAGAGCAGGAAGCTGTGCCTGGGTCTGCCACATGCCTGTCTTGTCCCTGCAACACCCAACTATTAAAGTGACACATTCATCCTACCAGTACAAACAACTGATAGAACATTCCGGATTTAATTTCAACAAAGAACAAAAACAAATCCTTAAACCTCAAAGTAGTCATGTAGCAGAGTTGCTGTCCCCTAATCAGGTAATGTTTCCTGGCCTTAGTTACTTTAGTTGCTGCTTGCCATAATTGTCCTTGCCCATTACACACTAGAAAAGGAAAAAGTAAGAGGAAAAACTGCTCTAAGGGGGTTCCTACTTCCAGCAGCAAGTACACGCTTGTAAGAAAGCCTTGGTCTCAGGTAGCATGGGTTAATTTTCTGGTAAGCTTTTGATGAGCTTCTGGCAACCAGTACTGAAGAAGGGTCTCCATCAAAACACTGCTGGAATCTATTTAATGGTGTCTCAAAGGCACACTTCTGTGTCTCCATCACGTCCTCTCCTGGCTACCAACATCTTGCTATATCCTCACATTTGATTTGCCCATAGCCCCCATGGGCTGTCTGTCTGCTGTGATTGGACCCTGGGAGGCAGCTAAACACTGCACAGCTGCTTGCTCACCACCACTCCATCCCCAGCAGGATGGGGCTGAGAATCAGAAATGTAAAGGAGGAAACTCAGGCATTGACATAAAGACTGTTAAACAGGTAAAGCAAAAGCCACATGCACACGCAAAGCAAAATATAGAATCCATTCACTGCTTCCCATGGGCAGACAAGTGTTCGCCCTAAAATGGCTTTCAATCTTTACCCATGAGTAAAGGACTCACACATATTATTTAAACATTTCACTCTCCTTAACAGCAGTAGTTTTTAAAATTATAAAATTGATGTGACGACTTGGAAGAAAAAAAATCACACTGCAGGAAGAAGGGTAAGGATATAGCATTAGAGTTTGCAAACTTTAATCAGTTTTAACTGAGGATCATAACCCTTGTTTCCAATTACATGTGACTCAGTTTGTTTATTTGTTCCTGTTTATCAAGGACGTGTCTCTGATCCTCAGTAAAGAAATTCTGTGGATGCTTAAATGTGAACCATGACTGGAGAGAACCTCTGAAACTCTTCACTTGTCAACACACAGGAAAAGAACTATGTAACTTTTCTCTTGTTCTTTCTACCATGTGGTATGATAAATAATAGCCAAATAATAAGTAGGAAAAATAGTGATTTCTTGTAAACAAGCAAGAAGTAATTCCCTCCACAGCAGGAATTGTTATGTCAAATTCTACAGTTTATTTGGGATTAAGTGATAGCTTGTGGTGTAACTGAATCTACCAGTAAATTTTATTGCAACATGGGTTTAGTCATAAGTATACTTATTAGAATGGGAAGAAGACAGGTATCACATATATAACTGTCTCCACATCTTCACAATGACGAGTCAAATTATTTGCACACATTTAGTATCAGAAATAGAAATGTTCCAATAATATTTGCAAGTTTCATGTAATGACCAGTAAATAATATGTCATGTAGTTGCCTCAGTAAGGAACTAAGCTGTAACAAGACAAGTCATAATAATGCCAAAAAGAGAGCACAAGAGTGATAGAACAGCAGAATGTCTTCAGTTTCTTTCCTTAATCCCTGGGCTACATAGCAGAGAACACAAAAGCCCAGCTGCACCTTTTCCTGTACTCCAGACAAGGTGATCCAATTGTGTGTGACTTCAGACTCAAAAATCTTACCATAATGCTTGTGAATCACAAATTCAGGGGGAGCTTTGTCTGACCATCTGCAGGTGTCTGCAGTATGGACTCCTACATTTGAACTCCTTGCCCAGGACTCATCAGTCAGGGGACAGGCAGGCTTACAGTGCAGCTCCTCTCATCCTGTAGTAAGTAGCTAAAATAGATCAGATGAAGAGTGCTCATCTGAGAGTGAAGATGCTTTTTTCAGGGCTCCCATATACGCCCTTTGTAGGCAAATCTTAAGGTCCTCTTTCTCTCTGAATAATCCAGCTAAGGCATGTGTGTAATCGGCAGGATCATGGGCTGTGGTAGAAGTAGTAACTCATCTGCCTGCTCCATAACAGACAAGTGTTAGATATGTTTTTCAAATCTGAGCCCTAGTGAAGACCTACTGCAGCCCTTTGAGAAAGGATTGTAATGAACTCCAGAATTGTGAAAGTAAAGGAAAATTACTTGTTATTATTTTGGAAAATAACCCTTCCTCTGGCCTAATTGGTTTAGTGGACTTTTTTTACATTGGTAATATGCTGTGAGTCTAAATGTTAATGAATAATGGCTAAAACTAACCAAAGATGAGAAGAGATTTAAGTTATCAATTTGCCATAAAATAAATGCTTATGCAGCATAACATAATATTGTGAAAGGCAATGTCTTAAAATATTTTTTCATTTGTATTTCTTTTTACAGAAAAAAAACCCCCATATGTAGTGGCTTGAACAACTGTGCATGGTTTGCCACAGTGATTGTTATATAATTAGATAAGTGGTTTGGTCACTTGTAGAGTACATCTTCATATGCATTCACACACGGCTCTGTAACCTGGCTAAGTAACTAATTGCTTAAAGTGCTCATCTCTATATATACCTGAATTGAACAGCCACTTAGAATGGAATCAAAACCCTATCTAGGTCAAAAAAGGCTCACAGGGAACTTGTGCCCTTTGTAAAATGGCATGGCATCTAGCTGATTCATGACTACTGGCAATCCATGTTTTAAGACAAAAATCATCCTATTATGCAAATCTCACATAATGAGTGGTGGATCACTTTCACTTGAACACACTTCACTTCTTTATTTTTATCTCTAATCAATACTGCCACAACTGTGTCAAATTTCTGAAGGAAAAAAACCCCCATAAACCACAAGACGTTCTCTGTAAAAATAATAGATGCAAAAAGAACAGTTCTTAACTGTAAAAACGCAGTTCTTAAAATATGCAAGAAAGCAAATTAAGCCTACATGACAGAATGGTTCTAAATCACATATCACTTCTATTAAAGTTGAACTGCCAGAAGAGTGTTTAGCATGCCACACCAAGGAGGAGAAAAAGTGTACATCAACCTGTCTATAATTCATATAACCCTTAGCCACTGCCTTCAAAAGGCAGCCTTCCGTGACAGCACAGCAGGCAGATCGTCACTTTCTTACCCTTCTGCCAGGCAGATTTGCTTAGCTTTGTAATTTTGCATATGTGTAGGTTTCTGCTTGATGCACTACAGTAAAAACTCAGCTACCATGTCTATTTTGCATCCCTACCATTCTGAGTGAGGTTTTGTTGCTAACCTTAAGAGATCATGAGTATACTTCTGGAAATATGCATTAACAGAACAGATATTGAAATACATCAGCTTGAAAGCAAACACGTCTGTATGAGCAAGCCCATGAGAGATCGTTTCTAGACATTCTCACCTCCACAACTGCTGCTGTAATGGAAAGTCCAAACTGCAGTTTTTTGGTTAAGTCACTGCTGCTGTTTCTGTTACAGTCCTCCCACAGACAAAAATTTATCTGGAGGTATGGGAGTTGTTGTTGAACTCATTTGCTTTTTAGTATTTTTTATTTCATTTGGATATTGGTAAGGCAGTTGCAGAAGCTGAAAATGCCCTTGAAACTATTGAGTCATAGGTGAAAATGATTGCAGAAATATTTTGAGGGCCTAATTTTTATGTGACTATTTTATGTTACAGCCGAAGTTGCTTATAGATGATTTGTCTTCTTTCTTGGGAGCTGTGGGCTCTGCTCTGGAAGACAATGTTGACAAAGAAAATAATGGTAATTGAATTTTTTCAAAAGAGGGGTTGCATTGAGTTTTGGCTTGAGGTTAGGATATGTTCTTAGTTTAGCAGAGCTACTTCAAACATTGCTAATTAGAGAAGCATTAACATAAGAACAACATTTCAAATTCATTGATGTCATCTTGCTAACAGATTTGGATACACAGGCCATAATCCCACTGAAAACCAAGAGCTGTTTTTTCCAGAATGGGGAAGGCCCACATGTCCAGACCTGTTTTCATGGTTGGAGAAAATGGGGGAGATGGGAGGGGTGGGATCAATTCCTAATGGTAACTTTTCTTCCCAGGAGTCATCAGCAGTAATGAAGTACACAGAGCATGTTTGGATCAAGCATCAGACTGGTTTTGGTTTGTGACTCATTTATTAGTCAGAAATAGAGCTTAATATAAAATCTCAACATTTTTCATGCACCACATGACACTGATATCACTGATAGGTATTGTCCCAGAACGAGTGGCTACAGTGACCCATAGAGAAAACAGGCCCCACTCTTAAATTTAGAAGGTTTTAGGCATAATGCTCCAGTTTTTGACCAGGAGTCAACTTTACTGTGTGCTACATTTTTGTCATACGAATACACATCAAAACGCTTTTTTTCTTCTAAAGTCAGTGCCCTCAATATTAATTTGCTCGGGCTGGTAAGAGTGTTTCAGGATCGATAGGGTATTTTCACTTGCTTTGCTTCAGATGTATAACATTCCTGGTGCCTGCACAGCAAATGTCACATTGGCAAGACTGAAAGAACATGATGTATCAAGATGGTTTATTACCCACTCATATGATCCCAGCCCTCCAGCAATCCAGTACCTAGTAAAATTATTAATACCTAATAAAAAGACTTATTGAAGCTCTGAAGCTAGTGATTGTTTTTTAATTACATATTTCTTTTGTTTTAATAAGGTAGTAAATATTTTCTTCATCTCTCTTTAAAGAGAAATATGCATTTTATGTACTGGTACCCTTTACATAGGTTATTTATATTCCATGCATAATCATCACCATATTTACCCTGGGTCACATCAACCTTTTAGCCACCTTTTTGCATCGTTTTTGCTATCTTTACAGGACATCAGTTAGTTTACAAATTGTAAAAAGAATTCCTTAAAGGATAAAAGATACATAAGTTCCTCCTTGGTGTGAATATACTGCAGAGTAAGGAGGACCCTTAGACAAGTCATGGCACATTAGTGTTTGCTCCAGCTCACCCCTGTGAAAAGGAAGTGATGGGGTCAGAGGCTGCATGTGCACTCAAATTTAAGACAGCACTGTAGTTTGCATAGGTTGATGGCATGACTGAAGATAGCAGCACTGAAATGCTCATAGCTTGGGACTGAACACAAACCTGCCTCTCCTTCCAGCAGCTGAACCACTCAGCTTCTCACTGTCACACATGGCCTTGCCTTTAGCTAAGTCACTCCTTGAGCCAGACATATATAGGCACATATATACAGCCTCACACACTCAGCCCAGTCACAGCCCCACACGAGAAGGGTCAATGCCCATGCTGGTCCAGGACACTGATTTTTCCTTTTTCTTTATCCAGGACCAAGCTTTCTTCTGCCCTCTATGTTCTTTAGGTATCCAGGGTTACATCCACACAGCAAAATTCATAGTCTTCTGAAATGTACAGTGGAGAGAGTGACTGTCTTAGAAACTCATGTACTTCCTAGTAATTGGCTGAATGCCAGGGTGAGGTCAAGTGAAAAGTGCTAATTTTGTGGTTATGTAGAAACAAATTCAGCATCCCAAAATGTGCCGTTGGTCATGCTTCTTTCTCATCCATCTTGATGCTATCAGTAAGAACATGGACCTCCACTGGAATTTTGGCTTATTCAGGCTCTTTATATCCAGAGGTATTTCCAGTATGGACTGCAGAAATTCATGAGAACACATTGCTAGGATTCCCTCTACAGCATCAGCCCCCAGTAAGTTGTATCAGCACTTTCTTTGCCAGATGGCAAGAGGAAGAGAGCCAAGAGCATCACAGGGACAGGGACAAACAGGTAACATAGGAGAAAAGTGTGGGAAATTCCTTTTCTAAACAGAATGCTAAAGAAATTATTCATGCAACTTTACCCTTAAAACAGTCAAGAATTCTAGGTAGTTTGGTGAGTTGGCACCGGTTAATATTTGCTTTTTGCTCACATAACCTGAGGATCTACTATAACCCATTCAGGTTTGGTTGACCTGAAGCTTTGAATTCAACCTTCCCAGTTACAAACCTTAAAAGAAAGAAACCTGTTAAATAACAAACTGTGCAGTGTGTTACTGAAAAAAAAAAAAAAGAAAGAAAAAAAAAAAAAGAGCTGTAATTGCATCCTGTCCCTAGGGATTATTTGAAAAACCTAGCACGCACTAAGAAGACATTCTACCGTGCTATGGACTGTAAACATAGTCCTGGTGTTATCCTCCTCACATTTTCTAAGGAGAGAAAAAGTTGCTTGGCAAAAATGCTTATTTAGCTGTGGCACACATAAGACATGGCATGATGGGTTGGCCACAGCTGGATGCCAGGTGCCCACCCAAGCTGCCCCATCACTGCCCTCCTCAGCTGCACTGGGGAGACAGAATGTAACAGAGGTAAGGGCAGGCAAAGATCAGGCACCAGGAATTGTCATGGTCAAAACAGGCTCAGCTTGAGGAAAATTAATTTAATTTATTGCCAATCAAGTCAGAGTAGGGTAATGAGAAATAAAACCAAAACGGGGTCACAAGTCCTGCTGGTAAATCTGCTCCAGTGTGGGCACCTTTCTCCATGTGTTCATAGGTCCTGCCTGGAGCCTTTTCCAGCACAGGCTTCCCTCGGGGTCGCATTGTCCCTCAGTCATGGGATCCTCCAGCGACTGCGGGTGGATCTCTGCTCCAGAATGGACTCCCATGGACTGCAGGAGGCATCCTGCTTTACCATGGTCTACACCAGAGGCTACAGAGGAAACTGCTCTGGCACCTGGAGCACTTCCTTCCCCTCCTTCCTCATGGACCTTGATATCTACAGAACTGATTCTCTCACATATTCTCACTCCTCTGTCTGGCTGCAGTTGTGCAGGTGTTTTTGCCCTTTCTTAAACTGGTTATCCCAGTGTTGCTGATGGGATCAGCCTTGGCCAGCAATGGGTCAAATTTGGAAACAGTTGGTGTTGGATTTATCAGACAACAGGGGAAGCTTCCAGCATATTCCACAGAAACCAGGCCTCCACTGCCTAAACCTTGCCACACAAACCCAGCAAACATGGATAGGTAGGTACCAGGGCATAAAATACATTAACAACATCACAAAATACATGATTGGAACATCTAACATAGTTTCTACTAGTATATAGTCTCTTTGGGTTTTTTTGCTTTGTTACTCTACTTAATGGTCACATTAGTGGCTGTATATGCTGAGAAATAATCACTTGAGATGGGATTAATTTTGTTTGCCTAAGGCCACCTTGAAACTGAGGGCTGCAAACTCAAAAGCACATCCTGTCTGTAAATGTCACTCCCAGCCCAAAGCTCCAAGTCTCTGCTGCTGCCTTCCCTTTACTCCATGAGACATCTTTACACATATCTTATTTTTCCTCTAGGACCACACAGCTGAAATGTTTACTATGACAGAAATAAAGTCTCTTTCTCCCCACTTTTGCTGTACCAAGCTGTGTGGCTGGAGAGTGGGCAGAGTAATAGGTCACAGTGAAGTGAGAGATGCAGTGCCCAGCTACTGTTTGCTGCAGAAACCAAAATAACAGCCATCAATCTTTATTGGGGAAAAAAATAGGGGGAAAAATGCTAATGGGGTATTGCCTTGGTAAACTTAAAACGTTTAATCCTAAATTAATAGGGGGAAAATAATATACAGTAGAAGAAAATCAATAATGAAGCCAAATACCATATCTTTCTGGATTCTTTATTTAAATGCAAAACTATTCTCTGTTGACCCATGTCCAAAGGAAGAACCTATCTCTGATCTGAAGGGCAGTCCTTGGATGGCTCACAGAGCACTGTAATTCTCTAAGCTACAGTGACATAAGACAAGCCACAGACTTTTCTCCATCCCTTAGGAAGCCTGTCTTCCCTCTTCTCTTTGATGCAGACACAGCACATGAAGAGGGAACAGCCTCATGGCTCAGGCACAGCTGTGGCCATTCTAGGTGTTGTGTCTTCATGGTCAGCTGAGGATCTGCTGAGTTGTTCAGCTGCAATCTCTGCCTTTTGCTGCTAACTACCTGAACGGCACAAACCCCTCTCAGTGGCAGTTACTAAGGGGATGCAAAGAATTTTAGAAATCCCTCTTAAAATTCCTAACTAGTGCCAATGCATTATAAGAGGCTTTCTTCAGGCCACTCTTTTACTGCTGTTTGGTCAATTAGGGTAAATGAAAAGACAATGCCCGTGATTTCCCACTCCATCCTTTTAGTTCCACATTAACGTAATAGAGCAATTAACACTTGAGGCTTCAGCCCCTGCACCTGCTAAGCTGGAGCGAGCAGTTGTGGCTGCTAAGCTGGGAAGGCAGAGCTGGGGCACTGGAGAGCTGAGCAGAGGAGGCAGAGCTCTGAGCCAAGCTGAACGCGCAGCCTGGGCAGGAAGGCTCTTTGATGTGCACAGAGATGCAAACAAGAGGTTGAACCTCAGTAATAAATAGCAACACTACACAGTAATAGCTGGGAATTACTGAGTGCTTCACTCTTATATAATGCCAGTCATTTTGCAAATGCTAACCTCTACTATTAAGTATGCATACTGTGAGCTTATTAGTTTATTTTTTTCTGTTTTTCTTTTTTTTTTTTGCCTGGAGCTGTTCCTCAGTCTAGCTCACAACATAGCCCCACACCTAGTTACATCAACATTGCTCCCTAGATTTTGATGGTGCTGACAAGGGAGGTAGGGCAAGGAAGCTCTTTGCACCAGTGGAGTCCTTGAAGCCTTCATATTGTTAAACCACAGGTTTAGGCAGAATTATATTTAATTCCTCACTCCTATATTTAATTCCTCACTCCTATATTTAATTCCGAACTCAAGCAATGCAGTTGTGATTAAGATTTTACTGCCTTTCATTACAGTCTCGCTCCCCAGAGCTGTAAGAACAATTAAAAGGCCTTTTTCCATGCCCTTGACATGACCCTTTCAAAAGTAGGTTAGGGCTCACCTTTCGCCTTCTCCTGCCTCACTGCTATTAAAGACAGGATTGAATTTTACAGCCACTAGATCTACTCAGAGTTACGTTATGATTCATAAATTCCCCCAGGCAGAGACTGGAGCAGATCTGTTGCTGGTATAAACTGGCACAGCTCCACTGATTTTGACAGTAATTTGCACCACCTCACCTGCATATGTTTTCCAAGGCAACATGTTACCATTGGAGCAGTAAGAAAATGAATGGGTCGTTATCTTGAGCACTGTACTTGTGTTGGCTACAGCAAAGACACATGAGCCGTGGGTTTGACTCAGTATTTCTTTGGCTGATGGGGAAATCATGGTCCTACAGATAAACAATATGTTTTCTGTTTGTTCTTTTATCAATATCTGGGTAGAACATATGGAGGAGGTTTTGAAAGCTTTCTTCCGAGCAAGGTTGTTTTCCACTTCAGAACTGCCAATTAACCATGAGAAATCCGTTCACTGGAATGACAGAACGAGCAAGATGTACAGCAGGAATAGTATGGTCTGTTGCAATAAATTACAGGTTTCTTTTTCATGTGCAGCAGTAGAGGCGGCACTGATGCAATTAGCTACAGCTGGTTATAGAAAGAAAACATGCATCTGTAGATGGCTCAGGCTGGAGGGAACTGAGATGTGTTCTCTGGAATTTATCACTGTAGAGAGAGCAGGGGGGGAAAACAGCAATATTCATTCCTGGCTACAGCAAACTTTAATAACCTTTATTTCCCCCCTGTTAAACAAACTTAACCTAATAAACACATTTAGTCCATTACACAGCAATTAGCAAATGCATCTAGGTCATCACAGATGCTCCAAAGGAAGGATATGAAGAGTCCATTTTCTGGAATAAAGGATTTGAAATAATTATTTTCTGAAGTAAAGAGCTGAAGTGTGCCATATGCTGTATGCCCTTTTACCTCTAGCCTTCAAATATCCCATTTAATTTTGTTGTAAGGAAGGCTTGGGACTAATTTGCCAGCAAAGCTCTTGCTGAAAGCTGTTCAGAGTTTGCATGTTCCCAGGTACCACAGTTTCCAGAAACACAGGTACAGAGGATGTGGAATACATGCATGATTTTTAGCACCAGACTCATAGTATAGCAGAGCTTCTCTTCACAAATGGGCTGATGACAGATTAATTTTTTTTTCTCTGTCTGTTTTACCTGCCCCTTTAAAAAAAAAAAAAATCTCTGTTCATTCACTGTTTTCTGCCACAATCCTCCAACAAAGCATGTGTTTATCTTTTTTTCTTTGAGAATCATGGGATTTTTTTACTTCTAGAGGCAACACATTTCCTCAAATAAAGCTGCACCTGAATGCAGCTGCACCAGTAAGATTGATCAGAAAAAAATTATAAAAATAATGTGTGTTTCTGTGTCTGAGGCTTTCTTCCCCTTTTCAATTTCCATTTCCCCCATTTTTTTATTTTCATACTTCCGTGAAAAATAAAATTAAACAAAACTTTTCCTCTGAAACTGTCTGTGGCAAGGTTTCTCCTTAGTCCCCTGCTTTGTTTGCCTCTCTCATTGCCCTGGCCCTCATCCTTTATGTAATATTATCTGCCAAGGTCAGGTCTGACAGAAAGGAGTGAGAGATCTGCCAGACCAATTCTTTCTGCTGTTGCTTGCAAGTGACTTTGAGCAAGACTTGGTTGCAAATAGCATATTTTCTCAAAATCTGACTACTTTTGCTACTGTACCACAATTTCTCATAATCTGGCAATCCCACAGCTCATCTTCTCCTGTGGAAACTTCTTCAATAGCTCCTTCATCTTCTGTGCTTTGCAACGTGCATAAATTAGTGAGTTGAATCTTCTCCATTTCTGTTATGCATGAAACACTAACGTCTGGGGAGTATAAGAGAATGATAGCCATGAACATTAATATTTCCCAACAAGGCATTATGTTTTCATCCTTCAGTTCTACTAAAATCCTTCTGTGTATTTGAGAGGTAGAAGGTGTTTCACGGCTTCAGCATCATAAAAGCAGCTTATTCAGCTATTCTTGCTATTGCTTTGGGTCAAAATACCATGGCAATGGCTAATTTGTCCTTTCTTAGAGCAAACTCTAAGTTGAAACCCTTTGGGTTGAAAACATTGCAGGGTGGGAAAGGAGAGGTGACCTTGAACATTGGTATTTAAGCCCAAAATTCAAAAGGGACTTCTAGACTTTTATCCCATGCTTAATCTATGTCTAAGCTGACAGTCCAGCAAAAAAAAAAAAAAAAACCACAAAGGAGATTACACCAATGCAGCATGATCACTGATTTGCACTTATTTTCAAAGCTGTGTTTAAAAGTAAAATGCCATTCCTTAAACTTCCACCCCTGTTACATAGCCTGATTTAATGTTCCATCAAAACAAAAAAGCAACTGTTCCCACATTAGGCATACATTAGCTATGGAGAAAAAAAGGAAAAACATTTTATTATTACATGCTTTGGAAAAGGAAAGGAGCCAGGGTGTGTGCCTAGACGACAAATTTCTATAATCTCCACACCTATAATTTACTTCAGAAATGTGTGGTTACCTTGAAGAAAAGAGGGATCTTCCCAGCTTGCCAGCATAATGAATGATTCAGGTGTGAATGGAAACACATGAAGGGAAAAATAAAGATCTAAGGAAGACAGAATTTAAAAACTGTAAGGCTAAACAATGTCTCCTCAGACCTCACCCACTCAAATTCCTGCCCCACAACTCAGCAAAAGGAGAAAAGCTGTCTTGATACTGGCACCCTACTGCATTCAAATAATACAAAGAAAAAGCAAATATTTAAACCCACAGGACAGATGGCAAAGGAAGCATTTGAAGCTCTCAGATCATCCTGTAAGTTGAAAACAGATTTTGACAAGCTTCAAGCTATTGAAAACGGGTCCAAGGAAGACTTGAGGCTGCTGCCAATTACTCTCTCCTTAATTACAATCAATTTTTGTCGTGTGCTCACCAGAAGGAAAAAAAACCTCCCCAACTTTTGTATTGGAGTTGGAAATACAACCTGTACTCATACATCCCATTTGTGATACTGAATGCAGAAGATGTTCAGAGCACAGAGGAAGTGTGGCTACTTAATTTGCTTATGAACAGAATACTTTATACCTACTGCTCCCAAAAGGGATAATGAGAAAGTCTGTTTTCCTTATTACTTGCTTTGGAACCAATCTTTACGAATCCCACCAGTAATGGAAGACTAAATTGAGTCAAAAGAGATCACTTAAAGTGACCAAAAAACCCCCCATTTTCCATATCACAAATTAGCAGTGTGTGCTGATGTACTCAGTTTGGATATTGTTGTCAGTGCTTGTCCAAGAATCTGGTAACAAGGAAGAATAAATCCATCAAGCCAGGTATAAAGGACTCCAGCAGTGTGACACATTTGTTTAGCATCCCAGGGGACCCTGCTTCAGCTGGCTTCAGTGAGTCTGCGAGCTGCTTGTCTCAGGCTGAGCTAATCACCTGAGGCTCCTTCATCAACAGCAGCACTTTCAGGTTTGGGACACCATTCTCAGATATCCTGAAGGATATCTGAAAACTGCCTTCCAGAAATGCATGTGCCTCTCTGCTGATTATGGAGACAGTTTGAGCTGACAAGGTTAGGCTGAGGCTGCAGTTCAGCTGTACAGCAAATACTGCCTGAGGGTTCCAGCCTAACTGTGGTCACATGTTTTGACGGACCAATTTTTTATCAGTGGGTCTTGCACCAGACCTGGCATTATCCACACTCTTGCAGATGGAAAAAGCCAGCATAAAAAAGAAGAAATGTAGAGCATGGGCTCTGGCTAACTTGATGGGAAAGCAAAGGTGCAGCTGTATGGGATAAGGCTCAGATTTGGGCACTCCATAAGGAATAGGGATGGTGAAACACATCCTGGGGCACTGGCATTTCAGCTGTCAGAGAGCCTCAAAGCTCCTTGAGGGAGCAACATAGACAGCCCTGGGGGAAATCTGTGGTGTTCCTGTCCCTCTGGGCTCCGGTGGCACAGAGCCTCTCTGTGCATCTTTTGGGAGAGGGAATGAAGTGTCAGGCTGGACTGTCACCGGTGGGAGATGGCTGCTCTCTCACGAGGCAGTAACACCAGACCTCCCCTCCCCACCTCCTGCATCTGGGTTCATGCCTAAGTTTCTGCCTTCTCCACTTGAGAGAAGGGCGAGAGGAAAGGAGCAATCAGCTCTGTAAGATTTTGAGCCCACGAGCAATTGACTCATGTCATCCATTCCTTTGATGTACCCGGGCTGTTTGTGGAGGCAGATGATCACAGCTCGGCCCTGGACAAGCTGATTGTTTCAATCAAAGATTTAAATGAGTGCCACATGCAAATACAAGGAAATAAATCTGAGCTCCAGAGCAGTCTCCACCCTCCTGGGACCCCTTGAGCACCTGGTGGCATGGAGGTGCTGCAAGGCTCTCCAGCCATTGAGGACAATTCCTTGTTCAGCTCAGCCCATCCATCTGCCCCGAAGACAGTCCACACTTTTAAGTAACTCAGGAGCCCAGGGCTTATATTTTAAAGTAAATTTTACACGTTTATTACATGTCTCTTCTGCAGGATATTGTCAGGATAGAGTTACAGACCCATCCTGTGCCCAAGTGTTTCCTAAGGGGCAGCTCTCAGGTGCTCCCTGCTTGGTGTGCAGGTGGGTTCCAAACTCACTGTAAGGCATTCCTGCCTGCCTCGTGTTGGGTGCCTGAGGGACTGGATCACACCTCAAGCAGCATCTCAACTCCAGGCTCGTGGATCTCAGTCCTTCATGAGTAGGTTTCTCAGAGTCTACAGCAGTGCAAGTCATGAAAACAAGGGACAGTGATGCAGTCCTTAAGGTAAGACATCTGTGGAAGAGCCATGAGATATCTTTGTAGTGAGGAGAGGAAATGCAACTTGTACATCCAGAACTCTCGTTGCCTTACTAACAGCAGTGTAATAATGTGTTCACTCATTTTACATGACTGCACAGCCCAGAACTGCAGGTTTTGTTCCACATTGCCATTCAGTTCTCAGAGAAGCCTGATGGTACGTGCATGTAATTGCTTTTCGTGTCTTTCCTACTGAACCCAAGTAATTGATATCAGTTTGAATATCATGACAGAGTCCAAGCAGCAAAATACAAGGAGAATTCAAAACATGTTGCTTCTTTGTCCAAAAGTAGGCAGCTCTGCCTGGTGGGAGCTTGTCTTTTGTGCTTCCAGTAACTTAAATGGGCTTGAGAGCTACCTGTGCTGCTACCAAGTTGCTACTCCTCACCTGAGTTGTCCAGAGATGATTCATCTTTTACAACATGTTTTTGTGTTCGTGATATCCAAAGAGGAGTTGCCAGCTAATTTGGGTGGAAAGTTTTGCACTGCTTTTAGGAATGTGAAGCTAAGGCTTTTAATCCTGGTCTGGCCTTTGTAAACTTGGAGAAAGAAAAAAACACACATGGCAAGAATAGCATCATACAAATCCCGTTTTAGTTTATTCCAGTATTTATCAAACATCAGGCATTCACTCTGTAATAAATATCAAAGACCAGAGGCATAAGAATAGGTGGGGACAGAGGAAAAGATGCAAGACGCTTCAGATACACATACATGAAAACATGTAAATTTTAATGTAATAATGTAATATAAGAGACATGTCTGATTTCATGTGAAAGGGAATCTGATTTTGAATTTAAGCAAGCTGCTCTTGTTCAGGTCTCAAACTTTGGAACCATCCAATTACATCAGGTTCAGGGTTGTGTTTGAGTGCTTTTCTGCCTTTTACTGCTCAATAAAACCCTTTGGAGATGTGAACAGGCTATGGTGTAGATATGCAGATATGTAGATATTTCTACATGTAGATATTTCTGAGTCAGCAAATAGCCTAAAACAATCATTCCAGAGCTGCAGCTCTTTCCCTCCATCTCTAGGAGCTATTTACTAAAATTTTTACTGTCTTGAGAGGCTGCTGACACAATCTACCCTGGGAACACTGTGCAGGACAGAGGAAGAAAGACCATACAGAGTTTTGTCCTTCCTAAGCAAGTAGAGCCTTACCTGCTACTGGCAAGGCAAGGGATGCTGCCAGACTAGCATTTTTAAGAGGAAAGACAATTATGCTGAAACTTCTGGCTAAAGAGTTCTACACCACAGCTTCTGTTTCTCAAATGAAACCCCCAGCCACTATCACACCATCTTGTTGAAGTCCTGGTGTGCTGTTCCATGGATTGCTAAACACAGCTCTCTGGGATAGAGAACAACAAACAAACATTTGTGAAATCACAGTCAGAACTGTAAGTTCATTCTTGCTGTGCCACTTGTGTAAGATTTCCAGCCAGTGTCGTGTTTTGCCCCAGTACAGGGGTCTGCCCATCCTGAGGAGCCCACAGAGCTGGGGCCTACTTATGGCAATAACATTTGGCAAATTAATGTTCCACAGTTTCTCCAGCACCTCTGCTCACAGTGTAGCAATTTCACAACAGTGTGCATGTAAATAAACATCAGAGCTGATCTGAGCTGTCTGAGCAAACCTCCAGCCAGAAACACCACACTTTATTGGAGGGAGCCACTTAGGCTGTCATGCTAATGATATGAAAACAAACATAGTGTTGTGAGGCTTAATATTGGCGAACATTTGCTTTTACTCTGCTGAGCATGTGTGTGTCTCATATGAAAAAATAGCAACTAATGGATTATTTCTAATCATACTTCCTTCTTATGTTTTCCTCTCACACTCCAGTTTTACCCTCCTTACACTTGAAACTTAATATTGAAATGTTGGCATTTTTTTTCTTTTTACTTCACCTTCTCTGACTCCTCAGTGCATGAACCATCTCATGCAGGGACCGTGTGTGCACAAACCTCATTCTCTTCAGAAATACCTTATGACAGCAATATCTGCTCTGGTTCCTGAGGGGATGCATGGTCCTCATGGAGTGAGGCAAGGGGTTCAAAATGCAAGTACTCTGTATAGAAGGATGGCATAAGCAGCATGCTAATGCTAAGGTGATGTGAAGCTGTGAATTTAAGTGAGGGACAACCTTATGAGTATAGCCTCATGGCCTGTGGAGGGATAACACCTAGATCCACGTAGCATGCCCACGCATGGCTGAGCTTTAAAGCTATGCCAGCAGCAGAGGAGCTGCTCCATCTTCCTGCTCTGCAGAAGCTCTGTGACATGGAGATCCATACCCACAGCTCAAGTCTTCAGGAAAGATGAGTGCCAGGCCTCATGCATGAATAGAAATTCAAGATGTTAATGTCCAATTTTTGAGATTCACAGTGGCTATAAGCTTGCAGTGTTGGTTGGAAGCAAAGGTTGGAAGCATAGTAGCATGGGATTTCTCAGGATAATTGTTCTTTGCATGAAGAGGAGGATTCGCTGCATTCAACTTTAGATACTTGCAGTATGGCAAGTTCTCTACAGACAATGAAGAGTAAATAGATTCTTCTGGGGCAAGGTTAATCTTGTCCTCACGTAGATATCTAAAATAGGTCAGATGAATCATCTCCTGTGAGTATTTCTTTCCGCTGACTATAAAGAGAGCCTGGCCTCAGATGTAGACCTCTGTATTACAAATGTCTAGAGTGAGGTGTAAAGAGTTCATCAGAAAAATATTTGCTCCGGATGAACGTGCAGAAGCAGGCTCCAAATTTAAACGTCAATATTTAATGCACAGCAAAGAAGTGTAAATATATCTTCAGGTTTGAACTACGGATATTAATAAATTTTGATTACAATCTCTAAGAGAACAAACACAGAAAATCAGCAGTGTGTTTCCTTATCCCTAGGTCAATGTCCTTGCAGAAGGTTGCTGCACTTTCCCGCTGAGCAGCAAAGGAAGCAGAGGACAGGGTTACAGTCGTGTGCCTCTCCAGGATTGTGGGTGTCAGTGGGAGCACACCCCTCTCTTGCTAAGTGACAACCTCTGCTCCTCTGCCCAGGGCTCTCCCAGCTCACATCAAGGGCTGGATGTGTCAGCAGCCACCGACATTCCACCCACTGTGAGATGCCCCAGCATCACCAGGGCTAATGCCACGAGTTGGTGGCTGCCTGTTTGTGCTATGACCGTGACATCAACAGGGCTGATTCATCCCTGTGACATGTCAATTCCACATTGCCAGCAAGAAGAAACAAAGCAGGCAAACTCCAATAACTGATAATGCTCAGAGAGAAAGTAATGCAAATTCTGCAGTGATTCAAGATTAAAGAAGCATTAAAGCAGTGGGACCTACATGCTGCCCAATTTTAAATATTTGTGTGGTACTTCCTGCCTATATTTGTATGTTTGAAGGATGAATTCTAGAAGAAAAGTGCTTGTCCAACTGACAGAAGGTAACATTTCACACTGTTGTAATTAAAGGCATGTCCAGTGCTAAACCCTGCACCCAGGAGTGGCTGACAGTGATGAGGAGTAGCAGCAAACAGCAACACTCCTGTCTTCCTTTACCTGAAGAGTCAAAGTTGCAATGTGGATCTTGCTTACTTTGAGAGAGGCAGCTGGAGGCCATCCTGCCTGAGGAAAGACAGCCAGAATTCCCTTCATTTAATAAAATGAAGGGAACTAAAAACTGTGAATCTGCAGGAGAGACAGAGTGTTAATCCCCCTAATTTTATCAGGTTCTCCACTAGTTCCTCCTTGTTTGGACTTATGTCTACCACCTCCTAGTCCCTTCCAGACACTGCCAATGTCTCTGAGTGGTATGACCACATTTTTCTGCTATGAAATCCCAGAGCCTGGCTCCCAAGGGATCTTGCTATTGAAAATGCAGTGTTGGTCTTCTTGGGTTTGGGTTTCTTGTTGTTTGCCTCTGTGAGCTGTTTATTAAGTAATCAAATAACAGCGTAGTAAATAAATAATGTCTTGCCTCATAAGGGCTGAAATATGCATGAAGTAAGTCAGCCTTCTTCAATTTTACAAATATTTAATAAGTCAAAAGTAATACAAAATGTGTAGTGCCTAACCCTTGGGTGAAAATACTTCGGGATAAAGCACACTGGAAATTGGAATGGTTTCCTTCCTGTTATGTACAAAATGGCTGCAAAGGAGCTATTAAAGTCTCTCAAATAAATACAGTTCTTTGTGTGTTTGTTTGTTTCCAGTTAGAGGTATCCAGTCACTCAAAAGACCATGTGCTGTATAGCCTCTGCAGGGTTTGCTTTGTAGTACAGATAGTGCCTAACCACTACTTTCCTCTCTCTTGATCACTAACGAAAACAGACCATATAGAGATGAAAGTGTTCTAAATCAGTGTTCTGTGTCATTTCCCACTTACTTTGCACTTTTCTGACAGCTGAAAGGCTGCAATAAATTGAGTGCATGCACACCCACAGAGAATGACAGTACAACCATAACCTAGTACCTCAGGACATGCATTTTCTTCCCCAAGGAAGTATATTGAAAAAATTATCAAAGCAGGGGTGTATCTTGGTGTTTTCTACTGTGATTTTAACATTTTTGACAATATAATTTCTCTGAGAACTGAGTTTTCCTGCTACTTTTAAAAAACCTGAGAAAAACATTTTTAACTAAAGTAATTAAAAACAAATATACTATAATCAAATAAGAGTTTTATACTAGCACATAAGAAAATAAAAATCAGGCATGTAATGCAAGAAGATTTTCATCCTCTTTTTCTGCTTTCCTTCCTTCTCCCTTTTCCTCCCTTTCACTTTTCTCTTTCTTTCTTTCTTTCTTTCTTTCTTTCTTTCTTTCTTTCTTTCTTTCTTTCTTTCTTTCTTTCTTTCTTTCTTTCTTTCCTTCCTTCCTTCCTTCCTTCCTTCCTTCCTTCCTTCCTTCTTTCCTGTCCTTCATTCCTACCCTCCTGTCCTCCCTCCTTTCCTTCCTGCTCCTCTTTCATTCTCCTGTTCTTTCTCTTTTTTTTTTTTCTTTCTCCCCTTCTAATTTTGTTTTGTAGGTAGTTGGAGATCTGTTTTATTTTAAAACAATGAAGAAGGCAGAATCCCCTGAGGTAAATTCATTGAGTACTGGGAGGTCTTGGTAACACAATTGAACTGGCACCAAATCAATAAAAACAGAACAGAAGAAAAAACAATAATTAAAACATTCTGTCAAAAAAATGGAGCAGTAATTAAAAGATGCAAACTATTGTTTTGCTACACTAATTACATTTTAATTTTCAATAGCTTGCTGAATAGTATAAAAGCCCATGCCTATAAAATGTCCCAGTGACAGTGCTCTTTCTGCAACTAGCGTGATAACAGTGTTTATGTGCTGTAACAGTGGTATGTGCTTTCAACTCTGTGTGGGTGAAGCTAGCTTCCTTGTAAGATAGCATGACAACAAAGTTTCGATTTTTTTTCTGTGCTGTGGAAAATTATTACTCAACACACACACACACGCACACACACACACACACACACTCACACACACTCAGAGCCGTGCGCGCACATCTACACGCACACAAACCCAGGCTCAGTCCAAGGGAGACGCTGCTCAGGGCACTTCCATTGACCTCAGTGGGAATTCTGTGTGTGGCGCAATAGCAGGCTGCTGGCCTGTGTGAATACTCTACTTAGGTTTAGAGCATCTTGTTTCCTTCACATGGTATTGAAGGATGAAGAGAAAAACAAATTGAATTTTCCTATTAATATACACCATTTGCAAACCTAACACATGCAACTTTTTAGGCAGGGTCCTGAGGACTTTTCTCACAGAACAGCCCTTATAGATTTCACTGGTAGATACCCATACATAAAAGAAACATAATAAAGCCCATATTCTGTACAGTTATGAATCATAGTAGTCCTGAAAAAAATTACGTAATTCATTTAGCCGCTTTTGAGAAGAGTTTGCTTTTGAGAAATTTCCATAGGCACATTTACGAAACACTCCAAATCAAGCATACATGTAAAGGAGTTTGTTGTTATTGTTGTTTGCAGCAGCTCAACACAAAGTCAAGTTATCCAGATGACTCCTGGAAAAATCTGGATCCATTAGCTACAATCTGTTTCTCCACAGCTGTAGTTTACACACTCTGCCTTTCATATCATCTCATTTGAATGATAGAGTTCTTCCAGAAACAACATCCCATGTGTTTAGGCATGCCCCAAAAACAATAGATCCCTTCCATCAAAGTGGGAGCGGTGGGGAAATAATTTCTCAGTAACTAATCCCTGGATTTCAGATGTATGAAATCAATGAAATGCCTCAGTCTATTAAAATGGTCAGCACTGCCAAACAACATTTCACAGCTGCATAATTTTTCTACATTATTTCAAAATAATGTAAATATGTTATTTTATAATATGAAATATAAAGAAAAGACTGGACCAAATGATGGAATAAAAGCAAAATCCTTCATACCACCACAGCCAGAAGCACAAATACAGAGAGCAATGTATTATAAAGAGAAAACACTGAGCAAACATTATCTATGTTTTCACCAGTTCGCAGTTCCTTTCATATCCTCCTAAATTAACCTCTCAGTTATATGTATTCACGTCCATCCAGCTGATAAGGATTAACAAGGTAGAAAGCATCAGCCTACTGTCTGGAAATATGTAAAAATTAAATGGGAAGCAAGGGTAACAACATTACCAAAGGTGGAGTCACTGACAGTGTATACAAAATCTGTTATGTTTTTCTAGGGAGTGGTAAGGTGATATTGGTCACACCAACAGCATTGGTACCTTTTGAAGATGGAAGCTAACCAGGAGATTAGGACAGCTAGCTACTCTCAATAGTTGAGTGGAAAACTGCAATTACATATTTTCACACACCAAAGTTGCAAAACCAAAACAGACAAAAAGCCCAGAGCAAAATCTAGGAAAAAAAATTAAAATTAAAACTACAATCATCTACTCTGAAAAAACTAGTCCCTTATCTTCTGGGAACAGCCCAAATGGAAGGGGTTTTTACGATGATGCAAGAATAAATTGCTTCAATAATTATTTCATGGACACAGAGTATTCTGCAAATCCCTATTATTATAATGCTAGTGAAATGTCCTGATTTACTGAAATTAAACAAAGACAGATATTTATTTGGAAGTCCTGTAACTGCTACAACCAGTAAATGTATTTCATCACTGTGATTGCAAAAACAAATACCTACCAGAGAAAGGCAGTTCACAACAACACAGAACTGAATGGAAATAGAAATGTTGTTAATGTTACGCTAATGCTCATGGCAGAAGTATTTGACTGAAGGAAAAATAAACCAAAATAACTGACTGAGGCTGAGCCATGGGTGATTCTCAGTAACTAGTGAGCTGGGCAGACCCCGTGCAGTATCATTATCCTCAGAACAGCTGCCAGGGCACAAGGAGGTACTGAACAGCTCAGGAAGAGAAGGTAAGACTGTTGTGGGGCACTAACACTGGGACTGTGAGCCTGAGGTCACAGCAAGGGAGAAGGAAAGGATGTTCTTATGGCCTTTGGAAGGATGCAAAAGACTCAGGATGCCAGAGTCATGCCACCTCTTCTGCACCATCTGGATGGAGCCACCAGCATATCTTGCAAGTATTTTGCCTCTCTACCAGCCTCTGGAAATGTCTGACTATTGTAGATACCTTGTAGAGCCTTTTTTCTTCATGTACAATACACACCTGTCCTAGGGGAGAATGTTGCAGCAGCACCAAAGCTGTAATTCTCTTACCACTCCTGTGTGCTGGGGATGCTGCAGGACAGAAGGGAGAATAAGATATTTCCTCACAGCAGATCAAGTATATGTGGTCAACTTTACATGGATAAGAGTGGAAAAAATGTAATGGTTGGTATTTGTGGTAAAATGCTCACACTCCCAAGTTCCGCTGTCTGTTATGGGTAGGCCACTGGATAGACCCACTGGATCCACCCTTTCATTAATCTTTGGATACTCATATCACTTCCTGAGAAGACAGGACCAAAAGCAACATCAAGGCACAAATCTGTATCTACATATTCCTCCTGCATTTGATTTTTTTGAGTATACAAAGGCTGTGGTTTCACAGCTTGGCAGAATAGGGGTGTGACCATTATAACTTGGCAAGCACTCTAGAGGTAGGGGAAGGCTGCTGTGTAGCTGGAACCAGATTAACTTCTCTATGTCAACAATAGATCTCTGTGTCAGGTATTGTCCCCTCAGCTGGGATGGGAATGTCATGGGCAGCAGGAGAGGACAGGTATGTTGATAAGCCAAGGTAGGGTCGTTCTCATGTTATGTGCGAGTGAGCTGCTACAGTTGTGTGACCAATGGTCCATGTGTTTTAAAATTAGGTTTCTTTCAGATCCTCTCAGCGACTTTTTGAGTTGGAGATGATGATGTGACATAACCACAAGCAGCTACTCACAGTGTGGTTTGGATTGTATTTCCTTCTGCTGGAGATATTTCTGTTAAAGGAGATGATCAAGGCAATTGTAAATACATTCATAAACTCAGACATTATTACACCTTGGAAGCATACAAAGGAGAGCTCCCTGCCCTCATTTGGGTAGCTGTCTAATGCCAAAGCCATGAGTTGGGTTTTGTACAGTAAACACACAATTCTGTCAGTTCTGTGCTAATTGCAACAAATACTGGCTGATGGAATCAGCCTCTCCCTATTGGAAATCCAAGATTTTGAATGGGCAGCACAAAACTAATTAAGCTAGGTGCCAAGGCTAGGATGTACAGCTTCTTTTCTCTGTTAAAAGATGTTCAAGAAAGGACTAGAATTCCCGCATATTTTTAGTACCCTCCCCAGATATACCTGCCTTTTAATAATTTTTCACCTTTACCACACAGTCCTGTGGCAACTCAGGAGGCCTTCTTCAGAGAAAAAAGACAGTGTAGCATGTGTAAGGTTACACTACACTGCACATTTATTTTCCCATAGAGCCCAGAGGACCAATATAATCCTCTCTTCAGTCCCTCTAGTAGAATTATTGTATATCTCTTTAACAGATGTAACACTGCACTCAGCAAAATGATTTCTTGAAACACTTTCTGAAGTGCTGCATGCCTCAGGCAGAGGCCTGCACAGAAAGAGCAATCTCCCAAGATCCTTATGATCCTAGCAAACAGCCTATGCCTGGGAAAATAAAAAACCTCACACCTCTTGCCCCTCTGGTGAGGAAGAAATCCCTCTCTATCTCCAAACAGTGAGAAACATCAACCAACCTGCTCTCCCAGTTACTACCAGAAGCAAGTTATTGATGCTGCAGTAAAGAATAAGCTTCTCTTTCATCTTCTCTAAGGTCCAAAATACATCCAGACAATCTTTACGCTGAGAAAAATGTTTTATCCTCACACTGTTGCCTGTGAACTCTGAAGTCTATGATTTGAACTTCATTATCAACGCAGAATCAGATGTTAGACTCAAGTCTATCCCAGATAACTTTCATCCCTCTCTGTCTCATAATGGCAGAGTGGTGAACTCAGGGACTGATCAATTTAGGGATTAATGGACTCCTCTGTAGGATAGCAATACTAATGGCCTTGACTTGGCATGGAAAATAAATTAAAATGAGACATTTGGATTTTTCTTGCTTAAACAATTACAAAGAAAGTGGAAAGTGGAGAGTGCTCTAATTTCTACCCATATTTTTATCTTACCACATTTTTGAGTCTGTCCTGTAATTTATTGCAGGAGCAAAATTAACCATGAAGTCCAACATTTAGTGGTGTCTAGATCATACAGTGGGCAGCTTCATAGGAAGTCAGTGCAGGCGAATTAGACAGAATTGAGAAAAGTGTAACAAAGGAGTAGCAAAAATTAACCTGCAGTACAAGGTCTATGTTTAGCACAGAAAAAAGGAGGCAGAAAATCTGCCTGCTGACACATGAAGTAGTGCTCAAGTGTAGAGCTCAAATAACAGGTTTCAGTACTTGCAATGAAACTACTAGCTCAAATAAATATTAGGATCATTACAGGGCATAAATTTCACAATACAGTGGATGAGTTCCCATTTAGTCAATACTTAATTTCTTTCAAAATGGGTATTTTAGACCCTTCTGTACATCCCCCTTCCTCTGAATGCACTGACAGTGGAAGTGACTAGTAAATAGTGACACCTAGGAAGAGGAGTTATGGCTTTGCTGAAGGGTATCTCTTTTCTCCTCTGTGTAGCGAAGAGCATTAGAAGATGCCCCCTGAAATGACTGGTATTTGGCTTTATGAAGTGAACACACTGTTCCCTGTTGAGGAATTTCTGGCCTGACCAGGAATAATAGAAATACTTAGAAAAGATGATGTTTTCTTTGAAAGCGTAAGGCACATTTCTTCTGAAGAAGAATTAAAATATTAATTTGGACTGTGGTTAACATTTATCACCTCTGTGACAACAATAGCAACATCCTCATTTTCACTTCTACAGCCATACAATCAAAAGCTCATTGATAGTGAGCTAACATTTTTTGAGGCTTTCAAATGGCAGAACACAGCAAAAATAGGTGAGGTCACAGGCTTATAAATAGGCTGATAAAAAGGGGCAACACTGCCATGCAGAAAGTGCAGGCTGTGTCTTCTGCCAGCAGCCCGTGTCAATCCCCACAGTTTAACAATAACTACCATTGAGGCTCGTTTAACAACAGAAGAAAATGAACTCTGCACGGGGGATCCTCCTGTGGCATTCTCTGCAACCAATAACATTAGAGACACTCTGTTATTTTATCTTCATCACTGGTGAAGCTGTAGCTGATACTTTCTCAGAGACACCATTCTGCCAAGGCATAACTGCCCCTGGGCTCTACCACAGCACACATAAGAGTAACAAGACAAAGCAATGAATTTCTGCACTCCATGTTCTCTACGATGCTAGACTAGAAACATACGTAGCAGGTCACATTTAAATACATTTAAATGTCAGTCCTGGTGTGTTTATGAGTGTTCAAAGTGCTGACTCCTGCTTTATGTACCAAGAAGGTACAGAAGAAGGAAGGGCCCTTTTCCCTGTCTGGGATGTTTTAAATCTGTCCAAAAGAAAAAAAAATCTCACCTCTTTTCAGCCCATTTTCCAGCCTTTCTCTAGATGCAAATTATTATTAAGATTTAGTTTAATATTGACTTTTCCAATAATTTTTTCCCATTAGAAAATGAAATGAAAACAGCAGGCAGTCTACAGGTAGCAATGACCTTTACTGACTACAATGTAAATCATACACAAAGAAATAATGTGCTTTGTTTTTTGGTTTCTGTTACGTGTCCTGTCTTGCCTTCTTTTTTTTGCTTCCCTTTTTTTGGATGACAATCCTGCTTTTCTTATCTAGTATCACTAACTGACACTGACACAAATCTGTAAAACATACATTAGGTTTTGTAGATTGTAAGGTAACACAAAGATAACATTCATTTATTATGAATTTGTTGTTATAATCCAAAGGGAGAGGTGCCAGCCTTATTCTTTTTTATTCTCATTTTAAAAGTCTCACAACAATCCTGCTTTAGGATTAAGATTCTGAGATCTCCCTTTTAAAATATAGAAATATATATAAAATATATAAGTATGTAAATAATGCAGAATAAAAACCTCTATAAGAGTGAATCAGACACAAAAAGCAGGTATTATTTTTCTCAGTGCAAACATGACTTATTCAAACACGTACCTTGTCAAAACTTGAGAGCAGAACAAATAAAAGAGAAGACCTATACATCAGTTACCAGATCCAGTAGTCTATGGTATTTCTTATTCCATCTTAAAAAGGTTGTATTGTCTCCACCATCATTAAAAGTTTATCTTGATTCCACCCAAATTTTATTTTGGTGTTCATCCATTATGAAGTGTCTCTCTCAATTATGATATATGTCTCTTCCTCTAAGAAAACATATTTCCTCCCGAGATATGTGTATGTGCTTTCTCACTTCATGTAATCTGTGTGATTACATAAGCAGCCTGCCTGTACCTTCACTCTTGGACATTTCAACACATCCTTTGCAGTAAGGAAGCTGAAGGCAGTGATTTATTTGACTTGTTCCATCCCCAAATGTTTTAATTCAGAAGTAAATGCTGTCACTGCAGTTTACTGTCTTGAAGTTTATTTCCTTTACCTTGTTCAGAGAGTTCTTGAATTTTCCAGTATTTTGTTGGCTGTCTTGCTCATCTGGCTTCCATTTCCTAGAACTTGATTAACACAGCAGCAAAGAGGTGAGGGTAATTTTCTGCCTTTCTAGTGCAACTGCAGTGGTTACAGAGGTAAGTGGTAACTGGACCCATCCTCCCTCCCTCACCCCTTTTCCTGTCAACCTCTTCAAAAGCTCTTACATGCACTCCTTTAAATATTTCAATGAAAACAATAAAAAATCACTTTTTGAGATAATGCAGCTCAGTATTGCTGATATTCTTAGGAAGGTCTTCCCATCTGTAGCTGGCTTTGGGAAGGCAGCAATGTTTGCTGGCAGGGGGAAAGGTGCCGCAGAGATTTTAGGGTGGATTCACAAAAACAGAGAATAACAGCATGGCTGAGGTTGGAAGACCTCAGATTTCATTTGGTCCAACCCCTTGATCAAGCAGAGTCACTGAGAACAAGGTTGCTCAGGACCAAACACCTGGATGGTTTTTGAATATTGCCAAAGAGGGGTATTCCACAGACCCTCCAGACCCCTCAGGCCAGTGGGTTACCCTAACAATAAAAGGGTGATTCCTCATGTTCAGACAGAACCTGCTGTGTTTCAGTTTGTGCCTGTTGTGGGTGTCCTGTCAGTGGAGTGAGCCTGGCTCTGTCCTCTTTACACACTTGCTGCAGGTGTTTATATACATTGAGAAGATCCACCCGAGTCTCCTCCAGCCTGAAGTCATAATTCTCTTAGGTTTTCCTTGCAGAAGTGTTGCTCTAGTCCCCACTTTTGCTTAGAGAAGGTTTTAGCAGCAGCAAATTTGTGCTGTTTGTGCCTCTGCCATTTCTTGCTCCCCTAATCACCATCGTGGCTCTTTGCTGGTCTCTCTCCAGTGCATCCTTCTCTCTCTTGTGCTGAGGATGCCAGAACTGGAGACGGTACTCTGGCTACAGCCCCAGCAGTGCTGAATGGAGGGGGAGGATCACCTCCCTTGATCTGCTAGAAACATTTCTCCTATGGCAGCCCAGGACAGAGTTTACTGCCTTTTCTGTAATGTGAGGTTGCTGGCTCATGTCAACTTGGTGTCCACCAGGACCTCCAGGTCTTGCTCTGCAGAGCTGTTTTCCAGCTGGTCAGCTCCCATTGCCATGTGGCCCATTATAATAATGTGAATTATTCCTTCCCAGGTGTAGGACTTCACACTTCCTCTTGTTGAATTTCACAAGGTTCCCATCAGCCCATTTCTCCAGCCTACTGCAGTCCCTCTGGATGGTAGCAAGGTCCACTGGCACCTCAGATGTTCAGGGCAGTAATTTCTTTAGCTGGCATTGCTGGAACCAGAAGACATGCATCTGCAATGTGCAGTCTGCAATCCCTGTGCCATTCCTTTTGCTCTCATTTATTCTGGATCAGTTAATTCTGCAGCCTTTGCCTGGTCTGTCTTTGTACTACACACTTTGTAATAGAGTCTAACAGGTATTTAAATGCACGGTGGTTTGTATGAGACATTCCAGCAGTTAGGATATTCTTATATCAAATAATATATACCTGGGCCATTATTAAAGCAGTCAGAGGTGAAAACAGAAGATTCTTATCCTCATTAATTCATTTTTTTCTGGTTGGAGTTGATGAGATGAGCTGGGAGAAAGACTTAGGGGGCTGAAAGGCAGCAAAGAACCTGGTGAATATGGTGTTGAACCTGATGACCTGGACCAGGCCTGCCACACTACAGTTTCACTAAATATCAATGGTGGCACAAACCACAGCTTCTCCTGCACAAGTTTAATAGGTAGTAGGACCTGGCACTTGCAGTCAGGTGTAGCAAGTTTCACTAGTCTCTATGACCACTCCTTTGAGCAGAACTCAGGCAGAACAGAGAGCTGTACTCCTAGGATATAAAACAAAGCCATGTCACTTCTTGTGGCACTGCCCTGAACCAATCCTTCATGCAGTGACTTTTACATTTTCCTTCCAGGCCACCAGCTGTCAGATGGTAATAATTTCCATCCACTTGCTGACGTGAGCTGGTTTTGAACTTTAATCCAGTCCATGTCTTAACTGTGGTGGCAAACACTTTTTAACTAAAAAGAGCCTTCAAAACAATTAAAAAAAAAAAAAAGCCAACAGCCCTTGCTAGCAGCGCAGCTTTTATAAAAGGCTTGACAGATGTAAACAGGCTGAGCAATCACATGAAGGAAGGAAGCAGCCATTGCGTGACTGCAGGAGCTCGTGGTTGCTGGGATTGGGGCACCTGGATATTGCTCCACACAACCATCCCTCCGAGGGGCAGGGCTTGCCCCAGAGAGCTTCCAGGCTGCTCTCACCATGGGGCACAAGATAGATGCTGGCTGATGGGGAGCACAAGGAAACAATGAAACAGTGATGGTCAGCATGAGAAGCAGTAGTCTCATCATTAAATCATCTCCATTTACTTTCCTAATATGCTAACATTTTCTGCCACACACAGATCTCTTCCTCCCAGGCAGTACTGAGTGCCTTCAACTCCCAGGGAAGTCTGTAAGTATGGAGAGACGTCAGCATCATGCATGAGGTGCTTAGCATTGTGCATGGCAAAGCCTGGAGAGCCAAATCTTGGCTAATTTACATACTCTGGCTTGGAGCAACAGTCACCTCTGTAATGGAAAATTATTATAATACAATAATACAGCTGGGAAGAATTGGCCATGTTTCTTTCTTGGACACAAACAATAGTAGTTTCTTTGTCAAATATATATGGGTAATAGTTAAAACATTGCTCTTGCTACAATTCTGAAGATAATTTCTTTCTTAAAAGTTAGGCCTTCTCAGTAGAAAGAATAATACTGACATTTTCTATACAATTTTTTTTTCTGCTTGGGAGGTGGACAAGTCACTGCCATCTCTGGGTGTTTGGGTTCGCTCTTTGCATGTCTTCCATCCAACTAGTTCCTTACATTTCCTTTTCCTGGGTGGTGCTCACTGTGAGAACTCAACTGGTCAGTCACTTTTCTGTGTTCTCCCTGCTGCCTGCTGACACCCTCACATTGCAGATAAACTGTCTTCACCTTCTACTCATAATCTGGATAGTCTCATTTCCTTGCTGGATAAATTTGGAGTGTTGAACTATCTGACAAGTCTCAGAATTTGTAATAAATTTATTCTACTTAATACCTAGTATTTTTCTATAGTTGTTGCCATTGTCTGTGCCTTTGGTAAATTTATTAATAATAGGGCTTAATCAAGCACATTAACTCTAGATTCAAAACTAAATGGTTGCAAATTAATTTGAATTACAAAGATTAGCCTTAGGAAGGAAAAATGTGGCAAACACCACAGTCTTCTGGGCTAACCGCACCTTTTGGAAATTCCCACAGGAGCTGATTCACTGGAATGACAATCACCCCCCTGCTTCCCCCCTCCCTCCCTTTCTCCCCTCAAAGCACATTGTTTTACAGGAAACTTAATAAAACTCAGTTTGTTAACAACACTCATTAGAACTTTACTGAGATTGCTCACGCTGATGATAATCTTTGAACAGCAATTTCTTTTTCATTCCAACAGGATTTCTCTGCTTTTTCACACCTTCCACCTGGTACGGGAACCTACCCTGAGGAAGGGCTATGAACCCATTAGTACATCACTGATGTCACTGGGAATTTTCCTGTTGGGTTCAGAAGGACCAAAGTTTATAATATCCTGAAAAGTAATCATAACAGATTAGACACCCATTCTCTTGTTGCTTGTGCACTCAGTTTCTAGCAACAATAGTTTTAATTTCGAGTTGCTAGGATTTTTTTTTTTTTAATTACATATTATGAGTCAAAGGATGTTGAATCCAACACTCCGAGGAAACAATGGAGACAGATCCTTCACCCTGGCTAAGTGCCTTTTTGTCCTTCTGTGTGGCTACTTTAATTTGTACCAGAGGCCAGCCATACACACATGGATGCACATGTATACACATGAGACCGAGCAAGCCTGAAAATCAAAGGGAAAAAAGAAAAATGCTTTACTGGCTCTTTTATCTTCCACTGCCTAGCTTCAGTTTTAACACACTCACAGCATGGAAGAGGGAAAATTTTAATAGCTAAAGAGAAAAGGAAAAGAATCACCATTAAATTATTAGAGTAGTAGGTAGCTTGGGGATACTACAAAGAAAGAAGGAAAGAAAGTATTTACAGAGAATGATCAACACTGTAGTGCTTTGCCTGACGGACTTAGTCAATCACAATTAATCCACAGACATTTTTGATTGCAATGGCCCTCTCCTTATCATTAATTTCCACTCTTGAGCTACTTTCTTTCCTGTGTTTATATCTGTCTCTGCTAAACCGATTCCTTTTCCTGGCTGCACAATACAATATCTTGTAACCTAGTACTGTACTGTATCCTACATAGTTGCCACAAATATGTAAAATATGGTAGAAAAGCAATATTTTCTACAGGGAATAAAAGTAGCAGTGTTAGCTGTCTGATAAAATCATATTTACAAACAGTCACAGTTTATCATTACTATGAGTCAAATGTCCTTCCTATCTTTCAATTAGGAGAGCGAAGACATTTGCCCATTTTAGGGAGAAGGACAATTTCAAAGCTGGAAAAGGCTGGCAAAAACCATAGTTCAGTTCAAGCCACTTTTGGGAAATTCCCAGAATGCTGAATCACTGGGGTGGGCAATTACCACCCTCTTCAGCTGAACAATCAGAGATTCTAAAGATCAGAAGTGTATGGATGCTTAAAGAAAGGAAATGCAGCTTTACTGTGACTGTTTGTTTTGAGAGTAATTCCTGAGAAATCATTTTCTGTTCGTAATGGGTTTCTTTTCTTCTTAACCTCACACTCACTAGGAACAGAACTAACCACAGAGATTTCTAAAAGTTTATCAGTGACCTTATATTTACCCCCTTCAAAACACTTTCTGCAAGGCTTTTCATCTCTGCGACCCAGCTCAGCTGCCGGGCAGGGCTTTTTTTTTTTTTGTCATCTAACTCCCCTATCATGTAATCCCTTAAGCATATGCATTGTTGCATTACCTGAGGATGCCTAATAAATCCAGACATCCCAATGAAGCCAGCTACTTGAATGCCAGCAATTTTGGGGCCCCAGCTTCTGGAATTATTTAAGTTTATATCATGCTGAAAATCTAATGTATTTTTCATATGCATCTACCACACTCCATAGACAAACAAAAATGGCAGTGGTTTCTTTGATAGGATGCTTGCTTCCCCATGACAGTGTTCCTCTAGTGATGTCCTCAGCAGTGGAAGCAACTTGCACCTTTAGTTTGAGTCAACAGCCCTGTCCCATGAGACAGCAAGTGCACATCGCTAACACAGTAGAAAAGAGCTGGATTTTGACATTTTTCTCAAACCTCAAAAGTCCTAAGAATACTTCTCTTTCATTAGTCTGCCAGATGGTACTATATTTTATGTTCCTGTGCTCCTCTAAACCCAAGTGATAAGGCATTTCTGTAGAGATAGTGTTTTAACAAGCAATGTTTTTCTGTTTCTCAATACACAGCCTTCAATGGAGGGGTAATAAATCACTCCAGTTCCCATTTTTACACATATTTGGAGCTTTATTAAAATGGAGAGGAACACAATGCAAGGCATCACACAGGACAAAATAAAAAGACACATTCGGGAGAATTTCACCTCTACACTTTCCAAACCAACAAAATCCAATCATAGAAGATCAAGAAATTTAAGCAATATTATTTGGCCATTAATTCTTGCTTGTGTCTTACTCGGCCAGTTTCTTTCATAGCCTTAATTGTAAATTCCTCACCCAAGTCCCCTGCAATCTCCACACCTCCTAGATTAGAGAGTGAGCGCTCAGCACTCCTCCAAAGCCCTTCCTTCCCACGTGGCACTTGCTGGGCGTTGGGACAATGTCAGCAGCAAGCTGCTCACCGAGTACCCGTGGGTGAGCTGTGCTCCCAGGAGCAGGTCTGCACGGCCTGTTGGACCAGCACTCGTGCTTTCCTGCTGACCAAACAGAGAAAATCAAAGTGGCTTCTCACAGCGCCCAGGTTACTCACTGCTGCTCAGGAGCGTCTCACTGCCTGTCCCAAGGGGTGCTTTCCTGCTGACCAAACAGAGAAAATCAAAGTGGCTTCTCACAGCTCCCAAGTTACTCACTGCTGCTCAGGAGCTGACAAGAGGAGCGTCTCACTGCCTGTCCCAAGGGGCTGGGAGTGTTGCATCAGCTGACTGGCGCAGGAGTTGTGACCCACAGTCCCTGTCTGGGACCAAGCCATCAGTCAGAATGCAAAGCAGGCTCAGGTTCTGTCACTAAGCATGAGGTACAGCTCCACAAACTTCAGCTGACTGAATGGATCCAGTACAGAGCCTCTTGCCCTTCAGCTGAGGGAGAGATTCTAGTGCCTTTGGAAGGCAGTCCAACTCACCCTGCCTGAGTGGTGTCTCATGCAGGAAGGATCAATCTTTCTTCAGAGCTACTCACTTCCCCAAGTTTATTGGAGAGACAGCCTGGACAACTTGTTCAGAAGGGTCCCACCTTTTAGGACTCATGCTGCAGCCATATCAGCATCGGTGTGTGTGTGGCTTAGAATGAAAACAAAGGTGATGGCTAAGGTGTTTTTTTCTAGGCGGTCTGGCTTTCTTTTGCTTTGAAAGAACTGGTATTGCAGTTAGACACTTGAGTGTGTGGTAATGCAGTGAGATAGCCCCACACCCAGTCAACTGAAAGTAGCTGGCATTCAGCCCAGTGACTGGCAACATCCCTTAGGTGTGGTGCTATCTCCCAGTATCACCCCACCCTGACATGTCCAGTATTTCATTGGCACAGGCATTAAGGTCCAGTTCTACTACCCTTACAATGAGTAAGGGTGACAGGATCTAGGTCTGAGTGAATTAATATTGCCATAATTGCAGCAGCATTTGTAACCTTATTGTGCCAGTGAAAACTCCAAATCAGAGCTTTGAGAATAAGGAACTAATTGGCTCCGAACAGTTTCAGTCTAATGACCTTTTACCAGAAGCTCAGCAGTGCATTAAGGTTTATACCCAGGGTTGGTTAGATTAATTTCCATTTCAGGTAGTGGGTATCTATCCAATTACTCTCCTCCTCCTCGCTAGGAGTAGAGCGCACACTCCTTCTGCTACTTGATGTGCTAAGCAGCATGTGAGTTGGCAACTTGGGCTGAAAAGCAAATTAGCATTATGCAAACTGCAGGATTCTGGCACTCACATTAGGATCACTGATCTGGCAAGAAATCCTGCCAAGCTACCAAGCTTTCCTGAGCCCAGAGAGAGCTGCAAACCCTAATCCAAGAGACCAGCTGACAATAACAAAACAAAAAGAGATTGCGGGGGAGGGGGAACAAAGCTTAATTGTCTGGGAGGGTACTGGTGGGAGCTTGGAGGTGGATTTCCTATGGAGATCTAACTCTTGCATTGCAGTGAAGAAATACAGATAGAAAGGTGAGAGAGAGAATTGTAAGAGAAAGGGAGAGAAAGATTAAGGAGGGTAAGGAAGAATGACTGACCCACAACAGGCCATGTTGACACCCCAGCTGCTGCCTGTCTGTGGCATTTGTGGCTGCCTGTCTGGTGGCATTGCTGCCTGGCAGTGGGCCAGCAGAGTAATCCCATTTTGCCACAAAGATACCCTCAATTAATGGGCTCATCTGTGTGATGGACCAGCCAGGACCTTGGTCCTCATGCCCTTTTGCTGACTCTGAACTCACGGGCAGCTGCTGCAGGAGTGGCAGACGACAGCAGGGCAGTAATACCTTAAAGCACTTCAGCCGGATTCATCAGAATTCATCTGTCTTCAGGGTTTTTTTAAGGCATTCACTGCTAAAGATTTTTTTTTTCAGGTGCTGAAATAAGCTATTCCTGTTGGTTTTGTCTGGTCTATGAAAGCAGTACAAGGTCAATAATCTTTACATCTTAGTTTGGATGGAAGGGAGGGGGAAACTAGAAGAAAGTGTAGAGCAGTACCTAAGCCTCAGTGAAAACCAAAGGGAGTTGTACATCTGTCTGTGACTGTGTGCCTAAGAAACTATTTCTGTATTTCAGCTTTAATAGGTGTGCTTCTTTACACCCTTAGCCCCAGCCAGCAGCCACCCCTGTCTGTACTAACCCTGTGCACATACAGCAAAAGCACTGTGTGGACCCCCAAAGCCTTTTGCAGTTCTCAGATGGTAAAATATAACACATGAGGGTCAGATAGCATTTAGTTATAGTTTCATGACATCAGTTGCATCAGATTTTTCTCTAATTACCAAATACCTGTTGCATTATAAAGGAAATTCTATATTTTTAATGAAGATTTTTTAATGGCAAGATATAGCTGTATAAGTAGTTCTAGATCTATATTTTTAATGAAGATTTTTTTTTTTTTTATGGCAAGATCTAGCTGTATAAGTAGTTCTCGGACACTTGGTAATGATATTTCACATTAATGGGGGAAAGTAAATTTGTAGCTTTGTTGAGAGTAAGACAGGGTAAGAAAGATGTTCCTAAGTGACAAGGTCAGTGACAGATACAGCAGAGGAAATAGAACAGAAATAGGAGCCTCTTTAATGGAGTTTTTTATCAAGCTAGTGCACTATAGGATTGTATATACTTAACATTGAAAATTTACTTTTTTTTACCTTGCTCATGGTTTATCCATGCAAAGGCTGTAGAGGGAATGCAATGAGTTGAGTCCTCTGATCCCCTACCTCTCAATGGCCATCAAAGTTCAGTATAGTTATCTCTACACTAAGCTCTACAAACTGTGCTTTTACCCCTTGACCAGTCCAAAGTTCTTTATTTTCAGTATTTATTTTGCAACTGTTTCGGTTCAGTGCATTAACATCAGAGCATGAGACACAGCTTTTCAGCCTGTTGCTATTATTCCAAGGACCTGGCCCAGTGCTGTGAACCCAGGAGGCAGAATGTACCAACCCTTTGAGGGTTTTGTGTGGAAGTCATTAAACCAAGGCAGTGGAATTGTTTCATTTACTTCATTAATTTCCTCTGGACTTTCATTACAATAGGAAGAAACTGAGTCAAATTCTGGATTTCCATTTCTTATGAAACAACTGTGTTTGCTTTTATTTCAGCTGGATACACACTTCTGCATCTGCTATGCCAGACTCTTTCAAGTAAATTGACAGAGATCTACTTTTAGACAGACTTTTCGGCTCTGTTTCTTTTTCTCTGATGGAGGGGCTCCCAAAACAGCATCCAGAAAACAGGAACTAGCCTTTGATTTCTGTGCCTTCAGTTTTCTAATCAGAACCCCAAACTGGGATCACAGGAAATAGGGTGCACCATTCCACAGGTACCTGGCTGCAGCAATACTGGTGAGAGCAAGTTGAAGATTTTATTACACATATCTAGGTCACAAGGTCAAAACTAATACGTTTATGCTAAGAGGGGAGGTAACCCGAGTGCCTCTGGATAATATGATTTCATGAAGGCAGGCAATCTTCCAGATTTCATTGAGTTTCTTGAGAAATCCTGGTTGGCAATCAAGTATATGTTTCCACACCTCCTCCTTACAGCATAGCAACTTGTATTTTAGGTTTTTAAAAAAATCTAATCCCTCTCATCCAGGTAAAATGATGTAGCATATTTGACTTCCTCCTTTAATAAAAAGGAATTTACAAGCCAGGCAACACAAAGCAGGATTTTAACCACCTCTGTTTCTGACCTTTCAGGAGAGTACAGGCAAAGCTGATCCTCTACTGTGTTTCCTCTACCACACACTGGTTTCTCTATTTACATCACAACCTCTTTGTGCAGTATAATTGTCTAGCACAATGGGGCCCTCAGTGGGAACCTCAAGGTATTTCCATCATAAGAACAACAAACAAGAGCAAGGAAGAAGAACAAAAGGAGAAACACTGAGATTACAAGAATAGGTCCAAACTTCATCAGACTGAAGAGTTCCAGAATTTGGGACATTTCAAAACTAGAAATAGAAGCAAATGAGAGGATGCAACACTGGCTTTTATCTTGAGCTGCAATGTGTGTCTCCAAAGAGTCATGGCATGCACTGTATGCCTTGCTTCTATTGTCAGAACATATCAAGTGAGAGTACAGTGAAGCTCTAGAAATTGTAGCGTGTCGAGCATCATCACAACCACACGTTACATCTTGCCTTGCACGGTCTTCTTCCCAATATTTATGTTGTGAAAATCCAGTTAGGAGTTTTACTCCTTTCCTACAAATGATTTATTTTGTTTTCTTGGAACAATAGGTCACATTGTTTTTCTCCTTCGGAGCTTTCACTTTGATGTGTTGGCTTTGACTGCTAGAGGAAATGTTGCGGACCAGAAAAGAAGCATTGCTGTGCTTCACTGTAAACAGCAGGTGCAACAGCTGCTGCAGGAAAGCCACTCGTTTTCCTGCTCCTTTTTGGGGATGAAAGAGGGGGATGTAGCAACTTATTTTTCTGGAAAATCTGAGACATAGGAAACAAAAATAAAGACACAGTTTGAAGTGTTTCCTTTATTTGTCAAAAGTCTCGACATGTAAAATAAAGAACATGTAAATACTGTACTTTAATATGTAAATACTGCATGCAAGTATGCAAATGCTTCACCTGGATATGATAGGCTTGGTGGTATCTATAAATCTGAGTACACAGGCCAAACACTCAGCTGAGCTATAATTTGAACTGCCTCTTCAGCAGAGCCAAACTAATTTTCACCAGCAGTTATGTGGCAGACTCTTACAGTGACGTGCAGAAGTGTAACAGTAATTTGTCTTCTATACAGTCTTAAAGGGAAGAGTGCAGAAGAAACTGCTTACACATATCAGTGCTTCCCATGTTCAGAATATATGGCTTTCAGAATATATGGTTAATTAATAAGCCCTTAATTGTATGTTTCTCACAAAGAGGACTGGGGCAAGCCATAAAATGTGTGTGCAGTTCTGCATGTGTTCCTACTGACCCTTGCTCTAGAGCTGCAGGGAACAATTCCCCTAGCCCTCTGGACAACATGGGTTATGGCCTGTTATGCTTCTCACAGGTCCACAGCCCTCCAGTTTCAAAGAGAATCTACTTAAAATGTAAGGTTTTCCAGACTTTGTAAGGCAGCACCAAATTTCTGTGTTGTCTCATACTTTCCAACAGTTGAGTTTATCAGTAGAATGGTCTTTAAGAAATCAGGCAGCCACTGTCACTGTCAGCAGAGGTATTTGTAGTCAAGGAAATTCAACTTCTTTACCCCTAACTGTGGAAAAGGATAAAATTTTGTGTAGGAGCTCATCCATGAGTTCTGCTACAATTGTGGTCCCTATAAATCTTGTTATTTCCTTCATGAAAATGGTTTGACAAGCAACGTAATTGGGATTTACACGCATCTGTGCTGAATATATTCTTTCTTACCTGTGCTACGGAAAGCAGAGCAGTATTTCTGTAAATAACTCCACCCCTTGCTGATAAGTGCTCTCACTTGTAGAGTATGTAGTAACAAGGAAACAGGCAGTCACCTCCACAGTAGCTAATGAGCATTTGGCAGCACTGCTGAAGCTAAAGCTTTGGTGCTTTGTTTCATCAGGTGAAGCACTGAAGCCACAGAGAACAAAGCGGGGATGGAAACATTTTGTGACAGTCACACACAGGCCCTCCTTCCTGCACTCTTTCCCTCTGCTCCGGACTGCCAAAGTCCTGGCTCCACCAGACGTACCAGGAGTATGTTTTAAACAGGGATGTTAATCCTACTCAGAGCAGGATTAGCTGCCCCTGAAGCCTCTGAATGCCAACCAGATGTTGCTGTGCAGTTGGCAAAATGCCCAAAGCAGCTTTTAAATTCCTTTTTCTCTTTTAAGATGAAGGTCTCTTACCCAAAAGCAATATGCTCTGGGAATCTCAAAGGATTACAGATCCATCACAGAAGATGGCTCATTTTCACCTACTTGTAGTCTACTGATGCAAATCAAAAGACTCTCAGAGTATACCTGTATTAATAAACCAGGGATGGTTACTGGCACAAGACTATCCTACATATTTTTAGCATGCTTCAAAATCTGGTCCCAGCTTTCCCTGACACTGCCCAAGCAGCATTCAGGCGTGTGACCCATGGGTTGTCATTCCCAATGACAATTTGGTTCTGGTCACTCTGCTCTTGTGGAAGAGAGCTGAGAAATATGGACATACTCTGTACTATCAGAACTTGACATCAGTAGCAGGGAGTAGTCCTTGGTTTATCTTATTTACTGCAGTAGACATGGCCCCGTTGCCTTCAGTGATCATTGGATTACGCACAGAGAAAGATATACAAGAGATTTTAAATGTTAAAGACACTCAGCCCAGAAACTTGGTTAAACTGGAGCTAATTAGATACCAACAAGGGCATGCTCTGCTCCATGACTATACTAATTCATATATAATCCCTTGAAACCTTGTATCTCCAAAGGGATGCCTGCAGCATAACTAAATGAAGGTTCATAAGTTGCAGATTGATTTTCCCTACCTTACAGGTCTCTTCTTGTGGTAAAGGAATTGCATCTCAAAAGCAGATTTGGAAATGGATTTTGGTGGCAGGCAATTTCTTACCAGGCAGCTTTTCTTGTCAAATGATTTAGACAGGACCTTGCAGTCATCTCAGCACTCCAGCTTCTTCCATACAAACTGTTGTACAGCATACTACTGGCTGAACTTCTGCCATCTAAGCACAGGTCATATGTGCAGGCTCCCCCTACTTAATCACTTAAACAAAGAGCCAAATTTCTGAACCAGTTACCACAGACCTCACCTTATTTTCCCAAGCTCACTCAATCACTCAACGTACCCTCTTCTATCTTGTTTTTTTCCTCCACCAATCACTCATTCATCCATGACTCGCAGTCTTTTCCATCCTTTCCAAATTGCTGCTTTTTGCTGACACAGCAGCCTACTTAGATAATGAAAATCAAATTGCTGTAATAAGATAATGCCATGCTTTTCACTAAGAACAAATAGAAGCAGAACTTAGAAGAAATCTGGAGGATTAGGAGCAGGGATGTTATTATTGGTTAACTCCAAATGCCCGAGACAATCTGCCAAATCTTCTGAGTGTGCCTCATGTGGTTAAATTATCCTGAGATACTTTATGCTCCAAGAAGTTAGCAGAGTAGCCTCAGGTAAAGAAGTGTCTTTCAGCACATATAGAAAAAGCCCTGAAGAGCCCTTGATGTAAGGAGAGTGTGTTGAAACACGTAGCTGGAGCCAAAGAATGTATCCGTAAAACAGAAACAAATCTAATAATAATTCTATTACTAAGGTACTTGGAGTTTTTACAGCATAGTTTTAGGTGTTTTTAAATGCTGATTTGTAGTGAAAGATCATAAATATTTGGAGGGGGTATCTGAAGTCCTGCAGTAATCAAGTGCAGACTTTAGAAATCGTTAGCAGTTGTTCAAATTCCTTTGTAGGTCTGGATGGCAGCTCTTGATATGAAGTGGTGTTATCTTTGACTGCTTATGTACCTCTTGTCTATACTTAGTATGTTCAAGGCTGAAGGTGATCCTCTCTGTCAGACGTGTTAAGAACCCCACTGATGTTTGGGCTCTTGCAGAACTTTCAAAGCTTTCCAATCTCCTACCATTTCATTTGCAAAAGTAAATCTATGCTGCTGAGTTGCAGAGGTGATTTCCCATTCTGACTGTTTGCAAGCAAGACCGATGAGAAATGTCTGTCCATGATCACACTTTAGTGCTCTCACTGATTTTGGATGCATTATTCAAACTTGCACTGTTCTCACATTGCTGATGCCTTTGTGTCGGGGAATGAAGGTATGGTTGCTGACTAAAGTGCAGTACTGTACCTACTATATCATTGCACAGAGGATTTTGTCTTTTCTAGACATGCAGTCTTGTTCTCAGACCACTTACTTTTTTTTCCTGTTGAGTAAAATTGAGCAATTCAGCATTTAAATGCAAGAAACTAATGAGGCATTCCTAAAGTAAAACCTACTTTGTCCTAGAGGTGTATAGCACAGATCATAGAAAATAGGCTGTACTCATACAGTTTTACTGAAGGGGTGTTTTTTATCTTAACTCTGTTTAAATGTCTCAGAGTGAGTTTCTTATGTAATAGTCAATGGGAAAAGAGAGGAGACTCCAGAAGCCAAAATACACCGCAGTTATTTTAGATATTGATCTTAGGGTGAGATTATAAAGTCAGTCTGGATAATCAACTCTGATTTAGACAGATAGAGTTGTCTGAAGTTGGACAGGCGATTCCCAAGAAGCAGCAGAATATCTAAGGAAACATCTAAGAGAGAGCACTTAAGCAGACGTCTGGGAGATAGCTGGAATTGTTCATCCTCCTGTTGGAAGAATTGACTCTGTAACAACTCTCCTCTGTTGACTGCTCTGAAGGAGCATGCATATTACTTGTTGCTTCAACTTAGACTCCATGGAGGCATGGCTGATACAGGGATTTTAGGGTAAGTCATATTCTTACCTTCGACCATGGAGGGCTCCATCTACAGTAAGGAATGGTGACCTGGAAAGGTAGCACAAGGAACCCTGTCCAAGACTGCCTCAACAAGCTCTCAAGCATAAGGAACCCTGTCCAAGTCAGCAAACAAGCTCTCAAGGCTGTTCATACAAAGAGTTTGCACAGGTCAGAGTTGGAGCAAGGGCATTTTGCTAGTAAAGAAATATATAACCTGTTGTCCCAGAAAACACTCAAAGGAGTTTTGTGAGAAATTATTATCTCCCAGGTTCCATGCATGGATCTGTGCATGTGCATGGATCCAACAATTTCAGTAGGAAGCTCTGCCCAGCTATTCTGATATGTCCATTATTCCAAGAATATTTTCTTTGCCATAAAGGGAATTCCAACATGTCCTAAAGCATAATCCTCTATCTGCTCCAAATGTGAGTGTAAATGTGGATAGGAGGCAGACAGTGTGAATTTTGTACTGCATACTTTTTCTATTTCAAATAATTTCATCAACATGGGGTCTGGCTTTCACTTTCTAATACAAGCTTCTAGTAAGTTACAAACCGCACTGAAGTCTCTCCCGTCTATCAGCCAAAAGGGTTGACTTCTTTACATCATATACACCTAATATAACTAACTCTGTTAACTCATGTTTATGGGATGAAAACCAAATTGGAATCACAGAGAAACATATCCGGGGACTCCACAATATCTGATTCCCTTTAAGAATAGGAGAGTTTTGTAGCTTTGTCACAGGACTTCCCGGATGCGGGAATGGAATACAGGCCATGGGACCAGCTAGGTTTGCAGGGGAGCAATGTAAAGCTGGTAAAAGTACCAGTGAATGAGGGAAAATGCTCACAGAATCATGAAGGAACTTCTGGAACAAAATGAGACCTCTCCTGCGACACTGGGGTTGGCTCTCTTGGGTCTCCTACCTCTGGATGACTCTGTTTCTTTTCACCAACAGAAAATTCTCACTATTCACTTTCCATGTTTTCTAAGTGTGTTACAAGGCAAAAGAAATCAGAATAGGTCCCCATGGTACATTATGGATTTCAGAATTCTCACAGCTATCACCAGCCAAAGACTGCTTTACAGAATAAGAAAGAAAAGTAAGCTGTTAAAAATAAGGAATGTTTTGGTTAGGGTCAAAAGTATGAAATCAGTATCACCCACCTCTGTGGCCCTGACCCTGTGCAGAGGTACACACATGCTTCATTTCTCATATTGTGGGTGCTCTCAATCACTGCCACGCACATGAATCAGTGTTTGCAGGGTCACAGTCAATTGTTTGCAAAATGAAAGTTCCAGGGAAGTCTAGCTAAAAAACCTGTGACTCATTTAACATATTCACTAAATAAATATTGTATTAAGTGTAGTCAGTATTAGAGGGTGATATCATGAACTCTTATACAGATCCAAGCCCTTGCGTACATTTTTTCAGCTTGTGGCTGCTTCTTAAAGTCTCTACACTCCATCTTTCCAAGCCAGAGCGTCAGCAATGGTTCTCTGCTAAAAGTATAGTTCAGTGGAAACTAGATATTCACAGTACAGTTAAAAATCCACATTGTTTTTACTGTATTTCCCCAAGCAGAAATAGATGCTAAGCTTTAAAACCAGACATTTGTTGTGAACCAGTGCACTGAGGTTTAGACATGTCTCATCTACCTAATTAGAATCCTCTAAAACTAGACATTGGTAGCTCAAAAGGAACACAACAGAATGACAGAAGGACAGGGAACTGACATGCCTCAGGTGAGTTCCACTGTGGACTAAAACTGTGTTTGAGAATATGTGTGTGTGGGTATAAGCAGCTATAGAGCCATTGTGCGTATTTTATATTATTACACTGATGCCAGCACAGACCTCAGACAAATCCCAACAATGAGCAATAATTCAAATCAAAATCTAAGAACATACTTGAAACTCAAATCCACTTCTCTTTTGCTCAAAATGTAACAATCTACTATATAATTACTCTCTAAATAGAAAAGGCATCATTAAGTTATAAAGGCTTACATCTTGAAAAGCTGATTGGTAACACTACTATATATGCAAGCAAGTTTTATGGTAGGTGTCTTTATAAATTAAGTTTAAAAATGTGTCTTTTATTTCAAAATAAGGAGACCTAAAAATTTGGGTAAAATCCTGGCCTTTTGAAGACACATGCAAAATTCATATTTATCAGAGCAGGTACAGGAATTCATTCCATGTACTTTGTGTATGTCTAGATTTTAATCGCATTTTTTTCATTTTGCCAGTAAGCAAAGACATAGAGGTTTCATATCAAATGCCTGGCCCACCATGCTAAAATGGTATCAAGCCACCAGAGCTGAAGAGCAGCCAAGAAGCTTCCACACTACAGTGTCTGCTGCAAAATTCTGGTAATTGTTAGGTGGCTTCACCTATCTGTGTCCTGGCAAAGTTTGGTGTGATCCAGCACTCTTAGCTCTGCTTCTCATCACCAGCTGGTATTTCTCTTCACAATAAGTTTAGAACAGTGTGTGGCATTAAAATTTTAACAAATACCCCACAGTAAGTATTGAATTTATGAAACCATATGTCTTACTGTAATGAAGTCAACTGTCCACATCATGAAATCATTACCTGTCCTTGAAAAAGAGATTGGCTTTGTGTACACACATATATGTATATATTTGTCATAAATACAGAGTGACATCTTAGCCTTACTTAATTTTTGCACATCCAGGATTCTCTCGTGGCTTTTAGCACTTATAAAGCATATTTCTTTTCATCGTGCTTCTTTTACAATAAAAGTTTGGTTGCTGCCCAGATTTTTTTACTGGTGAGAATGCCAGTTGTCTAAGAAAAAGCCTTAAAACACAAAGAATGGGAGTTTTGCTGCTCTCAGTCCAAGAAAGCCCATACTAAGATTTGCCTAAGATGAAAAGTACAAGTTATGCACTATAATAACATTAATGACAAGGGATAGATGTTTTCTAAATGAACCAAACATTATCAAATCATTCATGGGTTTGTAATTTAGGGACAGAAACTACACAACAATTTCATAGAGGAAAATCATGCAAACATTAGCCATTGAGTAGATCATAAAATTACCAATGTAATAAAGAGCAATTGGAAAGTGTGATATTGAAAGCTATGTTTGCATTGAAGGTGCAGTTACAGTGCCTGTCAGACAGCAGAGTGGGGAAATGGGGAAGAGACATTGCAGCCATTTCACACACGAGGAACAGAGGAATCAGCTCACAGCCAGGGACCCAGGCGAAAACCGAGAGCTCTGGATTCTCTCACGTGCAATCACAAAGCAGTTCCCCTCCAGACCTCCTCTCTGACACTTTCCTGAGCAAGCAGCTTACCGGCACGAAGGACAGCTGCAAGGAGACAGGGAGGAGAGGCAGCCTGGACTTCTCAATCTGCAGCAGTGCATTTCCCAATACATTCATTGGAACTGAGTGCTGCAGCTCACTCTGTGGAATGAGGCCAGGGGGGGCCTGGCTTGATGTCTTGTCTGCAGTTGCTTCAGAACAACTAATTTAATGGTAATGATGATAACAGTATATCTGAACAGGACAGAGGTTAATTTAATTCTATGAAGAGGTGCATACCTTAGCATAATGAAACCATTATGAGAAACATTTTTTGCCCAAATCAAGATAAGGGCAGATTGGAATGAGAATCTTGCAGCCACATGGCTAGGGAAAACAGTCCACTAAAAATGTGGGATCGGAAGGTAACACGGTCCTTTCATCTCCCACTCACTAATTATGCATGCACTAATATAGGCCCAGGATAGTTTTCACTGCAGGCAATGAAAAGTATCCTATTAACTTCCGTGGCCTTGAAGTAGAACTCTCAGAACAATGTGACAGCTTGAATCTATTGGTGACTCTACCATTTACTAGGGTGAGTTTTAATGCTCTGAACCCAAATTTCAGACAAAGATTTCCAGTCAAAGAGAGGAAAGAAGGTAGAGTGAACTATTTGCAGTTGGAAGTTATTCCTCACATACAGAAACAGTAAAAAGTTAAATAAAAGGCCTCAAAGGAAGAAGACAAAAGATTCAGATATTATGTACCTGAGTTGTGATTGCTTTGTGCTGGAACTCTTTTTAACATGTTCCACAATGCTTTAAGAAGGCTGCAAAGATGTGATAAAACAGATGCAGCAGATGCAGGAAATATAGCACTTCTCACAGGACAGACTTTTGGGGGTAATTCAGTTTATTAATGGCATGTATTATGGAATAATAAGTTGCAGATGATCATTAAAACTTATCCTTAACAGACATTCCTTGTGTATTCATCTTTTGTTGTTTCCATAGAAGGGATGAGAGAAATTTGTATAGCCTGAGACTTTTGAGCTCCTAGGGCTAACATTTGCATGTTGACTTGTGATTTAAAAGTAAGGATTATTTTTAAGAATGGTTTAATTAAAAAATAATAATGAAATAATTCTGTTGTGAGAAAGGCTTGTGATGTGATATATTCCAAGGACAGATTTTGTTCCAGGAATCTCATTTTCTTGTTCCCCTCATTTTCCTAACAGATCTAGCAAAATGGCAGATTTCCACTCCCATTAGAGATTAATTTCTTTCCTTAGAGAAAACACTGGAGCTTTCAATCCTTGCCTTCAAGTCCATCCAGCTGTAGCATTGGCAGTATAAGTGGTGATCCAATGGCTTTCCTGGTGATTCCATCAGGGAGCTCCATACCACTTGCAATCAAAGACAGCCCAAGGGAAGATAAAAGCCTACCAGGAGAGCAGCAGTAGCTGCAATGTGCTATAAAGATGCAGTACTTTATTCCCAATCTGTATGCAGGTCAGAATCAGGAACATGCCATGACCAATGAAAGGACAAACAGGAATGCACGAGATGTACAAAGGAAGGGATAAAAGGTGTGAATTTGCAAGCAGAAGAACAATCCTGGCCATGTTCTGAAGCAAAGACATGACCACCAGCTGAACAGGTCTACATCAGTTAGACATTGTGACTCCAAACTCCAGACTGAAGCTGAAATGACAGGGATGTTAGCAAATAAGTGAGGAATCATTTTGGGAAAGAGGGTGAGAGGTGGATCATTGTATTTATGTCAGACTTAGCAGCAGCAGAATCTGAAATCACATGCTACATCTCAAACGACAAGTTGCATTTCCACCCAAAGTTTACATAAAACATTAACATGGGCAGAATGAAAATTGTTGCTGAGGGGGATTTTGGATTTGCTGCAACTGAGAGCTTTTAAGAGTAGCTTAGACTTTTTAAAGACTAGATTAGACAAATGTCTGTCCAGACTAGCTTATGTTGTGTGTGTGCTTTGAGCAGGGGGCAAATTAAGCCACTAATGTGGTCTTCAGACCACTTGGGGTCTCTTGCAGGCCTGTCTTTCAATTATCCTGTGCCATGCAAGTGCTGTGCAGGAGAAGATGATGTAGGTCCAGGCAGAACAGGGGAGGTGGCATTTGTGAAGAGAATACAAATGATGTGGGATTGATACACAAGCTGAATGCCATGTTGTTAATGCCATGTGTGTGTCACCAAGCACACTGCTGGTAACATTCAGTGCCAGGCACCCCTGATGCTAACAAATGAAATGTGTGCGGGCAAGGAGGTGGCTTTGCAGACAGGGTAAACAACAACAACAAATGTGATCAAGGCAAAATGTAAATATAACGGTAACCACTGTCAGTGCCATATTGCATATGTGACAGATGTGAAACACTGTAAGTGCTAAATGTACCCAAAATAAAAAGACACAGATGTCCTGACAGCAGGCAATCTGTGTGTTTCTTCTCTGTGCCAATTCCATATAGCACTTTGTAGTCCCCAGCTGTGAGCCCACACATATAGCTCCAGACTCAAAAGTTAAAACTTAATCAGTCCCAAGCTTCTGTGCCCCAACAGGCAGCAGTGACGTCACTCCAAATGCCAGTGCCCACCGGCATGCCATTCATGGGTTGCTGTGACTCAGGGCTGCTCAGCCCCAATGAGAGGAAACGACATGTTGCTGGTCATGCTTCAGTGTGTGATGTTCAACTCATCTATCAGGCAGGATGAGAGGAGGCCAGGCACTGCAACAATGTGCAGAATTCCTTATCGGCTCAGTCATCACCTGGCAAAACACCAGAGTAGAGATAGAGCACTATCTATTCAATAGTACTGTCAGGACCCTTCTCATTGTGTTGGGTACCTTTGCCAAAGAGATTTCTTACTAATAGGACCATGCACTACAGTGTCTGGCCTGGTTAAATGGAAGCAGGATTCTAAACTTCATTTTCAATACCCACTAGAGGTAAATACTTGCCTTTCCAGATGAGAAGAAATAAAGCAGACTATATAGCATAAACAGTGCGTGCCATGACAAACAGTTATATGCTTGCAAAGTAACAATCCAGGACGTCACAGCAATCAACACTTCTCCATAACCAGAAGGGGAGGAAACCAAATCAAATTTGTGGTGACTACAGGCTTCCTCAGGTTTATCCATTGGCATCTTGGTGCAAAAGTGCAGCAGACAGGTTTCTGAGCTAAAGAAGGTCATTAACTGCAGGCAAGTCCTCAGCAGCCATGAGACCATTTGATCTCCATGGATGCAGTGGCGTGCTGCATATCCCATATTTACAACTTGGTGTTTCCAAATGTAGTTGATTAGTATTACAGGCCGCAGCACCATGTGTAATAAAAAAGGAGTTTGAAGCCTTCTGTGCCTTCAAAGGCAGAGAGGGCACAATCCAATTAATACCAGGTGACAAAGGCCTACACATAAACAGCATAAACATCTTGACAGACATTGGAAATGAACCATTGTCCCACAGAGCCTGAACTGTTGGCATCCAGAGCCAGAGCACTGCTGGCAAGGAAAAGTTGGTTTCCAAGTGTGAGAGTGCTCTCAGTGAAGTCCACTGCCCAGCACACACATGGAAACAACCAGGGCCCCAAGGAATACTCAAAAACGGGCAGCTGATAAAGAGATATGTGAAAAAGCTGTGTGAATATGGTGTTACTGTCACCCAATACAGCATGTAACCACTCTGGTATGTGGTTTATATAGCACTCACGCATAGTACTCATGTAATATTCCAAGTCCTATGCGTGCTGCTCCAGCAGTACCACACATGCACACAATACCACAATCAAAAACACATCTTCCTGGCAAATTTTGACAACCTATATACCATGTATTGCAACCACCCGCACACATATGACGTGATGATAACAGCTGCCATTGCATCACTAGCAAATACTTCAATGGACCAGCACACATTTTCTCAGAGAGAGAGAATCTTCACACAGTCTCTGAACAACCTACAAGCAGATGGCAAACTGTGCACATGAGGAAAAGCTTGATGAAGCACCCAACACAAAGGCAGGACGAGCAAATATGCTGATGATGAATCTGGCTAATTGAATGTTTCATGAAGTAAACACATCAGTAAAAGCTATCCCACCCATTAAAAACAGGCTGCTTGTCAAAGAAGTTCAGAGCACTTAATAGTTGGTGGGCCACCAGTTGTGAACATCGCTGGTGGGCAGTCCAGTCCAGGACATGCTGTAAATATTGCTGCTAGGAGAAAACCTAGCATGGCCAGCATAACACATAGCACATAGCATTCTTCCTGCCTTCCTCACAGGCTTCTTCGATGTGACAGGGACAAGAAAAACTTGCCCTATCACTAACAGATGTAGCTCAGAGGAAATCTTGATATTCTGAAAATGGATTCCATTATTGTGGCAAATATACTAATCCGAGATGTGATAATTTTGGTCATAAGCCATACAGGACTGAAGATTCAGGTTTGTTGGAGTTTTTTTTACCCATAAATCAATCAAGTGACCAAAATAAACCTAGACTATTTAGTGAGATATTTAAGAGAGTTAAAATAATTGCCTTATGATGGAAGGGCTGAGCTAGAAGCCAGAGGAAACAGCAATGCAACTGATGTAGATACAGGAATTTCCAGCTAGTTCCAGAACTACCCTTGGTGTTTGTGCTGGGGATGTTTGGCCTATGTTTTGCTGTATGGCACTGTGTCTGTGCAGTCACAAACATGCCTCCATGAACCAACCTGTGCTCACAGCAAGGCTTTCATCTCATCCCACAGTTGTTTCTGTTCTTACACACCAGGCAGCAGAGCCACACACCTGTCTTTACTTAGCTGGCTGCATTCTTTCTCATTTCTCCAGAACTTGTCCTAATCTACAGAAGATTTAGTTTGTGAGTGTTGCCTGGACAGCAATGCTTTGAGCATTTTCTTGTTGTGTTTAGCATAGTAATTCTGGGAATCTGGCATTTCTCTGCCAGGTTGTGCTATGTTGCATGCCACTAACAGCAGTTTCTCACAGGGCCCGTATCCCACCGGTGGGACTCCAGGAGTCAGAAAGCTCCATGAGGACCCTTCCACCTCTGTTGGAATGGTCTTTCTCAAAAGCCTGAGTGAGCCTGGCTGCTGGCACGCCATCCCACTGCAGCAGGGAGGGGCAGGGCAGCAGTGAAGGAGCTGAAGTGGAGTGCAAAGCTGTGCCCACCAGCTCTGCCCTGCATGGTCGGGCAGGGCTGGGTTCCCACTGGCATAGTGTGCAGCTGGCCGGTGGTGTTAATGAGCCTGGCTGTGCCATGTGTGCAACTCTTCTGGAATTCTGTTCAGAAACACCATGAGAAACTCAGAGCATGTACTATTTACGCTGGTTATTAGAAGCAGATGCTAATGTTTCTCTGCTGCGATCCCCCAAGTATCCTGTCCTTTTATGATGTGTGGCATGTGTTTGCAGTATGTATGTCTCTATATCACATGCAAATAAAAGGTTACTTTCACCATTTGTGTTGTGTTCATTGATAATGAGGACCTTACAACCTCTTTCTGTGGGCTTGCCCCTGCAGATGTTGACTGTGGAGCTGAGGTAAGCATCTGTAGCAATGTGGAGGGCTGCTGTATGGTGCACATATGTGGATGTCTGGCATGAGCAATGGATGAAGTACAAGCCAGGGCAACAACAGTGCACTGAGCTGCCTGCTGCCACTGGGTAGGACAAGGGCAACCAGGATGTCTTGTCTTTGGGTTCAGTCCCAAAACAGTGCAAAATTCACATTTTTTGTCTGTTATGTATTTGTATATATATATGTACACATATATACGTATATATTGAGTTCTTTCCCATCAAACACCTCCTACAAATAAGAGTGAGTCTACAAACAGTACTCTACATACAAAAGTTTATCTGGAAAATTATATGTATAGATACACTGGAAAAATTTATATATATATATATATATATAACAAACGTATATATAAAGAAAATATTGTTTTCCTGGGTATTTCTCAGTACAATTTAAGTAGCAGCAAAGCTGTATTCACTCAGTTAATTATTCAATAACTAGAAGATTTGTTCACATAACTCAAGTGTCCTTTAGTAGCAGAATAGCAATAATTCAATGCCTATATCAGACAGAAGGGGCCAAAAGTGATCCTACCATAAATTCAGGTCTTATCAAGATTTCTTAATCTTGTTTTCCTGGGGTGACTAGACCCTGTTGTAATGGAGCCACATGCTTGAAGTTTTAAGTTTTCTTTTTTTAATTTCACATTTTCAAGCCTTGCTTTTCAAACAAAGAAATAGGAAATGTAGAAGATTTCTTAGGCTTCTTAGGCACAGAACAATCATCACAGAACATCACAGAACTACTATTGTAGTTTTCTTCTTCTTGTTATCTTGCTTTCTTCTTCTTCTCCATCCAGGAGCCACTGTTTTCTTCAGTTCTCAAGTCCCTGTCATGGCAAGACCTTATCACTGAGCTTTCCTCTGACAGCCTGTGTCCTGGTGTTTGGAGATGCTCCTACCACAGTCACCATCCCAGCCTAGGCAGACAAGCTGGACCCATGATAGCTCCTGAAGAGTGAAACACAGAGTGAAGCAAAAAGACACACAAATCAGTCCCACATGCACGCTATTTCCACCACCACAAGTGCTAATAGTTTCCGTCACTGCCTACTTTGATACATACTAAATTGAGAAGCCCTAATCTAGATGGGTTTCCCCTTCTTTTCACATCTGACCCGCTATGTCCCAATAGATTGTGTTGGTACAGATGTAGTATTATTGCATTTACAGTCTCTTCAAAGAGATCTGATTATTTGTTTGAAGAGAGCCAGACTGACCTTGTTCCGGATTGCATCTACTTCTTCCTATTCCAAACTCATGACTCGGTGACAATTTCAATGGGAAAATCTCCTTTAAGGTGTTAGAGTTCCATACAAGATTTGAAAGCATTTAGACCACAGGTGTATAATGGTGCAATTTATAAATGTTGAACTGGAGGTGTCCCAAAGTTCAGCTCTATAAAACATTCAGTATATCAAAACAGCATTTTCATGAACTTCTTCAATTTAAAGCACTATATAAAAATTATTATTCAGTGTCTTCATATACTCTTATTAGATGCAAATAACAAGAGCTAAAGCTATGTTTTCAGTCACTGGACATGTTGGCTTATATAAAATTATACAAAATTTTAAAATGCCAAAGCTATGAAAAACAATTTTAACCAAGTCTTGACAGCATTAAAATAGGCAGCTGATATACCCAAAACTTTTTAAAAGATTACATAAAGGCTACCTTTATATTGCATGCACTAACTTTTATTTGGTATGGATTGCAGCTTAAAAATTGAATATTTATGTAGCCTTATTCCCCTTTTATACAGTAGAGGGTCAGATATTCAATCCATAGGACAGGACGTGTCTCCTGACATGCCTGCTGGAAATGACTGAAGCCTTAGCTTTAACAGAAACTAGAAGAGCCAACCACATTATTTTGGGTGAATCTCCATAGCAGCAATGTTCTCCTTCAAAGCTCTGCCTAGCCTTTGTTTGCCAAAGGCCATTCGTTGCACCTTAAGCTGGGGTGGAGTAATTAGGGGGAAGGAATGGCAATTATGGTCTAAGCTGATAGGGAAAAATAAAGAGGACGAGCAACGTGCAACTTGTAATGATCATTGTTTATAGTATGAAGCAGGACACGAAATGTGGAATGGGGCAGGCACTTTCCTGTGATTTGACTACTAGGGCTGAGAGGCATTTCTCTTACTTTTTAATATTCAGAATGCTGGGACAAAAACAAAAAAAGTCTTCTTTCACACCCCTTAACACCAGTACCACAAGGGAAACCATGGGACTTTGGATCTGGTGAAGCCTGCCTTGCACAACCTCCCGGAGCTGTGACAACAAAATTAAAAATCAAACTCATTCTTTCCAGCCACTACTAAGTCCTGCCCCATTTTGGAGGCTGAGGGAGTCTGTCGGCATGGATGCAGCATGCTCTGTGCCAGCTTGCCACCATGCCTGGGAACATGCTTCTGCAGATATGGCATCTGTGCTGTTACTGCAGCCTCTGGCAGTATGACTCTGACACTTGACTTTCTGAATCTGCTGAAAAAACCACCCAAGGACTCACAGTGAAGCCAAAGGGAGTCACACTGGGAGGAATGCAAGAGGCCTTCTGAGTCCAGTGGTTGACAGCACAGTGCACATGAGGTGTCATCATTACCTGAATGGATAGTGAGCTCCCGGCCTGAAGGAAAGCTCTTGCTCATGGGGCCAGGCTCCAGCGCAGGAGCCAGTCTGGTCTGACACAGCCACCTGCCTTCCTGGCGAGGTGCACCCTTCCTGGCAGGGCTGGAGAGGACAAAACAACAACAAAACTACTTTCATTCAGGTGTCAGTGACTCAGGCTGTGTTCAGCAGCCAGGGGCTGTTGACAGGCAGGCTGGGCACTCCTAATGACACCCTGCTCCTGCACGGGGTGGAGCTGCCCTTCCCCAGCACACGCTGCACCATCGGGATGTCCCGCCAAGGCCACAGTGCCACAAGAGTCCTAAACACAGGCAGGGTGGTGGGAAGGTCAGCAGGGCTGAGGTTGGGTTTGTCCACTGACAAACCACCTCCTTGTGGTGGGAGGCACTGCAATATCCCCAGTCCATTTGTGCAGAGCTGGGGAGGAGAGATCATGATGGAACTCAGGAAGAAACAGGTTGGGTATCATCCAATAGCACACTCACTCTGTTCCTGGGTTGTGTAATGTGCCTTTTAATCACCAGACGAGGATCTGGATGCAAATGTGACCCTTGTGCAATGCATGAGTAAGATTCTGTGCTGCCTGCAGCTTCTTTTCCAGGCTGTGTGGTTGCCTTTGCTGCATGATGAACCTGAATGTCAAATATTAATAACAAAACAAATTATCTCCACCCTATCATCAAGGTGTGTCGCAGCTGATTCCTGTTTAACATCAAGGTTTCTACTGCTCAAGAATCCTTCTGCAATCCTGGGATCTGGCTCTATCAGTTCTATGAGTGATTAAGGAATGACAAAAATCCTGAAAAACTTCCTGGTGTCTGAGTTGATCTTGATCCTCTTCCATGGTTTGCTGGGATGGGAGGAAAAAGAATGGAGCTCCAAAGATAGAATGGCTGGAGTAATTCTTGCAAAACTAGCCTAACCCAACCATCAAAGCACTTCCTTTAGGTAAGAATTCAACCCCACCAAGCTCACAGTGCATAAATGAAACTGTTTTTCTGTCTCATACAATAGGATTTGGTATACATCATAAATGACACTCCCATTGTTCTAGCCACAAGCTCTTCAGTGCATTCAAGCATTCAGTCTGATAAAAAACTTTTTTGCAATGCAGGATTCAAAAACTGGAACAGACTATCCAGAGTTGTATCTCCTCTGGCATACTCAGGAGGATAGGACCCTCAATAACCTGACCGAATGTCAAAGTTGGCACTCTTCCAAGTGGGGGTGGAACAGATGAGGTGCCCCCCAGAGATGCCTTCCATACTGCATTATTCAGTTAATCTGTGATTCTGTGGGAAGGGCTGGCAGTTATGGATGGTGGCAGTCTGTTACATCATTACTATCTGTTCGAATACTCAATGAAAAGGAGAAATGTACTGACAGTGAGAAAATGGAATTCTGTGGAAGACAGAAAATGTGTGAAAGAGAAAGGCAAAGGAAATAAGTGAGACCAAAAAAATCAACATGAAGGCATGCAGAAATAACGAAAATAAATTGAAGCAGATTCTCATTCCTATCAGAATACTTTGAAAGCACTGGCTGTGCAAAGAAAGGCGGATAAGAACATCCACTTCAAAGCACATTACTTCATATTAATCTAGAAATAGGGGAAATCTGTCTCACTGTAAATGAAAATTCAGTCTACTTTTTCTAAGGAATGAAGTTCCTCTCAAAAAAGTATCCTCACTTTCATTTGACTACAGTAGATTTACATGTAAAAAGTAGGCTTTAAAAAATATTGCATGGAAATAGTAACTAGCAATATAATTCTTGAACACTTCAGAAATTTTATCATAGGTTGTGTAGTGGTTCATCTTACCACCAGTTCACAATTCCGCCACAAGAGTTAATTTAAAAATACATTAAGTGATCTTTCTGCAAATTATCCACATGCAGAACATATTCTCTTTCCAATATCTGAAGGTTCCTGAGCTTTTCCTGAAATAACTACAGGCAAGTGTTTCTCTGAGCAAGCAGGTTTGAGGACTTCCATGTCAGATTTCTGTTCTTGGTTACCTGGCCACTCTGTGTCAATTTTCCTTTCTGATGGTGAGGTGAACAACGTAACTGCAGGAAATGTCAACAGAAATGCCAAAAGCCAAATGAAAAACAACCATCTGGAAAGGTGAATCAATGACTGAAGGAAATGGGAAGCCACTAATCATTTTCCCTCCCTTCTCCTATCCTTAATGATAAGTATGAATAGAAGCTTCGTCATTCAATGCTTGCGTGATGCCCTCTTTGAATTGGGTTGGATGGTATCCATATTACAAAAAATACCACAAGAACTGGAAATAATTGGTACTTCTTACAACATATGCAGATCCTGTGTGGAACACAATGTCTCAGAGCAGTCTTTGATGGTTTTCAGTTATATAACCCCCAGGGAAGGAGGATGTTATTGTTTGCAGAGCACATTCTCTCTATTTTCTATATCTAATTAAAAAAAAAATAAAAATCAAATATTAAAACCTTGAGATCTTCACCAAAAAAAACCACCTAGAAATCAAACACTTCTGTGGTGGCTCCTTCTGTGTTATCTCATTCACTTCCCAGTCAGAGAATAGAGCAGAGTAAATCTGAATCCAGCTGTTGCGTTGTTCCTAGAAGATTAATCAGTTACAGTCACAGAAGTCAATGAAAACTCATGCCTGATGGAGAGGTGGGAATCTTGCTATTTCACATGCATAGAGATTAGAGACCCACAGAGTGAAATGGGATGTCCTGGTGGTGAATGAGAAGTTTTTTTCCTGGAAAAACTCCACAATAGAGATGCTTTTCATTACGAGATACTTTACCTCCAGACCACAGTTCGATGTTTAGGAGAGAAATGGCACTAATTATTAAAAGGGAAAAAAGTGCAGAGGGCTTTGGGTACATTCACAGTTTGTCGGACAGAGCCCAAAGAGGAGGTGGCTCTTTTGTAATTTTTTCTCTGCTCTGTCATAAGGAGGGAGCACTTTGATACCTTGTGACTCTGGTTAACCAGCATAAAAGTACTACAGTAGATTAAATGTATTTGCAAAAGTGAAACCAGCAGCTAATCATCTTGTTCATACACGCTGATTTTTCCCCCTGACTAATTTCTCTTGTAGTGGGAGTAATTAACTTTATTAGTAACACTGACTACTCTGGTACCTTCAGGCAAGCACTGGTGGAGCTGCTTATTAGCAATCACATAGTTTCACTTACACTGAGCCTGAGCATTTCCTACAGAGTGAAGTGCCTATTGAATATAAAGGGGGACTGATTTTATCCTACTACTTAAAAATAAATGTGATATATAGTGTTGGAAACAGGGGGAGGGAAGAGGCAGAAATCCTACGTTTTTTGCTTGCTCGGATTCATTATCACTTTCAGTTCACTTACTGCCTTTGCAAGGGGAGGATGACTGGAGTTGCAGTCATTATCTCCCAATTGTGTCTCCTCAGGTGGGTTCTCAGTGGCAAGTGTGCCCAGACTGGCCTCAGCTCAGGACACTCCCCTTGTGTCTGGGAAATCTCCTACACAGCATTCTACAAGAGACCGCAGACAAGATTTCCATCCAGAGGTGCAGAGGTGGCAGTGGATTACTCAAGCAGCAGGCAAATCTGTGACACTTGCAGCACAGATGAGCTGGCACTTTACTGGAGGACAGGAGCCAGTGTGGTACAGTTCTCTGGAAACACTTGCTAGTGCCAGCTTTCCTGCTCGGAATAGACCGCAAGGCAAGGTGAAGAGCACTGTACCTGTTCTGCCTTGCTGTTCCCAGGAATACTTTCTCCAAAACTGACAGGCCACCTGGCAGGGAGCTGCATTGCTCAGAGATTGTGAAACAGCTCCAGTGCTGAAAAGAAAGAAGGTCACGTACCCACTCATTAACTGGGCATGGAATTATGGAGCGTGCAAAGAGGCACTGGCAGCCAGTCTGAGTGTTGTTTTAGAGGCGTGGCAAATGGTAGAAAACTGTGCTCAAATAAATCTGAATGGTCTGAAGGCAAGGTCACAGGAAGAAAAACTACCAAGAGGAGGGAGAAGAAAGAATTCTCCTTCTCTGTCAGATCAGTCATTGATGTTTTTTCTACTATGACCTCAGCTGTCCATCCCCATAATACGTAGACTACACTTACAGTGACTTACTGGGATTAGGACATAGCCCTTTTCCCCCACAGGGAAAAAGGTCCCACAAGGGACCAGGCATAGTCCCTTAAGATTCCCTTTGTGTCTTAGAGGAAAGTCAACAAAACCCATCTGGTTTACCTGTTTGAATCTATTTTGCCCATTCTGTCCCTGGTGCATGGATATTTCAGGAGACATTGCTTAGAAGAGTTTCACTCACAGACATATATACTGGTGCTAGAAATCACAGCCTGTAGTTTGCTAAAGTGGTGTACCACTGAGATTGGAAACCACTGAAATCTATATTTTATAGACCAGATAGGCTGAACTTTTTATTGTTGCTATTATTTGAAGCAAAGGGAAGAAACCCTGCGGAAGACAAGTTGCCGCACTTGCTGGCCCAGCTTGTGGCTCCTGCTGTGCTTGAATTTTGCTACAAACATCTGCTCCCAGGCTCTGGTGTAGTAGAGGGGCACGTGTGTGGAGAGAGTACGGCTGAAACATCCTTACAGTCTGCAACTGCCAACCCTGGGCTGGACGCTGGGGAGGGTTGGCAGCAGCCGGAGCAGAGTTGGGATGTCACTCACAGGCTCTGGCAATTCTGGCAAAGGCGTTTTGCAGTGTGCTCTGTGCCAAGCACAACTGAAACAAACCTAGCACTATTATGCCGGTGAAAAAAGGAGAAAGGAAGAGGTGGAATTGCTGTGTGGGTGGAGTTTATATCACATAAATAATTGGGAAATTATGAATTTACATTACTGAATTCTTTTTTTCACTGAGCTGTTATTTCAGGTGAAACTCATACACAAGCAGACAAACAATACCACTTGTCAGGTAATAATCATTTGCATGCTGAACAGCTGGTTCTGGCTCTTTCTGTAGCATACTTCATTCACTGACACACTGAATGCCCAAGAGACTTAAGACATAAGCTCTATCAAGCTTAAGAAAACAGGATTTTATTTTAGAAAAAAAATTACTGACATTTCCCAAACAGATCCCTTTCAAATTTGTCTTTCTGTGTCACATCCTTAAAACTCAGTATACATTTCTGTCCTCATTTCAGCCAGGACAGGGCTCATTTTTGCAGCAACCAGGAGGGGCACAGCCAGGACCCTGGGGATATTGCACTCCCCAGGGCATGTGTCTTGGGGATGGAAAGGGTCCTGTTATTTCAAGTGTTGCCGGGGTTGGGGACACGTGGGTTTGGGTGGCACAGGGTTCAGCGAGGTGAGCACTCCCACACGTGATGTTCATCTTGTACACTCTGTCATTGGTATTCTTGTTGTTACTGCTCAATTTTCTTACTTCATCACAGTTTCTAGTAAATTGTTCTTATCTCAGCCTATGATCTTTACCTTTTTGTGCTCCAGTTCTGCTCTCCATCCCAACACAGAGGGAGAGGAGAGGAATAAGTGAACAACGCCTGGGCTGGGGTGCTTCAGTAGGAACACTAAATTGGGAAATAGCATTCCTAAACCATGACAATTTCTCAGAGAAAGAGATTGAAAGCTGCTTGTATTAACCAAATATATCCAGAGAGATGCTAGTGACTTTGCACGTAAGAGGTGATACACAGAGCCCAAAGACCAGAGCCATGTCACCTGAGCTGCCTCTGTGTACAGTACCCATCAGAAGCCAATATGGTATCATACCTGTCAGAGTATTAAGGTCCAGGTTTAAAATGAGATGCTGTTTTGCACTTACACCTTCGTTTGGAAACTTGGTTCAAAATCTCACTTCCCTGGTGTCCTTCATCCAGAATCTGTCCTGATTTTTATATCTAATTGTTTGACACCTCCCTCTCTGTTTTAATCTTAAAAACAACTCCTTCACTTACCTCCAGCTATAATAACAGAGAGCAATCACACCCTCTGTCAGTCCTCAGCGTAAGGGAGCTAAGGTTTGGCTCAGGTACAAGTGTGAACACAACCCATCATTCAGTGGTTAATAAAGACCAGTCCACCTACATTCACTTATTGCATTTACAGTAGATAGGGTGAATAGGTATTTTCAGCCTATAAAATTTTAATTATGAAACTAAAAGTACAAGCTATATAATCAGCTTTCAACATCATCTGACATTCCGGTTCTGCTTACATTAGTGTGCAGCTTCCAGTCATTAAAGGACAGAATTGCTCTTTAGTAAACAGAGCAAACAACCTTGCAAATTAAAATAATATCTGACCTGCCCTCAAGTATATTTAAAGTAGGACAGATGTAATGGGATGTCCTCACCACTGCCTCACTCAAACGCATTTGATCTTGGCATTTAGGACAAACCTTTCTTACAGTGATTAAACATACACTGCAGTCAGAGAAAGAACATTTGTTTTGAATTCAAAAGCTAATCTCAGGCCCAACCAAAGTCCATAGCACAGCCATACCACCCAGGAGACAATTGCGGGTAGCTAAATCTCATTCACCACACCAGGGAGTAAATCCCACTAGCACCAGTGGTAACAATATTTCAACACAGCGAGCGAACCTCAGGGCTGCTCTGGCAGGTGTTTCTCTTTGACTCTGGCAGTTGCCCTTTCTGTCATGCAGTAGAAGTCTGGCAAGAAGACCCCAGAGTTGTTGGACCCGACAGCCAAAGCAGCTGCCAAGACAGGCTTTGCTGTTTGTGCTGCTAATAGCTTCTTTTCCTCCACCCTGCTCCCCCCAAGGGCTCCCCACACAAAAGTCTCCTGAGATCTCTTACTGTGAGGGTGGCAGGTTCAGTTTAGGCCAAAAAACCCTCTCCATCATATGTTCAGAAGCCACAATGCTGAAATGAAAGCGTTTTATTTCCAGAAATATGGGAAATAAACCACAGCCTATAGTCATTTCCTAAAACACTTGCAACATGAGCCGATAAGTTTAAGGATCAAAATTCTAGGAATGGGCAGCTTTCAACTTTTGACCTCAGCCATTATGCCAACTCATTGCCTCTCATCCTGCCCTATTTGACAGAAGGGCAGGATGAAAGTGTCGTGGCATAATACAGCATTCAGTGACTTTCCTGGTCCCACCCATTGATGTTTTCCAGTCTCAGTCTCTAAGTCTCCCCAGTTTCCTGGAGAAGATGCATTAAAAAAATATCTCACTTCCTCTTGCTAGCTATACACACCAAATATTCTAGTGTAAGTGGGAAGGAATCATGAAAGAATAGGGATTTTATTGTATGCAATGTAGCAAAAGTGACCCCTTACCGTTTGATAGTGTTGTCCACTTGAAAGCTGATTAAAACCTGAATTTTTCAAAATATTGCAAAAATACATTGAAGCTTTTAGTTTCCCAGCTTTCACAAACATTTTACTTATTTTTTTAATGTTTGACAGAACCAGAGATTGTATAAATTCTCCCTTAAATAAAGATTTCTTCTTTCCTGTGGGGCTGATTAGGAGATGCAATATTTAAATGGAGCATTTCTCCAATTTGTGGGGGAAAAAAAAGTTAATGCTGACCAAAACAGTTACTCCCATAAAGCCCCCCTCCCACTTCAGATAAGCCATTTATCTATCATCATCAAATACTTACTGAAACAAGGTATCTCAGAACAATTTCTTTAACATACATTACCCAAGAAAAAGTATTCAGTCATTAATATCAAAGAGCTCCCTCAGTGCAGTGCATATTCTAATGCCTGTGGTATGTGAGCCTTAGACCTGCCCCGCCCTACCTCTGACACCTCATGGAGGTACCCAGCAGACACAGAGCTCTGCTTAAGTCTTGCCCAACTTTACACCTCCGCCATATACTCCCTCTAGCAATGAGAGTTGCTGCAATGGAGAGGTGATGCCAGGTGGTCATCCAGCTCACAGGATTTGAAACTTGTCCAGGCCTCCCCAGGACCCCCCAAACATGACACACACTGTATTCATGCAGGAGCTCTCTGGAGAAATCCACATCTCTCAGGGAGCTGGGACATGGGGCCAGAAAACAGATTCCTGCTGAGTAGGGCTTTGTTGTGTGTTATTAAACAAGTGTAAAATTAGCCAGACAAGCTCAGAAAAAGTTTATGGAGTAGTTGTGCTACAGAGAGAGTCAGAGTGGGTGTATGCCCCACTGCCTCTGGTACCTCAGTTTAGAATCTAAACTTCGGGTTGTAAGTAATGCTGTTGCATACTATATAAAATAACTAAAATAACAATGTTATCCATTGATGTGTAGCTCCTGAACTTCTTCTGACATGCAGTATCCTTTGGTAAGTATTTACAACGCTAACTTCTCATTAGATCCTTACTCTGCCTATGCAAATCTAAAAACTCTTTAGGCTCCAAGTAAAAGAGACCAGTTTAGGTGCATCTTATTGTCAAAATATAGTAGTAAGGCTTGTCTACAAAGAAAAACAGCCTGAAATAATTATTCTGCAATAACTATTCCACACACAGCATTCCACCATTGCTCTTTTATAATAGTACCCCTAGGGACACATGGCTGAGCTAAACCACAAAAAGACACTCTTCAGGCAGGGTAAAATTGTCCCCCCCACAGCGAGTGTGGACTTGCTAACTCTGGCGAGCTCTTGGTTTACTCCCTACTTCCCATTTGAATCCACAGCTGACTGATTTTTTAATTGTCTTTTGGATTTTTAATCTGAAAAAAAAATTATATCTAATGGGACCCTAAAAATTAGAATAAGACTTTCAGTAGCTGGCCATTCCAGTCAGGTTCCTGACAGTTATTCTCTGCCATACAGAAATTTAAATGTTTTACCCAGTTGAATTTTCGTGCTTGCAAAACAGAACGTTCTAACCCTGCCCTTCAGACTATAATCTCCAACACAATAGAAATAATTATTAAGAAATTTGCTTGATAATCGTTCATAATTTGCCTCTGCTTGGTTTTGTCCTGCTCCTTGCAGTCTGTTTCCCTTAGGGAAGGATGCCTTTGCTATTTTTGCAGTATGTTGTTGACAATGAGGCTTTGTGGCTACACCTTTTGAAAAAAAAAAAAAAAAGAAGCAAATGGTTATAGTGGTGCCAAAGAACTCTTTCACCAACAAAATTTCATGAGAGATGGTTTGGATGTCTGAAAGAAGCAGCCACTGGAGTCACTTGAAGAACAGCAAATGCTTACAACCCCTCAGCTGGAACCCTAAATCAGATGTGTTCATTAATGTAAGACAAGTGAAGTCAGGTTACCCAAACTGCCCTGTTGCTAAACAAAGGACACCTAAATAGCCTGTTGTTCCCTTGCCAGTACCATACACTGCCTCCTCCCCCACCTCTCCTTACGTAACCTTGTTAAATAAAGACTCAAGAACCCTGAACAGCACAAGTAAAAACAGGCCATGGATTTAAAAGAGGGGTGTGTGAATTGCTTCTGACAGACAGGTCTTCCTTTGCTGGAAGGGGACTCAGGAATTTCATTAAGAGGAAAACTCCAACACTTTCCTTTCTGATTGTTTCAGAACTATTTTGCTGTTACAGGCATTTTCATCTGTAAGTGCAAAAATCCCAATAGAGAGAGTAAATTTAAAAGGCTAGCATCAATCCAAAATTCTGCAGTGTTTTTCAATACTAGATTTATTCTCTTTGGTTCTGAGAGCATTGCATAACCCTTGTAACACTATAGCTTATTGCATTGCCTCGTCATACTGCGTGAACTTGTGCTGTGACACGTCCACCTGCAGATGCATCAGACACGCTGGCAACACCTATGACACAATAAACCCAAACTATGTTAATTCAAGCTTGATGGGACATGTGGCATTCCCACCTACAGGACTGGAACCCTTCTGCTGTACCCAGTGGCCAGGCAGCCTTGGACTGCACTGTACTACGTGCTGTGGACCTGGGTGCCAGTGAAAAAAAGAATTCAGGGAGGAGTCTTTATTGTTTGATAGCCATGTTGAAGGAAGAATGAAAGGTCTTTGTTCCAGTTCCTAAATTGCATTAATTTTAGACTTTGTTTTGCGCAGCAGAACCCAAACTACACAAAACCCCAACTGTGCCCTCAAAAACTCATTCATTTTCCCACTGTTAGTCACCTGTTTCTAAAGGAGGCTTTTACATCTGCAGGACATTAGAATATCTTGAAGCGTTTTTGAGCAATGCATTGACATTAAGAAAAGTTGAGAACAGTTACCTTGGGGCTGAGAAAGGATTTCATAGTCATAATCAGCTCTAAAGCACCAGTCTGAGTGAAGCTGCAAAATGTCAAAAAAAGGACCAAAAGAAGCCTCCCTGCCTTTTCAATTATCCCAGTTTTCCTGATCTTGCCAGCTCTGTCACTTTCTCAACGACAATCCTTCTTGTTTTGTCTTTTTTTTCTGCCCTTCAGTCCAATTTGGTTGATAGGATCTAATACATTTTAATAAGGTTCAAAGCGCAGCCACATTAATTCTGTAAATGACCCTAATAGCTTTCAAATGTTCTTATCAATGCTTTTACATCTTCAGTAATAAGAATGTGGAAGTATTCGTAGTCTGTAAAATAACAGGGAAAATTGGCTTCAGACATAAGTTTTACTGCCAATAAAAGTGTATATAACTGTTTGCCTATTTTTTAACACAGATGAATTAGCAATATGTATTCTAAAAATAGTCTGAAAAAAGCTTACTTTTGTCCTCTTGCCACCTTTGTCTCAAAATAAGGTGAGGCTGAGAAATATGATATCTTCTAGTCTACCCAATCTCATTTTTTTGCTATGCCTCCCTGACAAGGAAGAATCACATTCTTCCATTCTTTTCAACACTGTTTCTCAGCAAATCAGTTCCAAGCCATCTAACATGATTATAAAAGCAGGAGAGCAATGACTTTGAGTTTACTTCTCTTTCTAATTTTAGGAGGTAATAGGATTGTTTAGTAAGTAGATTCAAATTTTTCGTCATGACATTGCAACCTGATGGATTTTGTTTCTCTTCAGCTCTCAGAGTTACTAAAACCAAACATTGATAGTAATGATTCAGAAGTGCCCATTCAGTGCACCCTCATTGCATAAGTTTTAAAATATAGGGTTAAAAAAAAAAAAAAAAGCCTGGCCTGAATACTTGATATGTTTGAGTCAGGGTTGGTGTTATTGTGCATGGTCAAATAAATCACTTGGAATTGCTTCTCTTGTCTTATACGAGAGGAAGACAAATACTTCCAGCACGATCTTTGTGGTGTACAAACACAGCAATTTGATTTTAAGATTATCCTTACTAGTGATTTTTGGCAGATATCAGTCCTTGCAGTCAATTGTCTCAGTGTAGATGTCATACTGACTAAAAAAATCTTCTACAAACTGATATCTATTTCCACAAAACTTACATGGGCATTTTTACCAGAGGCTAGGAGGTCATATCAACATACAATAAGTTCATAGAAACAAAAATGCTAATAATTAGAAGCTTCACCTCTAAAAAGTGAAATGGTGTGGCTTCCAAAGGGACAAAAGGTTCTTGCACTTATTTAATAAATTCTACTAAATGGGTACTCTACATGTCTGTGTAAATTCCAGCCCCAGAATGTAAGTGCTTCCCACTGATTCAATACAATAGAAGATCAACATTGCTGAATTGAATCCATGCAGACATCCAAATAAATATATAGGAAATGATTTTATGATTCTTTTCATTCAGCTCTTAGTTAGAAATGTGGAAATTTCATGCTTCTCTTTGAAAATAGGATAGCACTAGGGATAGGTCCAAATGCCTACTTTTGAGTTGCAGTCCAAATCTGATTTTCCCAAACAAGTTTATTTTGGCTCCAATACATTGATTAAGGTTTTTCCAGATGAAGAAAAAAAAAAGTTGTTTCACAATGCACTAACTAAAAAAGGAATCCAAGGCAATATTTTCTCATTTATCTGGTCATGGAAAATATTGACACTGGCTACCTCTAGCCAAGAAACTTGCAAGCCTTTAGAAAAGCTTGTTATTATTGGTGACACTCTCTTTTGAGAAGCTGAGATCCCCTGGTTGGAGGAGTCCAGGACTCTTTTGAAAGCAGGACGTATTCACTGACTAGATTCTAATGAAACCTCCTTGGCATATGAATTTCCTCATATGGTTTTCTCATTTGCCAGAACAGCAAATCCACAGAAATTACTTTTCACTGAGATTAAACAAAATCCAAATGACAGTTCTATCCCATTTTATGTAAATAATATGTAAACATGGAAGTAAAACCACTCATGGGACATGTGCCACTTTGCTGCTTCTTCCCAAATGAGCCTTTGGACAACATGGTTGTTAGAAGTATGAACACAAGCAACATCTGCTTCCAAAGGATGAAGCCAGATAGTCTGCATGATCCTGTATTATACAAATCAAGGCATAACATTGGAAAACTGAAAACCAGTTCTGTCTGTTAAAGGATTGGAGAGTTTTGATATATTTAGGCTAGTTGTTGTCTATATATTACCTATTGTTCATTTCTTAAAAAAAAAAAAAAAAAAGAGAGAGAGAGAAAGCTACAGCATCCTTTCTTTCTCATCTTTCTTAGAAAATACCTTTTTTCTCATTTGAACAAGAGGATTCACCGTTATTCCTCTAGCAGTACACCTGGAAATGGTCCTCTCTCTGTGGGGAGTGGGAGGGCTGCAGAGGCAAACAAAGCACTGGGAAGAGGCTAAAGGGAGGATTCACAACAAGAGTTTCCATTTTGTTTCCTCTAACCAAGGCAAGTAAACCTGTGAACCTCTTTCATTGCTGGAGCTAAAAATCTCCACCAGCCCTAACATATCTGACCTGGCAGTAGGTGTGCTTTGCTGTTTCCCTTTCATTCTTATTTATTCAAGAAGAAAAACATCCTAAATTAGGGCAGGCCATCTTCAACTATGGTCAAATCAGGGTGAGAGTGCAAAGTGTCTGTTACCAATCACAGCAAAAAGTAAATATCTGCTCTAGAAAATGGGTGGTGAAAGATATAGTCTACCTTGTCGTACACGAAGCAATTTTAAAGAGAGGTTTTACCTGAGAACTGCAATATCAGATCCTCTGTTCTTTCACGCAAAGTCTCAGGGTTGCATTTCTTTTCCCCTAGGAATAACTGCACATTTAAAATGTAAACTTTATCTTAAACTTCCTTGTACAGACATACAGACCTGGGAATCTTAACTGTTCTCCAAAGTCTGATTTGTTTAAAACTAATTGTGAGACAATAGTATTTCTCTCTTGACATTTGTTTTCCTGTTAAAGATAATGTTGGAACCCGTGACATGACCACATCCAGCTGCACCAGACACATCAAAATCAGTGACAGGATGAAACCAAATTACTAGGCCTTTTTGTGGCTGGGGCACCATGTGATGCATCACAATGCAAGATGACAATTGAAACATTTTAAACTGTAGTTCAAACCACAGCAAAGAAAACCTCAGGACTCAAGATCAGAGAGAGAGAGAAAGAGAGAGGTGTTTGCAAACTGTGAAAGAGGAAGGGATTTAGCTCTTTGCTTCTTCACAGGTTCTCCATCTCTGACTTGCTGCCAATTGCCCAAAGGGCCTTGACATCTGAAGGACATTATACAAATCTACAGAACTCAGGAATAGCAGAGGGAGAAGGGAAGCATTTGGGTCATATGTGCAAAAGATCTAAGCATTCCTATCTCCCTCTCTGCTGCATCCATGGGCAGAAATAATCAAGCACTGAATGTACCATAAGGCTGGCAGGACCAGGAGAGGATGAGGCAATTACTACAGATGTGTGAGGGAGAGAAGCTGGCCAAGGTTTTATCACAACAGTCACCCATAAAGCAACTAAAACAGCAAATTTTCAGAGTAGGCTATCTCTTTAAAGTTGACATATGTAGAATATCAGAGATGGAAACTGTTCTGTGCTCTGGGAGTAAACTCAGTACAACTACAGACAAAGTGGTCAAATAGCAAATGGTTTGCTAGGATATGCTTTTCTAATTATCCAGTGTGATGATGCAGTCCCTTTCTCAGGTTGTAACTTGTCATGGTTTTTTTAATTGAATAGGTTTATTTTCAATGTGCAGGTCTAGAATTTTAATTCTTTATCAAAAACTGATGCAGTCAGAAAAATGCCATTGTGCTTTCTGCATCTCTTTGATCCATGAGAGTAGTGACAGTCAATTTATTTTTGCCAAGCTGGGGGCTTTTTAGGTTTTAATGCTGCAAAAAACTTACTGCTCTGAAAGTCAAATCCATATTATTTGAAGTTGGAGAGTTATTGCCACCAGCAAAGACTCCATGGGAAGATTCTGTACAGATTTTATGGCAAGTTCAAATTTTTTGTCCTTTTTTTCAAAATACACCATTGCTTAGCTGAAAATTACCCTTGATTTAATCTTCTGTGAAACACCTTTTCTTCCACGTCAGTTCAGTGGTATCACCTTGACATATAAGATCATCACTAAATATCTCTAAGGTTTCCCCCTTCACATCACATATATTCTCTCATAATTTTTACTTGTCTATGCAAAGAAAATGTACCCCACATTTCTATGTACTAGAAATGTACCCCATCTTTAAGTTCTAAAAAGTATTCAATATTTATTTTCCCATTCTGCCTTCAGATACAATTACTTAGATATTTTATATTTTAGGCATAGCCTAAATTTCATTTCAATCAGTTTTATTGTATAACTGCGAGGAGTTTGGTACCTGGATTTTAAAGTTAGGCCTAGATTGGTGGACTTACTCCAATGCTGTAGAAGTCAGGATATCTTTCATACCAATCATTTGCAGATACATGGCTCAAATGAAGGTGATGGGAGGGAAAGATAAAATCTGGCACAAATCACTCAATAGTGAAGAACGTCTTTAAGTATAGAGGTGGAGAAGTAGAGTTTTCTGGTAGTTGCATTTCAGCCATCATTTTAAAAATAGTTTTAATTTCACAACCACCTGTTTTAACAATTCAGAGCTCTATGAATTATTATACAATTGCTCTGGAAAGAAACATCCATTCAACATATCCATTTCAAAGTGTTGCTTGCAAAGGAATTTTCTTCGTTCCACATCTGAAACAATGAATGACTGGTCCCATAGGTACAGGAGCCTGGAAGCTCTGTGGATACAACAATTGCTGTGTAAAGTCATAATTTTTCCCCTTTTACTTATCCTTAGAATGCATATCAAAAGTATTACCTCTTTGTGCAAGGTGATTGCAAGCTGTTTAAGCTGAGGAGAAAGTGAGTCTCCCCACTCATTATGTGTAATTTTCTTTTGATTTGTTTTGATTCGTCTTAATGGGTATGGAACACCATGTAGGTGTGGGTGTAGATGATGGGGTGGGTAAATTTTATGGGGAATGAGTTGAGCAAGCAAGTTTGAAACTACTTCTCAAAATTACTCTTCATACAAACTCAGGGAGGCAATCAGACACTTGTTTTAAGAACCCTTTAACAAATCCCCATGCTCTGTTTAACAAAATTGTGAAAGCAAAGGATTGTGCAGCCAAAATTAAATGGCCATGTCAGCTCCTTCAGCACAGGAATTTGACAACAAAGTCTGTTGTCAATAAAATCATGTGCCTTCTAGCCCAGAAGATCACATACATCATGTGTTTCTGCTCACATCTAATGCTATTGACCCACCTCAGTGAGGCAGCCAGGGTTACCCTAGGCTGGCCTGGAGCTCTTGAGATCGAGGGATCAGTAAAGAAAGGAAGGATAAATATTGTAGACCAAGCCTATGGGTGCAAGAGGGCTTTCATCCTTCCCAGCTGTTCATGGTACCATCAGGAACTCAGTTAAAAGTGAACAAGCAGCTCTAACTCTTCCACAGTCCACTCCCACCCAGGAGGAGTTCAGGACGAGGACTTACAGGTAAATGCCTCAGCAAAATGTCTCTGTTGAAATCACATGGCCACAAAGATGAAGGGACTGGAGAAATGAAAGGGCGGGAAATTTCCTATAAGTAAGCAAGCGTCTGAATGTTCCTGAGTGTATCAACAGGTTGTCACAAGTCCTACAATCCCACCCAAAGAGCAGAAGAAACCTGTGAAAATTCTGCAGGGGGAACTCAAGAGCTTCTTTCAGTGGGAGGAAACAATCTGGCCTATAATTAAGTTTTCATCTCCTATTATTTATCCAACATCATAGCATCTCATCCAACATCTACCTTGCCGACGCTGTTTATTTAGTTAGTTCATTATATTTCTCTATAATTTGTTTCAGTTGAGCTGAACACAATAGCTTAGAAAAACACCATTCCAAACACTTTCATCATCGCAACTTTCTAAATGTCCCAGCCCTGCTTGTTGCCAAGCAGAGAAAGAAGCATTGCCATTTCTGTCACACTTGACTGCCATCATTTGCCCCTAAAAATCCACCCACACTAGCTCTGCTATTCGTTCATCCTTTGTTAGTCTTCAGACAAGATGAATGTGGAGAGCAAAGGAAGACCTAAGGAAATGCATAAATGGGAAATGTAAAACAGAAAGAGATGAGTGACGGAAAGATAGTGACCCGCATCTGACACACCCTGCTTTTCTAGATTGTAGTTTCACATTATTCTTTGTAAGCTGTATGTTGTTTTCTTGACTGGGACTGTGACCGTGTTTTGTGTGATGTGGTAATAAAGCTTCAGTTACAACAGGTGTGGGACCATTAAGCAAGACTGCAAAGGGTCTCTGATCAGCTACAAACATAAAAACTTGAATGAGTCTTGATTTACTGTGGATGAAACTATGCCAGGACCTGCATCATGTATGTGCATCAGTTAGACATGCACAGACCTGTGACAGGCTTCTATGCAGCAGTAAATACCATCCATAACAAATAAAACCAGGGAGACCTGGTGGTTCAAGTCCTTGTGTGCCGTGTAGATGATTGCAGATGGCCATCTTGGTATGAAAAACAACAAAATAATGAGGATCAGCAGGTCTGATTCTGATTTCAATTATATTTATGTAACCCAGGAGTGACTCCACCAAGATGTGGAGCAGTAATGGTGGATATGCAGTGGCAGGCCAAGATTCTGTCTTAGGTAAACAGGCTTCATCCATAGCACTGCCAAGGCATTGCAGACTGTTCAGTAATCGGAGATGTGACGGCAGCGTGGCCATGTTCTAGCCAGCTTCCAGAGTATGGCAGGGAATCTGCAGCTGTGCAGGCTATGGAAGGAGCTCCATATGTGTTTTGGAAGGAAGGAGCGAGAGCTTAAACCACGGTATCTTCCTGGCTCATGTGAGTGCTAGATGAAAGCTGGTTTCAGTACATCTCACGTGCTGCAATCCCAGCTCTGGCACAGTGTGGGCATAGTGCTGGAGGCTGGCAGACATAAACTGCACTTACTGTAAATCTTAGCAAAGAAATGCACTTCTTCAAGGTACACTCCAGGTAATTCCCAAGAAGTTTGAGGTATTGCAGATGAGAAATCTTTCCACAGACACAGAAGGACTTTTTTTTCTCCTTTTTTCCCTTTTCTCTGGCAATCACATGAACTGAGGGATGGTTTTGATTCGGAATCTGGAGCAGATATGGGGAGGATTGATTCATGGTCCTTTTTTTTTCACTTTTAATGGGCTGACAGACTCTGCTTCAGGCCTGTGTTCCAAAGGCCTGATCCAAAACCCACTAAAGACAATTCTTGTAGTAGAGTACAGTGTGCTGTGAATTTGGCTGTAAACTAGTACTCAACTACCATTCTGTAAAAAAAAACAAAAAAAAACCAAAAAAAACCCCCACAAAACATGGAATATCAGTTTTTCTTTTAATTACCACAATTATTAAACAAGCTCCAGAAAAACTACCATGCCTTCTTCCTGCCAGAGCTTCCTGTCCCCTTGTTCTGTGCCTTACTTTTCGGCAGTTTGGCACTCCCCACTCATAGATAACCTGGCTTCTGTCCTTGCCCTGTGGCAGGAATACTTGCCTGGTCCCATGCTGTGTTCTTTGTCTCCTTTTTTTCCCTTAGCACTGTTCTCACATGAGCTCACGTGAGCCACTGAAATGAAAAGGTTGCACTGCGTAACAGAAAAGAAAAATGTAAGCAACCAAGATGTTCCTGTGACCGGAACATTTTCGCTCATCTTCTCCCATTGCAAAAATCTTTGGCATTTATATGCACGCACACACACACACCCTGCCCATGCTTTACTGTTCTCTTTGCTATAATGACTGCATAATATTGAAAAGTCCTGAGGGCAGGGTCCTACTGCATGGCTTGCACTCAAAAGCGTCGTGCATGCTTGGACTGTTGTTTTAATGATCAAGGTAAGGCTACCAGTCAACATACCACACTGAATAGGCATCTAGTCTGTAGTCAGAGCTTCAAAAAGTCCTTTTGAACACCCCACTTCGTTAGAGCACTAGAGGTGTTTGTGCCATTTAAGCTTGCAGCCCTAGAACTGTAAATAACAAGGTCCATCAGTTAGCTGAGCTTATGAACTGAAAAATTTTGGGGCAGAAACATCACCATTTAAATAAATAATGTAATTAGAATGATCTAATTGGTCTTGCTGGAATGAAAACCTGTAAAGTGTCATTCATTCAACAGGAAATGTTACATTTGACTGAAAATGATACATTTCACTTTGGGAAATTTTGAAACATTCAAGGGACTGAAGAGGCAGATGACAGATATCTGGAATGGTTGAGGATGGAAAGAACCTCTGGAGATCATCTGGTTCACCCCACCCCTGCTCAAGCACGGCTATCAAGAGTCAGTTGCCCAAGTTACCATGTCCAGGCAGCTTTTGAGTATCTACAGAGATGGAAACTCAGCAAACTCTTTGGGAAACCTGTGCAGTGCTCAGTCACCCCCACATTAAAAAAATATATCCTTATGTTCAGATTCATAAACATTTTACAGATGGATTTTTGCTATCCTTCTCCCTTAAAACACCAGGAAAAAAATTTAGAGGTAGGTTTTAATGTCTTTCTCTCTCAGCAGTAATTAATCAAGCAGTCTATGAGGATATCCTGAGACAGGAGACTGCAGTCACTTTCTTTATTTTACAGTGTAACTTGGCCTTCACTAGAGCAACACTGAAGGCCATTCTCTATTTCCCAGCAGGATGGCTTCATTGTCATGGCTCTTAAGCCAGTTCCCTCCCTTGCTACATGACTGTGTAAGTACTCTTAACATAAGCAGAACAGCTCCTACAGGAGAGACACACCTCTATGTATTTATAACCTCCCGGCTAACAGTGACTTGAGAGGTGGACTGTATTAGTGCAGGTCTAAAGTCTCCACTGGTTCCAGGCAACGATTTGCTTATGAGAACTTTAATCCAGGAGGTGTTTTGTAAGTATTTTGTGGAAGAGGTTGTTCTGTCTCCTTCTTTTGGAGCTATCCCATTTCTTATAAAACATCCAGATAGTCATGGAGAAAGAGTGTGAAGAATGACTCCTGGCATGCTAGTTAAAACATTCTCCTGGAAGGTGTGACATGCAGGACACTCAACCCTCCTCCAATTAATGCTTAATTATTTACAAAAAGAGGGCCAGGTAAACAAGAATAAAAGCCCGGCCCTCAGCTTCTGTCTACTGGATTAACTGAGAGGTCACAGGTGAAGAGAAGGAGAGGTTGGAAGATCAGGGCCCCCAGTCCACTCCACCATCTCCCACAGATTATACTTCTTCCTGTAAGTTGGCTAACCAGGGAACTCTTCCCCCACCAGCTCTGTGACCTCAGTCCTCTACTCCTGACACTATTTATGGGAGTCAGCCTCAACCCACAAATAGTTTCATGCTGACAAAAGGTTGCCCAACATATTGAGTCTCCACCAGAAAAAATTCACCAGCTCTGCAGGACCATTCACAGCTGAACAGCCGCCCACGCACCTCCATCTCTGGAGTTCCCTTCAGACTGCTGGAGCAGGCCAGGTAGCTTTATCTCCACACTCCTTTAAGGCGCTGCTGTCAGATCGCCAGGCATTTGAAGGTGCTTTGACTGCAGTGTCTAATTTACCTGCTAAATGTTTGCACAATGCCAAGCACAATGGGGTCCTGACTCTGGCAGGGGTGCCCAGACACTGCTATCATTAACTGTAATTATGGCTGATTACCCAAATCACAGTTCACGTCATGGGGCAGGCTCTTCCCGGTGCTCAGAGGCCTCAGGGCTCCACCTGAGCGCCCAGGCGGGGCACCACACCCTGGGCCACCAGCCCTGCTCCCCATGGCAGGGGCAGCTGGAGGCTGGTGGGCAGCTGGCACCGTGGCCCCGGCTTCTGGGGGAGGAAGAAGAGGCTCGTGCCTTGTCCTCTGCCTGGGGCTCTTGCGTGTTTAATGGCAGTTCTGCCAAAATATTCTGGCAGTCTTTCCCTCAGGGCTCATTGGTAGCCAGCAGAAGTCAAGTTGTTTGCCAGGGCCTGTGCAATAAGTTGCCCTGTGGCAACCAAGAGGCTGCTGCCAACGTCTGCCAGTGTTGTCATGTCTTCCCCAGTCAGAGGGCATGAGGGATTCGGGGGCTGTATATGCGTCACCTCTTAGGACAGGCTTATTCAAACAAAAAGAGAATATGAAATGTTGGCTGCTTCCATCTACTAGGCCTTAATTTTGGCATATTCAAATTAGTAAGCGCTGCATATTGGAGAAAGTATAGAGACGAAAATGATAGCTGCTAATTTTCACATACTTAATTAAATTTACTCTGATAATTATCACTCTGTATGTTTTAACGCTGTAAGAGCAACACATAGCCTGTGCACATATGGTAGCAAATATTTCAGAGACTGAGTCAGAAGGTGTATGCCAAGCTGTCCTACATATATTTATCTGGACTTTAAAGTACGGTATTTTTCAAGACACTCCATGCACATCACTGGTATCTACTTGTCCAATGTCATACTCCTGCTATTTCTGGTCTTGTCTTTTCACTTCATTTACAAAAAACAAAATTAAATAGAAAATATTTCTGAAATGAAGTCTAGGCTAACAGATGTAACTCTTAAAGGCACAGCTGTTTTAGTCTGAGATAATTCTCTAAGCATCACTCAAATTACAAAGAAAGTCAAGCTGTACCTTTCAGGTGGAGAAACAGTGGCAGATCTGGGAGCAGGACATGGGCTCCACAAGGTTTAGCATGGCAGACAAGCTTGAGAGAGTCACGTAAGACCTCATCTCTTTTTGGTCAATGAAGGTTCATCCCTCAAATTCCAGTGTTTCATTGTTGTTACTCTCATCTTTTAAGTGTAGGTATTTCAAAAGCCCTCAGTAATATTTTCCATTATGTTGCCTAAAACTTTGCTGACATTTTGTCTTTGATTTTCAAAGTTAATTTTTTGAAATTTATATAAGATGGTGCTGCGTAATACTCTGGGCAGCAAACTGTGAAAACTGCAGCAAACCAAAGCTGCAAGTCTATGATTTCAATTCTGGTAGTGGGATGATGTATTTTGCCCTTGGACAAGGCCTGATTAATTATGGTTGCTGTGGCACTGGGATGTACCCAGCCCTTCTTCCAACTGAGATTAGAGTGGTTTTAAAATAAAGATTGCCGAAAAGCACAATAGCACTGAAGATTTGAAATTTTAGAGTTCAGCAAAAACAGTTCAACCTCCTTCCATGAGATTTTTTCCATCTCCTTTTTCCAATCTAAAATATTTTGCTGATATTGTGGATTTAGAATAACTCACTTCCAAATACTTGTCATACGGCTCTTTTACACTTGCCTCTCAGACTTCCAGCTCACCACAAAACCAGGTCATTGGGCTCTTTTTTTTTTTTTCATGTATCCATCTAAGCAATTCTTTAAGTCCTACTAAGGTGGTTCACAATTACTTGCAAGATTTCATACAGTTATTTTGTACACAGGTAGCACTGAACAGGCAATTTCCCTTTAAGTGGTTTGGGAAATTTTTTTAATCAGAAAAATATTTATTTTAAACTTTCTTAAGTAGAAGAATTTGCCTGATGAAGTAGACCTTTCAAAGATGACAAGAGCCTTCCATTTTAATATATATTAAAATGTAATTGTTTTTCACGTAGAAATTGTTCTCAATGTAGAATTTTGCACTAAGGAATAATTTTTAAAGTATAAAAATTTGAATTAATCTTTTTTGCTTAATTTTAATGAAAAGTCTATCTTGCTTGATGAAATGTTTTGCCTCGATGCATATTTTCCTGATTAGTCTCCTGAGTTTCCGTCCAAGAGGACATCTTTTTTGTCATGTGTTAGGCAAGGAAAAAATGTTGAAATTTCAAAAACTCTCCACGGACAAGAAAGCTATTTCTCATTTTCCTCAGCTGCTAAGTACTTTGCTAGGCTAGGAGGGGGCAGTGATATACATAGGTGGCATTCCAGCAGTGAACTCGAGAGAGCAGCTGACTTTTGCAAGCTGTGCTATGTGAACCCAGACCTGAAGCATCCACTGGGCTCAGCCCTTCCATGCACTGGGTTGGGGTTAGCCACAGGGAGCAGAAGCTGTGCAGAAGTGGGGACTGTGGTCTCTGGGTGGCACCCAGGGATGTGGCTTACGGCATGTGAATCACTCAAACCTTTCTTCCAGTTCCTGAGGCAAAAAAGGCAGAGTTCTCCTGAACATGACAAAATGTTGGTGGATGAAATGTAGATTATGTTATAGAACTTACTGATCTCCCAACTATCACCACCCAATAGAAGGACCAGAACATGAAATGCAGAGCACCAAAAAACACCCTGAAGGTATACCCTTCCATCTGTGATACAGAGGAAGGCCCATGTATGTCCTTCTGAGTTTCATGAACAGAATGTACATCTTCTACCTTAAAAGAGAAGCAGCAGACAGGATGTGTTGCCAGCCTTGGCATTTAACCTGAAGGTCAGCTATTGTTAGGTAACTCTTCTTCATAGCAGAAGACATCATATCCCAATTTTTCTCTAAACAAGAAGAAAAGGATTGTCTTCCCTAAAGTACTAAAGCTGTTGGTAAGTGCATTGGGTAATACTTTCAATATGCTTATATCCTTTCTAATTGCAGAAAATATAATAAATTAAAATGAAAATTTAAAAATTGCACCATGCTGTCAAGAGCCATAAAATGACTTAACTTGATGGTGTAGCTCTGCTCTCTGTTTTGATTTTCAAAGCCATGTTTTCTCAGTAAAGCCTTCAAACACCAAAACCATCCAGCACTACAGATGTTTACAATTATGGGAAAAACAGGCTTTATTTATCAATCAGGATTTTTGCATCCCATCAGGTACCACAGGTATTGCTGGACACACAGCACTGGCATCATTACTCTTCCAGGAGAGCAAGACACATCTGGGAGGCTGCTAGCCACATGCCAGCACCCCACAGTCTCATACATACACTGTGCCAGGGCAGGTGGCAGATAACGGGACAAGGCAGCCCAGGCTTTCTCCTTGCAGGCTGAGCAAAACCGGAGTGTCCTGTGCAGAGGTTGTGCCCACCTGGAAGTTTTGACTGAGAGGAAGAAGAAATTTTCCCCTTTTCTGCAGCAATCCCACAGCAGCCAAGCAACCCCTGCTGCTCTCCTGGTGCCTGGAAGGCTCAGGCAAATGCCTCTGCTCATGGATACATCGATTCACAAGGAGCCCCACGCTCCTCAGAGGGATCCCCCTCAGAGATCTACAGCACACACACCCTCCTGATGATCAGGTGGATCAGGTGGTGATGAATTTGCTAAGCATGTGTCAGCCATCTGTGTGGTACAAGTGCAGCTGATACAGTGATCCCAGCTGGGTCAGACTCACGTGCCTATGTTACATAGTACTCAAACCCTTATTTCTCCATGAGATTTTCCAGGAAGAGCTTTGGGCACCCTACAGTTAAAAACTCACTCTGAGTACAAAATGGTCTAAACTTGGAGAAGTATGTTGGAAAAATTATGTTTTGATGTATTGTCTTCCTGCTGGATACGTGCCACGAGAACATAAGAACAAAGATGGATAGTCTTCCTTCATGAGAAACTGAAGTTGTTTCAGCATTTCAAAGGAGGATCAGCACTGCAGGCACGCTTATCTTCCCTGTTAGGAAAACTTTTTGTCCTTTTGTGGATTACAAACGAAAAGTCTCTGATTCTACTGTCACTTATGATAAATCAGCTGTAACTGAAGAGCAGACAATTAAGGTAGTATATCATGCTCAAACAAACCTGCCTGAGAAACCAACCTCATAGGGTCTCCCCCTCTCTGAGATGGAAGGACCTCACAAGGAAGACCTGAAGTAGACCAGGGTTAGCTGGGAAAGTACACAAGGAAAGTATCGCTGTACACCTGTCCCCTTCTCACCTCATTGGAAGGGAACTGTCCAAAACTGACAGGTTAATTGTGCCCTAAATCTGCCAAACAAAATAAGGATCTGGACTTGATGGAGTAAGTTCAAATGAGGGCCACAAAGATGACCAGAGGGCTGGGGTACCTCTCCCATGAAGACAGGCTGAGAGACTTTGGGTTGTTCAGACTGGAGAAAAGAAGGCTGCAAGGTGACCTTACAGCACCTTCCAGTACCTGAAGGGAATCTACAAGAGAGCTGGAGAGGGACTTTTTACAAGGATATGAAGAGATAGGACAAAAAGGAATGCCTTCAAACTGAAAGAAGACATGTTTAGGAAGAAATATAGATATTAGGAAAAATACTGTGAAGGAGGTGAGACCAATGAACAGGTTGCCCAGAGAAGTTGTGGATGACCCATCCCCAGAAGTGTTCAAGGCCAGGTTGGATGGGGCTTTGAACAGTCTGATCTAGTGGGAGGTATCTAGACCTATGGTAGGGAAATCGGAACTAGATGATCTTTAAGGTCTCTTCCAACCCACACCATCCAATGATTTCTCTCCATCTGTCTCACAAAGGGTCTCAAGCTGAAATGTAATTCCTTACACTGTACATAACCCTATTTGGTCAATTCAGTGTAAACTGGCTTTGAACCTCCATTGAAAGTTAGGCTTTTCTTAACAGTGCAACCAGTACCCATCTCCTTGGAGCCATTAAAGTTTTTGTGAGGTGTACTTCCTCCCTTCCCTCTGGCCCAAGCACCCCCATTGTCAACCTCAGTGGCTTATGAAGATAATGCAGAGCCAGGTGCCACGGAGAGAGAGAGGAGAAATCAACGTGTGGTGAACTGTCTTCTTTTATAATGCCCAAAAGTGATGTGTGAAGTCTTGGCTGATTTAATGGAATCTGTCATACTATGGCCGGAAAGAAGATGGATGAGAAAATATTGCTCTTGTATTTTATCCACTGAATGAAACATCTGTTATGAAAAAAATACATTTGGAAAAGAGTACTTTCAGCTGACTTCAGCTGTGTAAAAGCTAAGCATTTAGTTTCAACATTTCTAGAAAGGGCAATTCCAGAGGGCAATTGCATCCAATCTAAGGAGCTTTCAATTGTTTCAGGTACAAAGTTCTATGCTTCATCCTCTGGATTGCTCCTGTATCTGGAACATTGCTGCTTCGTATCAAATACTGAAATTACATCATCAATCTGTGCCTGAACAAGTTCAGTCTCCTCTTCTTCTGGCCCTTCTCTATGAACATTCAGGACTGTTAAATGTCTGGGCTATGCCCAGTTAATTAGCTTAAGGAGGAAGGTACATGGTACAATTTGGGTCTAACCTCTGTGGTCACATAGCCAGCATTGTGGCACTCTTGTGCCATTTGAACACCTTTTTTAATCCCACCAAGCAAGGCAGTTTTGGCAGCACACTTACTTGTATTACCTTGAGGAAGAGGAAGGACAGCATTAAATTGCATTGTCTTTTCCTGGAGAGCTGCCAAAGGGAGATGTAAAAGGGGCATGGGTTCATTTTGAGACTGCACAGCTCTGGGTGACGTTGGTGCGCTTCATGTGTTGATGCACAACTGACAGAGAACTGACACAAATCCTCCTCTGCACTGAACCTGTAATAACTAATCCTATTTCAGAACTGAGGCACACTTTAACTTCTAAAAAGGAGAAAACTTAAAGTCTCGGGTCTTCAGAATATCTCATTGTACCTTTTTTATGTCATTCTTTAAAAAACAAACACAATGAACAAGAAAAGACTTTCAAAAGAAAGTGTGCCTCATGAAATGTAACTTTTCAATTTTTTATTTTCTTTAACATTAAATTAACATTGATTTTCTTAAATTTATTCTACTCAGTTTAAATAAATTTCTAAAAGGATAACAAAAAACACAAAAACAGACAAACAAACCAAAAACACACACAAAAAAATCAGTGGCTTGCATGTATCTTCCAAGCAAAGATCCAGCACTAGGACTGTGATAGAAGCAAGTGCCATTATCAGACTGTATGGTCCATCACAGCCAAGCTCTCAAGATGTTCATAAAAATCTGATAACTCACCATCGTTGTGTTCAAGTGTGTGCATACATGAAAAGCACATTTGCATCACAGGGAGAAGTGAATGGTAGACATGTGATAACCTCTGAAGAAGATATAGATATACCCCAGTGTAGCAAGAAACAGTTATGATTACTTAATGAAGAAGTCGACATGTGATCCTTTCTGCCTTGGCAAAAGTAACTTTAAAGCAGTCTTTTTTAATAGTCATGGGATTTGGAATTAGTGTATGTGCAGACCTCCAATAATTACATAATGGACACATCAGTAATGGAATAAAGAGAAAGGCAATTAGTTTTGATTAAAAGATCCTAGTCTCTTTTAATATCATTGGTAGGACATATGTCAACATCCAGAAACTATTTTTTTTTCCTTTTATTCATTTTTTTTTCAGAAAAGTAGATTTACCATGCTAGATTACATCATTTTCACATATATTCCACATGTGGCTTTTCTAAAAATTATAAACACAGATGCAGAACCATAGCTCGTTTGGCTCCTGCCCCTGAGAGTGACAGCCATTCAACCACTAACTGCAAAAGAGCTGTGCTGCAAAACTAACATAACGTGTGTGCCAAGAGGAATTGTTTCCACTGGGAAGCAGAAATGAACTGATTCCAGGGTTCTTGGTTCTTCATGTACTTTGCCTACTAAGGAGAGCAGGTCAGCACAGATAGTAACCTTCTGGACACATACCACTGGCCTAAGCAGCCACTGGATTCAAAGCTCCTTGTGGCAGTCAGCGACTGCTGTGTGTCTCATTAATGTTGTGCTTTCCAACATTCCTGTAAGCATGTGAAACAGACTCTGTTTTCCCACTTTCTTACCCAATAGGTGTTTGAGATATTCCATATGCATCAAAATCAAATAGGCTACAGGGTTTTTTTCACAGAATCTGAGAGTGGTTGAGGTTGGAAGATGTCTCTGAAGGTCATTTGGTCCAACTCCTTGCTCAAGCGTGGTTACCAAGAGCAAGTTGTCCATAACCATGTCCAGATAGCTTTTGAATATCTCTAAGGACTGTGACTCCACATCTCTGAGCAACCTGTCCCAGTGGTCAGTCGCTCTCAGAGTAACAAAGTGCTTTCTAATGTTCAGGCAGATCTTCCTGTGTTTCAGTTTGTGCTCATTGCCTCTTGTGCTGTCTCTGAGCACCATGGAGAAGAGCCTTGCCCCTTCTTCTATCCACCTCCCCTTCAGGCATTTATATACATTAATAAGATCCAACTGAACCTTTTTTTTTCCCAAGCTGAACAGCCACATCACTCTCAGCCTTTTGTCATTGGAGAGATGCTTCAGTCCCTGATTTTGCAGAGAGATGTCTTTAGCAGCAGCAAGTGTGCTGTTTGAGCTTTTACAATTTCTTGTCTATCTACATGTCTAGCTACAGCATGTAAAACTCCAGAAACAAACTTTCTGTTTTTACTGGATGCTCAGTTGTGTTTAGCTCTCATGTAGTACAAGACATGCATGCACACCTTTCTCATGGAGACTTTTTTTCTAATTAATTGTATCGTCTTATCAAATATAAGATCTCTGAAGGAAAGTGCTTCATTACTCTGCTTACAGAATTTTTAAAAATCCTGCAGTGATGAAGAAGGTACCAAACTCCCACAGTCAGTTCATTTACTGTCACTGCAACAGACTGCTGGGTTTTACCAGATAGAGATTTTTTGGGTGGCATTTTTCAACTTCAGATTCTGAGTAACATATTTTTGCGAGCTAACAGGCACAAATGGGCAGACTTTTAAAATTATTTAGGAACCTGTCTGATGTCAAGGGCAGTTAGGTGTCCAAGTGTAGTTAAATATCTGGGCCAGAAGAAGAGCAAAGCCAGCTAAACCAGCTAGTAGGGCTATCACAGGGAATAGGTGGTGTCTCTGAGCAGCCTAGAATTAGCATAGACTAAACCAGATTGAAAGCAGGGCCTGGCTTTTTAATAAGTGTTTGTCTAGTGACTCACATCATCAAGGCCCCCACCTCTAACTGGAGCTTTTCACACTGAAGCTGCTGGGATGCTATTACTAATAATAGTATCAGGAGCCACACCACACAGGGGTAGATAGGTACCTGGCAGTTGCTGCAGCGTAATAGGGTGTAGCCAGCTCCAAAGGGGCTCTGGACAAGTTCCACCTCGATGATAGAGCCTGGGCTGCTCTCCACAGCTCTTTCAGATTGCATCTAAACACTCCTCCCTGGAACAAAGTCCTCAGGCACTTCTCTGCTTCAAAGCCTGCCTGGGATAATAAGAATGAACAAACGCTTTGTCGTACGTGTTGGAAGGAAGAAGGAAGACGCATTTCTTGAGTATGAGGCTTTGTGTAAACACAGGCTCTTCTCTGAGTCTCTCAGCTCTGTCCAGTCTTCCCACAGTTAGTGCTGTGTTATGCTTTGCAGCAGCTGTCTGTGTTTATAATGGGGATAGATCACTGTAGACCCACAGTGCAATTCCACCTGCAAAGCCTCTAGATCTGCTTGTGCCAAGTCTTCCTAGCCTTGCTCTGCAACTGCATGGGGTGCCCTGCAACCTGAGGATAAGTACAGCTCTGACAGCTCACAAAATGCTCTATAATGTGCTCCCAGGGTCTTGGGAGTCTTTTCAGATATATATTCCTCCTTCTTTCCCCAAGTGCAGACTGCAGTTGGAGGTGTGATGATAGCTGGTAAGTGATACAAAGTGAATGGAGTCTCCCTTGACAGCTTTTATGCACTCTTGGTCAGATCCCAATTAGAGGGGGAGAAGCCAAATGCACCCTCATTGCTTTTGCACCTTCCTGAAGCTATTCAGGCAGTCCTGACAATAAAGGAAAAAAAGTCCTCCTTGTTTTCTCACTAACATTCCTTTCTCTCATGTCAGATGGCAGGTTAAGAAAATCAATTGCCACCAAAAGTGGCAGCTTTTAAGAGGGAAGTGAGAAGATTTGGGATACTCCCACCACAACCCAAAACATTGTGCTTTCTGGTTATAGCTGGGCTGCAGTGGGCAACACAAAACAGGGAGAGAAAGGAAATAACATTGGAAGCTTTATGGAGTAGAAAACAAACAGGCAATGAAAGGGTGTGTTCCTGAAATCCTTCAAAGGGTGTTAACTCTTTCATAAGGAGACTAATGACTCCCCCTGAAGCTGGTAGTTTCCTCTCTGCCTTATTAGGATTAATTCAGTGGGCCAGATTCATCCCAGGAATCCTTCCATTGAAGTCACTGGAGTGATACCACCAACAACCACAGCAAAACAATAAGCCAAACACTGTGTATATGAGGAAAATAGCTGTCCTGAAACTTTCTAGAAAACTTGGTTATGGCCCTGCCAAACTCTTCTGCAACTTTTCGTTTCTTATGTGAATGGAAACTAAATGTATCAAAAGGAATTTAAGGAAATACACTCTAGCCTAATGTTGGCTTTGCCATATAGACAGCAGAATCAGTAGTCAAAATGCTCATATCTAAGAATGATTCAAATGGAGCTTGTGGAAGGACTGGAACATGAGAGACCACAGTTGGAACCATACGAGATTGCAGGCTGCTCCCCAAACATTTTATTTCCAATAAATGAGCTGCACAAGCTGCCTTATGTGGCTGTGCACTTTTACCAGGACTGAGGACACATCCTAGCCTCTGCTCCAGGGATGGCCTGATAGCCAGATGGACAAACTCACCTGCAGCCTCCATTCTTCCTCAAGACTGAGGACAGCACAGGAGCTCCATCTCCCTCTTGCCAGTTCTTCCTTGCCCTCTTGCCTTACACACTAGGATACATAAAGGGTGGGTGCCAGAGTGGCAATAATTTTCTCCTCAAGGCTGTGTTATGAAGACTGTGCCTTTTCTGGCTGTTTCACAGGATCTCAGTTAGGCTGCAGGTGGACAGGGTGCTTCCCTAGAAAACCTGCTGCTCTGCAGTGCAGGCTCCTCCAGAATCTCATCATCACTACTGCTGCCTGTTGACCAGCTCTTGGTGGCTTTCTGCTCAGCACACAGGATCTTTGCATCACCCTGCTGAGGTGCCCAGGGATGCTGAAGTGCCCCAGGGTGTGGTCCTCCATCTATATTTTTTGGCAACAAAACACGCTTGCGAGTGCCCTGCTCTCCCTCACGCTTTATTTCCGCCCTCCCAGCAGCAGCTTGCCACCACCTCAGTCATGCTGACACAACTGCTGACAAAGCCACCACCCTTCAGCCAGGTTGCTGCAATGCCCTGCAGTGAGGGGTACAAGAAGGGAAAGGAGCTGGAGGAAACAGCCTGGGTGGAGCATGTGGGAGTGGAATGACTGGATTTCTATCCAGTGGTCTACATGGACAAAGCAGGGCCTTGGTACGCTGTGTTTCCATGCCACACATCAGAGGTCTGGAGCAGAAGGGTTGCAACCCCAACCTTTAAGTGCCTTCACCTTCCTAAGCCTTACTTTTCTTTCCTGTCTTCAAACCTGATTTACTGTGCTTGAAGCAAGGAGAAGGTTGAGCAAGACAGGATGGCAGGAACAAAACATTTTCTGGCCGGGTGTTACAGATGAGGCAAAAACAAAACTCTGGAGATATGTTACTGTCCATGAGTTTTAATAGAGCATTTACACCCAGATCCAAGTCACTACTATCTGCCTTTCCTGAGAAAGAAACAGAGACAAACAAGCAGTCAGAAGGCAAGTGAGGAAAAAGGAAGGTTTTGTGCTTTGGGAGATAGATGCCTCCTGATTCCAGGGCTGGTTTTCAAATAAGAACATATCTCTCTGCTTGTTCTCTCAGCACGTCATCCAAATGTTGCCAAGCACCAGATGTTTGAAGTGGCAAATCATTTAGAGATTTAAATTTTTTTAATGCTGATCTGCTTCTGATAGGGTTCTTCTTGATTTTTCTTTTTACTTAGGTCTCTTCTACTCCTAAGCAAAAGCTCAAGTTCAGCTGAAAAGCTGTCCTGTAGAAGTGGGAGTGAATGTCTGTATGTGTTGGAGGGGGGAGACAGTGAGAGAAGACCTTCTTAGCAGTTGTGTCCTTGAATTCCAGAGGTTCTTGCACTCTGAGGACTGAGAGTTGGCTCAAGTTTTTCCATCTGTCTGCTGACTCATGTTCTCTCCAACAAGGAAGAGACAGTGAGGGAAAGATTACTCTGAACATGGGCTTCTCTCTCGTGGCTTCCACAATCTTGAGCTCATCAAGTTTTCCTATTTCTTCACAAACTTCCTGTTAGGTTAGTCTTCCCTGGGTTGGTTATGTGGCACACTCCCTTGAGCAGCATTATTTTTTTACTTGAAAACTCTTAGAGAATTCCAGCAGTGATTTCTCATTATTTTGAAAAACTTGGTAAAGGTGCTAGATAAAACATGTATGAAATATCCTGACATATGAAATATCCTGAAACACCATGAAATGTGACGTGTAATGGTGGAATGAGTAGGATTTTATTTCCCCTATCTTTTAGCTGCCTTTCAGTTTCTCCAAAACTCATCTGTGCCCAGAGGTATTGTTGATGCAGCTTGTTGAAAAGGAAATATTTACTGATAACAAACTTTGATAAACATATTCCACCCTCAAGAACTTTCTTAGTGTAAAATGGGCATTTATTCTTCAAGCCTGGAGGGAACATGAATATTTTGACAATACCCTAGCTGAATTTATTTTTTATTGGAAAATATCTCCTAGGTTTGGGTGGGGGGGATGTGGAAAGAAAAATAGTTTTATTCTTGAAAAATTAATCTGTATTGTAAGAAAAGTAATCCTGCCAGAATAAATATTTTTAATTCAGAACTGAATGACCATGGAGACATCTGATCTGGAAACATCACAAAACAGCTTAACCTACAATTGCTGTGCCAGCCAGTTTCTTTGTGGAGGGATAACTTACCAGTTTTGTTTGGCTTATAATGGGTAATAAATGAATTACGCAACACATAGTGATTATTTGCGGCACCTGAGCAAAGAAGATTCCTGTGTTTTGAATGGATCTAGAAACACTCTGACATCTCCAAAAAGGTTTTGATTCATTACTATGAAGTCAAAAGTCTTCTGAGGTTTGGTCACTACCAGCTAACATATTTTTCCCTGGCCATTTCTAGTCAACAGTTGTTTAAAATCTTGTTAGACATTATAATGCCAACCTCCCCTTTCTCTTATGAAAAGTACTCTTGGAAGTGAAAGACCACATATTTCTGTCTTTGCTCGACAGCAGTCAGTTACAGGCAGCTTTAGGAAGTGTGCAGTAACGTGAGCCTTCATGAGACCAGACTGTGTGCTACGGGGGTTTTGTCTGATTTTTCAGTCCACAGCTTCAATGAGAAAAAAATTACGTAGGCATTTCATGGTTTTACCATCAATAATTCCAACCTTTTACATCTTACTTCATAGTCATTTTAGACTGTGCAAAGTGAGTTAAAAGTGGAGGTACCAATCAGACCGATAGTATTTTACTCCTACTCTGCGGGGCTGATAGTGACTATGCAAGGTTGCAGGTAATGGAGAATCATGGTCTCTCTTTTTCCATGAAAGGGACTAGACTCTACCACTCCCACTCAGGCTGAAGTCTTAGTTTTGCAATAGGGGAACTTGAGCAGAAACACCAGTGGAAGGTGTTCACGTTTGCCACCCCCACCTTCAACCGCATCTTTCCAGGTATCAGCAAACTACCCCCACATTAGCGAGCTTAGCTGAGTTTGAGAATACCCCCCCATTTTCCACTGTTGTTTTTCTCCTCAGTGGCTCACGGAGGAGACAGCATTACTCTGGGGGTGAGAGCAGGGCACGCTGAGGCAGGGGGAAGCACCTTCCATAGCACTGGCCCTGCTGTGTGGGTAGCCACGGCAGCTGAATGCATTTTGTCCCTACCTGAGCCAAAGGCAGCTCAGAGTCCTTGGGGTCTCCCCATACACAATCCTGCCTTCTCACACCATGGCAGTGGAGGGCTGTTAGAGAATGGGCTCTGCTTCCCTTTTGTATTCCTCTCACACTGGGGGACCTTCTGGCACTCCTGCTCCCTTTTCTTCTCCCAGCCCTGCCAGTGTCTCAGGACTGCACCTTCTCAAAGATTGTGTCCTTTCTCAGTGATGTCACAGGCCTAGCTTACACCAACACACAATATAGGGGTAACTGCAGCAAGAAAGGAAGAATTTAGTCTGCAAAAAACTAAACTGGATGATTCACCAAGTTCTCAAGTTCTTATTCAGACTCTATGGGTCTGGTGTGAGAATTTCCAAGTGAAGAATTAATCCTCCAAATGCTTCCTTAAGTGAGGCCACTTGCTGATGCCAACAGTGAACTTGTGCACAACAACTTCATGCATGAGAAGACCTAGACACAGCAACATTTTCCGTGCCAAAAGAGTTGTTAGGATGATGCTGCTATTTTCTATACATTTTTCTTTCATTCTTCCTGAAAAGTCCAAAACAATGATCCAAATTTCATTCAGACACAGTCAAAATACCTCCCCATAAGCCAGGACTTCCAGTACACAAAGCACTTCTCAGACATCCATTAATCCTCAAAACAGCCTGTGAGGTAGGAAATTGTCAGTGTTATTATCCCCACTTCACAGGTGGGGACTCTGATGCAGGGAGATTATGTGATTTGCCACAGGCTACACAGCAAATCCATGCCAGACCCAGGATTAAAATTCAGCAGCACCTGACATCTGGGCAAATACTCAAGCCCTGGTCTCTGCTGCCTCTAGAATACGTGTCTTAAGCAGGTCTCCTGGTGAGCATTCATAATCAAGCACTGTATGTCCCTGTATAGCACAAGGGTGTACAGACATACCAGAATGTACAAATCTAGGCAAAGCACAGGCTAAAACATGCCAGTTTGAAGACATCTCCCCAGAAGTCTAAAAGAAGACCTGCACAGCCAACTTTTGAAAGTTTTATATTGCTAGTTAACTTCAAACAAAGAAGTAAAGTCTGGTACATAAAGTGTTTTGTGTTATGCCAACAGACATAAAGGATATTATTTAGATCAGTGTTTTCCCGTACATTTGCTTTCTAAAGAAAATGCACAGACTGGCCCATGTTCAAGAGCAGACAAAATTGATTTCCTTGTGCTGGGAAACACGGATTGGTTCCCTGAATTTGAAAGAAACACCATAAATTTTCATGTAAGAAGTTAATATTTCTGACAACATTCTTCTGCTTTGAAAGAGGTAGATAAAATATACCATTTGTTGCTCCAGTAGCATGCACATGTTTTTGTCTCTTTTTGTACTGCTGAGTTCTCCTTGTCAGTTCGTTCTGGAAACCTCTGATCACAAAAGTTGAATGTTTTTGGTTTTCCACAGTGGAAAGTACTTGTTTGCTGGATCTGCCCTGTCAGCTCTTGCCAAAATGTGTTGTTGTTCATTTTGCATCTCAAAGATTGTCATTGAAAGATTAATTTCTATACTTGGGAGAAAGAAAACATTTTTTCTGGTTTTTTTCACATTTTGTGTGCAAGTTATTTCTAATGAACACTGGAAAGGACAAAACAATATAAAAAGTGGCAATGAATGAGAAGGTTTTGGATCAGATTTCTTCTCTGGCACTGGCAGACACTCCCTTTATGTCATCTCATCATACCTGGCCCATGAGATTGTGCATTTGAATAACAGCACCATATCAGACCCTTCCTCCTCTAACCTGAATCAATACAGAGCAGCCACTCATTCATCTATATCTCCAGCAGCACAATCCACTTTCCCTGATTCCTCAAAGCTTTTCTTTCTCACCACAGCTCTGTCTTCTTCAGTCTTACCTACTCACTTCTCACGTTTCTGCTTCCTTTTGTGGAAGCCTTCGAGATATATTAGAATCAGAGAGATGAAGAGAGAGGAGAAGGCTAAAAAATAAACTGTAAGAGGTTTTCTCACAGGAAAAAAAAATAGAATAATAATTTTTCTACATTTTAAAAGCTTTTAAATTATATTGATACATATATTCCTACAAAAGAATTTATTTTATTTGTTTAATTAATTTTGCACTGCTACATATATTCTGCCTAAAATTAAAAAAAAAATGCAGTATGATAGTCACATCTTAATGGCATTCAGATATTTCCTGCAAAGCACATTGTAACACTAGCAGGAAAAATTTTGGAACCTGCACTTCTAAAGAAAGTATTCCAAAACAACCAGCCACAGTTCATCCGTCCCTATTAAAGCAGATTATCTATGCTATTAGCCAGTGGATCCTCCCCAGTTCACTCCACACATATACCACTTGCTCTCTTCTAAATACTCTTTAGTGGGTTTTTGATTTTTCTAACCTATTCCATACAACACAGAGCAACATGAGCATTTCAGTCACTAGGATTTATTCTTACATTTTCTTTTTTTCTTTTCTCCATTCAGTTTATTTCTTTCTTCCACCAGTATGTATTTTTCTCCTTGATTTTGTCACTGTACTTTATGTCACATCTTTTGCACCCAGAGGAGAATTGCTGACACTGGAGATCTTTGTGAAGACAAGTCACACCACTCATAACTGTAATCAAATTATTCTTCGTCTGCAAAGATATTCATTGAGGGCTGCTTATCTTGTACTTGGGTTTGGCTTTAAATGCAATGTTTGAAACTGCTTCTTGAGCTTATGTCATTGAGCAGTGCAGTTAAAGTCCTTGTAAACAGACACATTGCCCTTTTTGAAGCACAGGGAAGAGCAGAAGACCAGTGAAAATGCAGTGCAGGCTGCTCCCCTTGAGCATGGGGAGACGAGTTGCTGACCCTGTGCTTGAGAGACACGTAAGAACTCACTGGCTCCCCAAAGTCCAGTTCCCTCAAGAGCTGTATCAGCCCTTGACAGCTGGTTTGATAGCACATAGTCAGAGTCATTTTAGAGATAAGCAGTGCTCATACCTACTAAGACTGCAAGGACCAGACATTAAAATGCAGCACTACCTCATGCCAGGACTCCTCTCTCTGGTCTTAGTCATGCAAAAATAGCAATGGTAATATTAGAAATATTGCTTAAAGTTTATTTTCTTTGCTCTCCTCATTTAAAGATAAGAATGCCCATGATTTTCAAATCATTCAACTGCGCTGGATAAAAGTTGCAGTTGTGGGTGTGCCAATTAAAGTTAATTATTACTTGACTGATCTGACTTAGCATTGAAATGTCTGGTAGAACTGGCTCTGATCTTGCAAAGGGGACTTTTTCTTCTGTATTCCTGACTGATGAGGGAGCTTGTTGTCTTGGGATCTGGAGTTCCTGATCATCCGTGCAAGAAGAATAGCAAAATCATTCTATTTCATATAATTCAGTTGCATTGGGCCTGACCTCTGTTTCCTTGGAAAGACATAGTTGGTGCAACTCACCCTGTTCGACTTGGCATGAGCTGTACAAATTTAAGCAGTGCCACTGGTCCCTTTTTACTGCCAAAGGAAACAAGTAGGAGCTTCTGATCCATGCCATCCTAGAAAGGTGCTGGAGAGAGTTGATGTGATGCATGTTCCAAAACAAAACTGTTTATCTCATGCCATTGGCTATAATAGAAACTTTCGGGGACTAGTTCAGGTTTATACAGCAGAACCTTAACTGGTGAATTAATTTAGATAAATCCCACTCATTTTCATCCAATGGCTGAGCACGACTATTGGATTGGTGGGTAGATTATCTTTCCCTTTCCAACTTACTTGTGTGGTTTCAATTACAGCTTTCAAAAGTTCAGTTTTCAGTTATTTCAAGAAAAAAATAATTTTTCATTTGTTTTGGTTCAGTCTGAAACTAGATTTTTTACAAGACAACAATAACAAGACAACAGAAATGTTTACTACTGACTGAAACTTTCATTCAACTCAGAATGGGTTGTTTTGTTTTCAATTTGGTGATTTTTAGCTCTTCATTGAATTTTCTTATCCCTTTAAAAATTAGCATTAAATTCAGACAAACTTTGAAATTAATTATTGCCCCAAAACAAAAACACCAGAAATGTAGTTTCAGAAAATATTAAGACAAAATGATGCAAAACTCAAACAAAAATATGCATAAAGTCATGTCAAATCCTGTTTCAGTTCTTCTGGCATTATATATTTCAGAAAAAAAATCACCAAAATAAATGTCTTTCAGTTCTAGTTTTCTTGTAAGTTATTTCAAATCAGCAGCCCTAAACAAAGCAGCTCTTTCTTTAATGTGCCTCCAAGTGTATAAAAGTAGACATTCAAAGACTACATATATATGGAAGAGAAAATTAGTGAATTTGATCATCTAAGTGAGAAAAAATACAAAGCCAAAGAATAGAGAGGGAAGTAGAAAAAAATTTAATCTCATTTCTACAGCAATTTAAGCATGTCCTCTGGTGCACTCCAGTCTGCTAAACATTTTGCTGAGTTGCAGCTCTGATCTTGGCAACTAAGAGATGTGGAAACATATATTAGAGCTTATGTTTCTAGTGAGGTAAAAAAATAAACAGTGCACAAGCCAAATGCATGCACACTGCCCATTTTTAAGACTAGTGTTGTCACCGTCTGGCAGGTATATGATGAAATAGAAAGGTGGGACCAGGCTTCAGGGTGCTGCTTGTACTGCAGGAGAGCTGTTATTGCACTGGGGAGCATTTAGAACACAAACACTCATCGTTCTTCCGCATGCTGCGTTGTGCCATGCCCACCTTCGCATTCTGAGATCCTGTTTTCCCCTTGCTCCTCACCTCCACTGTTATTTCTTTATTCGCTATTTTGTCTTGGGAGGCTGAGGGGAGGACCCCCAAGGAGCTTTTCCTATTTGTTTCATTCCCAAATGGAAAAAAGAAGAGGACTTTGGGTTCCTTTAAATATTGCGTACACCTCTCTGAAGGTGTTGAGATCTAGATTCCTTTTCAGATTATATTCCATTAATTATACAAAGCTCCTAGAGAAGACATTATGCTCCATTAATGACGCAAAGCTCTTAGAGAAGACATTGAATTTTGTCTGTTATCATCATGTATGAAATCAAATGAATAAAGCAGATGAACAGAAATTCAAGTCACTAAGCAGAGTTACAGCATGTCTTTGAACAATCTGGGTATTTTTACAAAATATATTTATTTTAAAAAAATATTCCTGTTCTGTCTCATTACTACTACAGTTTCTACATAAAAAAGTACATTAATATATTTCTTATAATTGGTCATGCTTCCAGAGAGATGATAGAGAAGTGTAGGCCTGGGGGAAGCTGTACGTGGGAAACACACCTCTTGGTTCCCTTATATTGTCAAATATTGCCCTATATATTGCCCTACAGTTCTTACATAGCAGGTGGAATAAAGGTATGAAAAAAAGTTGCTTGGAGTGAAGCTCAGAGTGGGTAAATTACTTCCACTGAGGCTCAGACACATGGTGTGCAGAATCAGACACCACAGAAGGATCCAGGTGTTCCCTTGTTTTTCACTTACTCACTCAACAAATTTTACAACCATTTGAGATCATGTTATACTGCACATACATATGTCATCGTAGCCAGGGCATATTAAAGAGGTAAAGCAATAGTCATTGAGCACACTCTGCAATTCTATGCCAAGAGATACTGTCACACTCTCTCCATATCGTAACCAGAGCTGTGCCTCTTTGCCTGGTGCTTGGCACGATTTACTGACCATGAGATCATGGCAGATGGGAGTCTGGACATGATAACGCACTTGTTAGGAACTGAAGCTGCTGCTGATAGTGTCATTAAAATTTTTTTAAAAGAATCCTGAAAGCCAACCTCAGAAACTCCCTCATCTCATCTTACTCTGATTACTAGCAGCACTGTAAACATGGCATTCCTGAGAGAGTGTGGAGACTATGCCAGAAGTGAACCCAGTGCAGAGCCATCTAATTGCAGCCACACAAAGCAGTAGAGTATAATGCAGGAAAAACAATGCATATTTTTCTGGAAATGCATTTGGTTTAGCAGACAAAGCTCAGCAAAACCAAGAAAAGAGTATGAGCCAATACACAGTTGCCCTGTGGACTCCTGGAATGGCAGGAAGATGGTTGAAACCCAGGACTGATGCAGCCTTACTGAGCCCTGCCTGGCAGCTGAAAGCTGATAGCCAGCATCAGTCAGGTCATCAGAGAAATTAATTTCAGTGATGCATTTTGAGGATAGGCAGTACAATGTAAGAGGTGTCTACTTTTATTTTTTCTCAGAAGAAAGAGTAACCCACTCAGAAAACAATTACTGAATTACTGTCAAAACACTGTAGGAGGGAACATTACATCAGCAGGGAGCATTAATGCAACCATTTATAATAGCTTATTGTCAAGTACAAAGGGATGGTCAGGAACTGTGTAGAATGACAACCAACTAAATGGTACAGTAACAAAGGAAGGAAATGGTGCAGGTGAAGTCAGTCATCCACTCTTCCTGCCCAGTATCTCTTCTCTACCACCCAGATGTGAGGACAGATATTTTTTGGTTGAAGCCACCTTGCCCCACGGCAAGGCTGGAGTGCATAGAAAAGGGTGGCAGCTCCGTGTCATTCTTAAAAGGACATGTTTTATCATGTGCTCTGTCTGTATTTCACCATGCTGTTCCCCTCCAGCCTTCTGCCTTTTTATTTTCCTCCTGAAAACAGTTTTTCCCTTTCCTTCCTCGGCTCACATATCTATTGACGTGCTGAGGGCCTATTGAATTTATGTCAGCATTGTTTCACCATCCAGGATGGCAAGGTGAAACAGGGGTCTGACTCTGTCTACCTAAATCCAGGCAAGCTCACCTGGATACAGGATGTGGGGCATGACAGAGGGCTAGGAGATGAAATAGGTGGGGTGACAATCTGGCCCAAAGCCTGGGGAGCTGGTGAAGACATGATGTTCCCATTGATAGCTGTAGTAATAATATCCAAATTATAGTATTTTAATCCAGTCCACTGTCGATAGAGTGGAATCTCTGAAAACACAGGAGAGTTCTTACACTTGCTCTTAATAAGAAAAAAAGTGTCATTTCTTGGGGAGTTTTTATCTAAAAAATTATCAGCTAAAGAAATTGGTGGAAAAATCAGAACTGTTAATAATGCTACCCTAAAGAAATACACATAGGGTATAAAACATGCCCTATCAAATAGTTTTCTTGGGATCAAAGCTTCAAGCCGTTTCCTCAAAAGACCTTTTAATGTAATGATCAGGAGTGAGTGCTTTCGTGCTGGTCAGGATGTGTGATAAGCTATGGCTTCAAGGAAACTCTTTGTAATTTCATGGAAAGATAAAGGACCTTGCTTTCTTAAAATGACAGGAAAATATCCCTTATGATACACTGCCAGATCTATCCCTCTAAGGAGAGAATGAGCTGGAATTCAGTTACACTACCGAAGTACTTGTAAAAGCCAGATCTGAATGAGTTCATCCTCATAAGTCCTTCAAGCACATTGTTTGAAACAATAATTAGGGCTGTACACAAATATATGTACATGCACCAACACAATTCCTCCAAAATGCTTCTTCTGTGACTTAGAGCTGTAGTGTATGCCCAGGGACGTGGTGACTTGGTGGTGACTCAGCTAGCTCCTGTTGGTAGTTAAAACATTTCTTAAAGGTACATCAGGAAAGTTTCCAAATCTGTTTTCTGACCCTCAAAGAGAACTAAGACATAAAAAATGATTTTGTAAACAAAATTATTTCCAGTATAGCAATGATGTGGCTGCATTGCACAATTAAGAGACGTGCTTAGGAGTAGCAGACTTGAACACCAAAGGACTCTAGGCTAAAGCTCTTTGTCTACAAATTTTAATGGATCCTTGTTCTTGAGAGACAGCCACAAGTGACTGCAGAGCAGATCAATTAAGGCCACCATGTGCTAGTCACTGAACTTTGGGTATCCCTTAGTGGTGTTTGCTCTACAGAGGGCATTGGTTCATTGCAGACTGTAGTCCTCTGGGCAGGACTGTAATGGTTTGTGCCTTCAGCTGTGGAGGTCTTTGGTTTGGTTTCAAGCGCTTTCTGAGATGCTGTACCAACACAGTAGGTAGGGGAAGGTAGTTGTGATGATGCAGCTGCAGGGCTCCATCTTCTTGAATAACAACATAAAAATTCTAGCAACCACAAACACGTTTGGAGGCTTGTGCCACACTTACCAATAACTCTGTTACCAGCCTGGTTTGGGAAGCAGAGCAAACATGCAAGGTTCACAGCAAAGCAAGTGTGCACACTTGGCTCTGAAGACTCTCCCATTCCTGACAGAAATAAAAACAAAGTACCTGAATGCTGAGACAACATGGAGACAAGAGCCCATGAGCCTTTCTAATCCTTTCCAACAGGGTGGTGTGCTAAGCTTTCAGTGTGTGCTGCAGTGCTCTGCTCTCCTGCAGCCCAAGCATGCCACCAAGCTCACCTCTGGCAGAAAGAAAGAAGGTGCTTTTACTAGTCAGAGTAGATTGAACTCTAGAGGTTGAACATCTGCTGCTTTTCCTGAAGGTTTCAGATCTTTTCCCGATTAGTATTGCCCCATGTAATGGTAGCTTGCCAAACAAATTACAGAAATTTCAAACTTAATAAATACCACAAGAGCTACAAGTTCGAGTTTGATTCTGTTTTAGTTTTGCGTGCCGCAACATGAAATTAATCTGCTAATGCATCTTCGAGGGCTTTCCAAATAACTCTACTGTTTATTGAACACTTCGCTCTGTTTACAAAAAATTTTAAATGCCATTATTTCTCTAGGTGCTTCTCTTTCTGTAGCCCTAAGTTATTGTCTTATAGTGGGTTTTGAAACTGTGAGAAACAATTTGCATTAATTTCACAGCCATAATTTATAAGGAACATAATGAGTCATTGTCACAGGCTGTCCGCCTTTGTTGTCTTCTACTTCCTTCTTTCTAAATGGAATTTTCTTAGAAAAAAATACTGATTTTGATAGATAGCTTGGGGACTCTTAAAAAAAATAGGAACATTTCTGGAAAGCAGTGTGAGTCGAAGACAAAGTTTGACCAAAGAACAAAGAGATTGCAAGAATGTTTTCTATTTAGTGCTGAAACTTGAAAGAAGATTTGTATAAAGGGTATTATCCTTTCTTTACAAACACAGGCACCCATATACTCATATACTTACACCTATTGCCTAACAATGGCTTGTTGATTGCAGCAGTGAAAGTAGCAGAAAACTCTAGCTCACAGAAATGTTTGCACTTTGCAACACTTAGGGTTTGGTCAGGCAGATGGATTTAAGGGCAGGCTTAATAAGCAATTTTATCTCCCTGAAATAAAACTCTCTTTCATTTGAAGACTTCTAATCTTATTTCCAAATATAAACATTACAGAATGTGAAGGAATAGTATGTTCTGTCTGGTTTTGAACCTCTTTGAAAAACAAAAAGGTAAGATAAAATGTAGGCAACTGGGGACATCATGTTTGCAACCCAGTAATTATTTAGATTGCTTAGAGCCCATAAACTGACAAGTGAAACACACCCAGCACAAATATATTTTGCTCCTTTCTAATTTCACACTGGGATAAATTATTTTATTTGCCTCTGTCCTCTGGGCTTTCATAAATCCTTGCTTTTTCCCCTCACTAAAGATGTGCATGTCGGATGGAAAAGCCCCCCAGGGTCCCCAGCAGTTCTCATTTTCACCACTCTGACCAAAGGAGCAGAAGAGCCTGGTTTGTTTTTGTCACATGGAAAGTGGGATTTCTCACAAACAGCCTTAATGCACAAATGTTTCATAACCTCCTTCTGAATAAGGGGTACCACTGGCTGTAGCAATCACTTCCTACTGACAAGTCCCCTAGATGTAGACACCAAACTTAGTTTATGTTTCCATATTGAATACAGCATTTCTGCTGCAATTGTTTAAATAAAACCTTGAGCTTCACTAGATGTAGACAGAGGTGCAGCTCTTGAATAAGGCCAAGTCAGCACCATTGGGCTGGTCTTTCAACAGATTTCAATATGGGTAGGAATAAATTCTTGCAATTCAGTTCAGAAAAGCACGTGAGTGCACTTACACTTATGCAGCACCTTAGAATTACTAATGCATATTTAATATCTCCCCTGAACAGGGTCTTACAGACTAATTTGTGCTATGTGCGACAGATGCTGAGTTTATCTCTAGTTCCAATGTGAGTGGCCATAAATAAATATGTGTATTTATATAAATACAGTCACACATATATACAGCAATCATGGGTTTATGATTAGCTGAGGCTGACTATCTGACTGAGATGATACTGGGATGAATCATTGCCACACTAAATTTGCTCAAGGTCAGACTTGTTTTGTGTTTTCTTTTTCCTTCATAATATGGCTTTTGTTCAAGGTGATCCATTTAAAGGATAAAAAACCCCCAAGAAGTGTCTTTGAAAGTGTGGTTTATTTGCATAAGTAAATCTTTTACAGGAAAAGAATACATGTATCATATTTATCTGGTGGTATCTTTTTATCCTTTTTCTTTATTTTTTTTCCACCCACATTTAGGATTCAACTTTCTCATGTGAAACCACTGAGGTCTTTTTTCTGCTGCAGACATAACACAAATGTCCTGTTAGACATTTCGTTGTGTGACTCATGGGCCATAATGTGGAGAGATCTAGAATGTGCAGTCTGAAAAAAGTGGCACAAAAAAGGTTCACAGTCGGGAGTTCCACATGTAAGTCAGGAGCAGCTATGAAAATAAGCAGAGTTATGAACATGTAAAACAGCTTCAGGTCTTTCGTTTGGCAGATGCAAGGCTAAAACATATAGACCATGAAGATTAAGGGAGGTGGGTTTTGAATTAGGAACAAAAAGAGCAAATGTAAATATACTTCTCCAACCAGACAATTTGAGAAACATCCTGAGGAAAAAAAAATATATGTCTAGTGTGTCTGTGCTGAAGTAAAACCAGCACATCCCTGTCACATTAGCATGAGATCAGAATCATGTCCAGAAAACTCAGAAGAAATTGTCTCTCAAATGGCACTGCTAATAGTTTTCCAGATAGCTAGTGCCATTTAGTGATACATTTCTGATGGTCTCCTTAAAAACATGTCTATCAGCAGCTGCACAAGCTAGCCCTGCACCCACAGCTGAAATGAGGATATTTTTCAAGATACCAGATGAGTTCCCTACAGTTTCAAAACTTCCACTTCTCTCTCATTTGAAAAACTGGGTTTTTTCCATGGCAGTCATGCCATGGTTTTGCATACACAAGGATGATGAATGTGACAACAAATGGAGCTGAATCATGGGTGAAGGTGGTCCAGGAGATACAGTGGAGGTGCAAGAAGTGACAGGGGCAGAGGCTGCCTTTCCCTGTGGAACTGGAGCCAGGCTAGGCAGCCTGCAGGCTCTTTGCAGTTGTACCACTGGCCCCTTGCTAATCCACAGCAAGATCCAGCTTGGGATCCATCAGCCCAGGATTCCCAGTCAGGAGGTGCTCTGTCCTGCACCCAGGCTGATGTGCTCCCAGACAAGTCAAATGGCTGGAGCAGAGCCCAGCCTCTGCCCACAGGGAGGGAAGTGATTATTAGCTGGGTTCACTGTGCTCATCAATCCTCTGCTCCATGATTTCCAGACAGATGAAGGAGGTGGACCGGGAGCAGAGACATGCTGCAGGCTGGCAGTTCTCGGGACTCGTTCTCACCCATCCAGACTCATGGCTATTCCATTCATTTGGACTCCTTGAGTTTCAAAATTTCAATGCTGTAATCCCCAGAGCAAGAAATTCTAGGAAAATGCAAGAACAATGCAAAATCATATCTAGACTCATTAATATTCCTTAATTTTCAGAACAGGTACAGGTTTGTGTGGCGGCAAGCTCGATTCTTAGCTTGACAGTAAAACCAAATTAACCTGATGCAAGCGTAATTCTGCCAGCACAAACATTTTGAGTTTACTTTGATATCAGTGCAGGAGTTTTCAAGTCAAAAAGAGTAAGACAGGCAAATTAAAGAAAATTAACCCCTTTTTCTTTTCAGCCATCTCTAATTGTTTATTCTGGCCCCTGCTCACCATATTTTCTTTACACTTTTACATGGCTTCATTTAAGCAGGCTGATCCCAAGCCGACAAGTTACATTTCTGTGATCCTGCATGGTTCTGAGCATTCTCCCTTTGATCCAGGAGAGATCAGAAGCATTAACTTACCTTCGGGTCTTTGGGACTATCTCTGCATGGGAGCACTTGCTTCAGCTCCTTGTGGTTTCAGGGCCAGCAGGTCAGTGTTTTGTGAAGTTCAGAGCATTTTTGTACCTTGATTCTCAGCAACTTGGACAACATCTGCTCCAAAGCAAAAAACTGTTGCAATTCCTTCCGTCCACCCAAAGTAGCTGTACAACAATGTGAAGAAAAGGTTTGCATCAAATTCTGCTTGATAGGAAACATTTCTGCTTGGCTGAGCTTCCATAAGATGGATAACCCAATGAAAAGCATTTTTATGCCTGAAGATTTAACTTGCAAAAGTAAATGGGCATCAATGAGCTTTCTTAAGATCAGAGTTTTTTAAACAGAACTCTTTTTCAGCTGAAATTGTGCCTACAACAAAAAAAAAGAATAATCATTGCTGACAGATTTTTTTAAGACTGGCTTTGTTTCCAAATTTTTATTTGATTTGTTGAAGCTGTCAAAAATGTATTTCTGCTTAAGACTCTTGAGACTAAAAAAAAACCATACACAGGGGCAAGGAGAGTGCTTATCTCAGACCAATACTGCTTTTGAATTACATATGCTACATGCTGCACTACGACTCTGAAACATTATGCAAATGAGTAACTTTGCACAGCTGAATCACTCTTGCTGAGCTAATTTTTATCAATTATACACATTCCAGCAGACCAATGAATTGTCGAAGGCTTACTCATGTCCGTAAATCTTTGCAGCTCTAGGGCTTTGTCTTCTTCCAGACAAACTCAAAATTGTAAAAGATGATGAAAAATAACAATATAAGGAGAAATAAGGAGTAGATAAGTCAAGAGAAAAAAAAAAAAACGCATACTTTTTGGGCTTACTCGAGGTAAGACCAAAAAGGGTTGGAAAGATAACTGTAGAGTTGACCTAAATAGAAGATCAGTCTCAATTGCAGTAACTTTGTCAGACATGGAGCCTGTCAGCCAAATCCTGAACTCAGATCTTACCCAGGAGACTGTTCCCTTGTAAAACTCTAATAGCATTAGACCTAGAAATCTCAAGTACTGCAAAAATAACAGAATTCCAGGGCAATAAATAGGAAGGGAATTCCAGACAGTAGGACTAGTAGCCTAGGGGTAAAAATGGATTTTGGCAGATTCTGGCCTTAAGTACATGAGCTTTTTACGTACACATTTCCAGTACTTTGCTTACTTCACAGTAACCTGGCAAAAATGAGGTCAGACTAATATATACCTCTGTTTTCCCTTGTAAAATTACCATAGACTACAATGTAAGGATAATCCTCCTTTCTACATCTTAATGTAATTTCTGTTCATGAGGGAATCACAAAAATATAAAAAGTATCAGGCCTTTCACCTTTTTTAACATGGCAAAATAATGGCTCAGTAAATGCAGTTTGTCCCACTGGGAAAAGGAGTAAAAGGAGCTTTTGCCAAAGTTTCTTAGGACATGAGGTCAGCCTAAGTAATTAGAGTTCCAGAAAAATATTATGTGATTCTTAGACATAACCAATCCTGTTTGAAAGTCAAAAGGCACAGTAAAAAGTGGCTTCAGAATGATTTAAGGCATTTGGAAAATGGAAAATTACATGTTCTACTTCAATGACCATTTAACAGCTGAAGGAAAATAAAGCTCAAACTCACTGCCTCTTTGCAGATGCAGCTCCAGCTTCAGCCAGGACCACTTTATGTTCCATCAACCTTCAGCAAGGTCACAAACAGCTTTCTGCAAGTCAGTAACAGAAGTTAGCACCTCCACATGCTTAGGGAAATGCTGCACTTCCACAAGAGGTTATACAAAAATATTTAGTGGCCAACAAAACCATAATCTCTTTGAAGAACTTGTTGAAAACTTTGCCCTGTACTAGATTAGGTGTTAGGAGCTTGATGAGTGATGGTACAAGATGTCTTGTTATTATTTGAGGAATAGATTTCCTTCCAACCACCTCAAAGAATCTGACAATTTCTCCCACACTGGTTCACTCTCTGCTGTTTCATTTGAACTCATAAAAGCTGATGGATTGCAATTTTATTAGAGTTCTATAGGCTCAATTAAAGTGATTGTTTAACATGAAGAATAAAAGACCATCTGAAACAAGAAGTGGAGATGGCCAAAATCTTTCTTTTTGAAAAACAGCACTGCAGTGAGTTACCTATTTAAGTGACTTTTGACATAGTCAATATTTAAACCTGGAAGATGTTGAGAGATCTTTAAAAGCAGTGTTAAGAGTAAGCATGTTTAATACAATACCACCAAAGATTGACTGGAAATGGGCTCTCCTTTGTTCTAGGTGCCATACGAAGAGAAAGAGAAAGATAGTCACTGTAGTGAACAGCCAAAATGGACACAGAATGAGTGCAACAGATTGAAGTAAAAAAATAATGTATTTTGAAAAAGATGGCGAAATATAGACCATACTGCTCCCATTCCCATGCATCTTCTGTCTTGTTCCTGTGCCATGCTCCGTTTTCAGGAATCCTCATGGCCAAACAGGATCATGGAAAGGTTGCAAGGCACATGTTTCTTATCACACAAGTCTTACAAAGCATCGTCACAAACTACAGAGGTGTAAATGCACTTGCTTTATTAGCTGAACAGCAGCTTGGACTGGGAGAGTACAGTCAGGTCTCTGGCAACAAAGGAATAAAACCCATTTTGCTCCCTTTCTATTACAGAAGAGTGAAGGATGTGTCTAGTGAACAAAAGGTAAGTAGCCATTCAGTGAGTAGACCTAGGATACAGGTCCATTTCTCCAGCTGAAGTCTCCAAGAATTCCTCTCCTATCTCCTTGTGCAGATTTGGAGGAAATCACTGTGCCCTTCTTCATGACTTCATCACTGCAGGGTCTGTCCCCCATGTCTGCAGCTCAGCCATTATGCTGGGGCAGAGAGAATGGGACCAAATCTAGGAGGTGTATTTATTCCTTTCCTTGAAGTACCTGCTGTCCTTGCTGCAGAGGTTCAGCATCTCAGTGGCTTTGATGTGGCCACTTGGGAGAAATATTTTGGACTGTTTTGGCTGACTTCAAGTAAAAATGTAAAAAAAGTGGCTTTACCATGTATAACAGCAGCATAGACTTCAGGTCTGTTTCACCTGTCACTGCCATCATCAGCAAATCTCCAGGACTCACAGCTCCAGGTTTTCCAGGATCAAGCATTTCACAAGCTTCCACTAACACTTTTGCTAGCCAATCTGACCAATCAGCTCCTACACCATCCCAGTCCTTAGCTACACCACAGGGACTGGAACAGTGAAAACTTGTCAAACAAAACTGTTAGAATAGACACTACAGGGAAACCAACCTGAGTGTTGGCTGATTTGGGATACACAACCTTCCCATGAGGGCTGATACATGGCACTGCGTGCGTGCCCTCCATGCACCTCTGACTTCCAGAGCTCCTTCTTGGCAGAGCCCGAGTGTGACTATTGCCCTCACTTGGGTTGTCTGCAAGGATGAGATGTTGGGGGAGCTTCGTGGTCTCCTGACCCCCCGCCTAGACTGGTCTCAAGGAGCTCTAGATTTCAATGAGGGCTGCAGCTGCAAAGCACTGATCTGGATCCAAATTTCCCAAAGCAGTGCTCAGATGATTTAGTTCCTTGTTGAAAGGAGCCAGCACTGAATTTTAAAACTGAAATCAGAGCCAAACTTCCTCAAAGTCTGGGAATGTTCTGATCTAGTGGGTTTGGTTTGAGCCCATCTCTAATATGAACCATATAGAAACAGGGCCCAAATCTGCTTTCATTTCCATTCATTTCACATAAGAACAGGTTGGAAAACTTTCTTTGCAATGTAAGTTTGTCAGAAAAGGCCAGTAGGGTCAAGCAGTTATTCTCATATTCTAAAAATTGCAAGGAAAATTTCTCCAAGAACATATTTTAAAAGCTACATGGTTCTCATCCCAAAAAAGGTGTTTTCAATAATCATTGTTTCTATAAGGATTTATGCTGTTACCTGTTTCATGATGCACCATTTTTTTTCTTGACTTAGTGGCAGGTCTCTGACATATTGTGCAATTCTGAATATTATTACTGAGGACATAACATGAAAGCATGATCCCAACTGATAAGAGTCCATCCCTTTTGTTTTATGTGTAGCACCAGTGCCTAATATGAACTGATATGTCTCATCCTTTTTTCCAGATCAATATGCAGCTTGTGGGAAAATTTGACACTTAATGTACAGATATACTCTAAACTTTTATATTATTTTAATAAAAATACAGGGATGAAACGCTAAATGTTCAAAATGTTAAATTCAAATATGATACATGCATATTCTGTCATTTTAAAATGTCTTTAAAAGGAATTCTTCCCAAAATTTTGCTTCAAGGTAACTTATGGAATTGTTTGGTGTGACTTGATTTGGAAGAAAAATGAGCAATGACCAGTAAGATGGAAGACCCAAACATGACCAGTTCAACTTTACCTGTATCTTCACAGGGTGTCAAGGATTAGGTCCCAATTTACCTTGGAAATGTCTATGGAAGTGAAACAGCCTTTGCACAAAAAACTGCAAACACACAAACAAAAATGAAACCCCTTTCTAAAATGCCCCTAAAAGACAAACTAAATTTAGGTGTGATGCAGATGATGTTCCTGTCCTGACAGGCAGGGCCACCAGCATGCCATGACAGAGCAAAGGGGAAGCCAAGTGCAGAGCAGCCCCAGGGACTTGCAGCCTGATTTACTCTTGGCAAAGCAACTTTTTTCCAGTTTTATTGCTTAAGCTGCAAGGTCAGAGCAGCCTCAGTGTTACCTGTGAAGGAAGGCCCTACATGCCAGCCCAATACCTCCTGAGTTTTTAATGACCATGTGGTATTAGGACAAAATACATGGAAAATCGCAGCCATAAATAAGTCCAAAAATCTATGACCCCAGCTCAAATGTATGGGACCTGCTGTCTTTGCAACTAACTCACTGCATAATGCATGCCACAAATTTTCCCAAAAGATATGCACTTCTAGCACATTAGTACACACAGAGATCACAAACCAGAGCTGGGGGAAATGACGTGAACAGTAGTAATTTTAAATGTTGCTGTTCAGGAGCATTGGTATCAAACAGTTTTTGACTATGTGCTTTAGGTTTCTGTTCATTTTTTTTATGTCATCCTAGGTGGAAATTTCCTGATTTGGAACCTTAGATAATACTTTCATCCATTTACTTTTGGATTTGACATATTTTCTACGCCCAAGGCTTTGCTACCACCATCAAATAGCAGGCATACTTGCAGGAAATCACATTTCAGTCACCAGCTGTTCATTTATTGTGGTTCATGCTTTAATTTGTATTCATGTTAGATTCAAATCATTACCATGATTTTCTTAAATATTCACCAAATGAAAGATTCCTTGCTGTGAGAAACCATCCATCTTTTACTGGACAATCCAGGAGTACAATGTGAACACCAATGTGCCTTATGTTCATAACACAGATATAAGTAGCGTGAAAAGTTTGGGATTAAAATTTGACTTTAAACAATGGTGTAAGAAATAAGCCTCTTCCCTCAGTCTGCTTAAGCAATCCAGGTGGTTCCAAATTTTTGCTCAAGACTCCCTATGTAGAGCAGCATGCCTCTTTATTTTCCAGCACCTATTGAGCTGGTATCATGACCGTGTTCCTCACACTATGGACAATTACTTTGTGCTGTAAATCAAGGACTTCTGGAGTGCACCAGATTTACAACACATGCTCAGACCATCTGGGCAGGACATGTATATGGATTCCTCAAAATCTTCATTGACAAGGTTTCCGGAGTGAGAAAAGGAAGACATGTCCAAGAAAACCCAGATGTAGGATATCTTTACTGAGTCTAATCTTGGGAGGAATTGTGGCGGGGCAGATTAGGTCACAGATGACCATAATTCTTAGAAAAATATCTCACAAAACTCTAATAATAAGCTATGGTGTGTATGCAAAATTCAATCTCCTTTTCACTGGAAACTGAGAGAACATGCTCCAGATATAAAAACATTATTCTCCCCTGACAAGTTTCAAATCCTAGTGGCAATGCATAGAAGCACTAGCCCTTCCTAAAAGCAAAGGGAGAAAAGAAAAATAAAATCAACTTTTTACCAATGTCGCCTTAATGTCATCCTTAAAAACTGCTGGATCCAGGTTGTTAGCTTCTGCAAAAGCATCTAAGTGAAATATACACTTAGGAAGGTCTCAGCTAGAAATGTCACAAATTTAACCCAGAATTGTAAATACCTGGCACAATCAGAAGTATCTGCTTAAACAAACCCTTATACAGGGCAGTACTAGAGCAACTTTGCAATACTGATGCTCTGTCCATAACAAAATGGGTTTAATTCAATTTAAGAGTCTTCACAGACGATTGTATCTTTTTAATTAAATTAATTTAAAAGCCTATTATATTTTTACTGGTGAAAATTTCATGCATAAGCCCAAGAATAAACAAACAAATAGAAAGATGCTAAGGAAGTAAGACAATAATATGCCTTTATGTGCAAGACAACTTGATTCATTGGAGTAGCGTGGCAGAAGCAAACTTTTAAAAGGGACTTAAATGTGGTCAGTCTAATCCAGATCCAAATCTAGCCTGGTTACTTCACTGTAATTGAGATCAGACTCTGATGCCACCAGCAAAAACTGCAAATAATCTTCTGAATACCATTATTTCACCCTTACATTTGTTGGCAGAGCTTCAGCAATACATTTTGGAACCTGGGATGCCTCCTTCCCTGGATGGCTCCTGGCTGCTCCAGCTGGCAGGGGTGCTCCACTGGCCAGATGATGTCTAAAGTAAAAGCAAACCCTGTCTTGCCTGTGGGAACACTGGACAGAGTCCAGTCGGGGAACAAAACATTCAAAATGGGAACAAAGTGATCAAGGGTGTCTGCAATACACAGGAGAAGAGGAAAAGTGAAAAGACTGGGGGAAAAAAATCACAGTTTGAAGGAGGAGAGGTGTGACTGTGCTCTTCTAATTCTGTCCAGGACTCAGAAAGAGAGAGCCAGAAAAAAAAATAGCACTGGGGGAGTTATTTTCTCATGGTATCTCCAGCCAAAAGCAAGTTGTTACCAGAAGTCTTCTGAGGCACATTGAGTCAGGAACAGAAAAAAAAAAAGTGCTTTGGGACTTAAGGCAAGATGTAGATGGCTTGAGGCACCCACTTCCAGAACTGTCTTCCAGAAAAGCTCCACCCAGCAGCCACACAGCCCTGGAAGTGCCAGCATCCACAGGGCTCCGTGGAGTGCAGACACGGGCCTCTCCTGCCCCATGCCGAGGCACACGGTGTGAGCAAGCTTGGGCACAGGGATGAATCCCTGGCTACACACTGCTAAACCTCCCAGGGACCAGGAAATATGAACTGGGAGGCTTTTGTCCACAGGCATCTGTGCTCTGAACAAAGCTACATCTCTGCAGGCTGCTTCTCTCCTTTGCCAGCACAAGCACCATTTACCCCACTGGGGCTTTTCTCACATTTTATAAGCAAACCAGAATGCCTGACATGGAGCCAGTCCAGGAAAGGGATGGCTCAGCTTCCTTCCACTCTTGAGTGTCCCAGGGTGAGGGTCTTCTGCCGACTGGACAGATTGCTCCCATTAGAGACAGAGCAAATTATGGAACAAAGGTGGTCCATCTGTGTCCTTACTGCATGTAAGCAGTAAATAGCACCTCTGCAAAAGCAGGCACGGCACCCTGAAAGTGCTGCACTTTCTCTGCGTCACATCCATGCTTTAGCTGATCTCAGGATAAAGGTGGTGAAACAGTAATATGGAGGAGAAGGCCTTGTTGTATGCATATGTAAGCTAGTTCAGGCAGTGCTTTTGCTGACATCCACACTGATCACAATTTTCTGGATATATGGTATGTATATAAATGTATTTGTACATGTAAGCATTTGTATGTATGCATTTGAAGATATTAATATATGTGTAGATGTACTGTGTTCATTTATTTAGATTGTGTGAAAACACTAATTCATCCTGCATCAGCAGCACTTCAAAACCTCAGGCAGTGCTAGTGTGAGGATGGAGGCCTGCTGTTTATGCAGACTATTGTTAAATATAATTATTCCTTTAACTCATCCCTCTCTTTTCATATAATACTGCAATGTCCAATCAAGGCCCATCCCTGGTGGCTCAGCACTGTGTGTGCAATGGTGTGGATGGGACAGGTGTCCCATCCATCTCTGGTACTGATACTAACACCAGCCCGTGCAAGACTTGCAAACAGCAATAAATAAGTTTGACACAGCTTTAGCAACACTTGGAGTTGTTTTGTTTTGTTTTAAAAAGGGAATTGAAAGCAGTGTGAAATAAAATGAGAGGGGTCACAAGTCTGTGGCCAAAATGGAACAATAACCATAGTAAACTGTTGAGCAATAAGAAACAAGAAGAGTTTTTCTTGATTTTTTTTTGTTTATTTGTTTGTTTATTTGTTTTCTACCCTCCTTGAATGTTTTCCACTTCATGTCACCCACTGGATTGTGGAAATTGATTCCATCTGGATCTTTCCCAGTTATGTGTGCTGAGACATTGGCAATCTTCAAGTTGGGCAGAACAGTTGCCTCTGATTCAGATTTCTCATTACTTCTGTGGGAACGCTACTCTTTCCTCTGTGATGGGCTGAATTTGTCCCATGGGAATGGGAGCTGCTAAAGAGTAAAGAGCTCCAGCATCCACATAGTGGTGTCCAGTGGCTCCTGTCCCAGTAGAAGTAAATTGCATGGCAGTCTATACATTGCAGCTACCACAAACCACCCCTCATGGCAGAAAGGATGATAGCTTCACTTTTTCTCCAAAATGTTAGTGTCTGGTTTCCAGAGTGGCTGAGGTACCAAACACCAGCCATTTTTGCCACCCTGTCAGGCAGCAAACTCCAGACCTACCTGATGGCCACGTTCTGTACTGAGGAGCAACACAACAAATTAAAAAGCACAGCAATGTTTTGAAATAATGCATGGCAGTATCAAAAACTGGTTTAGGTCCTCATTGTTTCAAACAGATGTTGATCTCTTGCACCCACAAAATCTCATAGACTCTTACTCTGGTGACTTTCCTTTCACACAGGCAGTAATAAAGGCTTTTAACCACTGTGAGTGAGCGGTTCCACCTGCAAACTGAGCCCAGGAAGATCAGGAGCCCAGCACCTGGGCAGGTGGAAGTCACAAGGCAAAACCTTGTCCTACATCCTTATCCTAGAGAGGGACTTCCTCTGATCAGCTGCAGTACATGCAAGGATCTGCAAGTTGCCATAAAGTCACATATGTGTCAAGAGGAAACTGCTTTTAGGTGGATGAGGCTGACAATCACTCCTTTTTAATGTAAGAAATTGCAGTGCATGCATGACCTTCAGCAGAGCTACTCAAATGACTGTGAACTGTTTAAATAAAAGCAGAAATTAGCTCCCAATAGTCAGCAGCTTATGAATATCAATAGCCTCTTAGTGAGTTAAGGAAAAAATACACTACAGGTGGCTTTCTAATTGACCAGAGAAAATTTTGGAAATTTAATCAACACATTTAGTCTGCACATGAACAATTCATTTCACAGATGTTTTGTTAAGAGGCCCCCAGGCCTTATGTTGAGGAAAAACTCCATTCAGCAATCTCTACTTTTACTCACATTGTTGAGTGGAGAGAAAAGAGCCACTTCAGCTGACATTGAGTGAGGTCCCATTTTGCCACACATGGGCTACATGTGAAGCAGCTGCCAGTCCAACCCAGTACACTTACAAAGTGAGCACATAATGCAAGAGCAGGTGCCTAAAATAAACAGGAGGAACACAAAATAGCATGAAAATTAATAATATGATAAACATAGTCACTCATAGCCTTTTTCAGATCTTTTGCAGATCTTCTCGGATCATCAAGACCGAAGTTCTCAGTGAAGGTATTAGACACAAAGTGTTTACTCCTTGATGTTTGTGAACAGCATTTTCTGGGAAAAAAAAATCTGTTATTTATTTTTTTGGTGTAGTATTTCATTAGCTATTACGAAAGAAAAGAAACTTTCTGCAAAAGTGGAAAGAAAAAGCAGCATTTCTGAATACCAAGTATCCATGTGAGATGGTTTTGTTTGTTCCTCCAGCGCAAGCCAAACCTTAATCTGCTCCTTTTTATTAGTGTTATTGATGCACCAGGGAAAAAAAGTAAGCAACCAGAGAGTGTTCTTTAAACAGATAATAAAAATCCCTCATTCTCAAAATCGAAAACAGATTGCTTCATGCCTGCAAAAAAATGGTCTCATCATGGGCATTGTTTCACAAGGCAAATAGACTCTACTCATTTGTAAAATGAGGAACTTTCACAAAGAGTGAAAACCAAAAGTGCTGACACAAGAGAGGAAGAATGTTACCACAGTGTAATGTGAAGAAAAGAGACCCAAAAAAATCCAAACCTATACACTTTCAATCCTATGCATATATGCTAACACTTTTTGATGTGATTCAAATGTTTTAAGGGAAAAAAAAAAATAGACATTTTCTCTGGTCAAGGTGTCTTAGACCAGATTCACATGAGAAATATATGTGTATGCCCAGAAGTGTTTCTGCCACTCTCTTCTTCCCATGTTTAAATCTGATTAGTTCTTCCATTAAGTAAAAGTAACCCCATTTTGTAATTGCAAAATGCATATAGGCAGAATAGGCAGAAGTATTCTTGTTATCAGTGGTTTTTCGTCTGTCCCCTTCCTTGTTGTTTCACTTATTGGAAAGATTTACCCAAAGACTGTACAGTGACTAAGAGAACAGATCCCTTTTTTTCAGTGGGAAATATTAGAATTACTATGTAATATCTATACATTTTAACAGTATAAAGATGAACAGTTTTCTCTTTAAAAATTTCCTATGCTTTCCCCACTGAGAAGTAATGACCAAAAAGATATTATAGCTTTATTATGGGTGACATAATTTTTAGTCAAGAAAAAGAAGGAATTATGGGCTTCAAAATCCTGAAAAATAAACCAACATAGATAACACAACTGAAGAATTTTGCCCAAGTTGTAATATTCCCATAACTACTTTAGAACTTGATGGGGGGGAGGAAAAAGGCATCACATTTTTCTACTTTGACTTCTAGTTAGGAAAGCAATAACTTCCCACCTAGAAAAATAAGTCACTCTCTGCTTCCCGACCACTGTCCTGCATTTTGAAGCACATCTTTTAAACACCCCGTGTCTCCATTGTGTCTTTGTCACAAACCAAGGCTATGATCTAACACTTAGTCAAGAAGGGATCTTCCTGGTCCGGGACCTTCTGGTGTGTATCACACAAAGGCTTGATGAGCAAAGTCTCACATGTTTGTTTCAGACTGTGATGACCACCTTAAATTGACACCAGAAGAGATGCTTCCTTCTCCAGACAACAAACTGTTGAAACACCAAATTTTTTAATGAAACCAGAAGGCTCAAAAACCATACTGCCAGAAAAAAACATATTTCATCAGCCACATATTATAGTGAGAAAAGGCAGAAAACTCAGTAATGAGTCAGGAAGGGTGGTTATTTTAGATTTTAATAGTAGTAGTAATCTCTATACTCATCTTTAGGGAAAAGGACAAACAGAGTAAAGGACCTCTCTCTAGAAGGTAAATATAGAAAGATAATCTCTTCTATGGGGTTTTCCAGACAATTGTAATAACAAAATGTCACTTTAAAAATAAAGTGACAATGCAATAGTAACAGTAATAAGAATAGTAATAGTAATAGGAATAGTAATAGTAATAGGAATAGTAATAGTAATAGGAATAGTAATAGTAATAGGAAGGGTTAGTTATCTATCCCAAACAAATGGGATGAAAAACTGGTCCAGTTTCTTAAATAACCATACTGTAATTTTCACTTAATAGAAAAAAAAAAGTAGCAGTAGGAATGTAGAAGGGTACTCATAGCTCTTCACCTGATAGACCACAATTTTTGCAGTGGATTCTGAAGGCATTATGACAAGAGAGCAGAAGGATGCAACAGAAATTGTTGGAATTTTGGTGTTTTGAGAAGGATTTTGGAAGAAAGCAACAGGAGTGTTTAAGAGAAAGGTTCAGAACTTTGTCTTTGAATTAAAGGAAAAGCCACAAAATGGCCATAAACCTCAGTTGTAACGACATGGTGACATTAAGTTGCAAAGAGTCTTCAAAATAGAGATAAAACATTTATTTAGCTCAGAAATCAACTGGGATGGGGTTGTTTTGGTTTTGGTGTTTTTGGTTTTTTTTTACCTTTTCTTCCTTATAGCTTGTTTCATATTGTGTGATTCCTACTTTCGTCCCATGTTTGTTTAGCTGCCCTTCTCTTACTCTATTTTATTGTAGATAATGACTTAAAATTAGAGCTGGTGAATGCATGTACTAACTGGGGAGAGTACCAAGGGGACTGAAATTCAGGTTTGAGTAAACTGAAGTAAACTTCATTTACCAATGAAGTTCCAGCAGAAACTGCATTCCCCAGATCTATGAAAAATAAGTTCAGCTACTCAGGCACTGAGACATGAAAAGATACCTGCTCACTCAAGTTCAAAAAATGTTTGCTATGTGTGTTAATGAATTTATTGATTCATTGTGATCTGAAAGATATTTAGTTAATTGTACCTCTGAAATATTCTTCATTGAGTTTGATAATGAAGGTAATAATATTCAGTGTTTTCTGTCTTCTCATTAAACTAAGACTTGCTTTTCCATCTGGGATTTTAAAATATTGGCTGCAGTGGACCAGAAAGTTCTACAGGCAGTCTGGCTAGACCTTAACAAAGCTGAGCTTCTGTCTGCTCATTTTCATAGAATCATGGAATCACAGAATGGTTTAGGTTGGAAGTGAACCTGAAGATCACCTAGTTACAAACCCCTGCCATGGGCTGGGGCATCCATGGTTGCTCAAGGCACCATCCAATCAACCCAGCCTTGAACACTTCCCAGAATGAGGCATCCACAGCTTCTCTGGGCAACCTACTCCAGGGCCTCACCATCCTCACAGTAAAAATTTTCTTCCTGATACTTAATCTAAACCCGCCCTGTTTCAGTTTCAAGGCGTTCTCTCTTGTCCCATCACTCCATGTCCTTGCAAAAAGTCTCTCCCCATGCTTCTTGTAGGCTCCCTTCAGGTATTTGAAGGCTGTAATTAGGTCACACTGAAGCTTTTCCTTCTCCAGGCTAAACAATCTCAATAATTTTCTTAGCTTTTCCTTATGGGATAGGTGCTCCATCCCTCTAATAATTTTCTAAGACTCTGTCAGCTGATGTCACCTACCAGCTATCCAACAACAGTGGAAATTCAGAGTTGAATTTTCAGTGGCACATGGGTCATGATACACTTTGAATGGAATATTAAACTCCAAGGGTAGCCAAGATATCCTTATGTATACTTATGAGCTGATGACACTGCTCAGGACCTTCCTTGATGCATAATGATGATTCCTATTAAAACTTCTTGAGTACAGGTACAGCTACAATCCTTGATGAGTCTAGAAAATGGACTCCTCATTGCAATCTGCTAAAAGAAATATGCTGTGCCTTGTGGAAGGAGAGAAGACTGTATCAACAGCAACTTTCAAGAGAAGTGGGATGCAGTGAGACATTAAATAATCATGGAGACAGCAATTTGAGATATCTGGAGAAGTCTGTAAGTAATTACAACAGAGATTTTCCTCTTGCAAGGTGTTTTGTTATCAGAAAACCCCAGTTTTAACTTTCCTTCTCTGACACACGTAACACAAGGCTGATGAATTACAGTTAAATGTGCTACATGAATGTGCAATTCACTTGATCTGTAGACATTGTGTTAGCGTACAGCAGTGGCTAGTGATACATTGCATCTCACTGAAAAATGCCTCTAGTGGTTCTGGTGTAAGAGCTGTTGTGAGACTCAGCTCAAACACAGAGCTCCCACATACAAGGAATAGACTTGCCTTTAGTGTGTGCTTCACTTGATACATTTAGGTTGAGTGATTACAACACCCTGGAACTAAAATGATAGGCTAATTAGGAGCTGGAATGAACTTCCCGAGTCACTGGGTTCATCATCTCCTGCCTTTACTGGAAGCCTTATATAATGTCTGCATAAAGCAGCAGAGCTTCAGCTGAAAGTTACTCAGTTTTTGCTGTTCCTCCCACACAAAGGCTGTTCCACACCCTCCCTGCCTTGATGGTCAAGACTTTTCTTCTCTTTTCCTGCACAATCTCAGATCCCCTTTATTTGTTCCTGTGCCAGCATTGGACTTTGATAAATATAGCTCTTTTCCCTTTGCACTTTTTACTTCTTTGATTTATTTCTGGAAAGCAATTGCATCCCTTTATAGCCTTCATTTTGTTAGGCTAAGAGAGATAGACTTTTCTAATCTCCTCCTCCTGGAAGACAGCAGTCTTTTCTCCCAAACCTCTCTGGACCTTCTTTGCATCTGTTTCTCTTTGAATTTTCCCCTTCCTGAACATGGCCAACCAGAAGAGTACGCAGCAAACCAGATAATTTTGCTATGTTTTTATTAGGATGGCAATACTTCCCTCTCCTTCCTAGAGGTCTTCTTTAAGGCCATGTCAATGCTGGTACATCACAGTAACCTATGGCAACATATTCTTCCTCTTAATACATTTCCAAAAGATGAGTTCCAGTATGTAGAGAAATTATTGGCATTAATCCATAACAATGTGATGACTTTGCACTTAATATTATTAAATTTTTGTTCCTATTATGCCAGTCCTCAACTCTAGGTCATCCCAATTGTTCTAGTATTGTTGTATCATCTCAGTTCTCTTTGGAGCTAAAAATGCCCAAACAAATCACTAGAAAGAGTCTGACACAAGATCAATCCTCAGCGCCAAGCCCCTCGGGAGCTGCCCTTGTCTGCATCCATCTTGGCACACTATTTCCTCTGCAATACCAGCCTCCACCTGTCCCTAGCCCCCATACAGGCCTTGCATGTATCCCCACCTCTGTGCTATGATGCATGCTGCAAAATTATTGCTTTGATGAAGCCCAGAGAGATTTACACCTGCTGCAGCTCTTTTTTCTGGAAAGTCAATATTATACCACAGACAAATGTGTATGGGATGATATAGCAATGCAAAATTTGCATTTCATTCCCCTTTCAGCATCCTTGATTGTTCCTAGTGCTCAACTGTTTGTCATTCAGATTAAGACATGTAAATACTGCCTGTAAAAAATTTTAGTGGCTACACCTGTTTTCCAAAACTAATCAGTGGTGGGCAAGAATTACACTGGTTCAAAAATTTGGATAGTATTAATACACTGAAAAAAATGAAGACTTCCCGAAAACTCTTTCTTTTTTTTTTTTTTTTTTTAATTCACAACAGACTTTACATTTACAGGAAACCACTTCTAAAATGCACCAGATTGCAATATTTTCCGTGTCAGCTATTTAAAGGGTTCCCAAGAGCTTTCCTTTTGCCTACCCTCCAAGCTTCCTTTTCCCAGTTCAGCCTGGAATTCCATAATAGATGAGCTGATCCAATTTTTGCTCAAACCACTTTCACCGCTGGCAGTCACTAGCCTCATATGAAATAACTCTGTGAAGTTGACAAAAACTGGAATTTGATCTCCTATGCAGGTCCGTGCTTTCCAAACTAATTCTGGTAAAACTAGGAAGAGATTGCATCATTAAAGCCTGCAGTCAATTCAAAAGACTTTTCTCAGCTCTGCACCACACTCTGTGACTTTGCAAAGAAGTGTTCAGAAATTTCACACACAGCACAGACCACAGTTGCCCATTTCCTTCATCATCATATGGTGGAATTAAAAACTTTTGGCCAAGCTGCTTAATAGGCAGCTGTTTGCAATTAGATGGAGCATTACATCCATTTCTTAACAAACTTCACAACCGGATAACTACAGAATGAGCAATATACCATGAAAAATTGCCAGCATGTTTAACTTCTCTGCATTTCTGGTGGTTTCTGTACCTTGCCCTCATTTTTCCAGCCTGCTCACATGCTGTCTGACTCTTAGCTTTCCCACTCTGTTGCAATATGGCTGCTCAGAGATTTATGCAAGACTTTTGTCAGTCCTTACGTAGATGTGCAGCTCTGTGGCAGGACATAGGTTGCAAAATTAATGCATTTGATCTTTCTAAAAATAGCATAAGTGCCTGAACAGAAAGCCAGCGATAGCATGTTTTTTTATATACTGCACTTTCATTTCCCCTGCTAAATTGAGGTTAACTACAACTCATCTTGTTCACACGAATAGTCTCACTGACGTGGTTTTGCACAGAAAATTAAGAAATCATTTTCACTGTTTCTTCCAGAAGCAGAAGTAAAGTGAATAGTATTTCTGAAGGAGCAATTTCATTTGCTAATTCTTAAAAAAATATGTCTCAAAATAAGAGACAGAATGTCTTTTGTCAAAGCCTATGTACTAGAAAACACACCTAAGTTCAAAAGCTATAAATTCTGTAAATGTGTGGATTCTAAAAAATAAATTAATAGAATTCCTGCTACCTGTTGGTTATTCTGCTCTCTGGAAGCCTCCAATATCCATAGATGTATCAAGAATCATAATATTAATGCGACTGGCCTTAAGACAAATTCAAAGAGCAGTAAGGTGAGCATTATTGTGCTCAGCCTGTACTAACACATTTGCTGAATTCCCTCTTTCCCTGCCTTCGAAAATGAACAGTGTGGGCCCTGATGATTTGACTTTCCAGAGAAGAACAAAGTTGTACAAATGTGGCATACAGAGCAAGGGCAGAGTGAATGTCAGAGCCCAGGACATCTCTGGATGTCCTGGATGTCTCAAAGGCCTGGCAGGGGCTCAGAGACCCTGGCAGGAAGCCAAAGACACCTGGAAATTCGATCTTAATTCATGGAGCAAATTGCCAACCTGATATGAAGAATTAAAGGTCACAAAAATTTAAGTAGCATAGTAGTAGCAATCACAGGGTGAAGGGAAAAACTTTGGAGCACTGTACAGAGGGGTATTGTATGTTGTACAGGGGGGGTTGAAATTCTGTACAGGGGGTCAGCAGTTCTAAGATGGAGGGATTTGGGTGTGCCCTGTCCTTCTTCCTTCTTCTCCTTGGCATCCATGTTCAGGATGATGTTGGCATGTGTGGATTGGTTCATAGTGAAAGTGCACTTGCCAACAAGGGCAAAAAGTATTGGAAATCGAAGGTAAATATCTTATACATAGTTTTTACTATAAAAGAGACAACCGCCCCATGGGCGGGGGAAAGTGCCCTTGGCTGTCTTGCTGATCAGACCTCGGCTGGACAGACAGAAAAACTTTGTCGATAAGGAACAATAAATTCAACTGAAGACCAAAAGCAAGAGTCCAGACTCCTTCTTCAAAAGCGCGGCCTGCCCAGAACCACCTTTTCCCATGCTGGGGCAGAGACAAGTAATAGTCGACCCCGATAAGTGAAGGGTGGCAAAGATCTCATTCCCTCTGTGGACTGAAGGGAGGCACTGAAGGGTGTCATTTAAGAAGGACAGATCAGTTTGATTTGGCAGTCAAGCAAATGAGAAGCCAGTAGGACAACACACGACTGGCATAAACTGGGGTAGAACAAGCAGATAAAAGAAAGAGCAGGTTATTCTAAGATGCCAGGTATGAAATTATTAATGTGTGTGGGTTCCCCCCGTGGATCCTTGTGGTTGTTTTACAGGGAAAATTGCTGGGAAACAGCCCTGCTGAGGTGATGACCATAAGTGCTTTTCAACTCAGCAGATCAGTCCAAATGACCAAGTGAAGGACAAGCTTCCAGGATTTATGTCTAACAACAGGCAGCAGCTCCCACAGTGATACAGACTGGTGTAAGCAGGGCAGAAAGAGCTGGGACACAGTGGACTCTGCACCTCTCCCAATGCCAGGGTTAAAAATCTGAAGTTTTTAATGGGGATTAATAAAAGAAGCATAGTCAATGTGCTTCAGGGACAGGAAAGCATGCACTTAGAAACAAGCTGATACTCCTTCTATTAACAACGTCTCATCTTTTATTAACATTTCCCAAACTACTCAAAATCTGAAATTTAAGCCTACTTTGCAGTTCACCTTCTGGCCAAGCTCACAAGGCACTGAGCACAGCTGGTACATTCAGAATGCAAAATGTATTTCTGGGCCTATATGTGAAAAAGATGAAGGGGGAGATAACCAAAGCTATGATCATTTACTGGTTTCTCAGTCTTAATTTTCTGTCTTACAGAACTGTATTTTCCAATATGAACTTCCAAAAACCCACATGTTTAAATTACACCTTTATCCAGGAATCTGAATTATGGGTTCAAAATTTTGTAAACTGGATAGTTTCCGGATTTCAAAGAATTTACTCCCTGGTATCCTAACTGTCATCTTTTTTAAGTCACTGATAAGCTTGTGCTGACAACAATGGGAACAGGAATTACTTTTTCTAAGAGAAGCAGGACAAAGAAGCTATCTTAAAAGAGCCAGCTTCAAAGGAAGGAGGTCAAATAACCTGCTGTCTCATAACACATCATTACATTGGCATTCTCCTTGTCTCTTGCATTTAAACTTTGTAGAGGATAAGGATACTAAAAAATAACACTCGGAGTTTCCACTTCCTATCAGCTACTGTGCTTTACTGGAAGAAATTGATATCTATAAATGTGTCATGGGATGCAATATTACTGACAATTTTATCTGGAAAGAACCACCACATGTTTTTCCCCTCTCCCATCCCTATACATATGCTTTGTGACACAGAGTTTTCTTTCTTTTCCTGTCTTCAAGAGTATGTCCAGTTTAACTTCCAAAGCCTATTTGTTCACACAGATAAGCCTAGCCTTCAGACAGTCAGTGCAGAGAAACTTTTGAAAATCATATTATATCAAAAAGCTTTCAAATGAGCATTCAAAAATTACTAGCCAGCACAGAAGACAGAGCAAGCTTCCCTCAGACAGTCCATCATACCCCTCCCTTTGAAAGTCATGATTACCTTACCAAATTAAATTATCATCTCAGAGATGACTTCATGTGGCAGAATTGAAAATATATCAGTTTGAAAATACTTCTGTGCCACAGAAGGTCTGTATTTTTAGCACTTTATTCTCCCTGGTCACACTGTGCGTCCTATAGTCTCCCACATACATGGTCTTACTGCAGATCAGAAGTGCTATGACTTTCCAGCAGCACTGTTTCCCTGTAAAGTAGCATATGTAACATGCAAGTACCTCTTAGAGCACCCAGGAGAGACTTAGGCTTGTCAGACTTCCAAGTTTGGTACAACTCATTGCACAAGACACGTAGAGTGCATTGCATTCAATGCACTCCCTTGCTTTCCTAAATGTGATGTCTGACTCTTCTGCTGTCACTGCCAAGTACCCAATGGCTCAGAGAAGTCCTTTGCAGCCCATACATACAAAGTGTCACAATCAGTGCCCAGGCACGCTCCCATCACCTCCACAAATGCTGGAGGAGGGAAGGAGGCTGTTTGTTATGTTCATTCCCACCTTTTTAATATCATAGGCTCCTGGCTAGGGCACAGGTGGAGAAGGACTGGGACAAAGTCTCTTCTTCCTAGTGAGACTTAAGCCTGTCCAGTGCTTAAACAGTGTTTGCAGATCTCATTCTCACATCATGGTCTGATGAGCATGCATTCAGAATAAACTGGAATAGATGCCACAGGAAAAATAAAAATATTTCCAATGAATAATTTTATAACCCCTGGTTATTGATAATTAACTAATCTTCTCATCCAACCTACCTGGTGTTATGGATCCTACCTACAGGACCTGTAGCTTTTGCATCCACTTATTGCAGTCTCATCCAGGGACTTTCTTGGGGTTTCCTTTCTCTCCTTAAATACATGTTCTGATGGAAAATGTACTGGACTACGAGGACTGCTTCATTTTGGTGTGGAAATCATTACTCTAAAACACACAAGCACTGATCTATTAGTGAACATCCACAGTTAACATGCCAGCCAACCATCTTGGTTTCAGAAAAGTTTGTAGTGTGAAAAAGAAAATGTGCGAGTCAGCCATGAGAGAATGAATGCCAAGGTCAGGGCAATTCCCAGGAGCTCTCCCTGGTTACAATAAAGGAAGCTTGCAAAAAGCTGGAATGAAATTAATCTAAACAGATGTTCGTGTAACTGAGATTGGAAACTGGCCCTGAACACATCTCTGTGGAGATATTATACTTCTAGGTTAGATGTGAAAAAAATGTTCTTTTATAATTATCATCTCATTGTTAGGCAGCAGATCTTACCACAAAACATTTGATGTTTGTCACTGACAAGGTTTTATCCTTCTCACATGATGTGACACAATCTCTGGACCCAGACTCAGAATATATCAGCTGATGTCAACACTTTCTCCTTCCATGTTCTAAATATTGCTGATCAGGCCAAGTTTCATTTCACTGAAAAGACCACTTTCTTTCCTGACTGCGTGGAAGAGAGAAACTTGTTAGGGTTCAGACGTGGTACCTGCGTCTCTGTCCGTCTAGACTGCAACCTCTGCAGTTTTCAGCTGAAAACTTCCCTACAAAGAAGCAAGGCAAAGAAATGGGAATTTGCTGCTGGGGTACAAACTCCCAGGGAGTTGTTAACCTCATTGCCACCTCTTCTCTGAGAACCTCTTGCTCAGAAGCGCTCTGCCAAAAGAGGGATTCCTGGAAAGAGCTGCAAGAGTGAAAGCAGAAATCTTTACAAGCATTGTACTTCACTAAAATACTGAATTTCAAGATGTCATGCCCATCCCCTTTAAGCCAGTCCTGCAAAAGTGCTGAGTTAATGCTTATGATAAACATTTAATTAGGATAAACATTTTTTTGAGTTGCAGCCATAACAGAGCTCTTCCAGAGCAACTGTATTAAGTGCATGTGATACAACAGGGTGTCTGACTACCACTGGATTCTGTCTTCTCTGATCCTATCTAAGGTACATGGTATCCGACTGAGGGTGTTCAGGCCACGCTCATCGGTTTTGTCTTCCAGAGCAACTGTATTAAGTGCATGTGATACAACAGGGTGTCTGACTACCACTGGATTCTGTCTTCTCTGATCCTATCTAAGGTACATGGTATCCGACTCAGGGTGTTCAGGCCATGCTCATCGTTTTATTCTGTGTTTTATTACATACACATTCAAAAAGATATTTTGTTCTATATTCCTTTTTAAGAACTAGTCTAAATCAAAACAACACCAAGAAAAAATCTTGTGTATGAAGTCACCTGTCACAAGTAGTTTTTCCACTCAAATTTCACTTTATTCATGATCTCACAGTTCCTCCTTTATATGTTCTTCTACATTTATCTTCCTTACCTTGTTCTTCATGTTCCTCTGCCATGTATAGTGCCAATAGTATAGTTAGTATAGCCCCAATAACTCCTCCTCTAGGAGTTATTGGCACTATACTAACAGAGTATTTTTTTCACTTTGCATGTGAAGAATATTGTGCTCCTTCACATGAAAAGACATTTTGAAAATATAGAAGATTTGGGTGAGGGATTCAAGCGTGATGGCCCTGAGAACTCACTGGCTACACTGAGGAGTTAACATGGGTTTGGTGGCAGAAATTAGCCTGCTCTGACAATGTCTCTGTCCACATCTGAGTATTTTTTAGGTAGGAATCACAAGATCAGGAAACTTCAAAACACAGCAAAACATTTGAAATGGCAAGATGTTTTAACAGGAAGTCCCTTTGGTGGATAGGTGACATCCAATTCCAATTTCTTATTCAACTAAGCTCTTTAATTTGGGCCAAACAGAAAGTTGGGAATCACAGGGAATCGCAAGTTGGTCATTTGGAGACCACATTCTGGTCCTGGAGAAAGCAAAGAGGAGGGAAGGAAAACCAGGTAATGCAAAATGTTGTAGGCTTTCTCTAGAATGGAAGCCATTGTTCAGACAGGTCAGATACTCCGGGGTAGTGGGCTGCTTTTGCTTTAGACCCCATGCTCTCCTGGGATGTTGTGTGGTTGTAACCAATTCCCTGCCCTTCACTGTGAGTGCTACATAACTCAGCAGATCTTAAGAACATGGCAAAATGGGAAAAGAGAGTCGCAGGGCTCGGCAGGGAAAGAACAGGGAGAGAAAGAGGGAGAAGGTGCAAGACGGCAGACACGAGGTGTGAGCGCAGGAAGGGGCCCAAGAAAGAGGCAGAAAGCTGCCCCAGGCATTGAAGCTTGGTCTGGTCCCACAGGATGGGTGCAGGGGCCTCCTGGCTGGACTAGTGTGGATCATCAGTGACTGAGGCTTACTAATAAAGGGAAAAGTCTCCATGGCAAAGCAGGCCTTCCACTGGGGAATTCCCCAAACATCTGCTCTGCCCAAAGCTTCCCTTTTCTCAAGATGCCAAAAAAAGCAGGGAGGGGGGAAGGGAAACATAGACTTTCATTATTTCAGTCACCATTTTAGACTGAAATGCAATATACAAATTTTGTTCTAATTTTCGGTTCCCACACCCTTTTTCTTCACCAGATAGGAACTTTGGGCTTTGATGCTGCCAATAATCTTCCTTGTCTGTACTATTTTCAGTTTTCCAACCACCCCTATTTTTTTCATCCACTCTGGTACAATTTATTGCTATAAGTAATATAACACTTAAAACTGTTCCCTGCTTTCCACCTCTGAGTTCACCATTTGCCCAGACATGGAAGGATTTTGGACTGGTAAGTCTGGAGTGGCTCTGTTCCCCTCACTGCCCACTCAGCAGCCTGCAGCTGGTAAAATACATGTACCTGGGCCTGAATGCATCCTTTTTCTCTGTGCAGGCATGCAAAAGAAGTAGACAGATCTGCTTGGAAAAGACAACAAAAATCAAATTTAGCTAGGTAAATCTTACTTCTAGTTCCAAAGTACAACTACCTCATGTAGTTGCAGTTTACCCTTGTTAAATAAAGAGAAAATCTCTTCATTGAAGAATCCATCCACAGATATTATCTGCACCTATGTTGTAATTCTCCCCACATGACTTTCTCACTAACTCCCTTTCTTCACAGCAGCAGACCAGCTCCACTCACACACAAGTGTGTTGGAAGACCTAAGTGCTTTCCTTTTACTTGATGTTTAAACCAGAAACTTCAGTTTGTGCACATTCCCTGTATTGAAATAAGGGCTATGGTTCTGATAGATGTCCAGGATATTACAGACTAAACCAATATGAACATTTATTTCCAGTAAAAGGGTCTTCATTTAACAAAATTGCATGAGTATTATGAACTTAAGAAAAGAAAGATCTGAATTATATGTTTAATTAATCCTCTGGAGACAATAGTCCAACAATACATGTGTTCAATCTTATTATTCCTGTGTCCAGAAATTACAGTACAAACTGATCACTTGAGGGAAAACTAAATCCCTGTTGGCAAATTGACAGCATATGTTGACTAGCTAAATAAGTTGTACATTTCATTTGCCAAAAATGTCTGATGGGCCAAAAAAGGCCTTTTTGAAGTAATTCAGTTTTGGAACAGAGAAGTACTAAAAGATCATAATGTTTTCTGTGGAAAACATTAACCCCAAAATATGAAACAGCTGAAGGATGTGCAGAAGTGACGCCGTCATTCATACCTTATTTTACTGGAATTTCAGGGTGGTAGATTTTGAGGCACATCAGTCATGCTGCTGTGACCTGGCCTTAGGTCAGCAGCTGATCTTCTCTTCATACTCAGGACAGGTCTCCACCTTTTTGCTGTGAGGCTCCAGGGGAAATCCTGGCCACCCATCAGGCCTTGCAGTAGCATCCCTGCTCCCTTAATGGGAGTTTCCCATGCCCAAGTCCTGGAAGGTGAATGCTAAGAAAGTCTGAGCTGGAAAGAGCAATGAGGGTGGGATTTGTTGTAGGGTTTTTCTTCGCTTCATTCACATAGTCAAGGCCTGGGAATCACAGGGATAGGACCCTCTACAGAAAATATGCTGTGAAGCAAAGAGGGTAAAACATGAGCCTGAAGGTGCTCCCAAGGCTGAGCACATAACACAGCATAGATGGACAGCAATTTGACTATTCCCTATTACTATTTGGTTAGTTAAAGGGTAACTAAATAGGATCTTACAGATTTTCATTAATCTCTTTTTAGTTATTCAGAGAAGTCTGAAGAAGTTTGTTTAGACCATGATTTATCACTGAAAACATCCTGAGATTACTGTTTTTAATGGTTATTTTATATCCCTATACTCCCAAGTGTGTCTCCTTGCTTTTTGGGGGATGGCAATACTGACTTAGAAGAGGAACAAGAAGAGAGCACAAAGAAATCTGGACAATATTTTGCTTCTTGCATGGGTAATTTATTTGCTAAAAAAGTAATCATTTCATGTTGGTCAAAATGAACAGGGTTCTTTAGATAGATTTTAAATTGTTTCAGTGTCTCCTTACAGAAAACTATTTTGATGTTCTCAATTTGAAAAGTTTGAAATGAAAGGTAATTTTTATCTCAAGCTACATCAAAGGTGGCCAGACACAAAACTGGGGATGTCAAAGAGCACTCCTATTTTATCAAGGAAGAAATGAAAGTATGTCTTTATGGTACAGAAACTCAAACTTCTTTTGAATTATGAGCTTCTACGGAATCAAAAAAAAAGTATTAATTTTGAGAGTACCATTTTATTTTATAAAGAACAATGAAGGTAGAATATCAAGGAACATTATGTTTGTCTATTTCATTCAGTGCAAATAATAGATACGTTAAATGTTTATTAATAATTTCAACAGCATGCAAAAAAAAGGAAAAAAAATCTTCTATACTTCCCCAATCTTTCCCCAGACATTAAAATAACTGCTACACCACAAACTTCAAGTCATAAACATATTTATTTATGGTCATTTTCCTATGCTGTTTCCTATGACTGTAGATGTTGGGTTACTCTACAACATAATATTTTCCTTTCAAGAAATGGGAACTTGGTGGCCTTTGCTAAACTGAACTCTCTTCCTAAAATATTCTCCAATGACGTGGGAGAAAGGGCTTTATTCAAGTGGCCACTTTGTAAAACTTAAAATTTTGAAAGAACAGAAAATAAAACCCAGTTTTAACTAGGTTCTAGTGGCCCCTCGGTGGTTGTAGGAGGATTGGTTCAATTACACTGTGACCAGTGTCATTGCATATCAATAGCTGGAGCCTCTAATAGTGCCAATAAACCATTTCTTTTGTTTCCTTTGTTAAACTGTTTGGTTTGAAGCTGTAAATTTGGGACAGCAGCATGAAGTGTCATCCTATACTTGTGAAATCATTATGGAGCACAGAACATTCTGGAGTCTTGAATGTCCACTCTAGAAGGGGCATCTCCCTACACTGAGCCACATCTCCTCACTTGCCTGTTGTTCTTGCTGTTCACACTCCAAGAAAGGGTAGAATTAAAAGATTTCCAACTTTAGATCCAAATGGAATATACTCCTCTTCTCCTATCAGTCTGACCCAACATAGCCTTTGGGTTTCCAACTGACCTTATGCTGTGGCTTGTCCTTAAATAATCAGTTAATTAAAAGGTGACGTATCACAAACACCAAAACTTAAAATAACTTTAGTCGTCTAAAAAAAGAATAGATAGCTTTTCCTCAGAGGAAAAGTACTTGTAGCTTACTGAGAAAGCTTAACCTCCAAGGCCAGTCTAGCTAACTATGGCCTTAGGGACTAATCCTGGTAAAGTCCATCTGGAGAATGTCCTAATTCCACTGCCTGCTCTTCACAATCAGCCTTCTGCTTTTTTCCCCACCCTTGCATCCGTTTAGTGTCCTCATTTGCTTTCTAATGACTTTCTAAAGTGAACTCAGACCTGGTTTCTTTCCCAGATGAACTTTAGCTGGCTTTCCTTTCCATTCTTCCCTACATCATGGCAATATGAGCTGCAATGCTCATATCAATGTGAGTATCATATCAGTACCATATGTTCCAGACACAGAGCAGGTAACCAACAACAAGGCTGAGCCATGCCAAAACACACCTGCAACTTCCCAAAAGAGTAGGTGGAGCTGAGTAAACATCTGAACCACTTCTGCACTCTGAGACAAGTAAAGCTGCTGAAAGATTTTAGCCCTGGCAGCCAGGGCCAGTGCTTACAATGTAGTTTCCTGAGGAGCTTGGTGCTTTTCTGAACTTCCAGTAACTCAACAGGGGGACGGTGTTAAAGACGAGGCAGTGACTCTGTTCTGGACAAGGTCACGTGCCAAAGCAATAATTTTAAATATTTCTACCAGCCTGACTCTTAAATACTGCAAGTACTAAGAAACCCTTGTTCTTCTTAGAATCAGTCATCAGATCTGTCGTGCAATTACCACAGAGCTACTTTCATTTGGAGAGAAATGTAGTAACAATAGCCTGATTTCTGGTATTGTGTTTATGGTTTCACCTTCAGAGGATGAGCACAGTTTCTTAATTGCAGCCTCCAATTCAGGAGATTTTATCACTTAGATATCCCCAAACTGTATTCCTAAGAATGGAGATGGGGCAGAGTGCACCCCTGCAGAGCACATTGTCTTAGGCTCTGTGCCCCTCATATCTCCCAGGAACCCTTGGAGAAGAAGTCTGAGGATCTCTAGTGGTACGTGGACCAACAGCCAAAATACAGGAAGCCCAAAGTCCTCACAGAAGGAAGTGAAAATACTGCAATGTGTAGGCATTGTAACATTATAGGCACCAGAACATAAAGGCAAATGAGACAGTTCATCCCTGTTGTAATTTCTTGTTACATCCCAGTTTTCAGGTGCAAACTCTTTAAACAATTATGTCTTGCAGTTAAAAGAGCTTGTTGAAGAAGGCTTGCGGTAGCGTTAATTCTCTCACGTCCTGACACACTGACCTGAAATGCCCAATTCCTCTTACAGCATCAGGCTTCTTACTGACAGGGAAATCTTTGATAGCGAGGACTTGACAACCTGGCAATACTGCAGAAGTGAAAAACTCCTTGGGTAAAAATAAGTTGGGTTAAACAGATACACCTATGCTAACAGCTAAGTACCTGTTTACACTTATTAGTCACCTCATTAAAAGTATTACTCTAAATAACATGCCATTTATATTTGTTAAACCCATTTCACAGGAAGCTTAACTAAAAAGGAAAGAGGTTAAAGGCCAGATTTTAACCTCTGCATAAGTAGGTGGCTAATCATGGCTTCAGACACGCGTGGTGGAGGGGGAGGCCCTGAACCAGGGCAGACCTAAAAGGTACACACACGCATAATCACCTCTCAAATACTTGAGATTGAGGCATGTTGTGGGAGAAACAAGAACTAGCACAACGGGGGAATACCTTTTACTGTTCTGGGAATAATGCTTTTCTCTTTATGGGCAGGCTTTTAAATTATCTCTCCATATAGCATATTAACAACCTGGTTTTTTTCTGAGTGCTGCTCCACATATGTGGTGTGCCTGCAGATGCTGTGCAAGTTGTTCCAGCTCCCCACAGCCCTGCCAGGTCTCTCCAGTCCTGACTTGCACACTGTCCTGCTCCTCTTCTTTCCACAGCAGAGGTTACCAGCTGTGGGATGCACCCTTATATTCTAGGAACTATGATGTTATTAACAAATTGATTTTTCCATGTAACTTGAGAGAGGAATAAAAAGCAAAATCTCAGCTAGCACAGATCATTACAACTCATTTGTGATGGGGAAGTTTCATGATACTGTGCAGAACAATGCTGATCACTATCAAACATGAATTTGACTAGCTAGACACTGGTGGAAGCTCAACCAGCCCTCCCCAAACCCTGGTCTCCAGAAGGGCCAGATGGGAGAATAATTCCAGATAAAATGCCTTGGGTGCCATATAGGTTAGACCACTACTCAATATTCATTGGGTTGGGGTTTTTTGTGGGGATTCTTGAACCAGACTCAGAAGGCCCTTTATGGGCATTAGGAGATGGGGATAGGACTGAAGTCACCACTCCTTCCATGTGCCAACTCTGAGCCACGCTGAGGCCCAACATCCTCAGAGACTGACAAATGGCCAAATCAAGCAGAAGGAGCATACAAGTGGGGATGGGAAGCAGTGGGCATGGGGAAGGGCACAGTGAGACCTTCCCCAGCAGTGGCTCTGAGCTGTTGTGTCAGCTCTCTCCACTCAGGTATATTCACACCCACCACACTGGAAGACCTTCAGCTCTTCAGCTGCCATCAAAACCCCAGAAGGTTTTTACTGGCCAAAAGGTTTTGAGGTTTTTTGCTCCAGACCTGTGTGCAATGCCAAGGTTATCCTGACAGAGAAAGCTGAGCAACTTCATGCCTACCCCCTAAAGTGAGGCAAGCTGGCTTCCCAAACAGGAGGTAACATGGCAGAGTCAGGAAGAAAAAGCTTTAGAGTCTTGATCCTGGTCTCAGGACTACTTGATACTCACTGGTAGAGAAGTAGATTAAGAAGACTCTGTGGTGAGGGCCCTGAAGTGAGACAGCTCAATGCTCCTGCAGAGCTGCAAAAGGAAAGGGCCATTCTCAGGTGCATGGGTCATCACAGAATGGTTTACACCATTTTGCACAGTGGCAAATCCAGAGCAAAGGAAGCCAGATAACTCCAAGTTGGATGCTGGAGGACCAGAAATCACAATGTGTGAGCTAACACCAGGCAGTTGCGGGCAGGATATCTGCAGGAGGTGAAACCTACTCTGAAATGCCAAATTCACCTCAAGGACTCAACAGGCATCACAAGGCCCTCATCCAGGGATTGGGAAGTCAGATATCAGCAGGTGTTGTGCCATTCAACCTGCAGGCAACTGTGTTCTCCATAGGATTGGACCTGTCAAACCAAATCTGGAAAGTAATTTGTGTTTGTGCTTCACTCGGCAGTGTGTACAAGAGAGCAAAAATGTGAACTGTGTAGATATCCTCTGCCTAAACACAGCCAAAATAATTACCAGATGGTGGTGAAAGTGACCCAGAAAATAATCCCAGAATTCCATACTAAACAAGCTAAGATATTGTCACACAGGTAAAGGGATAACAGCAAAAGGCCTCATTAAAAAGGGGACTTCTAATCTCCTGTACAGGGACTAGTTTCTCTTGCTGGAGATAATAACACTAAGGAAGAGAAGAATCCTTATGTTCCCATGTTCCCTTCTGAAATATCTTGAAGTGTGTTACTGGAAACTTACTTTGAACACATATCAAGACCACTCATAAGGGGTATGAATCATTCTGGTTTACCAGAACAAAGCCAAGAGGTGCACTTCTTTTTTTCCAGCACAGTTGTTTCTAGAGAATTGAGCCTGTTTAGCTCAGAGCTGGATTATAGACATACTGAAAAATGACTTAAGCTTCAGTTTATGTAAGCTGAAATATTATTATTCAATAAAGAGTCGGAGTCAGTAATATAAGAGATAAACTGTTTCAGGATGTTTTTAAGAGGGAGAAAGGTATTTAAGTAACTCTGAATTTACAGGTATAACATAGTACTTCTAATCACTCATTTAAACTTCTGAAGCCTCTTAAGTATATGTAAGATGAGATGGTGACTTCCTAGTTTTCTGACTGAGGTCTTGTTGTGTGATATTGCCTGACTGGAGTTCTGTGGCTGCCAGGAGACAGGTACAGCCTGAGCAGCACTGGGGGAAGAGGAGACAGTGCAAGCTCCAGCCACAGGATCCCACAGTGCAGTGCATGTCCACAGGACATCAGCTGAGTGAGTCCAGAGATTGTCTCTTCAGGAAACATAGCAACGTCTCTCTTTTTAGAAATGCCTTCTCACCAGAAAAAACAAAAAAACTTGGACCAAATATCCTCCCACATTCCAGTAATCTGCCATTACGCTCCAAAATTTGAGAGAGAAAAAGAGGGGAATTTACTGGTGAAGTCACAGGAGTATGAAAACCACACTTTGAGTATGAAGAAAGAGAATTCAGCAAGAGACTGTGGTGTTACTGCTTATTTTAGGTAAAGCATACTCAGGTACTAACAAGATTATAAAACCCAGATAGGTGCCTAGATAATCAGACAGACAGACAGACTAAGCTTATTTGTTTTCTTGTTTTTTCTTTTGTTGATTTGAAGCCAAAGATCCAAGCAAAGATCTTCACAAGGATCTTATACTTACAGCAGTCTGTAAATGGTATTCTCTCACACAAAGTTGTCTGAGAGGCTGAGGAAGATAAAGAGAACTTAAGTATTTTTAGTGCTTTTTTAATAAAGAAGTTTTTGGAGTACATTCTTCATTCAATGTACATGCAGATCAGCCTTAATAATAACATGTTCTATTTTAAAATTTCAAAGAAGAAAATACTTCAGAGAAAGGATAAGTCTGAGGAGTCTTAAACAAATATTTTTACACCATTTTACTTTCTTCCAAAAGTTTATTGAAGAAGACACTGGATTCTATCATTTAAATCACATTTATACAAGCTGACAGATTTAAATTCTGACATGACTCAATTTCTTAGTTCAAGGGCTCATACACCCCTTGGTCACACAAGCATCTGTTTAGTTACTGAGCCTCTACTGCGCAGATTGGGCAAAGTTTCAGGCTTTTGTTTAAATTTTCCTGTAAGAATTAGGTCAGTTCTAATCTTCACATTTTAATAACTTCCTTTTCAACTGAAATTCAAATTGCTGAGAAGCTTTGTAGAGGAGAGGAATATTCCCATAATGATCTCATTTGAATAACCTGAGAAAAATAACATGCGTATCGCTCAGTGCAGGTAAGCAGGATGCAGATGAGCAGCCACAGCCAAGTGAGTGGTCTCCTGTCTTCCCCCCAGGCTGACTCTGACTTGCCTTGAATTGAAGGTTAGGATAAGCAGGATTGTTGACACTGGGTAATTCAGATCATCGCTGTGCTAGTCATGGGAATGGACAGTGCACCCCTGTGAGGTATCCCATGCAACAGAGAGAAATGGGGGGAGAGATGGCCACCCCTGTAGCTCTGGGTGCAAGTACATTGCCTCCTGTGCAAGGGATGGAGGATGGACAAATTCCCTAAAGAGATGTAGTACGTGCACTCTGCTAATTCCTGAGAGCCACACTGAGACCCAGGTAACACAGGCTGTGAGGTTTTCAGTCATGTTTCCTTAGGGGAAATGCTGCATGGAAAGATCATAGTTAAATATATATATGGTTCAGCAAGGGGATTTTCCTCTCACAGCCTGTCAGACTCCTCAGTCAGCCCAATGTGGGGAGTGGTGAGAGCAACAAAGTCTCTTCTTCATGGGGGGCTGCACTTCAGTTCCTCCCAAACTAGCTCTCTGAGATCTTTCTGAAGCAACAAACCTGTCAAAGAAGCTAAGCCCATCTAACTCTTATCACACTGCAAGGAACCAGGTACCCAGTGCCTGAGGAAGCAGAGCTGGATGCAGCAGAGGACAGAAGGAGCAGTGGAGAAGGGAGGAAGGTAGATCAATTCCCAACTTTCAATCTAGCAATGGCTTGCCATTATGTTGACAGCTCATTGTCTATAACACCTGTAAAGATCTTCAGAAAAACACTGTAAAGAGGATTTCTGCCTGCATTAACTGTCCATCTTTCCAGCGACCTTTCCTCCATCAGTGCAGACCTTCCACTGCCTCATCTGTAATGACTGACACCCTGAGGGGTGCAGAGTCCTCTCCCACAACATGGAGTTGCAAGAAAAATCCAAACTGCTGCAGCAGTTTGCATCTAAGGAAGGTTGTCTTCATTCTTGTCCCACACTTGACTAGAGAGAAGCCCCAATAAAACTGATAGTTAAACCTTGTCAGGCAGACAGAAGGTGCAGGTGAACCAGCATTTCTCTTCATAAAGGACATGGCTTTGTTTTCAAAAATGCTAAGCAAATTTCTCAGTCAAAAATATGTTGTAGAAACCTCTAATACCATGAATGCCACTTTTTGCCTCAAAAGTTATACATGAGCTTTCTTACTGCACAGTGTGTTTATTATTTTCCCAGGAAAGTGGTGATGAAAATAAATTTCTTGTACAGTGTCTCAGAGTCCAAATGGTATGGATCAGAAAAGGTAGCCCAGGGACTAACCCACTCTTTGAGTCCATCTTTCAGCCATGATAGCCATGGATCAGCTCTGTTTAATTTTGCTTTTCCTTAGATCCTCTGTGGATCAGAAACAGAGAATTTTGGAAACAGACTGATCTAATCTGCTCTCCTGGGATACCAGTGATGCCACGAAAGGCACTAGAAACAGAGGGGCAAACTATTCCCTGCTACAGAGTGATGCAAAACTGCTTTAGAGGCAGGACTACAGCTCTTTAGCAACTGATTACAGCTATGAGTCCTGTACTTTAGCAGTCTATGCTGCTGGCAGCCTCAGGCCTTCCAAAGACATCTACTGCTGGCTTGCCAGTTTATGCCAGTTCATGAGCCTTGCCAGGTGCCCTCTCACATGCTGCTCTGCAAGAAAACATGTTGTCCAGCGAGACTGCTTTGCACACCTTGATGACATTTTTATGAGTCCTTGCCCTCACTCTGCTGCCTCACTGACCCATTCCACCCAGACACAGTGTGCTGAGAGCTCTCCTCACCAGAAAAAGGCAGGAGCAGCAGTGGGCCATCACACACTGAGCTAACACTGTGTACTTGGACAATTTGGCAGTCAGGGATGGTAGGACCTGTTCACAATGCTTGGCCCTGCCACATCTCCTTGCAGGATATCCCTGGTCACCATCTGGCAGCTTCTTGAGTGCCTCAAGGGAAAAATGAGGGCAGCTGGGCTGCCCTGCCAAGTGCCCCCTGTTATGTTTTGCTCTTTTCAACACACGGTCTCTCCTCTATATCTCTGTTTATAATTTTTGCCACTTGTGATCACCTAGGTATTTTTTCTCCCCAGTATCTTCTCTTCACCTCTCCTCCTTCTGTGCATGTTGTTTTAATTTTTTTAATTTGTTTTGTTTTCTTCTAGCTTCTGTTGGGGATGGGCTGCTTCCCATAACTATAATGAAAGAAAAAAACCCCAAAAAACAACAACAAAAAAATACCCACATAACTATAATGAAAGAAAAAAAAAAACAAAAAACAACAACAAAAAATACCCATAACCATGGGGACAGGGGCCAAAAGCAGATAACTTTGGAGGGGTACAAAACAAGGAAAAATATGGCAATGTTTTCCTGGTACACTTTCCCAACCATAATACTCTCCTAGCCTAAAGCAACTTGCAGGTCAGAAAAGTAAGCAAACATTTTCTTCAGAGACATTGTTCATCAGAATTCTCCTTCTTTAGTAAGTCACTGCAGAGCTTGTTGTATTATCTTCCCAAAATAAATTAATATTAAAGGTTATGTCTGGCTATGGCAAACACTACTGGGTGAATAAGGCATGCTGCACCATGCCCATAAATGAGACAGAGCCATGATGTCCTTGGAGAGAGAACAGAATTTTTATAAAGCCATGGAGGTTCTTGTAAAAGGCTTCATTACAAATGCAGACCGTCTGCCCATAAACCAAAAGTCAGTTCCTGCCAATTTCCTTGTATACTTCTAGTTCCTGGTACCTTATGAACTGAGGTTGGGTTTCCTTTCAGTAACGAAATGGAAAATGAAAGAGCATGAAGGGGCAACAGTGGCGTGCTTTAGCAGACAGATACATACAAAGAATAAAAATCTTACCTTCTTGAAGTTAGCAGGATGTTAACACTGACTTCATGGGGCCAGAGTTTCACTCTGATCTGTACAAGCTGCCAGGCAATCTCATCAGTCTTTGGAAAGTGCTGCTACGCTTGTTATTTGTAGTATTTTCAGCAATTTTAATGACATTAAGCCCTAGGGGGTGAAACCCCAGGAAACAGAAGGATGCAGACAGCCTGAGTGATAGTATCAAGAGCCCTGTTAACTCTCCTTGCTTAAATCAATACCCTCAACTGCTCCATGCAGAGCTGCAATGAAAGGAGCAACACAAAGCTACCACCAGGACCCTGAAAGTTTTTGAGGGAAAACAAGCAAAGATCAGCCACAAACTGATGGTCTGGTCTGACCAAACCACCTTTTTTTTACCTTCTCTGTCTTGGGAAGTGCTGAAAATTCACCACTGAGCTTGCACTCACTTTCTGGATCAGTCTTATGACAATTTATCTTATTTCCATTTTTGCTATTTCCATAACACCTAACCTAACCACAGCTTGTTAAAGAATTGTGGGCACATTGTATGCAGGTGCCTAACTCAGCATAAATATTTACAGCAGTGTTGCCACTTGAGAGTTTTCACATGTGGCCTTTTTAGGCAGTAATTTATGTGTGTTTTAACTCTTCTGATGCATTAGAGCATGCAGGTGAAATTTCTCCTTAAAAGTGCAAACAGTGACATCAAGTATTGCCTAATAGCTAGAATATGCTGCATGTAACACCCATGCTGTTTTGGGATCTAATCCTTCAAGTATTCTACGCCTGGCCCTAATAATGTCTTCTTTAGATTTCCATAGCCTAACACATACACTGCTTTCTTTTACAGCCTATTTTTTGAAAGTCCTCCCATTTGTCCTACTACATTCATTGGCAAAAGACCCAACTGAACCAAATAGCAAAGGAAGCAAGAACAAGTCTGCAAGAAGAACTTATAAAAGCACCCATATCTTTAAAAAACTAGTTTCGAGAAATGCATACATCATTTATTGCGTGAATAGAGGTTTGTGAAGAACCCAAGTCTTTTTACTAAGTGCAAGTAAGAATTTAACAAAAACACTCCTGAAGTTTAAAGAAGTGAAGCTGGTGATGACAGAGATTAATGTTCAGATTCGGGGAATCCACTTATTAATTTTGTCAGGCTGAAAACAATGGTTAACAGTTTCCAAAATAGCTGAACAATGTCAGCAAACATTTGCTTTGACTGAACTGAGACCCTCCCTTGCCCTAAGATCAGCTCTGGGACACTTTCAGAAAGGCTTCCTTTATCTCTTGACAGCGTGAAAAAAAAACGTTACCTGCAAATTGACTTGTGTGTAGAAGGAAGCTATCATTCATGCTAATGGAGCCCATCGACTTGCTTTCACTGTACCATGATACCCTGGAGCAGAAAAATGTGAAGCCTGTTAAGCCCTGGGCTTAGCAATAGGATTTAACAACTCCAAAATGCCTACCTTCCTCTGTACACATGTTGTCGACCACTATCCCACATATTTCTCTGTTTCTGTGACAGCTGGTCAATGTAAACTAGCTCTTAAAAGATTTTATGTTGATTTTTATGCTCTGGGAGCAGTTTTCTTAAAATAAACCTTACAAATTTTAAAAAGCAAAGAGACAATGGGAAACTACGGTAGAAAACAGAGCAGAAAATTGTTTACAAAGCTCCCAGTAATTTGGTAATGTGAAGCATCTTCCCTGCTCACTGTGCTCCTCAAATAAAAATTTGGTGGGCACATTTTGAAAGCATTAGAGATCATGACTCCTGCAAAGACATTGCTTTTTTAAAATGTGAAGGCATGACAAGAGTTAATCCCAGACCAAAGTCAAACAAAAGCGTGAAGGAGCTGGCCCCAACTGTGGAAAGGCTTTGACTGGGACACTCAGGTGGGTTAAGATGCAGCAGATGTGCCTAAGTGGTGGGCAGCAACTTTGTTAGAGATAGTTTACCAGTTAATAGTTCATAATGCTAACGTGCAAAGAAGTGTTCAGTGCAGGGAAGAAATGGCTCTAAGCCATAATCAGCAAATGAGGAACATCAGACTATTCCCAGCCTGGCCTCCTGAGATCTGGAGTCATGCCAGCCTGGGATCTGACACACCCCGTGTCAGGCAAAAGAAGGGTTGAGACAAAAGGCTCATTGGCAGGCCCTTGCATCTTCAGGTCTCTTCTCTTACCCATAAAAGCTGATCACAACTCTCCAGAGCTGGTCCCTTTGGCCCCTACCCTTCACTGGACCATGTCCAATACTGTGAAAGCACCACCTTCCTCATAGTCCAACCAACACTGCATACTGCTGGGCAAAAGTTTTTTCAAAAATGAAATCATTGGTGATGGGAAAGGTAAAACAAAATCTCAAGGATATGACAGAAATTAAAAGAAACAGCAAGATATAAAAGATCAAGGATAGGACAGATAGGACAGAAGAGTTGTCCTCAAAGCTAGCACTGAGCAGATACCCTTCAGTTTCAGATGAAACAACAATTTGCACATCCCTACACTGTGGATAGCTGGCAAAACGAGGCTGGTCAGGAGCAGAGAAAAAATAAGCAGAGCTTCCAGACGGAGTATTTTATGAAAGCCTGCAGTGAAGTGTAATGCTCACTCCTCAGAGCACATGAAACAAACCAAGACTGCTGCCTGCTTGACAGAGGCACCCACATGCCCTACCAAGACACATGGGAGCCTGAAAGAACCACGGAGCGTGCTGAGAGTTCCCCTTCCCTGCCTGCTTTCAGAAGATAGAAAGGGCTGAAGCTAAGCAGGACTCCTTCTCTGGAGTCTCTTTAAAAGTCTCAAAGATACAGTAACTTAATGCGCAATGCCTGGAGGCAGGTTAAAGAGCATGAACCAAGATTTTCAGTAAACAAACAATGTTTTGTGTCTCTATAGGGCATCTATTCAATGCATATTCAGCATTTTAGCCCAGGCCAATATTCACCAGTGCCACTGCACTACCTCGTGCAGAGATTCACCCACTAATCAATTAATTTTGGTCTCACAGTCTTTCACTAGCATTCAGTTCATCCCCTGGGTATAGCCAGCATTTTTCTTCTCCCTCAGGCAGCCTTGGACTATTGGTCACTGTGCAGCCCTCAGTGGATATGGCACCAAAGGACTCTGGGGATACACAGGAGTTTCAAAGTCTATAGTCCTTGATGGAGGCTACAGAAGTCCTACCAGAAGGATAATAAGTCTTTTGAAAAATGATTCCTTTGCATCCTGTCGTACTATAAAAGTACATTACAGACCATAGATTGTCTGGACATACAAATGAATTCCCAATGTTTAATCTATCTGAATGTCTTTCTTGTGGTTTTTTACTTCAGTGTAATCCTTCACTAAACATTTTTCAGCCATTAGCTCAGGACAATACATTTTTCATTATTAAACTGCCTCATGTTTTCATTATAGCTGCACGTCAGATTTTACTTAGTGATATATCAGTGGGATCACCTCTCTTATTACTGCACTTGAATTTCTGTTCTGAGAAAAATACAGTTATTTCAGATGAAAAGGGGCTCCTCATAGTTAAATGGCCATGAAGCATATCATCAAAATATCTACTCAGGGAAAGGGAAAAGAAAGCTTTGGGGTGCCCTGATTGCAGCCTTGCAGTACCTGAAAGAAGCCTAGAGGGTGGAAAGAGATTATTTACCAGGGCATGTAGTGACAGGACAAGGGGGAAGCACTTTAAACTGGAAGAAAGTGGGTGCAGATTAGGTATCAGGAAGAAATTTTTTACTGTGAGGGGGGTGAGGTCCTGGAAAACGTAGTCCAGAGAACTTGTGGATGCTGCATCTCTGGCAGTGTTCAATGCCAGGTTGGATGGGGCTCTGAGAAACCTGGTCTAGTGGAAGATGTCCCTGCCCATGGCAGAGGGTTGGAACTAGATGGTCTTTAAGGTCCCTTCCAACCCAAACCATTCTATGATTCTGTGATTCTATGATTAGTCTTGCTGGATCCATGGAAATCTGCACGAACAGAAGTAACAGCAATGTACTTTCATTTCTGAGGAGGGAACCAAACTACAAGTGACGTCTTTGGGGGAAGGTGCTACATGTAGCTGGAGGAAACTCCTTACCCACAGGAAGAGCTGTCCAAATGGACAAGACGCATAAAAGGTGTGAGAAAAGAAGTGTCGTTTCCCCATATTACAAACTGGGACTTGAGTCACAGGATGAGTAAGAAGTGATCCGGAGAAGGTCACACAGGAAATCTGTGTCACGGTTGGTTATTAAACCCAGATTTCCTGATTTGCCACTGAATCCCATAATTACAAGACCATCCTTCCTGTTCTTTTTAACTCTATTGGTAAAGTATCTCACTAATTGGGCAATGTTTTATAGGAACAAAAAGCCTTCCATGCATCCTGCAGCATGATCTCAGGTGACTCTCACCATTGGATTCTTGTCCATGTCCCAGGAGCCTGGCTGAGAAATTGCATTTCCTCATCCACACCAGGCTGCCCACAGTCACTCAGGGTCCTCCCATCCAGATTATGCCTTGCCCCACTCCCTCACACCACCTTCCTCTGGTCCTCGGCCACTGCTCATCCCACAGCCCTCCACAGTGGTGTCCAAACCAGCTCTGCTGCTCCCATCCTGTTTGGTGGGGTTTCCTCACTTTGTGAGTTGGGGTCTGGCTAGTGGGGTCTGCTCAGAGAGGAGGCCTTGGTAACCTTCAGGGTTGATGCTGTGGTACATTTAGTGAGCCTACTCGAAATAAAAAATGGGGTCACAGTATGCACCAGCTGGCTAAATCTTGTCCCTCATACTTCAAGCAAAAGGAGGAAAAAACACTAAAGGTGGGCATGTCCAGTGGGGAAAAAAATCTACCCAGAAGATTTCTACCAGCAGGGGGAGGAGACCCAGGTCTCCAAGAATATCAGATATCCTGGAAATTTAAGGAGCTTCTGGAAATCAGAAGACAAAGGAAGTTATGTTGGGAGTCCTGTGAATAAGAGATGAGAGGAAATGAAATGGACACAAGTCAGCCTACCTAGGAAAGAAAGAAACTGACAGCAAACAGAAAATGACTGAAATACCAAGTTAAACAAGAAGATAATTATATAATCTCACAGAGTTCCATAATTTGCTGAGGAAGACTCATCAGATCTACAGATGAAAAAAAAAAATTGGGTTCCTTCTTAATGGTCTCCTGAGAGGTTTACAATCTGATTTTGGAAGTGATAAAGGAGTTGGTAGTGGAAATAATGAGAAGGTACAGACAGGCGGCTCTCCCTACGGAAGAAGCAGCAAACTCATTTTCAAGTTTAAAAAAACAGAGCCATATGGCTAGATGGTAATGCAGGGCTGAACCCTATTTAATATCAGCATTAACACTATAGAAGCTGTTGCTATAGTAGTGACATCTGGAAGAATCCTTCAAATAGATTATTCTCTAACCTGGATGAAGGATTCTGCCAGTCTGTCTGTCAAAGAAAGCCTTCAGAGCAAATCAATAACAAAGATCTTGTTACCTGAATGCAATGTAATTTAGTGGCTAATCAGTTTGACAACATTAGAAACACGAGGAGAGAAGAAAAGAAGAATAGAGCCAGGAGATGTAATTAACAGCCAAGAAGGCAGAGAGGACTCCAGCAACACAAGGAGAAACATCCAACTTTTATACGCCACTATCCAATGAACTTGATCAGTAAAATCACACCTTCACTCTGAACTGTTCCCAGTCTAGCTGACATTTGCTGTTCATAGGCTTCACTTAAAAAGCATTAACACTACCAATAGATAGTATCACTAGTGAAGATGAGAGATGCATGCACAAAATACTGCTAATTGCCAGAGCAGTGATAGACACAATGTCCCTTTTTTTTTAATGTTGGTTTGAGTACTGTTCTGCTTTGGCCAAGTGAAAAGGCTCCTCTTGACAAATTAAAATGTCTCTGCTGAACACAGACATTTGGCCCCTAGAAATTCAATTCCTTCTTCTAGCTGGTATCTCTGGCTGAAGCAATATGCTTCAAAAAATATTGCTAGAGAGAGGGGTTTGTTGGTAATTTTGTTGGTTTGTATTATATTTACACAAAAGCATTTTGAACCTGATTTTCTTCTCCTGACACTGAGGAGATCAGCTGAAGCTGAGAGGAGCAATTCTCAGCCTTTGCACCTGATCTGGTCATTGAAATTGTAAAGTGTAATAAGGTTAGCAGTGTCATTTCCATTCACTTGCACAATGTATAAAACAACTGCGTGTCAAACACTCTGATGTGAAATCATGATCATGGCCATATGTTTTTGGAAGGGAACAGGCTGTGTGTGGGGATACAGCATTAGGCTCTGGGGATATTATTAAAACATCTTGGAAATAGCAATTGACACTTTTCACACTTGTTTTCAAAACGTACTGTCCTTTGCATCCCTTAATGTAATGTACCTCTCTGTTTTCTGGAGGGAACAAACTATTCATTGAACAGACATTTCTGGTCTTACCTCCATCCCTTCAAAGTCAGAATGGGTGAATACTGGGTCCTTCTGTGTCTTTTCCACTCGGTAGAGCAGATCTTACAGAGATCAAAGGCATGATACAATTCCTGACTTGCAGCCTATGGGCTTCCCAGGTGAGCAAGGGAATCCTGCTTCTCCAGAACAGGCATGGCCCCGCATTAATAGGTTATATGTATTTACAAAGGCGTGTTGCCATGAAGGCAACAGACATTTTGCCACAGAGTCCAGTGTGAGCAGACTCTTGCAGGGGTCCCTGACACCATCTAAGGTGCCACCTGCAAATGTCTCAGAAAATTTGTGGTTTTAGAATTCACGCTGTCCTGGTTGTTCACAGACACGTGACCGAGAGCTGGATACACAATTCATATCAGTAACACTTAATACCAGTGTTGCCTTGGTGTTAACACAATATGTGCTATTTCAGTAGACCACATTTCTCACACAAAGTAATTCTGGACTTTCTTGTTCATGAAGCAGAGACAGAATTTCAAAGTCTCAGCACTACTCAGATGTGAAAATAGATACAACCTTTAGACCAATAAGCCCATGCTTTTTGCGAATTTTGTTTCATTTAGATATATAAGGGTAATATAAGTTATTTAATAGCAGAATTTGAGTCCAAGCAGGAGTAGCTGTAAGAAAGGTAGATGGAGCTAGGTAGGAGGAAAAAAAAATAGAGATTTCATTCCAGTCCTGAGAAAGTAGTTAAGAAGTCCCTGGATGGCTGTTCATGCAATTTTTACACTGGCAAAACTGCCACTGACTTTAATTGTAGTTCACTCTGTTGGATCAGCCTTCTAATCAACTAAGCACTTTTCATTTCATGGCAATGAGAAGGTGTGTTGAAAATGCCATCATATCTCTAACCATCTTCAAAGCCTAGAATGTCTTCACACCCTTTCATGGGTTTCCCCTTTCCAGTACTAAAAAAAGGATGCTATAAAAGTCATGATTTAAATGATATATAACAATTTTATGGACTTGGAAGCTAATTTTGCTTAGAAGCATTTTTATGGACTTTGGAAGCCAAGAGTGGGGGGAAGCAGAGCTCCTGAGATCAAAAACTTTCCTTCTGTAGAAAAATGTTTCAGGGGAGAGCAATTTCTGCCTCCTCTGGATAGGACTCAATTGCTTCTTGAGACTCCAATATTAAAAGGGTTTTGCTGGAGAATATGTCTATAAGAAGGAATTCATTTTATCTGCCCTGCAAACAAAAGAGATTATTTTCAGTTTCTGTTATGAGAGTGAGAAGGGGGGAAGTCCTTTCCAGGGAAAAGCTGTAAGATGTTTTCCTTAATTAGTTTAATTACAAAATGCACTAAGACTATTAGATAAACATTAGGCTGTTTTCGGGTTCAAAACAGGCAGATGTCAGCAGGATTAAATCAAAATACTTTATGTGCCTTTGAAGATTTTTTTTTACTTAAAGACCTCAGCTCTTTTTTTTTTTCTTTTTTTCTCTTTTTAAGCTCCATAACAGCTGATATTATTCGATTTTTTTTTTCCTTTTGATTAAAATTATGTTCATGTAACTCATGCAAGTCAGCTTTCATTAGCAAAGCAAGTGGGATCTGGGCTACGGTATCACATTTCTGGAATCTGATGATTTTTTTTTTTGTATTCTCCCATTCTCCCTGGTCTGATCAGATTCTAATTATAGCCAAATTACAGCTATTGTCTCAAAGGCTGAGTAAGATATTTGTGGAGGGAGGGAGAGGAGGGAACAGAAGATGGCTGATTTAAAAATAGGAATTATACAAAGTAGTAAGAGTTGTTTATAACAATTTTTAAGGGAAGATGGCAATCATGGAGAAGGGGAAGGCATCTTTACATCCAAGTAGGAGGGAGCTACACTTTGCTGAATCAAAGCTGTGTTTCTACAGCTTCCTTCAACATTATAGTGCAATTTATCAGCTGCTATGAGGCACTGAAGAGCTTGGTAACTCCAGAGTAACAAGTATGATATATGCTACTTTGGGACTTACCAAATATATGAATAGTTAAAGTATCACTGGAGAAATAAATGTAGAACATATAGAAAAAGATTTGTAGTCATAAGCAAATCTGTCATAAACTTAAAATTATGTCACATTTACATACATACCAGGAGAAGAAATAACACTATATTAAGCAAAAGTATAAGGAGCTGAAATCAATGCTTGTGCATCCTTTAGAGCAGTTACCATGCTTCTCTGGAGCCATAAAAATTATTTGCAAACTGAATATAGGCCAAAGGCATTTCCAGCACTAGCATCCTTAACCATTATCATTGACTGAGAACCTGACAGAACTGCTTTTAAAGGTATGTCATCAACCCTAAATGAGAACTCAAACTAGAAAATGCCATAAACTCTTTTGGTCAGAAAGGCATTTTCCACTGGTAATATGTTTACAGAGCATTTTTACTTTGTCACTTTTAAAATCTATTGCTAAAGACCACCTCTAAGATTGCTTAATACTGCAAATGACCCCAAGATACATGCAAAGTCAAATGAAAGACTTCTCACACATTCTTGCATATCAATAGAAGTTGGTTTACAACAACAAGGCTAAATGCAGTATATTTTATTGCATTACCCTGCTGGTCACCTCAATAAGATGAAAATGTAAAAAGCTTTTTTTAGAATTTGGATTTTAAAAGGCACTTTGGATACTTGGCAGATTTTCATCTCCACAACTGGTTTAAAGTTTATTTTTTCTCAGAGACTATCTTAACCAGCATCTACCAGGTAGAAAATAACAGCAAAAAACATCAGGGCAGGCTGATGATGAACAGGCAGCTTCACAAAAAAGTCCATAAAACACAGAAAACCTATATATGGACAATGCTGCAAAGGCAATGCCACAAAGAATATACTGAAATATTCAGTAAAAAAGTGTGCATTGTGAATATTTGCTCTTCATGTGCATGCACTGCCCAGTGGTCTACCTTTTTCACACACAATAAACCCTTTCAAAGTCTTTGGTGAAAAAATGGAGGCTAAAGTCCCTGAAATGTTCTTCCTGCACACAGAGTTGTGCAGCTCCTCCTCAAGAAAGAAATGCATGTCATCAGGTGTTAGTGTAATGCAAGGATCACCAGATTTTATTAAATTACTAAATCTATTAAATGATTACATTCTTGGTTGCACCAATTCGTGTCAAGTGTAAACATACGGTGAAACACTTTTAAATCAATTACCTGATGATAAAAGAATAATCTTCTTACTTAAATGAAAGCAATTAATGTATGTCGGAGCTATGCATTTAAGAGGTTTCCAGGATCAGAACCATCCGTTTGATAGTACCTAAACTCACACTTTCAGAAGTTAAATGTAATATCACTAGCAGATGTTGAGTAGCACACTCAGTTGCTGTGCACTAAAGCACATGGAAAACTAAAAAGTGTTTCCTTTTCCTCCCTTTGCCCCTGCTGGTGCATTTCATTCCACAGGATGGTACAATTACAGGTTGTAATTCACAGAACACTGAAATGCAGCCACCGATTTTCCTCCTGCTGTTTGTCCGTTTCTGTAAGCTTGACACCGGGAGGGGAGCAGAAGGGCTGAAGGGCTGCTCCACTCACACTGCTAAAAGGTGACACCACTGTGCTCTTACAAGCCACTGTAAGCTTGACACCGGGAGGGGAGCAGAAGGGCTGCTCCACTCACACTGGTAAAAGGTGACACCACCGTGCTCTTACAAGCCAGGACGACACAAATAGCATGTGAAAAAGAAAAGTAGATTCAATAGGGCCAGATGATGTGCCCCGAGGCAGTGTCTCAGCTGCTCAAGGTGACTATGGCTGCGGGGCCAGGCACACCATCCCCATGCTGGACCAGGAACACAATCTGCTTGTTCCGGGACCCTGGACCACAAAAACTAAGACTACTGAGAGGCCCCAACATGAACCAGGCCAGCTGACAAAGAATAAATACAGTCACTGCTTTATTCAACAGCCTTCACAGAAATTGCATACAGGACCTGCCATGTTTTCATAGAATTGTAAAATCGTTTAGTTTGAAAAAGACCTGTAAGATCAAGTCCAACAGTTAACACTTCCAATTTTTATCTGACTCTTGCTAGCTAAGCCTGTCTCCCATTCCTGGCAGAACTGTGACCATTGGTCTTGTTCTTGGGAGCGTCAGCCTAAGGATAAATGAAGAATTGCAACTGCCTCCATGTTCACACTCTTCCTTCAGTCTTCTTTACACCTTTCAGGCAACTTTTTTTAGACACTATATTTGCAGTGTGGTGACATTGACAGACAGGTGGGTGTGACCCCCCTCCGGTCCACACATCTTTTCTTCCTCAACCTGTGGTCCATTCACTTCAATATATGTCTCCCCACCACCATGCACCACCACGGAGGTAGGAGTGACCCTAGGAGGCATGTCACCACTAAGAGGTCATTTTCTGAACAGGATAATGGCAGTGAATGCCAAGCATGAGCTCAGAGGGTCTGGCCCTGGGCCCTAGCTGAAGAGCAGTCTTCAGTGTGCATTCTGTTGGATACTCTGACCATGCTGGAGAGGTCTCACAGCACCATATTGTGGGTGTGCTGAATGATGTGCACTGTTAAGTGATACTCATGAGCAGCGTGACCGTGCCTGTGTAATGCACAGTGAAACGGCATTACACATGGCTTGTGCCAGAAGTCCAGTCTCCACGAGCATGCAATATGCAGTCATTCTGTGGCAGAGCCTTAAGGCAGCCTTGCTAAGTGGCAGCAACCACTGTGGGTGTTGGTGGAACATGCTGATACCCATTCTGCTGAGAAAATGTAGCGTGTTTCTGGAGCTGACATAGCAGCTCATCCAACACGAGTTCAGTGCTCTCCAGCACTGCAGGATGCATTGGATGCATCCCAGGTTGCAGAAGGATAGTGATTTCTGCCTTCTCAGTGCCCCTTTCCAGCTTTCATCCTAATTCGGTGAGGGAGAGAGAAGTTGCTCTTCCCAGCACATGGGGAAGGGAGAAATTCCAGCCTGCTGCCAGCCTACAGCCCAGAAACCTAAGTTTAATGCAGACAGAGCCCCACAGGTAGGTAGATAGTTGTGCATAGAGTGCAGATAGAGAAGGAGACATGAGTCTAGGGACTCTTTCTTTGACTGGCTGGCCTTTGGGAGCAGACCTTTCCTAAAGTTTCACTAGTTGCATCTGTAATTCAGTCAGTCTACTGTGTAGTGCCCTGGCTATTCTCTCCTTCCTACCCTTCTTTTGTCCCTGTCTCCTATATCTGTATTTCTGCTTTTTTATATCAAGGGTTTCACTGTATCCTGCCACTAATATCTATGTCTCTATGGCAAAAATAAAATCAGAAGTGGGAAATATTTCCAGGATCACTATGTCCAGCTGTAAAATCTTTGGACCTGTGTGTCTTTGCTCTGATCCCATTCTGAGAGCCATTTCCAGAAGAGATGCACAAGACCCTTAGATGTAGGCAGGTCCTTGGACTACAAAGTGCCAACTTTAGCTAATCACATCATGTTAATAAAATTAATTTCCCCCATAACTTATTATCTTGCTAGGCTGTTTGTTACCATATCCTGCATCCCAGATTTCACTGACAAATAGAGAAGAATTCTTGTCTATACAAGATGATACAGAACTGGATCCTTGGGAGCATCATGTGCAGTATAAATGTGTCACGCTGAAGTATTTATCTCATCATAACTTTTCACTCACACTGCCCTTATATTCCCAAACTGACTTCTGGAACTTCAGCTATGTTTTACCTACGATGCACAGCGTATATACCACATATAACTGTCAGGAAAGACTTTGAGCTCTCTCCCATTTCTGCTGAACTTCATCATAAATTCCCCTTAACCTTTAATGCATAGGTTCAAGTTCTTTCTCAAATGATTGAAGATCACTCATAAAAGCCAGACGTCTTCTAAGTATTAAAACCTGGGAAAAAAATTCATAATACCCTCTTCTACTTTTTCCAAACCCAAAAAATTGACCAAATTGCCTAATTTCAAAATCTTACAGAGTGGGAAAAAATGTCCTGCCTGAGACTCTCCACACTAAACTTAAGCCACAAATACATTTTTTACCATGACCATTTGCAACTGGGAAATGTGTGGTTTATAATGGAATGATTATACAGCTTTGGCTTGGGATGTCACAGGCCTGCTGGTAAGATAAGTGAGAATGAAGCCAGTTCTGGACCTTCATGTATGTTAGGTGCAACTATTGTAATAAAGCAGCTCCCTGGCCCTTTGTACACAGTTTTACCAGGTCTGGGCTTTGTGGAATTCTCTTTTTAATAAAGTATATGGTCTAAGGCCCGGCTTGAAACAAAAATGCCCGTTGCTTGCTGAGTTGTATGAACTTCGGAATTATGGCAATAAAATGGACACATATGTTCCATTATTATTATTATTATTAAAGGCTACAAAAATAAATCATTCATGAAGCTCACATGAACAAAATGAGCACTGCCTTCTGCAAGAGTCTGTACTTACATGTATCTGTTTACTTAGATGCATCTGTTCTTGATATCTTTTGGAAAAATCAAATATTGTATTTTATGAAAAACTGTTGCTGAAGCATTGTTCAAAAAATCAATCCTAAATCAGAAGTCCATTAAAAAAAAAAAAAAAATGAATACCTGGGTCTCTCTGCTTCGAACTCTCTTTTATTGTTATTAATAGATCATTTATCTTCAATATGGTTGGAGATAAAAATTCCTTTTTAAAGTGATGAAATGAAGAGATTTGCAAGTGCTGAAACCCCCTGATCTCCCCCTCTCTCTCATCACCTGATACAGGCTTAAGGTTTCACAGTTTGTAAAAATCAATGGGAAGTTCTCTCCCTGCCAGCAGACTGGGCCAATTTAATAAGTACCTGAACAGAGAGGCGGCCTGTGGAAGGGGCAGTCACCTTTCGCCTGGCATTAGGAGGAGCTGCGAGGGCCAGGACACTGGAGTGCATTGTGTCCCCGTGCAAAGGCCTGAATCAGCAGTGAGGAGATGAGATTTCTTCTCTCCAGCTTTCCCCCAGCAGCCTGTCTGTAACCTGGAGGGGAATCTTCGAGGGGATGGACAGCTTCTGCCACAGGATGCAGCTCCCGGGCGTGGGGGAGACTTCACGTTTCCAGTAAAGGGCTCTCTCGTCTCTCACTAGGGCAAGCACGTAGTAGGGAAACTCCAAGCAGCTGCCAGGCAATTTCCTTTCAACTCTGTCCCAACACCACTGTTTACAGTTTTATGAAGGCAGCTCTGACTGTCCCTTCTCCTCCTCTCCCTCCCACTTGTTCAAGTTTGTCGATACCCGATCCACGAACATTTGTTTCCTCCTTCCCTGGAGGAGTTTTGCGCTCCACTGACCTCAAGTTCAGCCCCGACGAGGCTGGCAGGAGGGCTCAGCTGGCTCTCGTTTCCCCACTTGCTGCAGTCCCTTCTGTGAGACTAGCAAAGCCAGTGTAATTCAAGCAGGGCAACTCTTCCCTTGCCAGCTCCTCACACCGCCCAGGGTTCTGCTGACGGGGCAAACTTCATCCACCCTGTCCCGACCCGCGGAGGTGAAGCCCCTACCCTCCATCCATGGAGGCCACCGGTGCTGGGGGTGTACAGGCAGGTCAAGACCCTCACCCGCACTGCGGCTGCCCTTAGCTCTGCTCCCTGGTCTACAGCGCTCCTCGCTGCTCTGCACCGCACACCTGCGGCCGCGCTGCACCTTCCCCAGGTGGGTCCCAACTTGGCAGCACTGCCGTGGGTGCACAGGGCTGAAGCACTGGGGGGTGGCAGTGGAATGGTTGGACGGATGGACGGATGGGTTCCCTCACAGCTTGATCTCCAGGTGATTCCCCCCTACCTTCTATCTTGTACTCCTCAGCATCAGACCTCTCTTTCCTCCCCCCTTCTCCCTCTTTTCAGCAGCGACAAAGCCTTTTACTTTAACCCGCTGGGGCTGTCCACTGCCATCCCGCGAAGATGGATTGAGGAGGGGTTGGGAGATCGAGGCTTTCTGTCTGTCAACAGCTGCGCGGCCCCTGCCTGGTCCTCGCCGCCCCGCTGCCCGGAGCGGAGAGCCGCGGGGGTGCGCGGAGCTGTCGCCGGCCACCCGCGGCGAGGACGGGAACCTTGCGGGGAGAGAAAGGGTGCGCGGCCGGGCGGGCAGCGGCGCAGAGCCCCGAGAAACTGGGAGCAGGGGAGGGGAGGGCTGGATCCCCCCGTGGATAAATCAGCGTGGGTGTCCCGCCGGCTCTCCCGGCGCCGTGCGGAGCGTGTGCGCAGGCAGGGAGCTGGAGGCGAGAGGTGGGCAGGGTTCCCTGCCCGCATCGCCACTCCGCTCCCGCTCCGCAGCCCGGCGGGGAGAACCGCGCTAATTCCCGTCCCGCGGAGCCGTTTCGGCGCTGGTCCCACGGCACTCGGAATCCGCCGCCCCTCCGCTGGCTCCTTCTGCGCCACCGGCCGCTCAAATGTTTATTAAATGCCGGCATTCGTTGCTTTCTAATTAGCGGAGCCCGAATCCGTCGCTTTGTCTTCTTCGAGACGTTGCTGTTACGCGATCAAGACACATCAAACAAGGGGCGGGGGGGCGGGAAAAACCCTTTATTTTAATTAATTTTTTCACTGCAAGCACAGCGAGGTAAAAAAAAAAAAATCAAAACCAAACGCAAGACACATTCTGGGAGATAATCTCTACTTTCTGCTCTCCTTTGCCCGATGTGCCCTGGGTTATTCATTCCGATTGCCGCGCTATTATTTATTTCCGTGTATTTATGTTTCCCGATAGTTACTCAGTTAAGCTGTTTACGCAAATTGCAGCGAGGGAACCGTGGCAAAACTTTTGGGAAGGATGTGAAAATTAATGTGGTTTGATAGTGCCAGAACTACGGCGGAGCTCAAATTTAAATGGCAATCGTCGTCAGAGTTCTTTGGGTATGCGTAAGGAAAAAAAGAAAAAAAGAAAAAAAAATGAGGTGGGGGGAGGAAAAATAATGAGAAAAAGAGCACATGCTTGGAATAACGTACTTTTCTCGGTGCTGGCGAGGGCCGAGTGGGGGAGACCCGCCCGCGTTTGCTCCGCGCTGGCTCGGCGAGCGCAGCGGCGCCGGAGCCCCCGCGGGCGGCAGCGCCGGCTGCTCTCGGCCCGCCGAGCCCGCTCAGGTGCGCCCAGCAGCAGGTGGGCCGGGCCGGGCCGGGCCGGGCTGAGCCGGGCTGAGCCGGGCCGGTCGCGTCCCCCCCGGATTGCGGCCGCGGAGCGGACTGCTGAAAGGAGGGGTGTGCGAAAGCTGAGCGCTCATTAGCGCGGCGCTAATTGATCCTTCCCTCCGCGCCGCTGCAGCACCGGGCGCGTCTCGCAGGTGGGGCGCGGGCATCGGGGAGCGCCGCCGGCCCGGCGGTCCCTGCGCCCCGCGCCCGGCAAGGGCCCCACGGCCGGGGGGTGTTTTTCTTTCCCCTTGCACCAGCCGCCGGCGGGATTACCGGCACGGCCTTGGGCTTTGACCGCTGTGCAGCGCGCACCGCAAACAGGGAACTGCTTGGTGGTTCCTGCGCTGGGGGGTGAATCAGCCACCGGTGGGACGAGCCCTGGTGCTCGGGAAACACGCTCGGGCGGTTGTCGGGAAGGAAAGCGGGCATCTTCTTTTTTTTTTCCTTTTTCTTCCCGGGGATTTATGTGAAGTTAAAAAAAGTCCCTTTTAAGTGCGTTGTAAAGCGGGAGAATTTATGATAAAACACGAAGTCTCTCGGCACGGGGTTTATGTTCGCTCCCAGGAGTTAACTCATTCCTCGGCGTCGCGGTGCCGGATGCGGGAGGTGACCGAGCCGAGCCGAGCCGAGCCCTGACGCTCCTCACCGGCTCCGCAGCGCTGGGAGCTGCTTCAAATGTGTCCCTCCATACACGGATTTATAAAAACCGATTCCCATCTGCAAGCAGCTTCTCAGAAGCTAAACAAATGACTTGTTATTACCGGCTGAGTTTACCACTTGCCATTAGGGTAAAACAAAACTAACTTTCTGTAAATAAACTTACCCCCGGGGGTGAAAAGGAGATTCCAGGATACTGCTGATGTCTCCTTTGGATTGTCCTAAATGTAAAGTTTTGCATACTCTTTATTGGTTACCTGGTCATTAAAACACCATAGAATTATTTGTGGGGGTTCAAAGAAAAGGGCCCCCAGGCGTCCAGGGAGAAGAGATTTACATACTGGATTTTGGGAGTGGGGAACAGAGACCTGCGTTCAAGCAAGAATTTACTTTCCTCCCAAATCACTTTTCAAACCCAATTCACCTAATCCTGGTGCCACCTGAACCTCCTCCTCACTAGTACAAAAAAGATTGTGTTGTTGGGGCTCTGGGATGGCTGGCAAGCTATTGATTTCCCAGCTGTTGAGAAGACAGACTGAATACAATTCAGCAGATGCAAACAGAACCTGGCTGAGAGATTGTTTTCCTCCAGAAAGTAACCTTGTGAGATGCTGAGGTTATTGACTTTGGAGTGGGGAAGGAGGTGTCTGATAATCTCCTCACTCTCTATCTCCCTTAGATTTATAGCTCAGGGCCTCCCTGTCACTCCTGAAAATATAATCACGCTGGCAATAAACCCTGAGGGAAGAATGAGACAGCAAGTGTTTTTTCTTAGAGGTAACGCAGTGACCTCTGAGTTATATACTTAAATGAGCCATGATCTTATAGCAGGCTCAGTTCTGGTCTACTTGATTGCCGTGTCTTGGATGAGACGCCAAAAGTGTCCCAGCACATGTAGGGCTGGAAGCATGTCCCACAGCCTCACTGCAGAGGGGCCCAGGGCACAGTGCCTTTGAGATAGGTAGTGTGAGAGCGGGGAGAGAGCTGTCTCACTTTCTTTCTCCAGATGGGAAAACTGTACCAGAGGGATTGGTGGGGTTTTTGGTTTGTTTTTTTTTGTGGTCGTTTTTAGTTGGGGTGAGGGGGGTTTTCTTGACAGAAACATTTCCTGTCTTCTTTGCAAAAATGTATTTTATGACCATTTTGCTGTGCAGACTTCTCCCTTTCTGGACATTGCACAGAGTAATGTAACACCTTCAATCTGTGGAGCAGATACCTCTTGGTTTCTTTATCTCAGACCATGCCTTTGTCTCTCTTCAACCTGTTCTTGCTCTTCAGCAAAAACTCACCTTTTTACAAGCTGTCAAACGTAACACTAACAGCTGAGCATTCCTTTGGAAGAAAAAAAAACCAACCCACATATATTTACTTAAAAATCACTTAGTATTTATTACTCCTTGATTTTTTATTAGCCTTTTAACCATGTCTCTCACTTTAATCCAGAGGGAATGGACTCTCTCTTACGCCTGTAGTAGATATATCCAAACCGAGAAGGGGAAAAGAGTTGTTTAAGTGCTTGTAGTATTTCCGATATTTGAGGCAATTTTTGAACAAGTAACAGATCCTGCTTTAGTGTGTTCCCTCTGCTAAAAAAAATCTTGTTTTCAAAAGCCATGGTCTATCTGTTGATAAGCAGATTCAAACAGCACAAAAGGCTGCAAAAGCACTGTTTCTACAATCCCATTCCAGAGAGGAGGCAGGAAGGATCTTCCTTTAAGGAGGAAGAACATAATCAGGAGATTATGTTCTTCAGGCCCTTTGACACAAAGATGGCCCAAGCATCCAGCTCTCCTTCACTTTCTTTCCTAAACTCAGTTGAGTAACCTCAGCCTGCCCACAGCCTGGCAGGCAAAAGGAGGCTACTAAGTGCAACTCAGCCAAGTGTTGTTGCAAGTGGTTACCTTGGCCAAAAGCGTGACAGACTGAGAGGGATTTCAAAGAGGCCCAGGGCAGCCAAGAGAATGGGTAACAGCTTGGGAAATGTTAAACAACAGACATAAGACTTGAACAACACATTCACTGATTTGCTCCTCAAGTTGTTCTAGTGACTCAGGATGGAAATCTGGACATCACTGTGCATAATACAGTGAAAACCTCTGGTCAAAGGGCAGAGACAGTAAGGAAGCGAATTAAATATTGGATAGCAATGAAAAGGGGAGGCAGGCGTGGGAGAAAGATTTACATAAACTTTGTCATCGTGGAGATCAGCGGGAAGCCCCTGCCAGAAATAGGATCTCAAAAAGAAAAGAGCAAAATATAATGGCTCAGGGAAAAGCACCATGAATTGTCAGTGATCTACACAAAACTGATGTTTGGAAAGACCACTGGATGCTTTGGGGAGTATGGGATAATCAGAGGGTAAGATGAATAACACAGATCTGTAAAATACAATGGGTGTAGTAGAAGAGAGATTAGGAACTTCTTGGCCCTCATGACTTGTATGAGTAATACATAAATAAGACAAGAGGAAATGGAAAAGAGATCTTAGGAATTTTCTGCACAAGGGAGAGTTAACTTGTGGAACACTGTCATCAGATGCCATTAAAAGCAAGGTCTTGATGGAATTAAAGGAATAAAATATAAATGGATAGAGAGAGTTATACTCTTAAATGAAAATAATAATATTTTTTATATTATCACATTTGGAAGTAGAACAAATCTTAATCTCTAAGCGTGAGTAACCGAATGTTTAGAAAGAAAGATGATTAATCTAGAAATGTTATTTTTGGCATTTTTTGCATCTTCCCCAGAAGTAGACACTAGTAGTCATAATTTGAGATTGACTACACCTTGGATTGAGCTACTATGACCATTACTGTGTTTTTAAATCTCTTCTGGAGGCAGCTCTCTTTCCTGGACAGCTTTTAGTTCAGCTTGCTTGCAGAAAGTCTTGAAGAGAATTTACAGAATAGAAGTATTGAATATGACACCAAAATATTAAGTAGAACAAATAAAATGAAGTTCAACCCTTTTCTTCATGTTATTATGACATCTATATGAATTAGGATATCTCCTTTTAGTGCCAGAAAAATATTACATTTTTGAAGATGGGATTGCAAAGCTCTTGAAAATGTTAAACCCACTGCCTAAATAGTAATGTGGAATGTGTAAACCATCACCTCTTCACCCTCTTCAAAATAACAATCACAAACAACAATCTGGATCTTCACATGTGGTAGTCAGTTTGACTTTCTCTTCCAATTCAAGTAATCACTACAGGAAATCTTTATATTTGCATACTAATTTTGGACTTGAATTTGGTTTTAAGTGGAACTAGAAAGAGTGCCAGCATGAAAAGTAAAATTTTTTTAAACTGCAAAGAGAAAAGTTCCACCCTTATTTTTGTTCTTTAACATTCAGTAAGAATAATTTTAATTTACCACATCTGGGGACTGTCAGATAGTGCTTGCATATCCATTCTTCTAAGTATTCTGGACAAATACAGTGATTCAACAAATATTTTTTTTTAAATCTCAAATTAAATAAACCCAAGAGCAACCATGATAGTCATCAATCGCCCTTACAGACTTCTAACAATATTTTTTTGCCCCTTCAAACACCCATCTCTTCTAGGCAAGAGGAAAAAAGAGCAGGTTTGTATCTGAAAGAAAATACCATCAGTAAATTCAAGCTATTTGAAGCTTAAAAGAAAAACAAGCAGCAAATTTCCAGGATTCTAATGCAGTCATTTCTCCCTCAGTAGAGACTGTGCTTCAATAAGAATTCCTCTGCTGATTGAAATTTCTTAGCTACACTCTGCCTTGAATTAAATACTTTCAATGTGGGATTGCTGAAGCAGGTGACAAACCTGAAAACAACCATGCTTGCAATCACTGTGACACAGTGACTGCTTTACAGAGAAATATTATTTACCTTGTACAGAAAAAGTAAGGTACAATATCCTGCCCAAGCTTAAAGGAAGTCTGTCTAGCTCAGGAAGAGAAAGCTCTTCCTAATTTCCATTGTGGAAGACCACCATTCCACACAGTATTTAATCCAGCCAGCCCACTTCACACAGCACCACACTTTTGTCACATTTTCTCCATTTCAGTTGTCATTATGGCTAGAGGACAAAAAAGGCTGTAGACTGCCCCAAAGCACTTTTCCCTCAGCTCTTTTTTCAGAACAGGATGCCATTTAGACTCATGCATACCATTAACATAAATAACCTCAGAACTACTTAAATCACAAAAAGAGTCTTCAAGTGTTTGTAAACAAAAATGTGTGCCAGGTATACATTTTAATTTCTCCTTTCCTTCTGTTTTTTTTTTGTTTGTTTGTTTGGGGTTTTTTTTGTTGTTGTTGTTGTTGTTATTATTTTTGGTTTTGTTTTGGGGGTGGGGTTTTTTTTGGTTGTTATTGTTGTTTTTGGGTTTTGGGGTTTTTTTCTTACAAATGTTGGCAAATTAGGATATTGTAAAAACTACATAAAGGGACAGCTTTGAGTTTGCCCATTCCTCCCTTCACCCCTCCACACCCTGGCAGACGTTCCCTGTGTACCTTGACATGCAAATGCACGTTGGTTGCCTCAGATTATTCTTCTATTGATTATTGGAATATTTTTACTTCTGGGCAGCACTCCTCCCTGTAATTTTGAGGATGGAAAGCCTTTGAGTCGGTTGATTTTAAAAACGTGTTTCACTTGTTTGAGAACACTTTTTTGATGTTGAAAAAAGCCAAGAAACAAAGTCACCCAATTTGCTTAAAATGTCACGGACACTTGATGGAAGCTTGACTTGATATTTCTTTAATTCTAGCCTTTTGTCAGTACAACTGATGTTAAAGTGTACATATTTAAATTAAAATGTCTTGTGATGAAAGTGAGACAACATCTAAATAAATTCGTGTCTCTTCTTAAATTTAAAAAAAAAGAGTAATGTTCCTTCCTCTCACTTTTGGCATTTTCTGCCCTTTTCATTTGTTTTCCAAGCATCCAAAGGTAAAAGAGCTTGATAAAAATGTAGTAATGGGATGGGGGGGAGGAGAGGAGAGGAGAGGTAAGATAACATTATTTCAGGTCTTTGCTCTGCTTTGTTAGGCCAGATTTAATCTTTGGGCAGCATCAGAAGATAGGCCTGAATGACCACCTCATCATCTCTTCACTCTCTCCTCTTTTATCTGGATTACTCTTTTCAGGAATGATATCTCACTATTCCTGTTTGGTAAATCAGGCTATTTTCCCCTGTATTTCACTTATTGTAAAATGTTTTCTTTCTTAACTTCAGGCCATTGTTCCTGAGTAGTGAGCATGCTGTCACTGCAGACAGGGTGAGAGAATGGAACTGTGTAACTGGGGACAGATTCTGCCATATTTTGCCAGTTAGCAGTAGCTTGCTGTCAAGTTCTCTTGACTTCATGGCAGTTTGTAGCAGAAAAAAACATGGATAAAAGGAGTCAAAGCTGGCCTTGTAATTGAAAAATGAGGAAAGATAATGAATGTTATGGAATATGGAATAGTCTCAAATGGCAATTTAATTTTCAAGTTAGCAAATACTCAGAATGACAGAATAATACTCAGAATAATACTCATGAACTGGGTGAGTTTTGAGAAAGCATTTGTTCACAGTCTGATTTATTAGTGCTTCTTGTTGCCTTATGATAAACACTAAAAAAAAAAAAAAAGAAAGAAACAAACACCAGCATCACAGAATTGCCTTATGATAAACACTAAAAAAAAAAAAAAAAGAAACAAACAAACACCAGCATCACAGACAGCTTTGTTCCATTTAACAGTGAAACTCAAAGCTAACAGTTGTAGTTCAGAACCAGAAACCTCACGACAGAATACTAAAATGTGGTGCTGGGACTTTGTTGTCACTGGAATGTATATTCTGTGTGGTAATTTTTTATCTAGTTGTGCACTGAAAATAAAAACCCCAAACCAAACCCCACTGTAATTATATTTTGCTTGTTCATGCTGAGTAAAACATGTCAGACATTTGGGGAGAGCAGGCTGAGGTGCAGAGGAACCAAGCATGAGCATGTGCTAGTGTTTCACAGCACGTGCAGCCTGATTGCTGGCACCAGCCAAGAAAACCGAGGGATTGCTGCTGTGCTTGTGACAAGGTGAAGGTGGTTACAGGCCAGCTCATTAAAAATTACGGACACGTGTTGTGCCACGTTTGATGACTGTTGAGAGAGGCCAGAGAGAAAGAGCTTACATAAAAGCAGGACATGATGCCAGTTGACTCACTCAGCACAAGGTGGCCTCTGCACGGGGCACGTGTAGCCATAATGGGTGCAGGAAGTGCTGCTGTGTCTTTTGGGAAGCGTTGGGAGCTGCAAGTTAGATGGTCAATGACCACCTGCCCACAAGCGACAGGCAGGTGATGGGCATTTCACAGGAGGCACATGGAGAGCTTCTCTGGAAAGGCTGCTGCTCTTTTCTGGCTCTCTCCCCTCAAAGGCATCAACATTAGGAACAGGGATATTCATGGAAAATCACATCAAGAGGGCTATGTCCCTAACAGCAGGGTGCCTACAGTAGAAGAGGGCAGCAAGATGGAAGCTGTAACTCCCTTTTCCTTTTTAATTGCTCTTTCAAAATGATGTAGGGATGCAACAGCATCTGACATACTTATATGGAACATGCCTCTCATCCTGGAAATATTTATTCTGAGCTCAAAAATAATACTGCTGGATCAGATCCATCCCTGGTGCTCATATGGAATGCTGGACTTGCTGTTGGTGGGATATGGAGCAGTCTGTTCTCATTTGTTGGGTGCACAGAAAGGTCCTGCAGAGGCACCCTCCACATCACCATGCCAGATGCTGGAGATCGCTCAAGGATACTCTCCCTATGCAAGGCATGGCTTTAGCTCTCCAGCAGGATTTTCACCAACCCCTTTAGACAGACTGACACAAGGGATCAAGCAGGCTGTGGGGCAGGATGCATATGGGATCAGTCCCACCAAAAAACAGAGCAAGCGTGCTTTCTGCAGCTCCCAAATGCCATACTCCTACCAGCCCCCCTGCCACACCCCTCTAGCAGCGCTGCATGCAATGCCCCAACCCGGAGCTCCCACGGACCGAGCTATATTTTTATTATTCTCCTTTTTTCCTACTTAAAACGGGAAAGGAAGGCTGACACGAGCAGAGCCGCTCCTGACCACGCCGCGCTCCCAGGGGCCCAGGGGCGGCCGCACACCCTGGCGCGGGCTGCGGAGGGGCTGAGCTCGGGCCCTCTGGCCCTCGGCGGCCGCGGAGGGCGCGGGGCAGCGGGCGAGGCCCTCGCTGCCAGGCTCCTGTCAGGCGCCGCGGCCCCCGGGAGCCCCTTGGCGGGGCCAAAGTGAAAGTGAAGCGACTCCCGAAACCCTTCTGGGGGTGGTGGCAGGCGCCATGTGACAGCCGGGAAGCAGCCCGGCCGCACGGGGGGCGAGCAGCGGGGGCCGGGGGTGTGTGCGGATGATTCCTGAGGGCGGCGGGGCCCCCTCCCCGCCCGCGGCGCCAGGGGCGCCCCTCGCCGCCTCCCCTCCCCTCCCTCCCGCATCCCGCACCGCCGGCATCTCCCTCCGCAGCCGCACTCGCGCCCATCCCTGGAGCCCAAGCAGGGCCGAGCCGGGCCGGGCCGGGCCGGGCAGGGCGGGCGGCTCCCTCTCCTCTCCTCCCCTCCCCTCCGCCGCGTCCCCCTCAGGCAGGGCAGGGCAGGAGCGCGCCCCGCAGCGCTGCCCCCGGGAGGAGGGACTCGCTTCCCCAGCATGATCACGGCGGCTTACTAGGGTGGTCGTCTCTCCACCTCTTTTTTTTTTTTTTTTTTTTCCTTGTAACTATTATTTTCCCCAATTTCCCTGCTCGCCGCGGCTGTCAGCGCTCTCACCGCTGCTCGTACCACCGCGCCTGCCGGGGCTGCCGGCGCGGCCCTGCCCGCCGCCGCTTTGTGCCCGGCGCGATGCTGCGGGGCCCGGGGGCAGCGGCAGGTAAGCGGGGCGGCGGCGAGGGGCTGGCGGGGCACGGCCGGGGCAGGAGGTGCCGCTGAGGAGGGCGCGGAGCCGCCCGCCCCCGGAGCAGCCCGCTTCTCGCCCGCGCCTCCGCGTTCGTGCCTTCCTTTGTTTTATCTAGGTGCTCTGTAAAAAGTTGTTATCACCGCCACCCAAAAGGACACTCCCTCCCTTCCTCCCATCCCCAGTCGAGACTTCAAGGGTCTCAGACCCTGCCCGCATTGGCCCTGGCTTTGAGTCTCCCCGTAACAGCCGCGTATTAAACCTGTCTTCAGCTGCGAATCATCCCTCTCTTCCAGCCTGCTTACCCCGCTGCACCCCGCAGTCCCCCACCCCAACCTTTCTGCCTATTTTGATTTTATTTCCTCCCCCAGCCTCCCCTTGGTTTCTAAGGGACTCCCCTCCAACCTGTCTGTAGGTATGTTTGTGTAACCAGACACTGAGAGTAGCTGTCTGCCGAGGAATTAACTCGGCAACCCCCAAAGCTTAGTTTGCATTCAATAGAGGTGTTTGTTTTTCAGGTTTAAATCTCCAGACGGGTTGAAGAAGTCGCCCAAAAGGAACCACTTCGCAAATTTTGTTTCCTCTCTTGAAATCCCACTGGACGTGGAGCAGGTGGGGGATCGGGAGGGGAAACTTTTGGGGTGAAGGGATGGAGAGTGATCAGGGGCTGAGTGGTGTGGGAAGGTGGGGGAAAGCGCTTTAAAGCTGGGAGAGTGGAGCTGCACTTTCCCCCTTCCCCTCCTCAGCGGAGCATAGCTCAAGGCTCTTGCTCTCGTTCGTTAAAAATAAATACTACAGAAGTTGGCAAATTTTGTAGTTTTAGAGAAGTGGATTCTCTCCAGGATTAACGTAAAAAATGTTGATGTTTGAGGAACTGCTCTTGCTCAACCCGTAAATAAAGTGGAGATGTTGACAGTTTGTCTAGCCTCTGGTAAATGAGAACAAAAAAAATATTTCATTTCTTGAAGGGCATCAATAATTGTGAGGGTGGGAGGGAGAGGAAGGAGTTTAACTATTAACCTTTATCTGGGCTCATAAATGAGTTGAAACTCATGTTTCTGAAGCTTCTTTTATGCGTTTGCTTTCCTGTTTTCCCCCTTCTTCTTTCCTTCAATTGAGATGGTGAAAGGTAAATGAAAATAATGATGCTTGCATTAATGGGACAAGCAGGCGATTTTATGGCTCACCAGTAAAAAATAAATGCCACGGGAAAGTTGCTGTTTGCAGTGCAAGCGGTGGGAAAGTGGTCTGGAGGGCGTGGGGGGGCGGGGGGGACGGCAGAGAAGTGCCGCTGGCTGCTGGTTGTACTCTTACTTTAGGAGATTCGGATTTGTGTTTCCAGATCTTCACTTGAAGACGGCGAAGGACGGTTTGTGGAAGGTAAGAGAGCCTCTTGCCCAGCACTTATATCCTGCCCACGTGTGCTGTGAGTACCTGGGCGCTCGCTCCGGCCCGCAGAGCCAGCACACCCGTGCTGGGAAGTGATAAACAGGAGACTTGTTGCTGGACACGGTATGCATATTGGGAAGCACAGGATTTTTAGCAGAGAGATTAGCTGCTTTTACACACGGAGATGCTTCTTAAGCTAATGAATTCTTCCCCTCCAAAAACGGGATAGCCTTTCTTTTCTTAATCAGAAAACAGCAGATGAAGACTACAGTGAAAAAGTTTCTGTTCTGACTCTTTTCTACAGTGGAAGTAGTATGCCTAACTTAACATGTAGGTTGTTTCCATCAAACATGTTAGTATTTATTTCGGTACGAATTGGGGGTAAAATTATCCCTGTATCTTCTTAATTGCATTCTTTTCCAAATGTGGTGTTTTTATTTTGTGGCATGGTTCTTGCCAGAATTGCCAAAAGTGAAATAAAGTTACTCTTACTGGTTTTAAAGATAAACTGTGTCCAGCCACCAGAGGTTTTCTCCTTCCTACAGGATAATGAAGTGAAAGCAAGAGATCCTGTGGAGGAGGCAAGGGTGGGAAAGATATGGGATCATAAAATTTGGCAGAGCAAGTGATTGAGTGCGGTGTCTTTGTTAGTTTGTCAGCATCGCAGTTACAAGTAAAATATGCTTGTAAAATGCAAATTCAAGTAATTTAAAATGAAAATTGAAAAAATGCTTTCTCCCTTTTTTTTCTTTTTCCTAGTAAGAACAGTCTTTCACTTATTTGTCATTGTTTTGTCGTTCCCTTGTCTAGGAATCAAAAATATAAAAACTGAGTAATGCTGTTTACTCTCATGAATTATTGCAGAAATCTGTACAGCATACTCGGTTTGGAGGGGGTTCCTCATCTCCCACCTAAAATGAGTCCTTGTCAGCAACAAGTGTGTTGATACATGGATCTGAAGGACTTGGGCACGATGCCAGCTCAAGCAATTTAAATGACATGGTTAATAGTGTCTCTACTGTCCTTATCACACAGTAGTTGTCTTTAATAAATCCAGAGGCTTCCAAGTGATAATCAGAGATGACAAATTAAGTGGAATCCTAGCTCTCATGTTCAGATGAACTCTCTTTTGCATCAGTTGGTAAATATGAAATGCTAGTTCCAGATGGAGTATAAGAATTTGTAAAATATACCTTTCTCCTCTAAATATGTGATTTCTTTAAGACAAATAGAAGCCAAATAGATTATCTGAAAGTATTTCTAAACCTGAAGTGTTCTCATGGATTCTATTGCTAGCAATGTAATTTTTAGAAAGTTTTTCTGTAATAATAAATGTATGTCTGCATCCTTCAAATGAATCTTTATAAAACATTTCAAAAAAGGGAACAATTTTAAATAAATTAGGTAAGCCAGTATAGCAAATATAACAAATTAAAACACTCTGTAACTCTTGTAAAGCATTTAGGATGGAAGTGAAAAAGATCATACCATCACTTTCAGTTTGAAATAAGTAACCTTTAAAGAGCAGCAAATACAATTTCAGAAATACTCACACTGATACACAGTTGTTTCACAATGGGAATTTAAAAGTTCTTTGAGCACCTCTGGTACTCATAACAACTTTTCCCCTTGTCAAATTAAAAGATTACAGCATAATATGTAACTACATAAGAAGAGGCAGAGTAGTGCAATTGACAGTTTAACTGCAAGTTGCATGTATGATTGCTTAGTTTATGACCTTTTTTTTTTTTTTTTTGGAAAGGTTTGATCCTAAAAATATCATTGCCGGATCTCATTTTCCTGATTTTTAAGCCTGCTAGATGCTGCCAATAGTTGTAGAAATGCTCCTGTTCTCAGCAGCTGTTAAGAGTTTGCTAAAGCACCTAATAATAATGTGTTTTAGATCTTGTGACTGTGATGGAAATACAGATGTGTGTTTAACTGCTAAATTTGGAAATATTCTTCTTAATGGTCAAGATTGTGTTTTTGAAAATTAACACATGAATGCAAATTGTCATCACAGATTTTGTTTCTTGTGGCTTTGTTTGCAAAATTCATTAATTTGAGACTAGTGAAAACTGACTACTACCTAAGATACTACCTATGTCTTAAAAGTAACAATAGATAAATAATAGTACTTTCCTAGAAGCCTTCTACAAAGAAGAAGTCTAACAGATTTTTTTTTAAACTTTGTGTCTCAAATCACATCACAGTCTCACTAAAATTTATTAAAGTGTTAGCTTTTGTCAAAGTGAATGACCCAACCTGAGGTAATAATGAAATGTTACCATGAAAAGTCTGTGGCCCAGAGAAAGGGGCAAAGAAGGGAATGTGTCTTTATGTATAAATTCACTGTATAACAAATATGTTAATATTTGCCACTCCTCGGCAATATGGATCTGCCCTATTCATTAAAAGTAAATACTTGTTAGTTCCAAGTAATATTTGGAAAGATACTGTGCCTTCACACTATCAAGTATTCCCAGAGATACTTTTTAACTGAGTTGATAGGTTACTCCTCTTTTTGGATGCTCTGAAATTATGATAATGGCTTTCTGATACTCATGATATGAAATTAAAAGTGATCTTCATTGTTAAGAATTATAGCTTACGACTTTTTGTTCCCCTGGAGCCCTCCTCCAACCTGATAGCATTCCAGTTCCACAGTTGGCCCACTTTTCTTTTTAATTTGAAGGTTGGGTAGAAGTCTTGTCAGGGTCTGCATTTGTACTGCTCTGTGTAGGGCTGGGTGTCCATGCTTGAAACCATATGGGTGTTTGTTACTCTTCCAGAAGTGTTGCCACCATTCCCAAATGCATTCTTTTATTAAACCAAATCCTAAGGATTTCTTCATTAATAATGTATCACAGTAGAAACCACACACTAGGCATCATGTACTTGAAAAATTACAATCCTCAAAGGGTTGGGTTTTTCTGGGTGGGGTTTTGTTTTGTTTTTGGGGGTTTTTTTTGGGTTTTGGTTTTTTTTTTTTTTTGGTTGGTTAGTTTGGGTATTTTTGTGAAAAATAGGCATATTCATTAAATGTGCAGAAAAAGTGTTCAGGTTCAGAAAATTTTGCAAATGTAGTGTATCTGAAGAATTTCTCTATAAAATATCTTCTCTATAAAATGTCTTGGTCTTTTACACTCTCTTGCTTACCATGTTCATCACAAGACCCGAAATTACCAGCATGCATAATAAGCACGGTCTTACTGCTGTGAGGAATGCCACTGAAGTAATTGCAATAATTTTTGGTAAAGCAATGCCCTGTGTTTGCAGAATGGACCCTGTCTTTTAAGCTCTGCAGGGAAGGGAATTGTCTTCAAAGTATTTTCTATGAAGTGCCTGGTATGTCTGTATGTGCCAAAAAATGGTAAATAATAACAAACAGTAGTTGACTTTTTATGCAGACTTCTTTTTTTTTTTTTTAATTATTATTATTATGATTTTGGAATTTGCCTATGGGGTGCTTTCTAGCAAAAAGAAAAATGCCAGAGTGGCTTCCAGCTGGGGCAAGATGTGCTGTGATGGCAAGAGAAGCTTTTAATCGGAATAGAACCCACGATTAATCGATAGCGAAGCTGTCGGGTCAAAACATCAACTGGCGTAAATCAGCGAATCTCCACTGAAGTCTGCAGAGGCACGGCTGACTTACGCCAGATGATGTGAGTGTCCTTTTTGGCTTTAACAGTTTTCCTTTAATCTTCCTGCTGCTTAAACTTTTACTATGATCTGCCCACATTCCAGAAGCATGGAGGGACGATGGGATAATGTTTCCTTACTTTCCTTCTCCTTTCAAGCCTTTGGAAGCTTTTCTTTTGCGTAATGGTGTATGCTTCATCAGTTATATATGCTCTGTGTCCTCTTCAAGCCAGTGAAGGTAGCTGCCCATCTCAAAATCACACCTGTAATTATATTCTGAAAAACTCCAGTCCTGTTTAGCTTGCCAGATGCAAGCGTATTGCAAATAGCATCCAGATCATGGCGTATTTGTAATTAAAGTTTTCTAATACTGTTGTTAGTAACCATCTTATTAACAATTTGTGTCATGTGAAGATGTTTTAAAACCTTGCCCCCACATCTATTTCCCAGAATAATTTTATATTTTCTGCTAAGGGTCATAATAGATTTAGTTACTAAACTGCATCATCCGTAGAAAATAATTGAAAATGCTGAGTTTGTCTTGTGTGCTGGGATGACTCCCATCATACTTGTGCAGTAAAGAGGAGAAATAAACTTCTTTTCTCTTTCTTACAAGCCACTAATAAATATTCTTGAAAGCAATGTTACTAAACTAATTCTTGTTAGACATGGGAAATCTGTTTCATTAGAGATAGGAAATCCGATTGATTTTCAAATGTTCAAGCTACAGCTTGTTTCCCATTGAAGCATAATGCCATTTTTAGAATTTCAGCATAAATATTTTTAAACAAAACTTGCTTTGTTAATTAATGTAGAAAACTAATCAAGTTTCTTAGATGCCTGCCCAAAATTGATGGTTTAGAAGAAAATTATTTGAGATACTTGTGTGTGTGAGATTTGAAACAACAGAGAAATCATAAATCCTAAAACACAAGGACACAGGCATTTTCTGAGGAGAATGATATGAACTGCCTAACCATACACTTTTTCTCAAACTTCTCACCCCATGTCCAGTTTTTTCTGATCTTTATACACTAATAATATCTTCACTGAAAAAGAAAGTAGTAAGAGGAAATTGTTGTGCCCAGATGTTGTACTGCAGAAGGTGACACAGAAATCTCTGTAGAGCCTGATAGACAGAGGATTCTGCAAGTGGAAATGACCATACTCCATTTCCTTTGAATTGGCTGGAAAGTTACTTTCCTCTTTCCACTTGTCAGTTCTTCCAGAGCTATAACGGACAATAGTAACCAAACCTTTCACCAGCATTTTATGAAAGCAGGAAATATATGTAATTACAACATTTCAAGTGACTCAATAGAGATACATAGAAAACCAATAATGTATGCAATAATTTTAGTTTTTTACTAAAGGCACTTGAATGTCTGTTTTCTTTTTTTTCGCATTTAGGAAAAACTTTGGATAGAAATAGGGCTGGAAAAGGGTGAGAGTTGATGCCAGAAAAGTAAAGCACATTTCAGAACTTGGCTTGATTTTTCTATTGGTGATGCTGTCTTTGCAGAAAGTGAAACTCTAAACTGAGCCGAAACACTGTAAGAGTGAGCCACTTTCAAAAATGTGCCTTTTCATATATTTCCATCTTTTATAAGAAGACGTGTTTTCACTCTTGGTTTTGTACCTATTTTACTGACAGAAACACTTTGCTGGTCTGAAATTAGTCCTAGTAGGACATCAGCTCCAGCTGAGGTATGACAGTTCATAGCAGCTGAGTATCTGATAGAATTCTAATTCAAGGACCTGATCCTACTAATGCAACATTGTTAGATTTCATAGGTAGCATGTTACAGTAAGGAGAACAAACTTCTAAACACTTTTACTAGAATTCCTTAAAAATATGAATTTATAAGATTATTTCATATGAGATGGAAGTCCTGTTATTTCACAGATTTTAGTGGATTTTTTTGAATTTCTGTATGGTATTTACAAACTGCACCTAGTGACAAAGAATCAAATGCTGTAAACTTGCATCATAGGTTTTATGTCTGAAGATGATTTTAGGGTAGCAAATACTTCACTGGCATTTAGCAATATCACTGGCATATAGCAATAAAATAATTTCTCGGTTCAGATTTCTGTTACATATTTTCAAGGGTTTTTTTCCCCCACCTTTAAAAAAATACAGAATTTTATAAAATACAAGAGGTGAGTATTGTGAAGTGATTTAGAGAAAGTAAAAAAAGAAAATAATTTTCTAAGTGAAAATCAGTAATGTTAGAAATTATTTGTTTTGTATAAGCCGTTTTCCTAGAGAGCAAAACACTCCCAAAAAGTGGGTTGTTTTTTTTTTTTCCTTCAAAAGTTTTAGAAATATTTTAAAAGTGTGGAAGGACTTTATATTTTGTGTATTGCATTTATCTTGTAGTAAAAGATTTTTTTCAAGGCTAGATCTCTGAGGATTTTATATACCAACCTAAATGATTCTGTATTAACTACAGACCCCTCCCAGCCACTCACAAAAATTCTGTGTGGTGATGACTCATGTAAGGTTTTTGTTTATAAGTAATTGGAATAATATAATGGTCACGCTACGTTGGATAGCAGAACACTGAAAAGTTTGTGGATCGGGAGTTTAATCCTTCCAGCCTTGCCCTGCAGTTGGTTTTGGGCAAGTTAAGTGTCCAGTTATGTGAATCTGCAGCGGGAGGGGAACACATGGGAGGGCTCAGACAGAAAGTTGTTTGTGAGGGAGTGTTTGCAGGATCAGAGTCTTGTACTGTGAGTTGGCTCTCATGATTTCAAAATGAAAGCATTTTAACTTATGAGCTTAAAAGTAGTTACTCTTAATTTAAATACACATTGACAGACTCCTGAGGTCTTCTAAGTGCTTTTCTGCTATGACTTTTTATGCTGAGCTATCTATTTGAGAATGAAATAATCCATCACGGCGAGATTAAAAACCAAAATCTGATCAAAGCAATTGTTAGAAATTACACTATTTGATAAGATCATCTGCTGAAAATAAAGGGGGAAATGAGATCTGACAGAAGTAAAACCAGGTAAATAGCTTTCAGCTCTGCTTTTGTTATTCAAGAAGAAAGAGAAACAATAGGTGCTGTTTAGAGTCAGGAGCTGCCCTCCTAACCTCTGCTGCTCTTAAAATGCCTGAAGGTTATTGCATGGTTCATGGTGGCTTTTATGTTTGCAGTTCAACTTTTAATTTTCTAACAAAAGGAGATGTGGTACCAGCCTGCTGATAAACACTGTAGTGAACAATCAGAGAAAAGAATGGAGAAATTCCCTCACGTTTTTTTCCTCCATTCCAGTTACTGAAGTATACTGTCATATTTTTAACAGAAGAAGAGCACTTCTTATGTTAAGCTGCCAAAGCTGGGGACTGATTTTTTTTAAAAGTAGGGACACTATGAGGATGGGATGTGCTCTTGCATTGAATAACCCCAGCCCAAACGGATGATTTGTTGCATGCTGTTATGGAAAGTGATCTGAACATCCATAGGAGCTGAATGTATTTCAATAAGATTTTTAATTCTTGCTGCACTGGTAAAACAGAGCCGAGTTTGCCTTAAATCCAGCCTTCTCTGCATCAGAACTCCAGCTGCCTGGCCCAGGAGTGTTCCCACTGAGTGAGAGAAGCAGCCTTTCTGTGCAAGCTGTAAAGCGGTGCACAGTGTAAGTAACAGAGAAACTTCAGACAGTGCTCTGGCTGTGTTCTTACACGAGCTGCTTGAATTTTTTGGCGTGGTCATTGCCGCTGTTTGGAATACCGTGCTTGCTGTGATGCTTTGTACTCGGATACCAGTGCCATCAGAGGAGAGAAGGGGTCAACTTCTGAAGGTATTGTTTTCAAGCACAGCTGAAAGTAATGGAATGTAACAGTTTTAGGAATGTACACCTGTGAGTATATAATAAGAGAGTATCTGTTTGTGTATTTTCACCGCTGACACTCAGATCAAAGGTCCCCTAGGTGGTGGTGGTGTAAGAAAAAGGGAAAGGGGCCACATGTCTCAGCAACTCTGACCTGTCGTCCTGTTTGTTGTTTGCAAGTTTTCACTAGAAAATCAGTCATGAGGCTGTTTCGATGAGGTGACTTGCTTTCAGTTACTACATACAAATATGCAGTTCGAAAAACTAGCAGTGAATAGAAGAAAAAACACTGTTAGCAAATGCTGCCACTTAAATACCAAAACTTATGTCCAGTCTTGCATTGAATTGCACTGGGATATTGTCACAAGCCCTTAAAAAAACCCATTGTGTTTTGGGGTAGAGACCTCTGGATGACCGATGCCAAAAAGGCTGACAAGTAAACTGAGAAACATCAAGCCTTCACAAACACATACCAGCTAAAATAAAAAGCCAAGGAAGCATCTGTCTCTCGCCCTTCAGCTTGCTTAAAGCTAAGAGAAATCTATCCCAAATGGAGGAGAATCCTCCAGGCCCTTGAAGTTGTTTAATTAATCATCAATTTCATACTTCTCATTAAATGGCTTTTCTTTTCTCACATGAGCAAATTAAAAAGATTATTACACCTGGGAGAAACAATGACACCTGTTACATATTCCTCTGTTGCTGAGCATGGTTAGAAAAAAATAGATTTAATTTTAGATATGCAGAATAAGTAGAGTTATGCTTGGTTTCTTTTTTTGTGGGTTATATGGATGTATGCTGGTACATATTTGTGTCATAATAATGTATGCTATTGCTCCTGGCAGTATTTCTCATCTTCTTTAACTGAACTTGCTGAAAAACTAGCTCTTTGAAAAAATTATTAAGGTTTACCATCAATTTTTATCTTGCTTCTGTGACACATCTGACTTAGACGTATAACAAAAGTGTTTTACATGAGAGTCCTGATATTATTCTTTGTGTTGCTTCAGTGCTGGCACCTTGTTAGCTATGGGGAATTTCAGGCAGAATTTTCCATTAACTCAAGGAAGCCAGCAGATGCACTGTTAGACTTTTGCAGGGATACCTGAATGTAGATACGTCATGAAGGAAACTGCTTATGATTTTAGGTGCATGTTTGGTAAGAAGAAGTAAGCCAGGGGTGTTGGGTAACTGTGGTCATCAAGAGCTTAGTTTGGTGTCTGTTCTCAATGTGCTTAAGACCTCTTGGAATAATTTTTTAACATGTTGTGGAAAGTTACCAGTGCTTTGATGATACATATTTTTCTCTTTCCTCATGGGCTCTGCAGCTCCAGTTTGCTCTGGATGAATTCCTGGGGCACATGGTTTGCTTTCTGGACTCAGGCCTGGGAAATCTGTACCTTACTAGATGATAAAGAGGTTGTTTAGACAGTTTGATTTAAGATATTATTTCTGAGATAGAGATGGAGATCGAGTCCTTATTTTGCTTTACCCAGATTTATTCCAGAGAAAATCATAAGCTGGGTATAATTTGCAAATGTTTTCTTTAGTTGCAAAGTTTTCACAGTGTGTTCTCCCAGTCGAAGGGTGGGGAAAATATGCAAGAAGGCCTGTGACAGCATTTTACACAACCCTTGGCCACATGGTTTTGTTTTATTTTTGTTTTCTGTTGGCAGACACTAAAGGGGGTGTTAATTCGTGGCCTGCTAATTTTGCTTGGAGGTCTATTCAGCCAGCAGCACAAAAAAAGGGTTGCCAGCCTTGCTGCTGCCTATGGCAGCCGTGGTGCAAGAACAGCAAGTGCTGCTCAGTTTGATCTCAAGGCTGGACTGTTGAAGTTCAGTCACAGTAAAACCTTCAGCCCACTCCTCTTTGCTTGCCCACTGCATCTTTGGAGAGCAGCAGTGTGCCTTCAGCTGGTGGTACCGTGTGCTCACTGTGTCACCCCTCTGGATTTTTGGGTTGCCGAGCTATGTGAATTTTAAGGTGGTGGCTCTGCTCCACCTTCATGCTCTGGTGTGCATTTCAAAGCTACGTGGTAGGACCTAGTTACCTTAAAGATTGCTTCCTGAAGCTTCAGCCTGAAGAATGTTTGCCTTCAGATGTAAGCCCTTTAATTTTCCCACCATTATATTGACGATGAGCAGAGGTGGTGAGATGTTTACCTCCTGGCCTCTGCCTTCAGTTGTATCTTTGGTCCGCCTTCAGTCATTTGGCCAAAGTGGCATTGTTCCAGAAGGTGTAGGTCCACAACAGCTTGAATTCCCTCTTTCCTTGCCGTTCCTGCCTTCTCCCTTGCTCTAGAGCTGGATCATAGCTGATCACATACAAACCACCATACAGACTAAACCACAGAAAATCAAGAATATTTCTGCAGAGTTATCTCCCCAAACTGGCTTTTCACAGCAGTGGACCTGTTCTGCCACCAGCAGCAGCAAAGATGTGGTGGTGGGAGCAGAGAGCCTGGACAAGTGGGAATGATAGCACAGCCCAAACACCAACACAATTTAGTTGTTACCTTTTAAGTATTGTGAAAATGCAGCTCTTTCCTAGCACTGTGATTATTGCCCATATTTCTAAGCAGGAAAACCTTTAATTGCTTTATCACATGCCTGGACACACGAGAGAGCAAAGCAAAAGCCTGAGACATGGTTAGGCATCACTGTTAGAGAATCTGGGGGGGTGTCTCTTAAATGTTATCAAAACCCTTGTTGTTGCCAGTGCTGAGAGCTGGTCTGTAATGTCATGTTATTTTTCTTTATAGTTCAAGATAATATATCAGCATAGAAGACTGGGAAACTATACCACTGAAACCCAAGGAACAAGGGTGCAGTCTGTCTAGCTCTATGCATCTCTAGTTCCTGCTTTCTTATAAAAATCTTAATACCATAGCAGGCATTTTTTGGCTGAGGAAAGGGGTCTATTTACAGTATTTACGTAAATATTTTTTTCTGGAGGAAATGCCAGTCCCTGCACTTCATACTTTAGGTGATTAGCCAGTGGGAGAAAATGAGTTTGTTGCTGTTTTGCTTGCTAAAGACAATGAAACACATTCTTCTTATGTTTTTGCCTTTCAAATATAAAATTTTTAAATATTTTTTCCCCTAAAACAAGGCTAAAAAACTAAAATAGAAGCTGTCTGAGTCTGAAATTGGTAATGATAAATATTTTATAAAATATATTTCCATATTTCGGTAATCAGCTGGAATGTTGAATAAATCAAAACACCAAAACCTGAATGTGTTACATGTATAACTTAAAAAAAGAACAAGAGACATTTGATTAAAATACCTTGCCCTGACTGTTACTGAAGTTTTCATCTCTTGATGTATGAAATGTTAAAAGCCAGCAAAAATATCTAGTGAGACACAGGAGGAAAGAAAAAAGCTAAACAAGAGAGATAAGTGGGTTTTGATGCAAAAATAAAGGCAACAACAAGTGTAATACCGTCTGTCTTCAGAATAATGTTGAAATTAGTATAAATTCCATCCTTGGAGGGGCTTTGTCATGTTAGAGTAATTCATAGGATAAAGTCATTTTTGTATCTTTTTTGCTTATATTTAAGTGGGTTTTCTCTCAGATAAACAAAGTAACGCACACTCAAAGGCTCTTTCTGCCTCATTTAAACACCCCACCTTATCAAAACTCCATTTCCCTGAGTGATGGATCTCTGGCTCGGGATGGGAGAATGAAGTATTCAATTACCTTATTTTCATGTGCTAATGAAGCAGAATGTGGCTTTAGGGGTTTTCTTTTCAGCAAGGTAGCCTGTTTGGTTATGCACATGCCGCCTTCTTATGTTTCCTTCCGTGTCCCTGCCCACACTCCAGCGGTGCCCTTAATGGGCAGCAGGGGCTAATCCGTCTGCCTGACAGCGAGCCTTGGCCTTCTGCAGCCCAGCGGGAGCAGCCCTGGCCTGGAATTAGCGGAGCCATCAGGCCAAACTCTTTGGCTCGAAATTATTTCTTTTGGCACCTCTTGCAACAGCTTTATACGCTGGAAATCCCTGACGGGTGGTCGTTTTGGGGTTTTTTCCTCTCAATTTTTTTCTCTGCATCGCTGAGTGCTGATGTGAGCTCACAATTCCTCAGGCAGCTCTGATAACTCTGCCGGGATTTCCTCACATGGGAAATGTACGGCTTTTAAGGGTTCGCCATGGTTTGTTCAACCGAGTTTAAAAGTGCAGGCACATTTGTGACTGAGAGTCAGATGGTAAAGGGTATTTTTCATAGAAGTGTTACACATCCGCTGGTGTAGGAGAGGCTTGTGTTCAGCTCACAGGCTTCTCGGTACTGGCACAGCTCCTCTGGCATCCTCAGCTTTACTTCCATGAGGGTATGATACTGCTTGAATAGGTAGGATGGCTCATATCCTTGATGTTAAGCTTTTACTTAGTGGTTGGATGAAATAGAATATAAGTGTTCTGTGCTTGACACAATAGCTCCTTAGCTGCAGTTGCACATCCTTTTAGCACCATATAATGAAAATAAACACATATGGATTTTTTTTTTCCTAGCAACTGTATGCTAGGAATTACTGTGTCAACTTCACCCCAATGGCTGATGGAGAAAAATAGCCATACAGGAATTACGAGTTACTGCCAGTTATGAAGATGAGGAATTGGAAAAACACAACAAATTTTCCCTTATTTCTTCCCCCAAAAAATGAAATAAAAGAACTTTACAAAGTACATTAAAACATATGCAAGGCAGGAATTTGTGTGTGTGTGTGGAGACTTCTGAAGAAAGCAAAGAATGACTTAAATGGTTGTGGTAGGTGTAAGAATAGTCACCTTCAATTCCCCTAGTAGATAAAAGGAGGAAGTGTGGTAGACACTGAGGATTTTGTAAGGTGCACCATGCTGCTTGGCATTCTGATTTCTCCTGAAGAGGGAAAGAAAGTGTGAAAACAAAAAGTGGATATGTTTTTGATATGCTCCTTCACAAAGGTACCAAAGTTAATGGTTTAGTGGTTTAGTCCGGTCAGGAATTACAGGTGAAAAAGTTAGGTGGTGAAGGATAACAGTCCTCAGCTCTTGAATCCTATTTAAATGGAGTTAAAAAAAAATAATATTCTAAGCAGTGTGTGTTAAAGGCAGAGAGAGATGAAGAAGCAGCTCTGATCATTAAGGGTACCTGGCACTAGTTTGAAGTTATATATTTTAAGGCTGCTGGGGGAAGATGACTGGAAAAATGTGCAAGAAAATGAGGTAATCTAATAACACACAATGTGTCTGAAGTGCGTCACAAGCCAGATTTGATTACTGCAGTGGCATTACCAATTCCCTTTCATGGAGGTGAGGCCAATACCATGTTCTGCTGTAGATGGTTAATATGTTTTTTGTGCAAAGATCCCAGTCAGTGCTGCTCCCAGGAAATTCACCTTGTGTGAAGGAAATTCCCCGCATGCTTCCTCCCCCTCCAGCCTTCCTCGGCTTGGAGGGGAATTTCCATGCCTCTCCCTTATCTCTTGCCTATCCCATCTCCAGAGTGTGCTGGGGAAAACAAGGGGTATATGGAGCCCTGCAGAGTACTAGCTGCCTCTGGCAACCAGAGATGCAAACTGTGGTCTGGCCAAAGTCACAGCAGCTCTTTCAAGCCTCAGATTCGGGGAAACAGCCCTGTGCTCTTCAGCTAGAGCTGTGTAGAGGAGGTTTTCATGACAAATAACTTTGCCAATACGTGCTGCTGTGAAAAGCAAAGCAATTAACTTGGTTGGTTATGAATTCAGTTTGTTGTTCTGGTTAAGAGTTGGAGAGTTTTCAGCTGAAACTTTTTTAAGCTTTTAATTTCATTAATCATTCTCAAAGCCTAGCATCTCAGAGCATCCCTTTCAAAATAAAACATGTATTTTTAAAAATACTCAGACTTTCTTTGGGAATATTTGAGAGGTTTTTTTTCACACTGCTTAACATTATTCATTCATCCCAAAACAAAACTTTTACAATGTGCAGAAAAACCCCCACCTCCTGTCTTCTTAACTGGTTTTAAAACAATTCTCCTTCCTTCCACTTTCTTTTCTATGTATCTTGGATTTAAGTAGTGTCTGGTATCTCAGTGGGTCTTGAATTTACTGAAGCAAACTTTCCAGAGCTTTAGAAAAAATAAAGGGAAGCAATGTGGCAGAATGTGACTTGAAAAAGTAAACTTATTATTAGCTCTGCATTTGGCAGGAGCAGATACTTACTGTGCATTCAGAGCTGGTAACAAATTAAAATTAGTAATAAACAACATGCCTGTTTTGCAAAACTGTGTTTCTTAGAATCAAAATAAGTTTCTTATTTCTTTAGTTACCCCAGGTTTTGGCTTATTTCCCATGCATTTCTCAGCTGAAAACATCCCACTAAAGTTACTCTTTTTAGCTCACTTTCTGATTCTCATACCTCGGTACCCTGCTGAACCATTAAAGCTGGAAACAGTGCATAGGTCTTTCTTTCCATGAGCATGCTTACTAAATACTTTAGAAATTGGTAAGCTGGTGTGTTTTGGAAAACTCTCAGAAAAACTAGATTTTTTCACTGCATTACGTTTTAGATTGATGATGACAGGAAATAGAAAAAAAAAGCATTTTATGGTGTTAGAGATAGTACTTTCTACATTATTTTATACTGGGAAATATTTTGAGTTTGTTTTAAAGTGATGTGTCTTGCACTATGATATAACTTTGTGTATTTATACATACGTAATTCCTGGGCATGAATTTTTAATGGGAAGCAGTTATCTTATTGAATCTCATCTCACTCAGGAGGGAAGTGTGAAAATTGTATCATCTTGCAATGTAACTTCTGTATATAATAGGTATGTTCAGCATAGCCACCAAATTTGGAGTATTGAATTGCAGTATTTGGTGCCTAACAGTTTATAAGACAGCTCTATTATTACTTCAGAGATTCACAAACTAGCAATCCTCCTCCTGCTTTGTTATATTTAATACAAAATTTATCTCTCCAAAGAAATAAAGCAAATAGTGTCAATATCCAAGCAAAACCAGGATGATTTGATAGTACAAAAATCATCAATTTGTAGCAAAAGTCATCTCAGGAAGAGAAGCCTTCCCAGTGAATTGATTACAAGTCTAAGATTAGCATTTGGACAATATTGCTTCTTGCATATTAATGAACTTATGCACACCTAGGGGACCATGGAGTTACACTGTGGCAGGGTAGGCAGCCGTGTCTTGGGGAAACTGAAAGCACATTCAGCTAAACCCTTATCACTGCATGAAGTTCGAGCTGCTAACTGTCGTGCATAAATAATTACAGAGCCGCACTTAGGCTGCCCCGTGTGTTTGATTCCACTTCAGCTTCTGTGTAATCTTAAGGACCCGAGCAAGCAAAGCCATGACAGTAGCCCGCTCTTGAGGTGACCAAAATATGGTAAATGTCAGAAATCCACATCTGAAATAAGAGGTCACACGCTCTTTACCAAGCGCAGATGAAGAAAAAAGGCTCTTTGATGTGGCTCTAGTGTAGTATCAGCTTTGTCTGTAACAAGACCTTTGCGCTTCGAACTGGATTTGTGTATAAAAGGCTGTACTGTTGGGTGGAAGGGCTGGTACAGGCTTATCCTTCCTGTCCTCTCCACCCCCACCCGCCTTCTGCACCTCTCGGGTGAGCTCTGTTTTGGCTGGCTTGTGTCTCAGCCAGCTAGTCCTCATCCCAGCCCAATCACCTAAACCCCCCAGATAATCCCATTCCAGTGCATAAACCAGAGCAGCCATCACAGCAGTAAACAATTGCATAGCAGCTGCTTATTGCAGACATGGCCCCACTGGAGAGGCCAATGGACATCACATGCTGCTGCCCAGAGAGCAGCACCTCGGTGGCCTTAGTGTCTCCCTCTGGTTCCCAGCAGTTTCCATACCTACAGAGTTTAATATTTTGCTGAATGTATACCCCTTCTTAATATTAGCATTGCCCTTCCCCCCACTGCTGCTCATACCGGTTTCTGTGCCTGCAGCAAGACCTACATGCAACATAAAGACCCCTCTTTCATGCCTTTCTCCTTCACAGTCCTCATTTGCCCTGGCATTTTCACACTGTAAGGGAGTTTATTTTGATACACCTGATCTAACAGCATAAGACAAGACAATGCCCCTCTCTGAGTCACAATTATTGGCAAATCAGACTTCTGTCCCTGGATAGGTGAACATGGTAAATCTTCCAATGCTGTATTTATTGTAGACAATGGATGTGGTAGGAAAATGGTAAAGGAGGACATAACTAAATGGAGCATGTTAGCCTTATGTTACAGCCTTTCTGCTATACTTTTCTCACACTACTACTGTCTTTGAAGTGCCTTTAAGTTTTGCAAAAAATGGGTTAGGTGTTCTGCTAAGGAACAGGTATTCTGTAAGAATCATCCTTCCCATCACATTGCTGCAATTAATCTGTTGCATGGATCATTGGTCCTCATTCTTCAGCCAAGAAAAGGTTTTGGCTGGTTTGATGAGAAGTCCTCAGCTCCTGAATTAGGTACTGCATATGTCAGGGATGCATATGATCAGGATGTTCACTTCCTCCAGAATTCAGACCGTCCATGAAGATGGCAGAAGAGGGGATTTTGCAGTTGGTTAAGGACATGCTCCACTTGATTTTTGATAGTTAAAGGGGTCCCACACATTATCACAGCAGAATAGTCACTCCTGTGATGACTGGCATGTTTTCTCAGTGCAGAGACTTGAGGTGCAGGGACAGCAGGGCTGCCCTGACAACTTTGCCTTCCCTGGCCCTCGCTGCACCAGAAGGTGGAGCAGAGCAAAATAAGGCATAAAGTTTGCACTGGAAAAGCACTTTCAATGCCTGGCATTCCAGTCAGGTTGTAATGGCATTTCAGCTGCCAAGTTACTAATACATGGCACAGGTGGACTGGTGGTGATAGCTATTTCTGCTGTCCCACTTCCTACCTCTTCATCCCAGAAAATGCTGATATTCCCAACTCTGCCTTCACTGGTGTATAAATCTTGTTAGTGACTGGCTGTGTAGTGTAACTACTAGCATGGCTGTGGTTGGTGACAATTAATATATTTGGACTTGAGGAAGGAGCCAGAGCACCAAGGTGCCTGTTATGGTTTTGGTGTGGGGAGTACAAGAAGGAGGAGCCATGGGTGAGGTGTGCCTAGAGTCCCCTCCTGCCATCCCATAGACTCCTGGGACAGAGCTAGAGTGCCAGGTAGGGCACTCTGCTCCTGGGCTGGAATGTTCTCACCTTTTATTACCCTTCTCTTATTTTTCAAAATATATGCAGAGTGTTTACCAGGCCATAAAAAATACACTGTGAGGAGCTGCCATATGTAAGTGCAGCTGCCAGAATGAAAAAACTGTCTTTGTGAAGATGGTGATAGTGTATTTAGAGGGAAGTGAGTTGCCTTGGGTTTTGATTTGATGTTTACACACTACCTTACAAAATTCAGTGCAATGCTTGAGCGTTAAGGACCAAAAATTCTGCTCTCTCAGGAGAGCATTCAAACAGGGATGTGTGAGTCAGACCTGCTGACTTGCAACCTCGGTGTGCCCAGACTCCATCCCTCTGCCTGGCTGTGAGCAGAGGAGCACAGCCCTCCCCCCTGTCATTTGCTCAGCAAATGGAGGGAAAAGATGCCAGTGGGAAAGGCGACCAGTGTGGCTCTTGCTCTGGCATCTGGGCAGCAGGTGTGCTCCCAGTGACTGCCTGCCTGCAGCTGGGGCTGGGAGCTGTTACAGATGCTGAAACATCACTGGCAGAGGGGTTTCAGAAAGCAGACTCCTCATTTGTGTCCCCCAGACTCCACCTATCCCTATCCCTATAAGGTCTGTGTTATGGAAAACAGGGCTGTTTGTCAGGTCTCAGGTGTTACTTGCCAGCCAAGCATCTGGGTTTTCACAAATATTCCTCGGCAACAGATAGTGTATAGTGAAGGAGTGTTTATTGTTTGTTTGTACTTAAATAAGGAAATTAAGGCCATTATTAATTGTAAAGGATGTATTAAAGCAGGGTCATATCTCCTGGCAAATCTATCTACCATGTAATCCATTACTTTTCGTTTTATGGTTTGATATCATGTGTTGTAAGTCATTAGCTGTGTCACATGTTTATGCTGAAAATCAGTTTGGTCAGTTTGAGACCTGCTGTATAGGCACGCCAGATCACAGTTCACATGAAGGACTGCCTCTCTAGGTATTGTCCTGGGAATTGCTCCTCCATGCATCAGAAATCTGGCCTTTCTCTCACCTAGGTCGGGAACGGAAGAGGAGCTGATAGAAGTCGCTCATCACTGTTAGCCAAGAAACAGCCATGACCTTGTTTGTTTTGAGCTAATTTTCGAATGAAGAAAGCATTGACATTTCTTTCCCCTCCTTTTAGATTGATGGGTGGAAGCAGTCCTTGGGATTTGGCTATTTTCAAAACAAAATATTTGACCTGTAATATTTATAGCAGGCAGCTAATAGAAAACATACTTGCCCTCTCTCTGTGTCTCTTGTGTATGTGTGTACGCGCACTTTGGGTTCCCTCCTGGGCCTGACCTCTGCCGCGCTCAGTGCAGCTTCATTGACTTCACCTTCTATTCCCTTCTCCTGATAAATGAACCCCTGGAAACAGCAGGGCTCGGTATGCAGGGGAAGCAGGGTGCAGGAAGTTCATGGCAGTCCTGTGCCATTCTGATCCTCTGCAAATGTCCCTTCCTGCCGGAGTGATGGATGGTGTGGGGCTTCTGCGTCCGTCACTTGTGAACTCTGAAGGTCACCCGGGACAGCGTATTCTCCCTTTGGAAAGAGACCCTGCAGGGATGTTGATTTAGTGACATCTAGCAAGGACTGACCCTGTCAGTCAGTGCAGTAATGCTGGGAGTGGGGAATGGTGTTAGCATTGGGTCACTGGATCTAAAGCAGGAGGAAATGATAGCTGGCCTCTATAAAAGCCCTCCTCTGGGCTGCTGATTGGACCTGGCAGGTGGGAAGGGGCTATTTTGGAAGAGGTGTCTGGCTGAATGAGCAACTGCAGTCACAGCTCTCTTGCAGCAGCAAGTGCTTTGCATTTAAATGAGGACTGGGTAGTCCTCATCTGCTTGCAAACAGGCACTTTCTGGTTTTTTGTTCAAGGTAAAAATATCAGGGGGTAGTGGGTCTCTACGGAGCTTAAAAGTGTCCATGTCATTAGAAGTTGTGCCTGCAGGTTTTTGGACTCATGGTTCCTGTGACGTTTAGGTTTGAACAAATCTAATTTTCTCATGTTTGGACCCCTGTGCATGTCAATAAATCCGTCATTGTTCAGGGAGGATTTGCTGTGATGAGGTGTGGCTCAGTGGGATTCAAGGTGAGCACGGGACAGGCAGTGAGGTGTCTATGCCATTAAAATGAATAATGAGCAGAAGAAAAACAGTTGCAAAAGCAGCATTTGGAGTGAGGTGGGAAGAACCTGGGCTGAACCAAATAGATTTCAGGTCTCCCTTTTCAGTCTCTACCTGAGATGCAGTGCTGGTGGCCTATTTACCATCAAGGCATTTCTTGTACTCCAGTCTGGCCATAGCTGCAGACTTCACCACATATTTGAAAACACATTATATTTTTTGCAGTCAAAATTGCTGATGCACTAAACAGCAGTGACTTCACAACAGCTGGAGACCCAACGCAAAAATCCTGCATTCCACAAACATCGCAAAGTTCCAGATTTTGGTTCAGCCATTATGAGTTCAGAAATAGAGATCATACTCTAAGCAAGTTGGAATTTGAGTGAATTTGAGCTGACTATTTATTAAAGCTCTCTTTAGACTGGGCTATGATGAGGCTGAATTGCAGAGCTACAGTCTGTGATCAACACTCAGCAGGAGGTTATTTAGATTAAATACCAACTGTCTTGGAATGGTGGGAAAAGTTTCAGACAAAAGTTTTATTTACTGGGTTTTTGGACAAAGCTGTGGGATTGCAGTAATATTTTAGGAATTCTGCTAGACAGACAGTTTTCCTTCTCGAAGAAATGTTCATTTTGCATTGCAGTGTTCTTTAATTCAGCTACTCCCCTACATATCCTCTGATGAATACATCTCATATCCAATTTGCTCCTGTCCTTTATCTCCTTACTGTGAGAATGTAATCATCCTTTTGCTTTCTTTCAGTCTACATTTTTTTTCTGCCAAGAGAAAAACAAGACAAGGGAGAAGCTTTTTTTTTTTGGGGGGGGGGGTGGGGGTGGAGGGATAGGCATCACAATTTTCTCATTTTTCTTGAAATTTTTCTCTCTTTTCGGGGGGGGGGGGGGGGGGGGGGGTTGGAGGGATAGGTATCACAATTTTCTCATTTTTCTTGAATTTTTTCTCTCTTTTCCCACTTTACTTTTCCATTTTTCATGCTGACCTTCCTTCTCACCTTTCCTTTTCCTGTGTTCTCTCTAAAGAGTGGGCTCGCTCCTCCCTTCTCATCTACTCTTTTATTTTTGAAAATAAGAATCATGACTGACTGATTGTTTTTTCCTCTCACCATTTATCTACTTGTCCACACCTGTTTCTTTCACTTTGGTTTCCTTCAAGTTTCAGCATGCATTTTCTCTTGTTCTGCTATTTGCTTTTCGTTTCTCCTCTGTGATTATGCCAGATCCCCTGGTCCCCCCTCTCCTCCTTCCCAAGCTGCTTGCTTCCTCCTGCCCAGCCCCAGCAGAGGACTTTGCAGCTTGGCTGAGCAGCCCCTGCTGCTGTTGTAGTGTCAGAGACAGACTCGTGCCTTTCCCCTTCTCCCAGCACAGTGGCATTTGGCTTGAGCACTAATGTGATTTGCATCGTTTTATTTTGGGGTCATCCCTTTCAAAAACTAATACATGTAGGAAGCACCATAATGACTGTGTTGCAATGTTAGGCTTGAACTGCATAAAAGAGGGTCCACTGACTTACTTTCAGAATGAGTGCACAGTGTATAAAAATCAGAGAGAGGAAAAATTATACTCATGCAGTTAATGTCCTTGTAAACAGAATGAGTGATTCTGTAAACAAATGTGGCAAGCAACTCCCTGAAATTAGGAAAAATGCATGTTTCCTGTAATACTGCTTCATGTTTATACTGGGTGTCTTGTCTTTTTTTGGCTCTACAGAGCAAGCAATACAAAATACTGGAAATTATAGTTAGACTATTGAAGGTCTCCAGCCTTTCTCACTTATGCAAGTGTGAGATTTCCTGTTTCTCATTGTCACCTGACTGCCATGACGGAGGTATTTGGTACAATTGTTAATTTTATCTAGAAGTCATTTCTTCTTTATTTTTCTTTTTTTTTTTCTCTGAGGCTTTCTCAACTGCCACAAAATTTTCCTGAAATTGGTTTTACTAATTAGTGTATTCCTCTTGCCTCAGTTAATTTACTTTGTATTGGAGACATGAGGTGAGAGGATGCCTACCAAAATCTCGGTGAAGCTACACAGTCCTTGTCACACAGCAATGTGAAATAGGTCACAAAGGGCCTTCCTTGGCTGTGATGGACTAGAAGCAAGAGTCCTCCAAAAACTACAGTCACAGGTGTGCACTGTACATTAGCAGGGGAGCCACTGGAAGGTGCAGGCCTTGCAGGCACTGGCTCATCAAAAAGAGTCAAATGCTAAGGCAAAACAGACTGGCCCCATGGCCAGTGCTTAGCAGATGGATTGGAGGGAGATACAAAGACTCAAATATTTTTGTCTGTAGAGGTGCAGTCTGAAAGGCTGGTGTGTGAAGCATATCACTGTGTTAGGCAAAGAAAATTATGCAGACTTCATACAATGGAGGCACTTTACATTACTAACTTAAGCAAAATTCAGCAATACAAAATTTATAAACTTCCTTAAAATAAAACTGAAAATACTGAGAGCCTTTGATCAGAATTTACTCAAGCTCAAACTGAAACTCTTACTTGATTTTCCAATGTCGCAGTGAAACCAAACACTCATTAAATCACTGTAACAGTATTTAATATCCTTAAGTAGTCTGCAGAAGGTTTTGTTTTCAGAAAATAATTTCACCAAAGTTACATTTGTCATCTGAATTTTGCTAAGTAGGTTAATCAAATTGTAATTTAGTATCTGAACCACAAACACCTTGCAAAGCTCTCTGGTTTCTGGTCTTACATACTAGTTACTCTGTTTCCATCCTGCCTAGCATAGAAATAATACTTTAAAGGTTATAGGTTTTAACTAAAAACCATAGGTGAACAGTCTCAAGACACACAGCACACAATAGTGTCTCCTGCATACCCTTGCAGTGCTTAGACAGACTATTTCTTCCTGCACCTGTCTCATACAAGCTTTTGGGGAGGCTCCCATATGTAGACATTTTCATCTTCTTATCCTTCTGTTTGGTTTAAAAATATGCCAACAGACATTAGAATATTATTATTATTATTAAAAGGGACAAAATATGAGTGGGCAAAAAAAAGCTTCACAGGTCCTCAGCTCGTACACCACTCCAGTATCACAAACGGTGGAAGTGCAAAATAGATATCAGTGGGCTTCTCATGAGTTGTTTTCTGCAGGGTACAGAGAGTGACTGAGCCGTAGCTGATGTGCATGGACTTACACAGCTTCCTCTTTCCAAGGTTCTTCCTTGCAGAAGCTGTGATCAAACTGCAAACCTTCTCAGACAGTGCTAGATTAGTGATTTAGGAATGATGCCTGGTGTTGGCTAAGCAGGAGCCACCACAGGAATGTGTACCACGGCAGCTCTGGCTTCTAAGCAGTTGAATCCACATTTTCAGGATGTCCCTTCAGAAGTGCAGTTAGTGCATCTCTGTTTGAAAATGTTTAAATAAAACTTTGAAGTATTTTGGGATTTTTTGCTCACAGGCTCTGTGACCACTCCCTCCATGTGTCCCATCAAAATTCATAATGAGGAACACTCCTTTAGAATGCTCTTCTACTATTGTAACATCTCTGTGTTCCAGGGAATTCAGAATAAAACTATAATTAATGTGATTATTAAAGCAGAAAAAGAGCATCTCAAAATTCAAGTACATAGCTCAGTTGCTAAAATGATTGCACATCAGCAATAAAAAAATTCTTATACAATAAATTTATTTGTCTTTGCTAATCTAAAGAGAAACACACTTGTTCTTCATATAAACAAGCAACTACTGTCACCTTCCTATTTTGGATTTCATCAGTACATCACACAGTTTATTTTCCAAAATCTAATAAAACAGATGGGAAAAATTCTTTGAAAGTCATTAAATGAACCCTAAATATATATAATTTAAAATGTGGTTTCCCTGTTTCTACAAGCTGTTTGCATGCCATGCTTTACTACTAGTCTAGCATCTCCTAGATGAGGAAAAAGTGATGAATAACAAAGCTGCAGTTTTCCCCAGTCTAGGGGTGACTGCCCAAATCCAAATTTCTAAGAGCCCAAAGAGAACTCCTGAGAAGGGATAAGACAACTCTTTATTGTGGTAGCCTTTAAGTCTAACTAATAACTCTTCTAATTGAATGCAGGGGTCCCAAATCACAGCTTAATAGCAATTCCCAGGAGGACACTTTACATCTCAGCTGAAAATAAAATATCAAGATTTTCTTTTATGTGAGTGATGTATTCAGGTTGTGTCTGCATCCTCTCTTACAAATTTGGTCTTATGTTCTGATTCTGAAAAAATGGCAAAATTGAAATTGGGAAAAGAACAACTTGGCCATGTATTGAGATCATGGATTTTATTTTCACTCATAAAATTTTGAGGCAAGATCATGAATTAATGTAAATTTTTAAGCCATCAGCAATTTCACAGCACATACAAAAATCACACAAATTTCATTTATAGCTTATCAATTGCAACGTTATCAAGAAGATGTTATATGGACCTGAATTTGTTTGTTGCACTCACAGTAGCTCTGAACAACAGCCTCCAACATTAAGGTCATAAAAATAAAAAGATACACATTTCTCTGTCACTGCTAATTTATACTGAACTGTGATTGATTTATGAAAGAAGCTATGTGTAGAAATCATTATTTCTAGAAAAGGCACTGCAGGAAATATCTGAGAAATGCTTTGGAGTTAGCACACTTAGAACAAAAAGAAAACATATAGGTTCAATTGCACATATAAAGCCCTATTTTCTTCCTTTTTTTTTTTTTTTGTCCCGTCTAGATTAATATATTCTGTTTAGATAATGGGAGATATAAGTAAGGCTACAGTACTGCAAACCTTCAGTAGGATTCCCCATGGTGCAAAGCAAAGTATACTCATTTGTCAGACAATTTACAGAGATAGTAGGATTCATAACTGAGTGTTTTGTTTGTTTACTTCCTCATAAATCGTTTATTTTGGGCTGATTTTAGGTTGGCTGTGTGCAGAAGGCATCAAGCCATGTTCTGAGGCAATTCTGCTTTGTTACATTTGGAAAAAAATGGTTTGGATTATGGTTTTTTCTCAAATTATTAGCAGGAACAAATGGTGTTTGATTTATCTTCCTTTTCTTTTGCATAATGATTAATGATAGGGCAGTTCCTGAATTAGCTTGGAAATCACACAACTGTTTTGAATTGACCTGATTTCTATATTTGGATAAGTTTCCTTTTCCTGCATGTAAATATCCATAAAAATATGTTGAAAATTTCAGGTCTCACCTAGTTATTCACTTTGTTGTGGCTACTGCTATCTTTATGAGTTTGATTCTCAAACTCTTATGTACCAGTGCTCCACTTGATGGCTTGTTAACACACATTGTTCAAATAAAACCCCTTCCCTTTCATCTGATTTAATGGAATATTCATCTTGGAGAATCACGGAAATAAGAGATAGAAAAGTAAACTTGTGCAAATTTTTCACTTCTGTAAGATTTTCCTCTGATTCCTGACTCTCATCCAATGTTTATTGATTGCCAGTTGTCTGTTAGTTAATAGATGGCCTGCCACCACACCTTATTTAGGTAGAAGGCCTTCTATGCCTCTGAAGCTCAGGCAGTTAGTCATGTTATCATCATCCACAGAACACTGTTTTTCCTATGGAAAGACTGGTAGCTGCACTGTTTATAAGCTGGCTACTAAGAAGGCGTAAAACCCCATACAGTTCTGACTGTTCCTCTACGTGGAAAGTACAAAATAATTTAAGAACTGTGTTTCTCTTTTTTACTCAGGCAATGTTCCGAGTAAGATTTCAGCAGAATTGCTTTTGTGATGCAGCAAAAAAACCCCCCAAACCTGTCCAAGGACTTCACTGTCTGTTTTCTTTCTCTGTCTTTCTCTTTTTTTACATCTTGCAAGCAGACATTGCCGTTACCCAAATTAACCTCTTCTGAGTTTCTCTTTTTTCCCCTGGTATTTGGATCAGGCTTCTCTCTGGGTGGGGCGAAAAGTGAACTCTCCTAACATACAGTACAAATTAGGTCTTTCTAAAAACAAAGACTTCTCTTAAGAATAGCTGTATTTTATTTCTGACAAAAGAAGGGAAAACACAAGTGTGCTCAGTAAATCAAGAAGTCAAATGTGTGTAATCTGATGCCAAGTGTAAACATGTATGGACTTTACAAGGCTTGCCGACACTAGATGCTCTGATTTTCTTTCATTTGAAAAAGTGCTTTTGAGTATTCACAGTAGTGCTTGTAAGAGGCAGTCAAAATCACAGAGTGAATAAGAGTAGGTCTATGCAACAGATTTTGCTGAATCGAGACACTTTTAGGTTTTTTATGAATACACTATTTTCTGCTTGGAGTAGCTAATGTAAATGTGGTAAATCTAGCTAGCTGCATATGCACCAGGACCTTTTGGCCTGGATTTTTGGCAGAAAGTTTGTTAATTGAATACTATAAAAAGCTGCTAAAGAGTCAAAATATAGTCCCTCACATATTAGCAAAACAGTTTGATTTCAATGGATGTTAAATACATAACTGCTTGAGGATATTGGGCATAAAGACCACCTGAATACTCTTCCAGCACTGAAGGGCTGAATACCTTTCTGTGTCCACTGAAGGAAAAATGGAGTGCAGAAGTTAGTGCTTTAATTAAAAAAGATGTTGTTGTGTCTTCATTGCTGTTCTATCAGGCTGCTGCTGTAAGAAACCATGGTATTACTCCATCTGTGCAGGAGTACTGCTGTAAAACTAAAATTTTCAGGCTGCTCAACATTTGTACTGAATGTTTCAAGCTGTGTTAATTATGTATCTGTAAGCACTCTGACACTAGTGTTAGTTGGGTAGATCCCAGAGGTCTACCAAGAATTTTTTAACATAATTTTAATATTAACAGTATTTTTGTAGCTGGTTATTTATTTTAAACATATCACAAGAGTTTCTGGGCACTAAAAAAATTGTGTTTGCGGCTAGTGAGTGGGACTTCTGTTCTTCAGCCATATCTCTAATTACACCCTATGACTGGGAGAATGTGTGTTTAATTTTTGCTTCTTCATGCTTTAGAGCAATTACCAGATTTCTTTGTGGGGAAGCAAAAGTAATAGGGAAGGGAAGGGAAGGGAAGGGAAGGGAAGGGAAGGGAAGGGAAAGTTGTGCTGCTGTCTGCCTTGCCTGTGACATCAAATCTGAGGGACACCTTCCAAAGAAGAGTCTAGAAATGCCTAGATGGATTCATACAGTGCTTTTAATTCCCTCCCATCCTCTGCCAAGTATTTTTTTCCATGTAAAATAAGAGAACTGGCTCCTCAAAGTCACTTGGATGAATATAAACTCTTGAAAGTGTCACGTAGCCCTTGGAATAATTCCAAAAGAATCCCAGCTTATTTGGAAAAACTGTTCCTTGAAAGAAATGCACAAACATTGGTCTGGTTCCAAGGCCATGAAATCAACAGAGTCCTCTCATTACAGAGGACTTTGGATCTGACTGACCCACTGGTGGCTATGACCGGAACAATGGTCTGTTACAATAAATAATTTTTGGATTCCTGTTTTCCCTATGCCTGCAAAGTTTTGGTACGAGTAGAAAGAAAAGAAGACCCTTCCAGTGAAATCTCCTTCTCTTTTCCAAGCTCTTTGAAACTACAGTTTATGACTCTTATTGTTCTGTTTTGAATGCAGTACCTTTTCTTTTCTCTTTTTACAAAAATTAGAGTTATGTGTAGCCATTTAGAATGAAGAGTGAATTAGCCATGTCAAGGACTTGCTTTTAATTTCCTTTTCTCTTTGTTTTCTTAACTGCTCAGTTCTTTTGATTATCTGAATCCATAGGCCATCCTAGTTTAAATACCTATCAGACAGAAGAGACAGAGCGAACAGCAGGGACTCAAAAAAAAATCAAATATATTCTCTATCTTGAGTTCTTCAATGTGCTTTTGCGTAGCAGAAGCTTGAAACTGCATATTTGCTAGTGCCACTTGCTTTGCATTCTTTTTTTTTTATCATTTGGGTTTGGGTTTTTTTACCGTTAACAGCAGACACTGCACTTGCTTTGTCAGAAAACCACAGCTTTTACTGCTAAATGTAGTGGAGGGCAAAGCATTGGTCTAGAGGTTGGAGAAAGGCATTTATTATGTCTTGGGGTATTATGAAAAATATTTTACCTACAAAAAAGCCAAGAAAAAAAATTTAAATAATTTCAGAGAATATGGGGGGTTTAGATTATCACCTGTAATATTATCAAACCGTAGCTTTCAAGAACTGTAAGTCATGTCATGAAGTTGCCTTAAAAATCACAGGTTATGAAAATAGTATTTTGAGTTCTGGGCTTAGTGCAGTTTCAGGTTTTTCTTTGTCACCCAGACCAGACAGCTAACTTCTTTCTTCACAACAACTGAGATTCCCACAAATCACTTTTTATTTTAAATACAAGGCTTTAAGAAAAGCCTATCTTGTAAGATTCACATTTGAATTCCAGAGCGCACAGCACTGGTCTTGCATGAAATACAAGCTGATGGTAGATAAGCAGGTTTTCCAAACTTACTCTAGAAAATACATTCTGCTCCTCACCTGGTATGGATACATACCATCTTAACATCCTTAAATATTGTGCTCAGAAACACCTGAGGAGCACCTGCTACCCTTAAATGTGCAGAATGGTCTCTACTGTGCCTGCAGGGCAGAGGGTCTCCATTTCCGAGGTCAGGTTGGCAGCTCTGGGTGTGTCCTCTCCTTTGTACTGGGAAAGGAGAAAGCAGGGGGCAAGAGGGTGCAAAGTGGCCCTGTCTCTCTCATTAGCGATGCTAATTAGTTGCCTTTTCCCGGAAGCCGTGCAGATCGTAGAGAGGTGTCAGTGGTAATAGGTTTTCCTATTGCCAAGTCTGGAAATTTAATAGGTACTCAACTTCTTCATGGGCAATAGTACATCTGAGAAATTGATGCACTGGCAGAGAAGAAGAGCTGGATGGTCTAGTAGTCTTCACTGAGTGACCTGCTGAGATTAAAAGTATGGCTGTATGATCCTGAAGTGTTTCAGAGTGATGAATCAAAGTGCACTCTTCTTTTAGACTCGCAGTGAAGACTGCGAAGTGAAGTAATGTTCTGGAAACAGGACCACATTCACACATCCTGAAGTGTTTCAGAGTGATGAATCAAAGTGCACTCTTCTTTTAGACTTGCAGTGAAGACAGTAATGTTCTGGAAACAGGACCATATTCACAAATAAGCTGCAAATGCTTATATTTTGGCCCAAATATTGGAACTTGTGATAGCAGGATCTCACAAATAGGCTCTGCTTGCTCATTCTGAAGGAACTAAGAAGACAGAAGAGAAAGTGTGGCCCATATTTGAACTTGTGATAGCAGGATCTCACAAATAGGCTCTGCTTGCTCATCTGAAGGAACCAAGAAGACAGAAAAGAAAGTGTGGCCCATATTCCTGCCCTTAATTTTGAAAAGGGATGGCTGTTTCAAGGAGAAAAGAGTTATAGCTGGGGTTGGGATATCTGAGATTGGATGAGGTTGTCTTACTGAGTCCCAAGTGAAGGAGGTTTGGCAGTCCTGTGGAAGACACACAGAGGTGAACTGAATGGTGGGGCTATGCACTCTCCTTCATCCAACAGTTTTTGTAGCTGGAGCAGGAAAGTAGCACAGCCTTGTGCAAAGGGGACATACTAATTCCTGATTTTGCTCATTAATGCATTTTAACAGCTCCTTTTTCTGAGTACATGAGACAGAATGATCAAAAAGCCCCCAGGATGGGGACTGATGTATGCGAAGAAAAAGCCTCTTAGTACCCTTTGAGAAAATCCATACTTGGCCCCACTTGTGTAAGTTACTGCCTCTGGTTTGGGGAAAAAACAACACATTTGAAGCACTGTGCTTTGGTTTGGTTTGGTTGGTTTTGGCTTGTGTTTTTTGGTTTTTTTAAATTTTTCTGTTGGGTGGGTGTTTACAGTTTTGGCAAGGCCCTTTTAGTGCTGAATGTCTGGAGTCTACATGCTGTCATACAGAACAGTTTGTAGATTCTTTAATACCATGCATTCCTGAAAAGACATAATTATTTGCTTTCTGACCTTGTAATGGAATAGTATTGTGTGTGTGTGTGTGTGTGTGTGTGTGTGTGTGTGTGTGTGGAGTCTTCACTTACAGTAAATGTGGAAATAGGGAAGACCTGAGAAGGATAAACAGAGAGTCAAAGTGAATCTTAGAGGAGACAAGTGGTGAAAATGGGTAAACAGAAAACTCCACTTCTGTGGGAAAACATGGAGGAGCTAAACCACAAACAGGAGAGGAAACAGCCAAATCTAAACAAGGAATTCAGCAGCAAGCTGCAGCAAATGTGATTTTAAAGAACAGAGTGTTCACAACAGACATGCGTCACTGCTGAAGATGAAGTATGTGAGCCCTGCTTCCCTGCTTCCCCATCCCCAGTACCTCCACAGAAAGCTCAGCCTCTCCTGTCCACCTTATTTGTTCAGTAGTGGACTTCATACGATTGATTCAGTTCTCATTAAACTGATTTACTGGGCTTGCTGGCTCTGCTCAGCTTCAGTTTATTCCTACTTTGTTTAAAATTCGGGAAGTGCTGGGGGAGGGGACAGGACACTAATGGCCGTTCTCGTGTAAGTGGAGTGGTAGCTGATTTATTGCAAAGGTTATAAAGGAAAAGTATTAAGTGTGTTCCATTCTACTTGGCAAAGCCATCCTGCACAATGTCCAACAAAACCCTGAGAGCACTGGTTTGTACTGAAAAAAAAAAAAAGGAAAAAAAAAAAGGGGAGGAGGGGTGCGTGTGTGTGTGTGTGTGTGTGGAAGGGGATGCTCCACCAAGATGTTCTCTTCTTCTTTGAGAGCATTAATTAAGACTGTAAATCACAAGCAACATGAAACAACTGTATTTGATGGAACATGGACAGTTCTGGAGTTCTGCTGTGCTTGCGCCATCAGTTTGAATACCTACACTGAAACACTAATGGGAGAGCAAACTTCAAAGAGAAATTCTGGCATGAAGAAGCAGGCTGCAAGGATCATTACATGGATAAAGTTGTAAAATAGACTCCTCCGTGCAAACTGGGAAGGAGGTGGAATGAAAGTTTGAAAGGTTTATAGGAACTCAGGCTTGTTTTCCTTTCATGCACAAAGTCAGTCCCACATTAATTTGGTAAAATAAGCTTGTGTATTAGTGTTTTGAATAAAAGGGGGGATAGGAGGAGGACAGGAGCAAAAAAAATGCACTTGAATAATGAAAAACCCTGTTAATATCCTTTAAAGCCAATTTTACTTTTCTAATTAATAGTCAAGGGAGTTTTTTTGTCACATTATAAGTAGTGGTGGGTCACATTCCTCATAATTAGAGAATTTAAAGCCTACATTTGTTACAATCACATAGTTTTATCTTCAGCAGAGCATCAGAACAGAAATTCACCCAGTAATTCCTGCACAGTTGTCATATCCTAAATGAATGTGCTTATATTTAGGAAGCCATTTAATCTTGTTTTAAGGGCGTTAAGTAACACAGACAGTCCCCTGTGTCAGATTGTTCACTTTATTATTTGTTTAAAATAAATTTAGTATTTAAAATTTATTTCTCTTTGATTTCATCTAGTTACAGTTTCTTGCTTTTGTGTCTGTACTGGGCTTCAGTGGAGTGGCTCTGCTGTAGTTGAGATGATTTTCATCCATTGTGGCATATAGGCCATTTGTTCCTCATTTTCCTTTGGTGTAAAGGACTGGATGCAAGTAACATTTTGATGAAAAATGGTCTATCCTTAATAGTTAATTCACAAGCAACTCATTTCCCAGCACAACATTTTTATGTAATTATAAGTAGACCTCTGTCCAACTACTTGTCCAGGATTACTCAAAGTTTTTGGTTTGCCAAATGTGGTTTGAGATGCAATTAATAATGTGGTGGATTCCAGAATTGCTGATGAGGTTAATTTTCTTTGTTGTAGAATACGACACCGTAATAGAGATGTTCTCTACAGATGCATGAGATGGAAAAAAATTGTAAATAATAACTTAGGGGAAAAAATGATCTGGAGTTATTTATATTTAGAAATCAGGAGCCCTGTTTGCAGCAATGGCTTCCATGCTTGCCACAAAGCCACTTCTTCCACTGGCCCTATTAATTTTATGAAGGATAACCCTCTGATGATATGATACTATTTTGGAGATTATTCATTAATATAGACACATTATTTCTACATTTACATGTAGTATAAATGCCTATGCAATAAGCAGGGAAAAGGAATTTGTTCTATTACAGGAATGTGCATGCTAGAGGGTTTATGGAATGAGAATTTGAGTGCCTTAAACCAGAGGTAGCGTTCAGAGTCATTGGACTTGTCATAACCTGCAGAAAGAGACAAATTACCTGTATGCTACTTGGGTTGTAAAGGAAAGTACTTCATGTCAAGCACAGCATATCCACTATTTGCCACTGTACTGGTACTTTGAAACAGTACCTCTCCTTTCCCTAAGGACAATAAAAAAACACATTAACTGACTTTCTATGGCATTTAAGACAGCATCTTTTTTCCTTCATTGGGAAGCAGGATCGTGCTAGCTTAGCCTGCAGTGCCTTTCACAGGCACTCAGATAGTCTTGGACATGAATAAATGTGTGCTGTTTGCCAAGAAGGGTTGCACCATAGCGTGGTCATGTTTGGAAAGGCTAACACTTGCATGTCCAAATGTAAATAGAAGGTGCACAGTCTTGAACTGTACCTATGCTGGGAAAAAAAAGTCTTGTCAGAAGCTCTCAAATAACAGTAGACTCTTTTACTTCCCCACTGTTCTCCTGTTGTCTATCAACCAAAAAAAAACCAAAAAACCCAAATAAACCAAAAAACAAAGAAACAAAACCACCCAACACCACAGCATAAATGAACCCTGTGTTAATAATTATTTTTTAAGAAAGATATTTCAGCGTGATTATAGAATTTTATACAAAAGACACAACTTGCCACTGATTTCCATGGGCCTAAACTAGTGTTTCTTACACCCAGCCAGAGCAGCTGCCTTCAGTTACTAAGGATATTGTGTGCAGCCACCACACAAAGATGTTTTTTCCTTACTCCGTTGTCTTTTGGGCACTGCTGTGGCTGGTTTAGATTGGCTGTGACTAAATAGGTGGTCACAGGAAAACCATGCATTAAAAACTTCTGGCCTGAAATGATTGGCAGATGCGAAGGATCTGGCCCAGGCTCTTTAGAACAAGCACACTATAACCTTGGTTTCCTAGTTGTCCTGGTGTATGTAATCAATTCTTGGATCATCTGGGAAGATTACCAAGCTCAGGGTTTAATTTTCATTCATAGATACTTTCTATGTATGGGAAACAGTCAAACATTTTTGAATGAGAGCTGATAAAGGGAAGCATAACCAAGTGAGATGCTTTTCAATTTCTTATTGGCATCAGGTCAAGATCCAGTGTATTCCTGGGAAATACACTCCATGCAAATGAGGTCCATGGAGTTACCAGCCAAGTGAAACACAGGCTAGTGCTGTGTAAATGAATGGGCTTTCTGCCCGTGCTGGCTGAATCTGTGGTAGCAGCATAGCTGAGCAAATGCCCTTCAACACCATTTGTTAGCAAAGTGGTTGCTGTTGCACAGTCTGTACACCCAGGTAAGCATGCTTTGGGTCTCATCTTGTGCAAGCACAATTACCTGGAAGAGAGAACATCCAAACTAAATTTCATGGCTGGCATTTGCTTCCAGCATGGGGAAGAAGTGGGGGTGGCATGTTTTTCACCCATCTTCACATGCCAGAGTTTGAGTCAGTTTTCTCAGAGCTTCCTTTACTGTCCATGGAGAAAATCAGCCAGTATTTACAACACACTTATCAATCTCTTTCAGACATCAGCAACAGAGAAGTTTACATTTGGTCAGATGGAACTGACAGTTAGCGCCAGCCTTTTAAAGTGTGTTGAGATAGATGTCTGATGATACAGAAGGATACACGATGGGTATGTCTATAGATGGTGGAGATCACTCCAGGCTGTTCTTTTTCCCCTGAGGAGACAAAACACCTTTAGCAATCAGTCTCTGAACTGCTGGGCTAGTGATGCTGGCCTACTGGGCTCAGGAGTCTTAGGTGCTGGATATTTACACTGCACTGTTGGGGAGGGTTGCTAGCAGCTATGGCCTGACTCATCCAGAAGTCTTTTGGACAATACCTGGACACAGTTGGGGTGTTAAAGCTAGACCAGGTGTCGTTGCCGTTGCTGTAGGTGACTTGCATGACATCGCTGTGAAGGAGTCTGAGTGGTGCTGGTACATGTGACATAGGCCCTCCTGGGTGAGTAGACTGCAGTGCCACAGAATGGTTGCAGCCATGTCTGTAGCCTGTGTGTCCCTACTCCTTGTTTATTAAATCACAGCCACAGTGTTCCCTGGCTAAGAACAGTTTATAAGCCTAAGTTAAAACTTGTGGAAAAGTTCCCATACAGGGCAGTTTACAGCCAGAGTAGTTCCTTAGTCATCTTGCTCACAACTGAACAAATCCTTGTGTCTTTATCACTGGAGAAGACTGGAGTGGGGGAAAGTAAATATGTCAGCAGGTAGAAAGAGAGAGGTGGCAGCAATTGCTTTAAACCAGCATTGCTGCCAGAAACTTGTTCTTCAAATGACCCCCTGTCGACTTACCTGACAATCCATGGTTGTTTGAATAGTTCAGTACACTGGCTTCAGGGAGCCCCAGAACAAAGACTTTCCTTAAAAAACTCAGACCTTACTCAGATAAAACTCCCACTCATGCCCCAGGGAGTTTTGCATGACGCAGGATTACAGGATGGTGTCTCAGCTTTGTTGTGTGTACTGCCTGTAGCTGCTCTTTAGTTCTGTGGATGAATAAAGGCTGTGCCCATTTACAAGAAAACTTGATTTCCGTTTGCTCACTATCAGTTTACTGAAAACTTTGTCATCCTCTTTATAAACTAGAGATGGAACTCTTTTGAGGAATTTACAAGTGAGGAGAAAGGACACCCATCTGAAGGAGATGTCTTGATAGAATGTGGAGAAGGACAAGGCTTTGAGGATCTTAGCAGGCAGGCAGTGGCATCTGAGATTTTTAATTTGCCCACACTCCTCCCACCGTGGGCCCCAAGGTTTCCGAGGTGAGGTGTTGCTCAGGACTGCTGGTAAACCCAAGCTCAGCTTGTGAGTCTGTTCCGTGTTTGGGGATCCTGAGGTGTTTTTTCCCCTCCTCCTGTGTGACAGGTATGCTGCATCATGCCTTTAGTTTCTCTCATTCTGTGATTACTCATTGTTATTTTGTGTGAGCAAAGCCAGCAGGTGTTACAATACCTTCCCTGTCAGCATGTCCTCCAGTTTCTGTTTCCTTGGATGAGACAGGAAAGCAGTCACTTCAGGGCCAGAGAACTGGGCCTCATTTCGTCAGCTGGAAGGTGACTAGTTAAAATCTAACTAGCAGACTCACACCCAGTGCCTGACAGGAACAGTCTCTGAAGACTATTAAGAAAATAAAAATTCCCTGCTCTGTCATATAATGGAAATGAGAATGCTTCAACAGCCATCCCCTCTAATCTGTTAGCCAGCCCTTAGCAGCTTACCAAGCCTGTATTTAACCTATTTCCCTAATGGCAATTAAGAAATGTTTTCATTTCCCAGGGAGAGGATTGCCAATGAAATCCCCCTCTCCCCCCCTACCCCCATCCTGTGGCTCCGTTCTCTCCCTCCTCTTCCCCACACCCCAGCTCCTTCTTCCTTAGCCCAAGGCATCCAAAGCATTCCCCGTGTGTTTGGGTAGCATGCAGTGAGGAAGAAATGATTAAGCAGCTGAATGTTTGAAATCCAGCTAAATGCACCGATTATTATCTGCTTAGGGCTTTCTTATCTCGAACTGTGTGGTGCTTAATGGTAGGCCCATTGTTTTCAGCTCAAAGGTATTAATGAAGGAATCAGGGCAGCAGGCTGATGTCATAGGTGGCTGAAAGGTGACTTGTGCACTGATTTCCCTTACTCCACCCCTTCACAACTCCCTTCCAACTAGTTCAGAAGAAGGGTTAGTATTTTTAGAGTGGAGGGGAAAAAAAAAAAACAGCAAGCAGCCGAGGTTGCATTTGTGTGTCTGGTAAAAGGATTGCAGAGGCTCCTAAATATCCTGCTTAAAAGATGTACTCTCTGAGCTTCTGCTCTACTTTCTCACTCCATAAAGACTCTGTAGTGTTGGCGCAGGTCTCAGTGCGAAAGCGACCAGCTGGCCCCTGTTCACACCTGCCCTAGGCACTGACCAGCAGACCACAGTTGATGTCCTGACCTATATCCAAGGTGAGGTTTCCACTTAGTGGTTTCCACTGGAAGAAAGAGCTGTGTAAGTAGCTGCCACCAAGGATGGCTTCTTGAGGTGGATGAAGCCCTCAAGAGGATGCGCAATTTAAGGAAGTGCTTTTGTAGTCAAGTTATCAGCTGTGCTTTTTGTCACTCTTGAGAGTTAAATACTTTTCTCTTTTTTTTCAAATGTACATAGTTATTAGATGCAAAGTGGTGTATGTTGTGTGAGAAGAGACTTCTCTCTGGGGTGAGGTATCTTGAGTGTATTCAGTTTTCTATTACACAACACAAGAAAGGAAAGAGTAAAGATTTAGAATAGATTTGATTTCATTGTCATTGTTTGTATTTTAATCATACACTTATTTCTGTAATTCTTTTTGTGACAGATTTAACTTGGTATTCCTTCCCTTTTTGTCGTCGACATGAAAAACATTATTAGTTCTTTGACTTAAAGTATTGCTCTACATGGTTGGACTTTGGCATCACACTCCTGCAAAACTGCTAAAATTCCTTCGAGGTTTTTTTTTTTTATGGACTCACCTAAGAATTCAAGGAAAGATGTGCTATCAGAAACTGACTTGTGGAGCTTTTGTGATTTTGGGGACAATAAAAGAAAAACAGCTTTTAAATAGCAATGTCATAAGGTAGCCAGTAAAGAGTTCTTGTGTCCATACTTATCCAAACAGGTCTCAGACTAGAATAAAAAAATAATGCACTTTTTTCTTTTCATTTTAATGAGACAATATATTTTGTGTAATATGTAAGTTAATCAGAGTCTTTGTGATTACAGTAATAATGTCTTTGCTGGCACAGGGTTCATAAAATAGGATTTCTATCTTACCTAAACAAATGAGTGAAGAGCTTAATCTTTTCAAATTTTTGATCAGTTTTGTTTGTTTTTCTCAATTTCAGTTTAGTTTTGGTTTGATGAGCATGCAGTAGCTTTCACTGTTCACTGGAGTACTTTGTGCCTGTTGAAGGAGCTATCTAAATAGTCCCCTGGCAAAGACTAGAAAGTGGAAAGAGAAAGCAGAGAAGAAAGAGTGGCACTGAATACCCATAAATGCATCAAAGCTCCTGTCTTGAATAAGATTTACTTAACAGGAAACCATCAAACACCAAAATGCTCCCTTCAATTTTTTATTTTTTTTTTTTTCAGGGAGAAAAAGAACTGCATAGCACTAGATTGAGTTTGGGTTTTGGTTTGGTTTTTTTTTTTTTTCATTTTGACTTATTAGTTCATGACTGAGATTGGTTTGGGTAGAGTGTTTTTGGTTTGTTTGGGATTTTTTGGAAGGGTTGAGTGAACTGACTGGCACTTCCAGTCCTGTCCTCTCACATCCCTTCCTGTCCCCCTCCCTGTTTCTATAGGTTCAGCAGTAAAAACCTATTGAAATGTGAGATTACCAAACTGAAGCAATCAGTCTGAAATGATTAAGATGACTATTCTTCAGATGACCAAAAGTCATCTTGTCCAGAGTTCCTTATCTTCAAGGTGTTATTTCACAATAGCACCTTGTAGTTTCTTTCTAAGTACGTATTTCCTGTTAAAATCTGAAGGCTTTATATTGTAGGTAAGCTTGTATGTACAAACTATCACCAACAGTTACAAAAATTGGTGCCTGTCTTTCTTTTGAAATTATGTTGAATTTTTTTTAGGGAAAAAGTGTTTATTTATTTCTTGAGTAATTTAGGAGATTATGTGTCAAGCCTAGGGTGAAATTTTGTTTGCTGAACTTATCTTAAACCTCAGGAGGGGAGGAAGGTTCCGTTTAAAGGTCAAAGCATTTCAAGATTTCAATTCAGTATATTTTTTACCTTTAAAGTTTTCCTTCACCCCACCCAGACCTCGGACCTTAGAAGCTTTTCAGATGCCTTACGCGTGTTCCTCTTGTATTGAAATATTTGAAATAACTCTACATTAAATGCCACAATAGTTAAATATTCATACACATATTACTATAATCTACTGTGCACCAAAACTCCTCTGGCGAGAAATTCAGTGTTTGAGCTTGGAGGAGAATGCTGGAGCTGACAAAATTCAGATGCTAATGATAATTAATTTATGTAGTGGCAAAGATAGGTGCACTGCCAGGTGCTTTACAGGCAGATAAGATCTGGTTTCTGCTTCAGTGAGTTTACAATCTGAGGCCCCGGTTTTGCAAATACTTATGCACATGAGTTATGCCACCGGGCGCAGTGACACTACTCATGCATGTGAAGTTACTCACCTGTAGTGAGCTATCTGTGTACAGTTTCAACTGCATTAACTTTTCAATTGATTGTGCAGTGAGTCAGTAATTATTCAGGCTGATAATTGCAGTTATTTTACAAGCTCTGCCAGTCAGAAATTAAAAAAAAAAATAAATGCAGGAGTCACCTTTCCGCAAGGGAATTGAAAGCTCAGGATTTCCTGGGAAGTTTTCCAGCAAGAAAACAACCCATTTATATCTGGCATTTTCATGTCACACAGGCTTAAATTATGTCTATTTGCGTACAAATCACAGAGGAGAAAAAAATCACCTGATAATTGGAAGGGAAAAGTGTTATTCCCGTTCCTCATTTGTCGAGATGCTGATCTTGGGGCCACGGTAAGAGTGTTTCCAGTGAAATTACTTTCAAGTCTGGGAAAAAGCAATCAGCAGAGGCCTTGGTAGCTGTAAATTTGTGGCAGCAGTCCCTAATTCATCTTGTAATTCTATGACAGGCTCTGAATTGCCCGTATTTGGCCAGGGATCACCTCAGTGGACAGTTAATGAAAGAGCAGAGGGAACTTGAAGGTCAGTCACACTGAATTCTTTTTCCTTCCTTCCTTCCTATGTCTTTTTTATTGCATCCTATCTTTCATTATATAATTTATTAAAGAAAACCTTTTTTGTTTTTTTGTTTCTGGAAAAGGCAAATCTTTGCCTTTTTGTTTACCTGCCTTTTTTACTTGAAGCATTTATAAAAGAGCCAAAAATGCCTTAAAATAGGTGTTTCTGTTGAAATCAAATGACAGAATTACACTTTAGCCAATTTCTATTTCTTGTCTGAGTGTGGTCATGAGAATAAAACAGCAACAGATGCTGCAGCCAGGTATGGTTTTGAGAATGGAATTTGTACGTTGACATGTGAATCTAATCTAAGTACAATGAGAAGACTTTCGTTATTGGCTCTCACTCAGAATAAATGAATCTGAACTTCAGAAAGCCATGAGACTAATTAAAATAACCAGAAAATACATTTGTGTCTGCTGGAGTCGGACTAACCAGCAGATAAGCTGTAATAGCATTTGTTTGTTGAAACACTGCAGTAAATGGGGGCTGACTTACCAGAACACAAGATTTTTTTTTGTAACATGTATAGCAGAACAGACACGTTGAAAAAAAACCTTAAAAAATAAAAATAAAGAGGAGTCATGGATCAAAAACTAAGATGGCCTTTTCTTTTTCTTCTTCCCTCTTTCTTATAAGATAATTTCCTGTCATCACCATTTTCTCTTTTTTAGAATATTTTCTTTCTTTGGAGGACATCAATCTTCTCTCTTGTTTTATCTCATTCAGTCTGTCTCAGAATACCTTGGGTCTTAATCTTCTCTCTAGTTTATGCTGCCAATCCTTTTGCCTCCTTTTTCTGTCCTTTTTCTATCCTTTTCATAGTGTTGTTTTTATCTCTCCTTTATTTTGACTTTCCTTCCAAATACATTATCTTCCCACCTCAGAGTTCCCTTCCCCTGTTCAGCCTTTGTCAGAAAAAATTCATAGGGCTCATCATCATTTGACCCTTCCAGATAAAGTATGTTGAATGACCACTCTGGCTTCAGGGAAAAAGGAAGTGTTGGTGGATGAAGCAGTGGTTTTTTCACTATCTGAACTCCTTTCAGTCACAACAAGATCACTGCTACTTCCTCTCAGGTTGAATTCAAAAACCTTTGCAATTCATTGGAAGCTTCATTTGCTATTAAACTAAACCTACAAAGTAGGGAGAAATGGGAGATTTAAAAAAAAAATAGTGGGTAGAGAAGTCCACTTTCTGCCTGCTATACAATGGAAAATGAAAAAATATTTAGAGGTGAGTTTATTTCTCAAAATACATTCAATGTAAACTAGTGTTAAGAATTAACTGCATTTTAATGGTTATCATGTAGTCAAGGATGCCCTTACTATAAGCAGAGTACAATGAGCTTTTCTATTTGTGAACTTGAATGTCACTTTTTAATAGGCTTCTGCAGCACACATCCTTTTGACTGCCTGTGATAGAGCAGAGGTCATTCCTAGCTGCAGGAATGACCTGCTACTTGGCTGTGCCTGTCTGGGCTGGTGGGATGTCTCCTGTGGACTGTGGCCACTTGTGACTGTGGCTGTGGCCATTTGTCTCTTACCAGCACCAGGAGATTTCCAGCCCCAAAGCTTTTGCAGATCCCAGACAAGCAGATCACACATGTGGTGTGGAAAGTAAGGTGATGCCTTCATCTGTACAGATAAAGGGGGAGTTTGTGCTTACATAACCCTTCAAAAATTATGCCAGTACAATCTTAGTCAAGTCTAATGGAACAAAAATGGTCTTGGTTCTTGCACAAGCCATGCAGGGAACAAGGCGGCCTCTCATAGTTTTAGCAACATCTCATTTCTACACAGGTTGAGTTTCCAATATTTGTACAAGAAGCTGCTCTGTGAAGGTTGATTGGAAGTGATTGAGATTGTGTTGTCTCTCAATTTTGCATATTTCTGTTTAAATCAGACTAAGTCACTGTATTTGAAATGCTGCATTTGGCAGAAACAAAATTGGTTGAAGGAGGACATGAAAATCTTCTCTATGTGTGTAGAAGACGATTGTTAATATAACAGCATGTCAAAACCCATCATATGCTAAGTGTTTATAAAGTGCTTTTATTAATGGTGTAAAAAATCCAATAACAACCCAAGAAACTTCTCATTATGAGAGGAGAAAACATTAGTGCTTTTCCTGACAGTGTTCCTTTTAATGGGAGATTCCTCTGTGGAACACTAATCAAGTCCATTCAGAAAGATCTTAATTAATTTAATTAAAATCTGTCAGATCAAACTGATTAGCCTGACATCCAGCCTGGCGGGAGGAAGGAGGCTGGTGCAAGCATTGTAAGAGTGTTGAGGTGGGCTTGCCGTTTGCAATCAGAGATGTGTGGCTGCTGTGGGGATCAAAGCTGTCTTTCATTGTCATCAGACTAAACGTTATGGCTCCCCCGGGCAAGTGATCCAGTTTCTTTTTGTCAGAAAATATTTTATGCCTCCACATCTCTGGCAGCTCAGCAGGGGACAGCAGGTACCTGGTTCTGTGCGTGATCAAAGGAGAGCACCGGGTGACCTTTCCTACCGTCCTGACTACAGGAATACAGATTGGACATTTCTCATCTCTTCACCATCCTCTGTCTCATGACCATGGGCAGGAGAGAGAAGCCATGGTGACAGGGGTGACTGCATTTTGTTGCTGAGCATGGATGTCTCAGCAACAGAGCCTTCCAAGGAGTGGTGTGTCCACATGGGGCATCTTCCTTTTGCTGCCACCTCCCACTGAACTGAGGTGGGAGCTGAGAAACTGCACTCTCTGCTATATGGCTGTGCTTGTCCAAAATATGAGGAGCTACCTCAGCCATGCAGGCTTCTTAATTCTGCAGCTGCTAATAATGATGTGTGGTTTCTATGGCAAACATCAGGGCAGCCAGTGCCAATCTGTATCTCTAGGTCCTTCCACCTCCCCTACCCCATACATGTACTTACGGAGTACCTCTCATCTTCAAAGATTTTAATAAACACTTTTATCCATCGTTATGGTGGGAGGGATCCATCAAAAGGGTAATAGCTAGTAAATACTCATTTTTTCAGGCCCCAGCCCTGCAAGTGCTTAGGCATATGTTTTAGCTTTATGTGCCATAATTCAGGCTTCAGTGGAACCATTCACAGTACGTGAATCTAAGCATATGTGTAAGTTAGGAATTGTAAAGATTAAATAGCATTCCTGTTAGCTGGAAATCAAAAGGTAGATGAAAACAGGGACCCCAACTACAGAGGAAATGCAGTTCCTGAAAGAAGAGCAGCAGCAGCAGCTGACATGAAAGACTTGCCAACAGAAGACCTGTCAGTGACACGTGTTTAGTCTTTACTTATGAGAGGGACTCTTCTCACGTTGGCAAAATGCCAATGGGTCAGTTTCTCCAAGGGTGGAACTAGTCTGGAGCATTGAGTTCCATTTGCGTGGGCACACACCCAGTGAAAGCGTCTTCCTACAGGGTAGAAGCATGTATCTGATTTCAGATGGACCTGGGCTTCACCAGACTTTTTGCCAGGAAATGATAGATTGTTGGAAGAAATAGGACGTAAGTTTCATCTGCAGATGCTTTTCCTGACTTACACCTTCCCAGTGCTTTCTGGCCATGTCAGTTGAATTGATGCCAATACCCTTGAAGCAGGCAAGGTAGTTTTAATTTGAACAGTGAGCCTGCAATAAAAAGGCTATGTTTGGCTAGTTTAGGATCTTACAGCTGGAGGAAGATGCTTTATGGAATGATTCATGATGATAAGGATAGGGCAGACAAATAGGTAGAAATAAGCCACTTGCCACACTAGCTAATATATTTGTCCTTTTTTAAAAGAATAAAATTGTAATCATATTTTGCCTTCTCCGCTATCTAAGCCTCAGCTTAGATATTTAGACATATTTTTCTCTACCTGCCAAGGGCTTCTTTGATCCTGATCTTGTATTATCTCCACACTGGCCCAAGGATCCACCCATGATAAGACCTTTTACCAAGAAAATGTATTACACAGTGTGCATGTAATAAATGTGGTCTCTGTTGATGGTGACTAAACTCAGTCCATTCTTCTAGTGGAGTACCAGAGTCTGTTTTTTCTCCTTGTTGTTTTCACTATGGAGTCCTTCCCTGGCATCTTCCCAACTTCTCCATTAATTTTCTCTTAAGATAATGCAAAACCAAATTCTATTCAACTGTACTTATTAAATTGGATTTTGCTCTAAATTTTAGTTTTTTACTAAATGTCAGGTAATTAAGTTGAAAAACTTCAAAATTCCAGTAATGGAACTGAGACTGAGCAATAGGTTCAACACATTGCCATAAGGCATATTTGTAGATATAAATGGGATACAAGAAGGAATTTTTGAAGATATATTTTTAGTAAAATTTTGTAGAATTGGTCTCTTCCAATGCAGTAGCTGTATTAGCTGTAGGTACTACTTATAACAAAGTGATTTTTGTTTTTTCTTTATCTTTTGCAGTCAGCTAACCTAATATTTTGAGGAAATAACACTGGACATTATTGATCTATTTTTTTCTTTTCTTCCTGGCTCCTAGGTCACAGTTTAGGCCCTAGTTCAGCAAAGTACTTAAGAAGAGGCTTATCTTTAAGCACATGTTCAAGTCTCAGCAGAGTAAATGAGAATTAAGCAAATACTTAAGTACTTTACTGAATAGGGATAGAATTAAGCATGTAGTTGAATGTTTTGCTGAATCAGGGCCTTAAAATTAAAAATTAATCTTATTTGTGCTACAAAGATTGGAAAGCTACGTGCTAGATTTGGATCTTGAATTAATATAAACCAGGAACAGGGGTAGCACCAACTGTCACAAGGAGAGGGGTGTATAGGTGTAAAAAGGGGATAAAGCTGATGCTGTGAAAATCGTGGGTAGGACATAAGAGAGATGTGCAGTCTGTTCCTATGTCTGTTTCAGGCTAAATTGCTGGAGACTGACATTCCTTTGTGTTTCAGTCCAGCTGTTGGTGAATCCTGGCATGCATAAAAAGTTCCATAATAGCTGCCATGCTAAGTCTGAAGTTGCAGGAGAAGGGGCTTAATGTTTCTAAGCCTCAACACATGCTCTATGTGTCCTGTGAAGGGAAGGTGATGCCACTTCCCTTCTTTCAAACTCTTTGAGCTGGTGAGGTTTCTTTCTGCACGTTATCGTGATGCCTGGCACAGTGCTCTTGCTTGTGCTTTCTAGAAGGATTTGTAATAAAAGTACATAATAATAAATCCTGTGCTTCGGGTAAGACAAAATAATCCACGTGACATGATCGAGTATTGTTGCAGCTGAAGTTTTTGTCAAGATTTAGGTTGATACAAACTAATGGCAGCATTAAGTAGTTTTCTGACTAGCATAATTAACTTGTGAGATTCTTGGGAAAAATATTTGAAGAAGTGTGGTAACTTTCCACTATTTTTTAGGAAAACAGCTGCTGCTTTCAGCCTGTAGAGTTGAGCAGATTATGGATGAATGTAGGGGAATGTTTGCATGGACTGGTTTTAGGGATGTCTGTTAAATCTGCAAAATCTAGAGTTTTCAGTGCCTGTGAATTCTTTCTGAGAAGTTTTCAGTATTGTCAATAAACATTTGAGTGGTATAAGTGAGGCATTTCAAAATCATAATTTCTACAAACATGGAATTAGTGTCTGGAGCTGGTTCAGTGTTCATCATGATGTTTTGTGTTGCTGTTACCCTGTAGTGATGCTCATAGAAGATTGATTAACCCAAGTGCTTCTCTTCAACTGAACTTCATATAAGGATAGCTCAGCAAGTAGGCATTGAGTGTAATATGAGCTGCACGGGTGCTAGCTAATGGTTAACTGGCTCTGCTGAGCCTGTGCTCCTTCAACAAATGCTATCAGTGTGGGATGAGTTGTCTTATTTCTGCAGACAACCTACTTCAGGTTGGAGACTAAAGCTTTACTCTTAGGAGTAGAAGACAGCAGGAGGGCTTTCACTGCCTGCTCAAACAGGGAAGGGAAGGAAGGCACCGCATTACTAGAGCTGCTGTTTTCCACTCCAAACAGGAGGGATGAGGCTAGTATGGTTTCTGAGTATGTTCTGAAGTGTGTAGGGTGGCTGACCTCGACTCAGCTGTTATTTTGATTTTTTAACCGACTGTGGGCCAAACAGGTGCTTGACACAGTGTGAAGCTTCTCAGGATAGTTGGCGTAACTTTGTGCCAAGGCTTTGAGAAAGGGGAGAGAAACAGGCAAGATCGTGCTTCACGCAGGAGGTTACAGTGTGGAGATACTCTGTATGGAGAATGAAGGGGCAAGATAGTGCTGAAACTTTGAGCTTTCTGTACAAGGCAGAAAATTAATAGATAAGGTGAGTCAAAACTGTGGATCTTGTATGTTGGGGGCTTTAGAAATTTTGTGGAAACTGCTTGTTATTCGGCATATGGGACAACCATCTTGTTTTCTGAAATTCCATAAGGACATAAATCTGCATTTTGTGTACGTGAGAGACCTCTCACCCAAGCACAGTTCTTGCAATGATAGCATTGTATGATCATCTTGATTAATCATCTTGGCTTATAAAATGGGTCATTATCTTAAATCTGAACTGTTTAAAACACACTAGCTCTGGATGAGTTGTAATAACGTGGGTTTGTTTGGGGTTTCGTTTTTGGTTTTTTAATGGCAAATACAAATTCCCCTCTATGCATTTGAAATACAAAAACTAGGGGTTTTTTTGAGAATAAACAAATTACTTGTTCCTACAGGTAGTATCCAGAACTCAGCATTGAGATCTTTAAAAGCATATCTAGAGCAAAAGCAGTGGGTTTCACTTTTTTAGTTATGGGTAGAGTAAGTTGGTAATTCATTTTTTTGATCCTGATTAGTAGCAGATACATTAATTACATCAGAAATTGTCTCTTTGTGGTTATTTTTTGAGACTAACTTTTCCTCCCTTGATGAATGAAGTGACCCACATCTAAAAACAAACTAGCTTTGTATAAGGTGGTGAATTTTTGACTGTATAGCATCTATTGCTTAAAACAGAAGCATCTGTTCAGAACAGAAGTTTATTATTTGATGCATTTAAAGTTGGGTTTTTTTTACCAGATAAAAATTCTTTGTTAAAATAAGTTCCCTCTTCATTTAGGTTACCGTTGGACCAGTGTAAGTACATTTAATTCAATTGAGGTCCCTGTGACTTAGAGCATTAAACATGTGACAAGAAACAAAATTATGAGAGACTTAAAAGACAACTCTTTTTCCTCTATTTTTATGTTATTTATTTACAGTATACTTCATTTTACTTCAGTTGCACAAAAGCTCCATCAAAGAAGTTAATAGTAAATGCCACTTCCTAGTTAGCATGACAAGTCTCTGGCATACAGAATTATTATTTTAAGCATCTTGCATTCACAAAATAAATTACATACCTGTAATTTTTTTAATTAGTCTTTTAAAATTACTATCAAAGCACAAACCCTCAATTTGTTATCTTGTTTAAATAATTTTCCCTTGACAGAGTATGGTTTAGTATGATAACTGAATTGATTTATTATACAAAATGAAAGAGAGATTAACATATTTTAGCCAGGTCAATGAAATATTGACAGGCATGGAACATAAGTGATTTTGATTTGTGAATTCTCCAGTCACTTTTTTCTTTGGCAGAAAAGCCACAATTGCGCCATTTCTATGAGTTATTCTGTAAATGGCAAAAAGTTTAAACTTATAGTTCAAAATTTTTGAAGCAAATCAGAAATTAGGCAGAGGCAGCTTTTGAACTCCAGGTTTGTTAAACAAAAAATGCATTCGATTTTTTGCTGGGAAACTCCTCTTTTAAGCACAGCAAAGTTCTACATTTTTATCTCCTTAATACCTTCTTGGCTTAAAGTGACAAAGTCTAAAAAGACATTATGAATACAAGTTTCAGGTTGTTTTTTTGTTTTGTTTTGTTTCACTAACATCCATTTTATGGAGACTTTATGAGTTCCTGTGCATCCTCCAAATATTGACACTGCTGGGGCTGGATGGAAAGTTCAGACCAAATCTTGAACCTCCTCTTGTTGGTTCTACAGACTGTCTGGAGTCCAAAGGTTACGAACTGCTTGTAAACTATCTCCAGAATAAAAGCCTGTGTGCCAGGACATCAGTGCTGGTATTGTGTCCTCTATTCTTTTCCTAATTTGCAGTTTCTCCCCACCCTGCCCCCGTGGATTGTCAATGGCCTGAATTGTTTCAGTCTGTTTAATTCAGCGAGGCTGTGCTAATCGGTGTCGCCTGAAAGCCTGTCCTGAGACCCCGAGACTTCAGAGATGTTAATTCGCTTAGTATTACAAAACTAAAAGGGGAAAAAAAAGAGAGAGAGTAAAAGAAGAAAACAAAAAACCACCAGAGTAGTTCTTCATTGTCTGCACTAGCGGCACAGACATTAAACCCTTGGATTCTGCAACAGTCAGTACACAACTTTTAATAGAACAGTTTTTAATACACACCAATTTAACAGAACTATTTTCTTTAATATTAAGCATTCAAATTACTCTGTACAAGATTTACCCAGTGACTAAAAATCAACAGAAATTTTCCCGTGAACCCAAATTTAAAGAGTTTGCTTTGCTTAGCTGTGCCAGATGTGCATGTCCAACCAAATAAGACCATTTATGTCCTTAAACCCGAGACAGTAACAACGCTGAACCTACAGCTTTCCCAGAGTGGATGTGGACCCATTGGGTGCGCACCTGGAGGAGAATCTAAGAGCTTGAGTTACTGCTGAGACTCTCTGGGTGGCTCAGTGGGAGAACACACTACTCAGGAGAGGAGTCCCAGGAGCCACCAAGTTCAGCCAGCAGCATCCTGGGTTTAATTCCAATGACTTGTGCATTTTTGCAAAGTGGAGGATGGGGCATAGTCCAACCACATCCTTCCCCAGTAAACAGAATTGCCCTGTCTGTTCTTTGGATATCCTTTGAGGATCCAGGCTCAACCTCTCAAGCAAAAGCATAAAATAGTAGATTTCTTCAATGTTATTAAAAATCTTGTTCTAAATGAACATTTCTGCCTAGAGCTCTTTTCCAAAGAAATACTTTTGCTAGAGAGACGGGTAGCAATCACTTACAGCTTTCCACTTACAGCAAACACTGTACCTGTTTTTACTCCCAACTGTGATAAATTTATGTTGGGTTTAGCTCATTAAGAAAACTTCATCAGGGAAATGCAATTTTTCCTCACTGTCTAAACGTAACAAATAGTACTTACCTCCTTTGGCTAGTTGTTTTTCAGACATTAAATTCCTGTTAAATGGATCTTATTAATACAAACATTTTTAAAAGCCACACATTCTTTTCTACTGCATCAGTCTGTGGTTTTCAGTTGGTAACACAATATGTACTACCAGTGGTTTATCACAGTGATTAAAAGTCCAGTGAAGGCAACTTACATGAGTTTTTAACTATGAATTGATCCTCAGTGATCAAATTTAATTTGTTGGTTTTTTCAGGAAAAAATTATTGGGTGTTTTTGTTTGTTTGCTTTACGTAAAAGAGCTTTTACAAAAAGCTTGGGTTTGTATAATGATTTTTAAAATGTCTTTGTGGCACATGCCTCATGAATATTCTCTAAATACTCCTCACAGCCAGCAGTAATCTTAATGATAAATCATTTTGCAATCTTTCAAATGTTCTTAACTCTTGGTGAGATAATTCCAAATTCAGTGTGTTAAATATTTTCAAGAAATAGGCTTGCTGACTTTTAATCTGCAGGTCTGTTTTGTACCAAATGCAGTTTCCAGGTACCCTGTATCTCTTGTGCTGCGTAACCCCGTCTCGCGTGTGCGCCTATCTAATCTTGCGGCAGGTGAGAAGCTGTAATTTGTGGGGCTTCTTATCGAAATGCAGAAAACTGATGTGGAAAGAATGGCAACCAAGCTGTATTTTGCCCTCACAGTATTAATTTTGTTTAAAAAAAAAAGGTGTAACTGAATGAATAATCTCCAGAGCTGTTAAAACATAGCAGGTTTCGTGGTTCAAAGGCAAGCCCTGCACAGTCGAGCTGCGTGGGGCACCAGCGCCCTTCACTCCCCCGGAGCCCAGCGTCCCCCACGCTCACCGGGATCTGATTGTCGTCCAGTGATGCAAGAGTTTGCTAATTAAACAGTTCACAGAAGTGTTTGGGGCAGAACCTGTGGACATTTAACCAATTGAACAATTTATTGCTGTAATTGAAGGGGTTAGCTGGTGTTTATTAACTAGCCTTCCTGTCACGTTCCAATAGCTGGACTAACCCTTGGTCCCTGATTTGTTTTCAAGAGTCCCACCGGTGGTGTTGGCGCTGCAGTGTCACTCTTCAGGCTGCCACTTCAAGGCCACAGCTTCACTTATCGGCCTTTTGCAAATTCAGCCACATTACTGGATTTTTTTTTTTTCCTTGCTGGAGCAAGTGTTTTATTACAAAGTACTGTTGCTTTACAGCAAAACCAAGATTTTATCTTAGATGAAAAATAAGTTTGGATTATTAAGAAATTTCAGCAAACCGCTTCTGGCTTGAAAACGGTTTCTGGCTTTGCAATCTCAGCATAGCACTAGTTTATTTTCCTTTTATGTTTATGGTCACCTCTGCCGTCTCCATCATCATTAAAGCGGGTTTGGGGCTGGGATAAAGGCGTCACTGCAGCGGCGTGCAGCAGGGCTTCCAGTCAAACCGCTGAGGCACGCGCACTTTGGGACACAAATCTATTCAGGGGAACAATGAGTCCTGATGGTGATAACAGGCTGCCTCTCCCCCTTACCCCTGAAAGCTTCTATAACTAGAACTAATTGGCCGTTCTTAAAGTGCAATTAGCAGGGATATTAATCTAGGCCTGACAGGTGTGAAAATGTGTTTCTTTGAGTCCATTCAATAGGCACCCTCTCTGATCACCCGTAGGAGGGGTCTGAAGCATTGTACCTATAAAGTTGCAAGCCTTTAGTTTGCTGGAACCGAACAGCCCACTTTAATAATCGCATTTGAGTCAGATGACATTAACTCGACAGAAATGGACGGGAGGAAGTTCACTTAACACTGACATAATAGTTGGTATCACTTCCATCATCGGGAAAGGAAATTACTGCTTTCTGCTTTCACCTTCGTTTGGGTATGTGAAGAAAAGGGAAGACTTTTAAAAAATATATATTTTAATGAGAAAGTTCGGACTGAATTATTTTGCATTAAGGATAATTAGGTGTCCTCCCTGAGTTGGCCTCTTCTGCAGTTAGATAATCTCCATTTGCAGTGTTTGCTGCTCTCGTCATTTTTGTTCTTCATTCCAACAGGCACAGCATAGAGCAGAGACATTAAAAGGCATTGCCAACAAGGGTGGCATTATCATCAGCTCTGCAGCTTTTAGATGGTGACAAGGTAACTGTGTAAATCCAATTGGAATGGAGTTTCAGGACTCAGGATGAATACAGCACTACTAGTTCAGCTTTGCTACAGCTGGTGTACAAGGGCACAGCTCAGTGGAGCTGCATTGGTCTGTACATGTCCCAGGATCCTTAATTTAAGCAGCAGACTTATTATGGGATGCTGAAAGGGTTCCAGCTGAATCTGCAGATGGCTGCTTATGCTAGTGGGCTTCAGGCTTGGAACTAAATGAGGAAATTTGTATTTCCCGTTTTAATTAAAAGGGGTATTCACAATTTAAGACTAAAAGACAAAAGCCTACCCCAAAGACATGCATCTGTTTTACATAAGATAAATGTGTTATAAGAGTGAGAAATTGCTTGAAGATGGTCTTGATACTGAAAATAGTGTGAGTTCATGGACATGCACATGCATGTATACTGCTCAGTCAGCTAGAATTTTTTCCAAAGATGGAAAACTTATTATGTATGATCTGCTCTGAAAAAAAAAAATCTGCATAATGCTTTACTAATTCACCCTTATGGAAGTATCTGAATGTCTAGGCCACTGTGATATTTCTCAGAAATACCTTAGAAAACTTGTTAGAAAAAACGAGTCTCAGTCTTTCTCAGTCACTTAGCAGAGTCTTCTGATAGAAAAGGCAACTTCATAAAAAAAATTGTTCTACTAAGGTATGAGGCCAATCTTACCAAGGCTGACATTTTTTTGCCTCACTACTGTGATGAAAAAAACCCTCTTAGACTAAAGAATTTCTTCTCTGAATTTGCTTGAGAGAGTTTTGTTCTTCAGGAAAATCCTTAGCTGAAAAATCTCAAAAATAGATCCATGCTGTTTACTTCATGACACACTGAGCACAACCACATACATCCTTTCCCAACCTTGGCAAAACCAGAAAGCAAGATCATGCTTGCGTAACAAAACAAGGTTCAGCAGCCTTCAAGAGTAGGAGCAGTGATTGAGGTAGCCTTAGAACCTGTGTATGTTCCTGAATCTGAATTTGTGTGCCTTTCTGAGATGTAGACCTTACTAACTTAGCTGTTACTGTATCTGTGTTGCTCTCTTGATGCCCTGATACCCTTCAGGATACTACAGTTTTCCACAGCCAGTGGGGCTTGGAGCTGGCTCTGCAGGCTTTGCAACAGAGCATGCTGCATGGTTAGATGTGCTCTCTTGCGTCTTTTCTAAGAAAGGCTCTGCATTTTCTAACCTAATGCAATCAAAATTGATCTTGATTCAACACAGATGACCAGCATAGGGAACAACACCCTGCTTCTGGAGCAATAGCAAGGTTTGTCATTCCTTGGAACCCGTTGCCCTTCTTCCTCATCTAGGAGGGCAAGGCAGTCTTTTTCTTGATTACTCTAAATAGTGCAAAACATCCAAAGGGAAGGAGGGTCTTGTGATTGAGACAAAGGGCTGTGATTCAGGACTCGTGGGTACAGCTCCTATCCCTGCTGTCTGCTTTCAGTTAAACCTTGGGGAAGTCATTAGATCTCTTCCTCTTACACAAAATCCCAGATTCCTTCTGTCTTTTTCATCAAGCTGAGAGGTTCTTGTCACCAGCTGCAAATTTGTATGCATTCCTCACCATTGTTATCCACTAATGCAAGCTAGAGAGCCTGCCTTCTCAAGTTTGGCGAGGAAAGTTGAGGTATTAGAGTTTTGGGGGTTGTTCTTAGAATGGTGAACATGATCCTATGCCCAAATCTGCTACCAGAACTCCTCCTTGCCTTTTCATCTCCTATGCTAATTCTCTCCCCTCACAACAGCTCCATTTCACCTGTGTTGTTCCTGAACCACCAAGAAGTGGAGAGGAAGAGAAGAGATAGCTTTCCCTCTCCCTACTGTGAAACCAGGATATATTATTGTCTTCTCTTAACCAGATGTGGCAAGAAGATTACTCAAATTCATGTCAACTGAATATGAGTTATGCAGTTTTGCAAGTTGATGACTAAAATTATTGGAATTACCCAGAGCTGAATGGTTTATTATAGCTGGAAATTGGAAAATCTCTTGGTGTTTGCACCATTGTTTGTCATGGAAGCGTTAAGTCCTGCTGCTTTATGTCTTCACACTTTTTATAGACAAAAAGGATACACAATGAAGAGGTTTGTTCATACTTGCTTAAAATCAAATGGTTTGAACAGTTACTTTCTTTATACCTCAGTTATATTTTCATTCCTATTCAGAGTTTTCATTAGCAAGTTATTTTGTGGTTACCCAGAGCGGCACTTAGTAGTTGCATTGAGATATTTCTCTCTTAGATTTCTTAACTGCAATAATGAGTAAACCCTGCTTTTGCTCAAGAAATACCTGAGGAAAACAAAATGCAGTGATTAAAAGAATGCCTAAATAACAACTGATATGGTATTTACTGATGGAAAGTTGCAGTTCTTAGCTGCATGGCTGGTAAGAAACAAGCGAATGAATAATAGTTACCAGTGTCCCAAGTTTGAAAAGTCAGAGGAAATGGCAGCAAGAAAAAGCAAATGAAGATGAATGAAATCCCAGGAGGGTGAAGGGAAATTGCAGGGAGTCCTCCATGCTGGACAGGGCTGAGTGGTTGACTCCTGGCTCACCTCAGCTGTTGCCTTTTGCAGTGGTATTTTGAAAGGCACTGTTTGGGAGAAGTGCTTCCTGGCTGCCACCGCCGCACACCACTTGCAGATGCTGCCTCTGGGTCAGTGAGAGGTCACCTCCAGTTAACTCAACACCCTCAGTGAGGAGAAAGCTCTTGGGGATAAACCTTCTTACTATCACTGTCTAACCAGCACTGAGAGAATTTGCAGATGCTTAACTTGCTCTTTTTGTCCTGAAGTAGTTTTCATGGCATCACTAGCAGTGCCAGCTATTACCTCTCCACTTGTCCAGTACAGCAGGCTCAGCAGCACCAGTTTCTACAGCCTGGTGGTTGGGTTTTCTCCTGGCAGGTCCCCCTCCCTGTGCTGTGCTGTCCTGTGGCCAGGACCCAGCTGTCCTCCAGTGCCTCACCAGCACCTTGGCAGAGCTGCCAAGGACCAAGAGAGACCTTGGGGTCTGCAGAGGGAACAGCATCCCATGTGCACTTGGATGCCCCAGAGCACGTGTGGGTGCCTCCCAGGCTTGCTGTCTGTGACAGGATGTGGCTCCTGGTCCCATGGAACCTTAACCAGGGCACTCACAGCTCCATGGTTCAGTGCCAAAGGGAAGACGCAGCTCTTACACCTCTGCCTGTCATTTGAACATTGTCAGTGATGACATCAAGGGTGGCATCAGGAGGGAATGGACTGAACATGAAGGTGGGTGGTGTTTGCTTAGGAAATGTAGAGTCCAAGTATGTTCAGCAAACTGCTTGAGTCCTGTAGCTCCAGAAGCAGAGCAGTCACATTTAAATAATTGTGTTCTGAAAAAGATCAAAGATGCAAATAAATGGCACCAGACATGCAAGAGCCCATTTTACATATATGCATAGAGATACATGAGAAATCAGTGTATTTTACATTGCTCCCACATTTTCACTTGTGACAGCAGTTACAGAGCCCTGCTCACAGGTGAGTCTGGGTGCAGGCACTCCCTGGTTGTTACTTCCCTGGTGGGGCTTTCTCAGGTATCCATGCAGATTTGGGGCAAAAGCCTGGAAAAGGTAAAATGCTGAGGCAAGAGGATTGAAGTCTGAAAAACCTCTTCAGGTTTCAGTCTGTTCTGTTCTTGTCCATAAAAGAATTTAGTAGGCATATATTTTATGTGTGTGGGTACATCAGTAAATGCATAAAAATACTTACGTCTGTTTTCAATAAAAGTGTTCCATGATCTAAACATCTTCCAGATAACATCTTAAAAATCTTAGGCTTCACATTTTCTCAAACAGGCTTGTTCAGGGAAACGAAAGAGAGTGCTTGACAAGATTATGGTGTTGCTTCTATACATTTCCTTTATTCTTGTGGCTAAAAGGAAATTACAATGTGTTGTTAAGTCAAAGCGTGGTCTGTGGAGCTGAACCAAAAAACCTTTAAATGGACTAAAATTCCCCTTCTGATAAAAGGGAAAACTACACAGCAGAGAGACAGGATATCTTTAATTTAAATAGTGGGTTTAGGTATATTAATTTGAGTTCAAAGCATCTTTCAAAGGGTATGATGCCCACATTTTTAATTTTACCTAATACTGAGCATCTGGTGTGGACTGGTTTGTGGTACTGAGAGCAAAAGGAAATACATTACTCATAGATGAAAGGAGTGAGGGAGAATCACTGTCCTGACTAAAAATAGCCTTTTTTCCACCAGTTAATATCAGCTGGAGGTTTTATTAAATAGTAATTGTCTAGAAAAAGACAATAATTGAGTGTGACTGTTTCCTTTCAGGGGCCAGGCCCAGGTGGTGAAAGTTAAGTATTGTCCTTCAGATAAGGTCCTGAAAGCAGTTTTCCTGAATGTCCACTGAGCCCTTCTGCAAAATGTCCTTTCTGGGTGCTGAGCTGCAGACAGACAAAATCCAGGCCTTTTTGCAGGGCAGCAGCAGTTTTCAGGGATGTAGCACCAGAGGATTTTATGGCTGCTTTGCAAATACAAAGCTGGCTCACCTCTTTGGCTGGAACTCTAACCCAGAGGCGCAGAGATCACAAGAGACAAATGTCTTGAATTAAGAAATGGAGTTGACATCTATAAAAGTCAGAGCACATCTAGTAGGCAACATGTGTAATAAGACTATAACATTATATCTAATAGGGATATTGGAAAGCTGTCTGAAAAAAATGCAGCTTCTGTTCAGATCTGCACATTCAAAAACAAAATACACCAGACTAATGGGTTTTTTTGTTTCTGCACCCCCCTTCCCCTATATTTACTGATCTGAATCCCTATGCTCTTTTCCTAAAAATCAGTCCAGTTTTTTTCAATACAAGGCTAGTGACAATCCTGGTAACAATTTGCCTATATTTATTGGAGTTCATAGTGAAAAAATGTGTATTTATGTGGGGTTAACAATATTCTCCTCTTTATTTCTATAATGTTGTTCTTTTTGAATGACAGTTTTATGCATCATAATGTTAACACCATTTGTCTGGGGCTTTACGTATCATGAATATCTAAACATTATTTAATTAACCTTTGCAAGTGTCCAGTGAGTCAGAGAACCATGAGATAGAGCCAGACAGGAAGTGCTTTTTCTGCCCTCCAAAAGTTTTCAAATTGCTACTTATTCTGAGTTGAATGGACTCAAAACTTTGGGGGAGTTTTCATGGAGGAGAAGTGGAGAACAAGAGAGCGTGAGAGACACAGTGGTTTGCTGCAAAATGGCCAAAAGTTCCAGAGTGTTCCCTGGGGAAGGGGAAAGTTGTCATTTCAGCCCTTTGTCCTGCATGGTGGAGTTTTGGAACTTTGGCCTTACGCCTCCACATGCTGAATTAGGAGAGTAAGGGCTGAGCCAGAGTCAGGCCAGCTCTGCTGGGTGGTCTGCAGACAAGCATGTGGAGAGAAGGTCTCCATGGCCGCCTGGTGAGAGCAGCTCCCGAAAGCTTTGCTGGCTGTAGCTTGGGCCATCTTTTCTTTTACATTCCGCATAAGTGGTCTCGCTGTGAGGTGAGGCTGAGCTCTTATCCAGACAGAAACACCACTTACCCAGAAAGCAGCGCATATGTTCTACCAGGAAGCCTGGGCTTTGGCCATTCAGCATTTCCCAGGGGAAGCTGACCCCTTGGGTCAGTAAGGGTAGTTGCTTCAAAGACTGCAGAAATTGATACCATATTCAGTTTGAGAATTCAGAAATCTTGATTCGATGGTTTAAACCACTGGACCACACTTTTTCTGAAATAGGTAAGAATATTTGCATTTTTATATAGGGAAACTGAGGCACAGAAAGGGTCTGAGGTTTGCCAGAAGCCACATACTAGACCTGTGGAAGAGCTAAGAACAGAACCCAAGTTTCCTGATACCTGTGGCACAAATGATTCAGCCACAGCACACTCTGAGGCAGGACAGGAAGGAGCAAAGAGATAAAAAGTTAATTTCTTCTGAAAGTGAAAATTCTTGCTTCAGGTAGTGTTTTCTGTTATACCCAGATAATTTCTACATCCCTGTAATCTAATTTTTCTTTACCATTTGGGTTTAACAGTGAATATTGCATTGACACCTACCCCTGGAAACTCCTGGCCTTCTGCTAACCGCAGATTGGTGGGCTAAAATGAGAGACTGCCCATTGAGAATATAATCCTGGTCTGCAGGGGGCACAGAGATTTCTTCACCTCTGGGAAGCAGCCAGTAGTTTACAGTTACCCGTGCCTGAAGCTCCACTTTTTTACTGGGGCCTGAAGCTCCACGTTTAGGTGCAGCACACCACGCTGGAAGTTAACCTGAACATTAAAGAGGGGGACAGGGGCCTTTAGCTGATGAGAAGAGTTGTGACTTTGCATGTGGCAGTTTTAAATATGTAGAAAATACATATGAAATTTTAGAGGATGTGTTACCCACAAGTTCAAGAAGGCAGATATTTTCATGTCTTCCTTAATTTAAAATATAGTGGAAGCCCAATATAATTCCGTTCACATTTATCAATGTGTTTTAACAGAAAAAAAATGGGGTCAATAAGTCCTCTGAAAAGAGGCTCAATTTTAGAGGATGTGTTACCCACAAGTTCAAGAAGGCAGATATTTTCACGTCTTCCTTCATTTAAAATATAGTGGAAGCCCAACATAATTCCTTCACATTTATCAATGTGTTTTAACAGAAAAAAAAAATGGGGTCAATAAGTCCTCTCAAAAGAGGCTAAAATGAAGGAAGATAGAGTTCATCACTTCCATATTTTGAGCCTGTGACTTCTAAAATCAAAGGCTTGGTAATCCTAATGGATTGACTTCCAAATTTCCTTGGATTTGTATTGCTGGACTTGTCTCTCTCCAGGGCTTAGCTGGATCCCTGCAGATAGATTTTTAGGTTTATATGGTGTAATTCCACTTAGTCCAGCTGTAAACTTGTGGTGGCTGAATTAATACATTTCAAGGGGAAAAAAAGAAAAAGAAAAGAGTACACCTACAAACCCCCTGGCTTGTATATCAAATCCTAAGGGGGAAAAACTGGGCGTTTCAATTAGTTGGTTGTGTGGCCTGATTGAAGAACAGCCCCATGGCTAACAAAGCTTTGTCTGTAGTATCAGCTTGCTCCTCATCCACCAGGACAAATAGAGTGGTTGGTCATTAACGGGCTAGCCATCGGGCAGGGGTTTTGTTCTTAAATGGGGGCTTTGTCTTATCCCTGCTGTTTAAGCCCTCTCCAAGCACTCCTCACCTGTCATATCTGTCATACATTTAATTCATCACGCTCTCTGGTCAAAAGCTACACTGATAGTATCAAAAGGAGAGGAGGGGGCTTCTTATAACTTTAGCGATCAAAGGAGATTACAAAGCAAATAAGATTTTAATGAAGACGGCAGGTTTGGAAAGGAGAATTTACTGCACTGCAAATCGCTAACACATAAATGTTCGTTTTATCTGTATAGTATTTGAGAGTGGAATCCCAAGCTATTACAGAAGGAAGGATGGATACATGTGTTGGTTCATGGTTTTAATTAAAAACACAGAGGGAGGAGATGTGGGGAGGAAAAAGGAGCTCTTTTATTTCACTTTAAAGGTCATCTTTTTATTCTGTAAATATGATAAGCAGACTGTGTTTAAACACAAGTTTGTTTCAATGGTGGCAAATACATCAAGCAATTTGCCATGGAACTGATATTGTCAGGCCAATGTTCTCTGTTATTTGACGTAAGTTTCAAAATATCAATCAAAATACTAAAATACACTTGGCCTCACTGTACTCACTAAAGGGGTAAAGCAGGCAGGCATTTTCTAGTTATAGTAATGGAAATCCACATGTCCCTGGGATCATACATGATGGGGGCCAGAGCTGCAGAAATGCACCTTTTGGGTCAGGGGATGTTTTACAGGAAGGCAGCTCTGTGCCAGTGGTGTGGGGAAAACTGCCTGCCTTATCTTAGAGGGAAGCCTTCCCTTAGTGAAAAGCACATGCTGACCTGTGGAACTTTGTCATGGAATGTGAGCCTGAAGCACACACATCTTAATTCACAGAATATTCTGAATTGGAAGGGACCCAAAAGGATCATCTCTTCAGTAAATAGCCTATATAGGGATCAAACCTATATCCTTGGCATTGTTAGCACCATGCTCTAAGCAACTGAGCTACTCTCAGTGGCTCATTCACCTTTTATTAAACTTGCAGTCTTTCCACAGAGGAATTTTTTCATTTGGGACTGTCAGTCTAGAGTACATGCTCTGTTTTCTGATAAGATGGAAACAACTGATGGGGAATTGTATTTTGCAGTTCCTAATGGTACTAGTGTTGAGTACTCAAATTCTGCATGGCCAGTCATCTGGAGATTCAGTAAGCAGCAAACACACTCCATTGGAAACATAAAGGTTTTGGATCAGATCATCTTGACACATAAAAGAGAACCAGGGATCAGGCTCAGCCTGTGTGGATTTATGAATGGCAGGTGCTGTTTGACTAACCTGGCCTCCTTATGACCAGATGACCTGCTTAGGGGATGAGGGAAAGGCTGTGGGTGTTGTTTACCTGGACTTCAGTAAAGCCATAGATACTGTCTCCCACAGCAATCTCCTGGCTGTTTATTGCTTGGACAGGGGTACTCCTCACTGGGTAAAAACCTGTCTGGATGGCCAGGCCCAGAGAATGGCAGTGAATGGGGTGACATCCAGCTGGTCACCAGTGGTGTTCCCCAGGGTTCAGTACTGGGGCCAGATTTGTTTAATCAACTACCCGGACAAGGGGTTTAAGTTCACCCTCAGTCAGTTCACAGATTGCCAAGTTGGGCAGGAGTGCAGATCTGCTGGAGGGTAGGAACGCTCTACAGGGAGATCTGGACAGGATAGGCTGGAACAATGGGCCAAGGCCAATTGTTTGAGGTCCAACAAGGTGAAATGCTGGCTCCTGCAGTTGATTCACAAGAACCTCATGTAGCACTACAGGCTGGGAAGCTGCCCAGCAGAAAAGTACCTGAGGTGCCGGTTGACAGCAGCTGAACATGAGCCAGCCTGTGCCCAGGAGGCCAAGAAACCCGGTGGCATCCCAGCTTGGATCAGCAACAGTGTGGCCAGCAGGACCTGGCCAGTGACCAGGACCCTGTACTAAGCACTGGTGAGGTTGTACCTCAAACACTGTGCCCAGCTCTGGTTCCCTCACTACAAGAAAGACATTGAGGTGCCAGAGTGAGTCCAGAGAAAGGCAACAAACCTGGTGAAGGATCTGGAGAAAAAGTCTTATGAGGAGCAGCTGAGGGAGCTGGAGTGGTTTAGCCTGGAGAAAATGAGGCTCAGTGAGGACTTGTTCTCTATGACAAGAGGAAACAGCCTCTGGCATAAAGGGCAGTTCTGATTGGATATATTAGGAAAAATTCTTCACTGAAAGGGTTGTCAAGCAGTGAAACAGGCTGCCCAGAGAAGTGGTGGAGCAAACATCCTAGGAGGAGGTACTTAAAAGCCATGTAGCTGTGGCATTTAGAAACATGGTTTAGCAGTGGACTTGGCATTGCTGAACTCATGGTTGGAATGATCTTTAAGGTCTATGTGATCTTAAGGGTCTTTTGTAACTGAAACAATTCTATGAATTTATAAAGCAGTTCTTTGGGCACTGGCTGGCATCTGTGCAGTGTACAGAGCCAAACCTGCCCTGTTAGTAGCAGAACCAGGCAGCTTTACTTTGCAGTTTTTCTTTGTGATGAAAAGAAAGCCTTTGCAATTGCTGAAGCCTTTGATAAAAGAAGGGGTAGTTTGTATTATTAGCACGGATGTTAACATCTTTACTTCAAAGACAGGGGGGAAGTGGCTGCCTAGCTTTCTTTAAATTGAATTAAAAACGTGGGGTCCAGGAAGGAGCTCACAAAACCATGTCTGAACTTGTCAGCCTTTATGGGTTTAGGTGGAAAACTCCAGTTCTCACTTTCCGCTGAGTAATACTGAGAGCTTATTATTTGTGTGGTTTTCAACCTGGCTATGAATTATGAATGATTTACTTAAGAAGTGATAAGCTATAGGTCTTCCCTTAAACTAAGAGGAGGTCCCTACAACTGAGGTGTTTTAGGGTCAACAAGGATATGGTCCTCAGCATCCTTCTGATGTTGGAATTAATATCTTGTATTTTTATCTGTATCCATCCCTTAAGTTGCTTTTCTGCAGCCCGCAGGATCTCCTGATATGCAAGGCCCAATGAACTAGTTTTACTGAAAGAGAGATAAAAATTCACATGTGATCTGTCATCTGGTGGCATGAATTAGCTGAACCGAAGTCAGACCCAGATTTCTTTGCAAGTGAAGATAGGATAAAGATACAGCCAGTACTGTAGTCCAGAAACTCTGCTTGAGTCTTGCTTTGAGTAAGCATGTCAGCAAGTAGCTTCTAAACTGATTTGCTTTTTTCTATAGCAATAAAAACTGTGAGTGAATAGGGTCTGTATTTATCTGATACTGTGATGAGACAGTACAGCAGAGGCAGCTGCAGCAGGGCTCTTCCAGTGCTCACACCAGCTCAATGAATGGGTGTTAGTGGCACTGCGAGTCCATCTGCAAGAGTCTGCCCAGTAAACAGGGTTGGCACATGTGCCAGACACAAACATTTGCATTTACTCTTGGTTTAAGGACCTCCATGCTTTTATTAACCTGAAAACTGTGGGGTTTTTCCTTATCTTTTTCTTTTTCCTTGCCCTAAGTTAAGGTGGCAGAGGCTAACTTAAAACACAGCCTTTCCTTTCACAAATCAGAAATTCTGAGAAGGTACTCAAGTTACTTGAGATATAGACCAATCACCTCTACTAACATGTTCTGGTTATAGATCTTAACAGGTTTTTGCAAGAACAAAGTACTTAGGTAAAGAAATGTTTTTTAAAATAACCTAAGTCCACATGACAGCATATAAAAGTCAAATGACAGAGAATTAATGGGTTATTGTTACAAAAGTAACCTTTCAAACGGGTTCCCAAAATGCTCTGTGGTTGGAGTTTCACTTACGGAATTTACTTTTAAGCCACTTTCTCCAAGCTTAAATCTGTCTACAGAAAACTTCAGAAACTTTTTGTTGTTGTTGTTGTTGTTAAGAAAATAGAGAAAGAAAAATAGCATGTTCTTTTTTCTGTGTTAAAGTAAATGCTTTTAAAATGTATCACCCCATACCTGACTGGAATTAAAAAAAAAAAAAAAGAAAACCTTCAGAAACTGGGCACCAGTTTTCTTCGACAGCACAAAAGCCACCGTGCCAACATTTGGAACTGCAACACATCAACTGCTCTTATAGCTCATACTTTATTCTCTGCATCAAAGCTCTGGTGGGGGGGAGTAAAAACAGAGAGTGAGAGAGCGAAAGAGTCAAGCTCTTCAGAGCCTCTAATGACGCGTGCCAAACACGTGGAAGGTAAATCCCCTAATTCAGTCTATTCTTTCAGCATTCCCTGGCGGGCGGCCAAGCTAAATATTTCTGCTGGATAAAAAATGCACCCTCCTATGCGGCACTTTCTTAACAGGATGGCTCTCCAGCTTTAGCGGAGGGGGCTTCTCTGGGGGAAAGCCAACATGTGTGTTCTCTTATCTATTTATTTATTTTATTAAAAAGGGGCTTTATGGGCTGTGATTGGATTAACTTAGTGAACCCTGGAGGAAGAGGAAAAACAAATTGGGAAGCTGGTTTAGCACCCCCACCTTTTTGTCATCTTCTTTTGGGATTTCCTGGCTGGCTGCCACCTTGAGCCTGTTGAATGTTCTTTAGATCAATCAATTAAAAAGGCTTTAATATTTGGGTGATTGGAACGCAACATATGGGCTCCTGGTGCGGATGTCATGTGGTGCGTGGAGTTAATTGAAATGATTAATAGAGGTGTTAGTTTCTTCAAGACTAATTGAAGAAAGAATATAATTGGAAGCATAGACTAACCATTATTGTTGACTTTTTTAACATATTGCGCCCCTTAAACACTTGTACATGTTTATAAACATGCAGATGGACTTTGTTTAGATGTCTTCAATGTGGTGATTTGCAAAATCACATCAACTCTACAAAAGTCAAATTTATTTTTATGTAAATTAATCAGAAAAAATATTTCCCTGTGCCTTGCCTGTTTTCAGCAACCAGTATGTACACTGAATTTCTGGCACCTGTTTGTCTTTACTTCCTTGCCAGATTTAAATCAATTGATTCATCCTCATCATTATCTGTGGGGTTAGAGTATCCATCCACAGAAACTGACCAGGAGCCTCTGAGGGTCTGTTAGTGCCCTCTTCTCTCTGCGCTGTGAGTTGTGATAGCACAGTGCAAATGTGCCAGATATTTCAGGGAACAGCATCACTATTGTACTGCCCCACACCTTGTCAGCTTGACCATATTTCAAAGGGATAAATATATAAAGAACTGTCAGCAGCCTGGATTTGACAGTCAGAAAGAAATGTCAAATTAGAGAAATTCAGAAGATTTAACTGAGATCAGCTCTTTTGGCCTCTCCACCTTCTGTGAGAATAATAACTTTTTTTTCAGGAGTAGGAGCCCGGGAATTTTTATTAAAATTTCTAAGCTGTTGTGAAGTACGAAATGAAAGCAATGAACTGGCTGCAGAGGACATCTGGCAGCAAGGAGAGGGTATGAAGGATGCGTCTCTGAAAGTCATCCTGCTGCACAGGCCGGCTCTCAGGGTAGAAACGGGGAAACAGAAAACATGACATCTCTGGTCTGTAGTTGGTAAGCACGGGCTGGCTGCCCGAGCACTGCGCGAGGAGGAGCAGCATCGCGTCCTGTTGCTGCCGGGCTGTGGTTACAAGTGCCGTAGCAAACTTTCAGATGGGGATTTCTTAAAACTGAAGACAATGGCTTAAATGACTTTTGAATCTGCTAGAGGGCAAGTGTTCACTTGTGGAAGAAGAAAATCAGGCAAGATGGCAATGAAGTGTTGATTTAAAAGGTAAGTCAGTTTGGATTTAGGACAGATAAACTGCATTTGGAAATGCATTTTTTTCACACCAGCTTTCTTTTTGCCTGCTTCTTGTAATAGGGGAAACACTTGTGCATAATTTTAATGTTCTGGAAAAGAACTGTCTTCCTGAAAGGGACATACATATTTTCTCTATTTGTTTTGCTTTGCACATGTGGTGCAGCTCATACATTTGTATATCTTTTTCAGTAGTCAGAAAGCTTATTCTGCAGCCCAGAATAAACTGAGCAGAGAAGTGATAGATAAGTTTAGAGGCGGTTTGTTGTTGGCTTAGAAGAAAAGAGTACAGGATGGTTTTAATATTTTAGAGTCTTCCCACACAGATTTCCAGTGATGCTTTGAAGGCAACTGTGTGTCTGCAAAGACTTTGAGCCTCCCCGGAAGATGTGGCCTGTCTTGCGTACAGATCTGAGCAAAGCGTTTGTAGAAAGGAAGTGGCTGTCCTGTACTGGGGGCTGAGAGGAAGGGAAGACATTAGGTCTGATTGCAAGCTTTCCTTACTCCCCGTTGCCTGATTTGTGTGCATGTAGTGCTAATAGTTTTAAATGAGAGGGATATGCTGAGACAGACTGGTGCAAATTTATTCTTTCAAAAAGATTTTCTATTATTGTTATTATTTGGTGATGAGATTAGTCATTTAAGGATCTGGTTTTATTACATCAAGCTACTGCAATTACATAGCCACTTGTTTACTTTTCTAATCTTAACAGTGATGAAAATTAGGAGTTTCAGCATTCCATTGTCTGCATTTACCATTAAGATTTAGTATAAGAAAAGGAGAAAATTGAATAAATTTACTGGAATAGGAGCACCCTCTCTGTCTCTAACAAACCTTGCCATGTTGTACAAGTAATAAAATTCTAGTGCATTGGCCTGAGTCACTGAAAGAGGAACAGCAGACCAAGGAAAAAGGGTTTAAATCTATGCACGTGCTTTGTATGTGGCTTGTGTCTGATGGAAATATTCTCATTCTCATACATAGGAGAGTTTTCAATGACATGCCCCTAAAATAAATCTCAGGGAACTATATCTAGTACCCTGCTAGCATCACCTATTGCTAAGACAGACAGACAATTTGCATTAGGAGATCTCACTTTAAGGTTCTCATAAATCTACCAAACTCTTAACGTGTGCCTCAGGTGTTTCTTACATTTTATTTTCCTATGGATGCATTTTCCCCCAAAATCTGTTCTGTCATTTCCAAGAATTTGGCTATGATGAAAATTGTATTGCTAACATTAGGGGTGTGATGACTTTTCTGTTGAAAAGTAATCTCCACCATGACAGCCCCCATTTTTTGGAGCAAAGTTTGAATGACAGGTTCAGTGACTTGGGGAAGGGCAGCGGATGTGGCACGGGAGGGTGGTGGCTGTCATTGTCTGGGATGCTCAAATGCCATCTCCTCTGTCAGGAGCACTTCCCAGTTCTAGGATCTCCACGTGTGCTTTATTTGCAGTGGGTCTCTGTCAGAGCAAGACCAGAACACACTCTGGTAATGTCCCCACCTCTATCTGACTCCCACACCCAGGAGAATTGCTTTTGAGCTAGAAGCCAGCCTAGAAGATTGGCAGAGCAGCCCTCCCAGGAGCTGCAGAAGGGCATCACGGCTCCCTTCAATGGGTAAACACTCTTGGGTCTAGAATGGAACACTGGAACTGAGAGCAGTGGAGTGCGTGTTCAGCACGTGCTCATTGCAAACCATCCCAAGGCCAGAGAGTGATCAGAAGGAACTGTTTGTAAAAGCCTATGGATGAGAGCTGAACCTGGAGGGGATTATGAAGGAGAAGAGACTATGCCTGGAGATCAGCAGTGTCAGGGAAGAAGGAAACTGAGAGTAAGGTTAGTACAAGACCAGGGGATTTATCTTTATGGGTTATTGTAGACGAAGACAAGCAAGCTCGGTGTTAAAAGCGGGCGGGATGTAAGCCAGCTCTGATCCAAAAGCTGCCTGGCTGCATTAGCACAGTGCTAAGCCCAAGCTAATATATCCGGCTTCTCACCAGGGCTTATTAGCTCGGGCTCAGTGCCATACTAACATAGTCACAGGAGTTCCAGTTGGCCTGACACCATGTCTGCTCAACATGGTGTGAACTGAGCTCAGGGCTACGTGCCTGCACAGGAGCACCAGGAGATGCCTGCAGACTTGACTGCACCACACTGATGAGGAGGCTGGGGAGGCCAGGCCTGCTGGGCAGCAGGGCAGCAGGGGCACATGGGGATGGAGAGCGTGTTATGTTTCCCTAAAGTGGGACAGGAATGAAGTGCAATGCAGATGAGGAACCAGGAGGGACTGAAACTGGCTTGATGAGAAGACTTGGCGCATAGGAACCTGGGTGTGAGAGTGGTAGATGTGAGTGACTGGAAAGGGAAACTACAAGAGGGGTCAGGAGGAACAAGCTGAGGACTTGCTGGGCAAGGAAACCAATCAGAAGTCTGAGTCGAGCACTGGAAGAGGAAGAATAAACTCCACACCACACCTGGCATGAAATCAAGATGCCTGAAAGGAGTCAATCCTCCACTGCCAGCCTAACCACCTGATGAAACCCATCAACAGAAGTGTCCTATCCCTTCCAACATTTGTGCCAACCTTGCCAAAAACAACCTTATGGTTGCTCTGAGCCAGGTCTGCCAGTGTCCCTACAGAGGTCTGCCTGTGGCAGATCAGAATACCTCAGCTTTGTTCTTGATCTGTCTAGGCATCAGAGTAGTGCCAGGTCATGAGATCTCTGCTTTTTCTATTTGCAGTTTCAAAAATCAGCATAAAAACTGTAGAAAAACATTACTAAAATTGCAAATTCAAGTTCTTCAGAGTTTAAGGTTGTTTGCCTAACTCCAATTTGATCCTCTTATGCATTACGATACAGTCTTTAATTACTCATTTAATTACTGTTAGCTGGCTACGTGCCTCATTCAGGCATAAGACAAGCTTGCTAGGGGAGAGGAATTGGGGTGGTGTAATAAAATGTTATCTTTAAGACACCTTTTCCTGCCATCTCATTTGCAGCTGCATAAGGAAGTAAGATGGCCGTGGTAGGAAGAAGTTCTGCTGTCCTCAGAGCAGGTGAGCTCTGCTCTGAAGAACTATGTATTATTCCTGCCTGTGATTCGGAAGAAGATTTGGGCCAGTTCACCTCAGCAAAGCCTTTTGCAGATGTGCAATAATTTTGACATCTTCCTGGGTGAAGCCCTGAAAAACACAGAGCCATCACAGATGCCAGGAAGAGAAATGCTTTGAACATATAAAATAATGCACTGGGCTGAGTAAATCAGCTGCTCTGCATCCCAAAAGTAATGTATGCTTTTGATGTTAATATCATTGTGTCTCCATACCCCTTCTGCAGAGTGAGAATAGCAATAATACCTTCATCAACATATGGGGGAGGTATTGTGAAAATCAGATTAGTCATTATTTGATGTTTGCGAAGCGTTCAAGTGCTGCTGTTCTGATGAGCAAAGTGGAAAAATACAAGACAAAATTGGTTGTCTTCATTTGAATGGTCTGTGGTTAAAGTAAGGCACTAGGCCTTTATAGGAGAAAGGAGAGAGAAAAAATTCTGGAAAAACAGCTCTTCTAGTCAGCACTCTTCTTTCTGAACACCGAATGAGGTGGAGAAAAAGATGGTGTGTCCTATGCTAAGACTGCAGAACTGAGTTTCTGTACACAATCTTAGATCTCCTGGCATCTCCTACCAATTGAAAGAATGCCTGAGTTTGCACCATAATAGGTCTCCCATTTACTGACATTTTGGAGTGTTTGTCTCACTGTAAAGCTTGAGGTTTTTTATGTGAGTCTGTTGTCTTGCAAATCTGATGGTTGGCTGTAGGTTTTTACAGAACTTTGACTCAGCTTCAGGGAAGGAGGAATGAAGAAGCAGAAGAGTGAACTTCTGAAACCCTCCTTTCCCTGGGTTTGAGCAATCTGTGCTGTTATGAAACCTTCTGAAATCTCATTCGCTGATGTCTTTCTGACCCCCCAAATTATTCTTGTGTAAATGTTGACACCCAGCAGAGATGAAATCACTGACTTGGGAAAACACAACTAGCTTATCAGAAACTGCACTATTCCAACAGTACACTAGCAACACGAGCCTTCTTTTTTCTTTCGTCTTTTTTTAAAAAAATGTTTGTGGTTAGTTGGCAGATGGTATTGTGAATCAGTCTGTACGTAACTGAGGGAACAGAATGATTTTTTCAGTTCACATGAACGCAAATCCCTGTCGCATATCAATCCGGTTTTATTTTCAGGTCTTCTGTGTGCTTATGATTTTAATACGTTTACTCATTTCATGCTGATAGTTTTCATTGCAAATTCAGAGTGTATAAGCAGAACAAGAACTAGATATGTTTTCTAACTGAATTCAGGCTGTCTGTAAATTTTCTCTGCGTGTTGTACCCATAGCTCACTGAAATCAAAGAACATCAAAGTTTCTCCACTGACCACCTGAAATCAGTTAGTCCTCGATTGGGTCTTGTTATGATTCTGACACTAAAGTTATGTGACTTGCTTGCTGAAGGAAAGTGATTTAAAAGCGGACAGAGAAACCATCAGAAAAATGTTGAGGCTTTGGTCTCCTGTATCGTGCCATTAGACACCAGGCAGGGCAAAAGGAACAATTGTCCGTTTATTCATGGACAACTGTAAAGTCAGAAGATGCATTAAAACTTGATTTTACACCTTGAATGTTTAGGATCACAAATTAGCTCCATAAAGAAAAATCTTTCTAAGGAGTTTGCTGTGCAAAGGAGAAGGGAGCAGCCCTCTAGCAAACTAGGGAAAAAATAAAAATAGTCTTGTTAGTTCAAAAGCATTAATTTTGTGTTCTGCTGTTCAGATGTGAGTTTTGGTGGTTTATGTTTTAAATTAAAGGCGTGGCTGAATGTTCATTATCCCTATGATAAAAGCAGTAGAAATAGGTGCAAAATGACCCTTGTGCAATGCTGTAATTTACCTTTATTTTAAACTGGCTTACACATCTTAATACATTATGACAATCAGAATTATCAGGCCACCAGGCGGAGAGGAGTTTGTTTTGTTAATTGTTCTTGTTAAGCCTAATTACAGAACGGGGTGGAGTGGATGTGAGGGGAGGGAGGAATCTGCTAGCAAGAGGAAATTCTAAAATCCTCGGAGCAGTTCCAGGCAGTGTGTGTTGGGGAGCAAGAGTGCGGGTGTGGTGTGGAGTGCGTGAGCATGCGTGTGTGTGTAAGAGTGTGAGAGCGAATGACAGACTTTCCATATGGACTAAAATCCTGAGATGCATAAGCTGGAGGTGGGGAACCTGTGCTGTGTGGACACATAAAGGTACAGATGAACAAAGAATAGTGCTGTTGTTTTCTTTATGAACTAACCCTTTTTTTTTGGAGGGGGATGGCGGAGGCAAGGGGGGAGAGATGCAGATGACTTACTTTGCTGTTAATCTTTGAGGTTTGCATTAGATTGAGTGTTGAAACGGTTTGCTGATATGCTGCACTATTCTTTGATATTACAGGTTGCCACGTAGCTGTGGGTTGGTATCCTAAAGCCCTTTGAAATGTTTTCCTTCTTCTCAGTGATTGTAGCAAGATGTGCCGTGCACAGACTGTGTTATTTGTTTATACTTTCCAATGGAAAGCATACATCCAAAGAGCCCTTCTGCCCTGCATTATTCCAGTTTGTTTATGTGCCCCACATTACGCTGTTGGCGAATTACTGTGCCTGACCTGCATTGTCAGCCCCCTCCATTGCCTCGGGAGCCTCCGGCACAGAAGTTTCTGATAAGGCAGTTTTGAACAAGCCAGACGCCAAGTGAATGATTCTATAACAAATCTGTGCTCTTCTCCGGGGTATGTTACCTGACTTGTTTGCTGCCAAGGTGGTTTTATTGGTTTGGCTACTGGGTGGAGGGAGGAGACTAGAACAGCACACGAGTCACGCTTTTGTTTTGCTTAATTATAATGTACACTTTTAATAAAACCTTTTAGTGCCATGAATTAAATGTCATTGCAATCCTGCACAAGAAGAAAAATGCTACTGCTGCTGTAGCTGACAGCTGAGTGGTTAGATGGCCAGCATCAGTCTGAGGCTCAGAAGCCTTTCCTTTGCTGGCTAGAGATACTGCTGGGTAAATGTGTTTACTTTTTCCTTAGTATTTATACTAGTTAATGTGTCGCACTAGATAAATCTACTTCCTGAATCCATCTTTCAGCTTGCTCTCTTCCCTCCCAATTGACAAATGGTTTGAGTTTGACACCGTTTTATCAGTTGAGCCCCTGCTGGGTGCTGCATGCCTGCTTGTTCCTGCTTTATCGTGAAAAGTGAATTATCTGCAATATTTTGCTACCATCTAACTAGCAGTTGGCGGGCTTTTCTATATGAACTGATTTAGATTTCAGCAAGGGGAGGCTGTTGTCTTTCTCTGCAAAGCCGTGTTGTTGCTCTCCAGGAAAACAAAAGATCCCGGAGCTTTCTGCACTGCAATCTGCTGCTGTCCCACTTTCAAGGAGGTGTTTTGTTTGTTGCGGCAGCTTCCTATCTTAAAATGATAAATTGAGCGGACATGTGTGCTGTTTTAAACTGCTGTCTCCAGGGCTTTGTGTTCACTTAGGCTAAAATACATTATTTTGTGGTAGGCTCCGGTGTGATTTAAACTTGGTTTAGAGATTACAGAGCAAAAGGGAAAGCATCAACATCTTCAGCAGTGGTAGTTTGATGAGGAATAGCTGTCAGAAGAAGAACTCTACTGACTTAACCTCAAGTGGGTTGCAAATGCATTAGGGATTCATTAATATTAATAGTAGAATAGACATTTCCTGCTTTCATTTGACATCTTCCAAGCTCTTTTTTTTTTTTTTAAGAGCAACTTGAAGTGCAGTTTTAACACTTATTCAAGTTACTACAAGGATGATAAGCTAAAGTTAAACAGAAGGAGACCTCTGAGTGTGTGGGGTTGGTCTCTAGGAGTCCTGGAATTTGGTGCTGTGCTTTAGAGAAAGATTGTGGTAAACTCTCGGGTGAGACTTTCAGGGCAGTTTGCAAAATGGGTCTGTTAGGTGTGACTGCAACCAGAATAAACTGTTGTCACAAGAAATTGTTCTATGAGGGTGACAGGAAGGTCACTTTCAAAATTACATGTAAAGGATAATAACTGTGTTGATTTCTAAGGTGGGCACAGTAGTGGCTAGTTCATAAGTTCAGGGGTGAAAATAAAAAATCCAAACCCTTCTCCAAATATTCTGTGACGTTGGCTGAACAGTTTGGTTTGAAAAATAAATAGATGCAAAGTAATTTTTACTTGCTTTCAATCTTCTAAATCCTGTGATGCATCTTCATGCCTCTGTTCTGTCACCAGCAGGCTTCCAAGATTTATTCAATGAAAAAAAAAAAAAGTGACAAAATCACCAAATATCTTTGAGACATTATCCCAAGAATTCTTAGGACCAGGAGGGAACATGCAATTGTAATAATTTTTCAGCATCCTGCATATCACAATTTCACCCACTGAGCCCTTTAAGTAAGAGAACTTGTGGCAGTGGAATGAGAAAAGGGCTTGCTTTTTATAGAAAACACAGCTGAGAGTCCCAGTTCATAAAATACCAAAAGAAAACAGGTAAGCCCCCACAAAGCACCTAGTCTGGCAAGTCTAGTGATGCAGCAGCTACAAATGCAGAAGTGCACATGAGTTTGGCAGCTCTTACTGATAGGGCAATTTGAATTGTCAGTGTGCGTCTGCTCTACTTGTTGAGCCTAATGAAAAGTACAGTTTAATCACTGGTGTGCCAAATTGACCATGATTAGCTGTTATTGCAGATTAGTGCATTGTCTGGGGCTCCAGAATTATTGATCCGGGTGCTGTGCTCTGGTGTTTTCTGTGCCCTCTACCGTAACCTCTTCTTAATGCTTAGGGCAGAGAAGCAGGAAAGGAGAGTAGGAGGGAAGAAGTCCAGATGGGAAGAAAACAGGTCCTGAAAAGACCACATAGGAACTAGGTCAGGTACTCTGGAGATTAAAGAAGCATGCTTCATCCCTGGACGCAGGAGGCAGGGACAAGTAGCATACAATTACGAGGAATTAGAACGGCAACAAGTAGTGCAGATTTATCAGCTTTAATTTTCTATTGTCAGGACAGAGCCCTTCTTGTAGATCAGGCACTGCCAATGCTTTAATACCTCTAATGGACTCTCTATTGTGGGATTATCTCTCCTAAGGACAATGTATTTCTTAAAACTAGTTGTTTTAGGAGAGGGAGGGGAAAAAAAAGGAAAATAAAAAGAGAAGAAGTGGCTGCAGCCCTCAGTTGTTTTGGGTTTTTCCCCCCTTTCTGGTTTGTCACATTTGCAGGAAGTAGCTGAGAGCCCAGTGTTGCTCTTCTGTCAGCAGCACTATTCCTTCAGGGGAACTGATAGATACCTATTGAACATTAACCCCCTTTGCTCCACCTTCCCCAACGAGCTCCTCTAGAAACAATAGATGGTTGATAAAGAGCAGATAAGCAAGGACACCCGGCTTAAGAATCTCTCTGCTATCTTTATTTTAAAAGCTTTCCTGGGTTTTGCAAAGTAAACATTACAACATTTAAAGAAGGATAAGGTGTCAACTATTTAATGAGAAGTTGTGTTTAATAGCAGAGGAATTCTTCCCTCCCCCAGCCAACACACAGGTATGAAAAGACTGTTATTTCACCACCCTGGGGTAGGAGAAGTGGAGAAATGACAACTGTACTCTTAGAAGCTTAAAAAGTGGTACTACAGACTAACCCTTCCAGATTCCCTAATCAACTCTAAACATACAGTCACTATTTTGAGTCTTTTGGTCCTCAGTGCACGGTAGTCACACTGCTGGATGTGTGATAATCTGTGGGTAAATATTTTCATTTCCACCACATGCACTTTGTCATGGTGTGTAGCTGTTGTTTTTGTTAATCTGTTTTGAAATGCACTCTGTGGCCAGCTCTTTGTCAGAAAAGTGGCGTGGTTCCACCCATGGATCTTGCCCTCCTTCCTCTGTGTTCATCAGCTCCAGGAGATTGGGCAGTCCGGAGAGTGTCTGACATGAGAACTGAACTGTGCAGGAGCACAGTCTGAAGTTTCATCATTGTTGATATCACTGTGTCTTACCAGGCAGGTTGAGGAGAGTATACTCCAAAAAGTGTCATGACTGCCAAGTTGGGAAGAGACATGAAAGTGGAAATAATACAATTAATTCTGAGGTGACTTCATTATTTCAGCTTGTTGTGAGTTTGTTATGAGGCTAATGTCTGAAGTATTCACAAGAGTGAGCCTTCTAATATATGCATACCATCTCATCCCTCCTCCATGACAGTCTGGAAGTCAGCCTATTTTAAATGAAAAATTTCCAAAGCATACTCTTTTTTCTGTCCTCTTGTCACCAGCAAGGTTGGAAAGTAGTTAAAGTAGTTGGAATGGGTTGGCCAGTTGTCATTAATTTTCCCTCAGATTCAGTTACAACAGACAGAATATTCAAAACTCCAAGGTTGGGACATGAAAGGTAGAATTTGTACTCAGTTTTTCTTGTCCAGTATAAACTTGTGTTGATAGAAACATGCAAAGACAATAAAAGTGTTCTTATATAGGCTCTTATATGGGCTTGACTACCATCCCTACCTTTCCCAAGACCACTATTTCTCAGAAGTGTGATGGGAAGGCTGATGGTAACCACGAAGGGAATATCTGTGGTCCACCCTCTCACAAAACCTTCTTGCCCTCCTGACAGCAGGTCAAGACAGCTTTGGCTCCTTCTTCTCAAACTGAAGCCTCAACAAAAGGAAAAGGCTGAAGCTTAATTCTCATCTCTGTGTGCTGTGAGAATGTTTTTATTCCATTGGAGGAGAATTGTTTTGGCTTGTTCATACGTCATCTGAGCAGTATTTTAATAAGGCCTAGTGGGAAACAAAAAGGGATATGGTGGTTTAGTTTGACTCCTTTTTTCTCTTTTTAAGGAAAATTTCTTGAGAGTATAAAACAACAGAAACCAAAAGTGATGTTAAGGCTTGCACGAGGCAGTAGCTGAGAGTGCAGCCAAAAGATCTGCTCTTGCTATTGCACAGCCCAGACAAAAATAAACGTTTGGCATTTGGAAGTGCTACGAGGCAATGACCAGGGTGCTCTGTAATTAAAGGCAGTCCCTGAAAGCTGCATGTGTTAATTCAAAAGCCTCCTGGCTATAGCACACACCACCTCAAATGCCCTTGCAAAAAGCTTCTTGTAGATTCAAGTGCAATTTTAATTTCTCTCCTTGTAGGCAATACCAGCTGAAGTTGTCTAGGGCATACAAAAGCTCTGAGATCATATCTGAAGCCCATAGGCAGGGTTTGCAAAGGTCAGGCCAGTCTGAAGAGAAGACAGCTTCTCTTTTACAATAAAGTGTAACTTTCCTGTTGCACAGTCACTAAAGTGTGCTGGGTCTCTCTCTTTCCCTTGAATCTGACAGCAACCATGTTTTCAAAAATGTGGCTCCAAAACATGAGTGCATATCAGAACTTGAAAGCAAGTTCTTCTTAGAGTTTGATTTCTCAGTTGGCTTTTAAAAGATGTGCAGTTGTGCAACTACATCATGTACCTTCTCCAATAATGACCACAACTGGTCCCCAAATGTTTACCAGCACAAGGATGCCTACATGCAGGAAGTGGGAAATGGGGGTGGGTCTGGTAGTTACTCTTGATGTGGTCAATCTGCCACTGACCTTGTTTGGGGAAGGGGAGGATGTGAAAATGAGACTCTCCTTTAATCTCTTGTGTGCATTTTATCTCCCCTCCAACTTTTTAAATAAATTTCATCTATTAGAGTCAGCTCCCTTCCCTCCTTCTTCCCCTTACAATTACAGCAGGCGCAGGGAGAACAGCAGCAGGGGCAGCTGAGGCTGAGTTGCACAGGCTTGTTGTTGAGCTGAAGTGGTGATAGCATCAAAGGAAATGGATGGGGATTTCTGAGATCAGAGCTGTTAGGGCCATTCATGATTTGTTGCCAGGCTGAAAGCTGCTGCAGAGAGAGCTGCCTGAGAAATGCTGATTAATACAGTAATTGAGGTTTTCTATGAGCGAGAAGGAAAAAAATAAAATATTACTAAAAATGATCTTTTTGAAATGAGCAACATTTTGAGATTGCACATTCCAGACAATAGCAGCTACTGGTGCAAATGATTTCTGTAAAAGAGCAGAAAACTTCTGGTTGAACACAGTGTCTTTTTATGTGTCTCTCTTAAGGAGGAAGGTCAGAAGGTCAGTCTATATATTTCTTTAATGGCAGAGTTTCCTCTGTGATTCTTACTTTAGTACACATTCTTAACAATTTGTTTCTGTCTCTTTTTCTTGATAAACTTAGTTTTATTCCAGATCAGGCACTGCTAGGTTGGATTTGCACATCAGCAGTACCCCTTCTCCTGCACTAAGATAGTTCTGGGCTCAGCTTCACTGATGCACCTGGAGCTAATTTCAGGATAGCCTCAGAGCGTGCCACAAAGTTACTTGAAGTCCATAGGCTTCATAGGCTGTACTCACCTCTGCAGGCTCCTGGGATAGAGCCCCACTGACCTGGGATATCGGCATCCTCCTGATGAATATTTCACTTCATCTGATGTGATCTAATCTAATCTAATCTCTGCTTCCTCTTGTTTTCCAGCCCAAAAGCATTCTCAGTTCCTTGAAAAGCAGATTTGCTTTTTTTCCCCTGCTCTCCTTCACATTAAGAAGATCAGTCCCTGAAGGAAACACATCAAATCAACCCTTTCTTCTTGTCTCCCCCAACCCCCCCCCCCCCCCCCCGCCTTTTTTTGTTTTTCTTGCAAGCTAACAGGGAAGTGAAAAGCTCTGAAACAGCTGCCTCTCAGAGTGAGACTATTTTTCGGTAAAATAATCACCTTCAGTATGACTACATTGTTTTTCTGTTCTATGCAGTGTGACTCAGCATCAGTTAATTAACCCAATCAAGTAGGCCGGATTTCTCTCCTTTAATGAATGGTTCTTCCTACTTCAGAGCCTTCCTAGACCTCATTTTGGATGTGCCTCGGTTTTACAGGGTATATCCAATTACATTTATATCCTTCAGCCCCAGTGCTCGGGCCACCTCTCCTGTGGAATTACGCTGTGGTGGCAGCTGAGCCAGGACACTCACTTGCGAGCAGTTGCCCTACTTAGGTCTGCTGCCACGAGCCCTGCCGCGTTAGCGCGCGCACACGGAAGGTCTTTGCACAGATATGCTATTCTCAGCACCGCAGGCCCAAAATGGCAAGTAATCCTTTCCACACGTCTTTTTATCAGTGGGAGGAGGAGCAGGTTAAGGGAAAGGGGTTTGTGTACGCCTGTCAGAGAGACAGACGGGCACCCGACTGCATAAACCTGCTTCCCGCCCCCCCCCCTTCTCCCTTTCTCCTGTGAAGAAATACACCGAGATCATCCTAGAACATAAGTGCATGTATGTTTAGAAGAAGAATGTGAAACTAGCTGCCGCGTAAAGTGCCAGGCAAGTGACGAGAAATACGCTTGCAGACGTGTGAGAAGAAGGAAAAGTAGTAGAGTTGCCTCACAGTGAAGCAGCTAGCATTTGTACTGGGCTGTGGATGGCTATAAATGGAATTGTGCATCACCGTTCCTCTGAGCCCGAGGACGCCTTGCTGAAGAGACAGGACCACTGAAGGAAGTAAGGCATCTGGTTGTTTTGTAATGAGAAGCAGGAATGCTCTTAATAATAAACAAACAGGACATTGTATGCCATCATCACAGGATGTCCTTCCTTCAGCCAGCATGCTGACTTGGATCGGAGGAAAAAAAATTGGGTGCCGGGATCTGTTGATTGCTCTACCAACCCTCCTTCCCCCAGCAGTGTGCTTGCTCCTGGATGGCCGCTCGCACATCGCCCCGTGCAAGACCCGTGCTCGTTTTCTCACCGCGCTGCGAAAGGGGCATCGGGTTCCGAAACGCTGCGTGCCGCGTCCTGCTGCTGTGAGCTTCCCTGCTGTTACCAAGGGAAAGGGGGAAGGTTTTGTTTAAGGGAAGAAACAGAAATGTTTTCCCCAGTTCCTCTTACAGGCACTGATTAGAGACCCTGGGAAAGGATAAAATCAAAACTCTGAAACTCCCAAATTTGTCATCTCAAGTAAAGTACTATAATTGTTGAGGTTTGGGAGCAAGCACTTTGAATCGAGTTTTAATCAGTCAACTAGTAAATTAATTTTAGTTGGTATTTTTTATAAAGTTCTATCAAGTCAAACTGCGCAAGAACGAAAGCGAGCACGTGTTAAACCCCGGAGCTTAAAAATAGCACGGAAAACAGATTTCTAGTAAAAGCTGCCTCAGGTGCGCTCTCCGCGAAACGCCGCGGTGCCCGCCCACCCGGCAGATCCAGGCGGCGGGGCAGCGCCGCGGCTCTCCCAGCTGACGCACGGGGCCGAAAGGAAGGGGGAAAAAATAAAATAATAACAGCGATGTAAAAAAACCCAACGCGGGTGGGCTGGGCGGGGCAGGGTCCGCAGGTAGGGCCCCACCTCCCGCGCTGTGAGAGGGGCCGGAGGAGGGAGGAAGGGAGGGAAGGAAGGAGGGGCCGCTGCGGAGCGCGGGCGGGCGAGCGGCGGGCGGGCCGGGGCCAGCGGAGCGCGCCGCTGTGGCAGGCGGCCCCCCAGCGTTCCCCAGCGGCAAGAGCAGCAGCACCTGTGACAGCCGGGGGAGGGAGGAGCGGGAGGGGAGCGGCGGCTGGAGGTGTGAGTCAGTCTCCCGGGGACCCGGCCGCTGGAAGGAAGGAGAAATGTTTACTCTGTAGAAATGAGCCAGGTTTGCCGCCGCCGGTGGGCTTCGGTGTGGAAACGCGCGCGGACTCTGCCCCGGTAAGGAGCGCGATGCCGTCCCCTCTTTCACCCCCGTCTCCACCTCCCCGGCTCCTGCTTCTCGCCCGTCCCGGCGCCCGCGGGACGGAGCAAAAGTTTCCTCGTCGCCTCTCCCGGATCGGGAGCGCTCCTGTGATCGGCATTAACCCTTTCGCTCCGCTGCGCAGCTGTCATACCCCTGGCCCGAGTTTCGGTGTTCATCCCCTCTTCCCCTCCAGCGCCGAGGGTCCGGCACTGTCGCACTGCTCGCCTGGACCGCGGTCGGCACGGGGCACGGGCTGCTCCGGAGGCGGCGGCGGCCGCGGGGGAGCTGTGTATTGCCGCGACCCCCGGCGCAGCCTCTTCGGCCGGCCCGGCTGTGCCTCCCGGGGGGGCCGGTCCCGGGGGTCGCCGGGGGTCTCCCCCGAACCCACAGTCAGTCAGCCCTTAACCTCTTTCTCGGAAGATCGTGCGCTTTCAGTCTTCGTGTTTCGTTTTTCCCGGAGGAGGGGTGTGAATTTCATAGTAGCTGCGCATCCAAAAAGGAAAAATGAAGGGATTTTACGCCGGATTGAGCGTTGTTCTCAGCTGCCGGCGTAGGCACAGATTTTGATTCCTTATGGAAAGAGCCCGACCCTAATACGTGTTTGAGGATAGGTTAGATAACAGTGCTTCTGTCCTGAACAGACAGACAGAGGGGCTGAAGGATTTGCTGAAACTGTTCTGCTAGGCTCATATCAACTGCTTTGGGATACTAATTCTAGGAGGTACCATCAAAATCAAAAGGAATAGAATGACTTTTAAAATAATTGTTTATTTTATTTATTTCCCCTGCTCCTTTTCTGGTTTGATCCCCAGGAACATGTTGCAGTGCTTTGTGCAGGACTGCTGCTGCTACAGTGATGCTGGCAGGATGTCGGCTTTCTCAGCCTTCCATGCCAAAGGATAAGGGGACGTCAGGAGGAGGCGGGGGGGGCCAGGTTGTTTTGAAAGTTGTTTGTGTGTTGAAAGCCGGTGGGAAAGTTCAGGCTTCCCCATTTGGAAGAGGCAAGGCTGGGTTCCGCTCTTCCAACATGCGCTTTCCATTTTTAGCTTCATTCAGACGCAGACAGCAGTTCCTTTCCTCTTCCTCTCCTTGTTTGTGTGACACTTTTCTGAGGCAGCTTTTCCACAGGCGACTAAGTGGTCTCACGGCCATGACCCCACATTTTCTTCAGCACGGAATATTATTTTCTCTCTGAAGCATTAAGGAAAGGGTCTGAAAAAGGTAAAGTGGTTGTCACAGTCTAGGGATTTTCTCCTCTTTGTTTTTGTTCCCTCATTACTACCAAGACTGGCATTTTAAAGTGCTGCTTCAGTCAGAGCAGCTTCGTTTACACTGCTTTTTGGCTATTACTCAACTGTACCAACTATCCTGCATACGCTTTTAAAGTGTCACAGACTACTGTATTAGTCACACTGTATCAACGGAAACCACAACACTGAAGGACAATGAGGATTAAAGGCTGTTTTCTTTTTTTCCAGGCAGCTACACAGTGTAGCTCAGACGCTGTGAGTTTCAAGAATCTGGTGAAAGGGAGAGAGTGGACAATGAAAATGGACATGGAGGATGCTGACATGACTCTGTGGACAGAGGCTGATTTTGAAGAGAAGTGCACATATATTGTAAATGATCATCCGCTGGATCCCAGTGCCGATGGAGGCACCCTAACTCAGGCAGAGGCTTCCTTGCCAAGGAACTTGACTTTCAAATATGCATCTAACTGCAAAGAGGTAAGCGGCAGTGCTCTGGGGAAGGCTGGAGTCAGACAAGCCAAATCACAGCGCTTTGGAAAGCGTGTGCTCACCCTCTCTTTGATTCTTTAGCATACACACACACACCCTACCAACAACAACAAATGCTGCCTGCTGGCCTTTAATATTCGACCCTAATAACTCTTTTAAGAAACTGTGTGCTGGTCATCTGTTGTGTAATATTTTCACTGAAAATTGAAGCCAACCTATCCCTGAAACTGGTTCTGTACCAATTCGCAAACAGTTAAATTTTCACACAATTTGAACAGCATCTGAATAAGCATATTTAAACTGTGGGGTAGTTCTTTGTGCCAATTTCTAGGCTGCTGTTTGCCAGGACCATTCATTGCCTCTGGCTCAGAGATTAAAGTGCCTCGGTTGTCCAATAAATAGCTTTAAAAAAGTAAAGGGAAAAAAAATCAAATTCCTGGAAATGTGTTTAATTATTTCTTTTTGTTTTCCCTTTAGTTATGAAATTGCTTTATTCTTTTCGTAAGCTTGTTGTATTCCCAACTTCCTAAATTCTTAAAAACTCTGGCATGTTGGTTAAGGAAGTAATGGTAGAACTGTAGCAAGCTTGACAGAAGTGTGGTCGTAGCTTAAATTAACTTTTGTTTATCTGGGACAGTATCTTCACCGGTAGCTAGCCGTGCGAGTCTGTTCCATCCTTGTCCCTGGAGTGGGTACATTCTTTGTTGTTGTTTCAGAAGGGCTGGAAAGAAACAAGCCTGGATGAGCAATTTGGTTTTGTGTTTACTCCTTCGTATAGAGTAGCTATTATAGCTAGGTGTGATGTTCGGTAGCGTAACAACCCAGGGGACAACCCTTCATTTCTCCCTGTGCTGAGACTTGTGGTATAGCAACTATTACCTGTGCTTCTGCTTGGGCTAAACACACTGACCACAGAGCTGAAAAGAAGAGGTACACTCATCCATGCCTATCAAATATTTCCTTCCAGAGCAGGTACTTGTTTAATCCTGTGTACAGAAATAGGGCCAGACCCCCAGCTGAAGGGTGTTGACACCGTGGAATTTAGCTTGGCATGCCTAATAGAGTGCCAAGTACATTTGGTAAGAGGTTAAAGCTAAATTCTCCTTAAAATCACTTTTCTCTTCCCATCTGCCTTGCCCTGCCCTGCCCTGCAGAACTTTGGCAGAGACAGGTCATGCTCCAGAAAAAAGCGTGAAACCTGGTTTTGTGTTATTGCATTGCTAGATAGGTCTTAGTTTGGTGTGAAGAGGGAAATAAAGCTGAGACTCTGCCATGGGATACATGAGGATTTCTTGACTGAAGGAAGAGCTTGCAGTGTGACAGCTCGGGTCGGTCCTTGGCTGCCGGCTGATGACTGATTGGCTGCTGAGGCTGCTGGCTCTCTCTGCCCCTGTAGAGTCCTGCTGCTGTGGCTGGAGACATCCAGAGAGCTTTCAAAATTCCCAACACTGTGTTTGGAAACACCAAGGTGTAATTTCCTTATTCCCTGGCTCAGGTCAGTGAATCAGGAGGATTGCTGCAATCTCTGTAGAAGAGGTGGGGGGAGAGGGAAGTTGTTGAAAGATTGCTGGTTCTTTCTTGTAAAATGTGACCCGTGCAGCTCCCTGCTAGTGGGAGTCTGAATATAGGACATCCTCCTTTTGTTCTCCAAAGCTTCCCCTGGTCTTTCATTTGTGCTGAATTGCACCTACCCTAAGGAGCAATAGGAGCTTTTAAACCCTGACTATCTTTAAGGTAGCTCTGAAGGGAAGGGCTGATATGAAGTGCTCTTTTGCCCACCTTCTGTGAAGGCTACATTCTGGAGAATGTACAGACAGGTCTCATTTGCTACTCATCCGCAGGGTGAAGTAGTTGTAAATGGCATAATCTGCTTGTGTGCTAGGAACTTCTGACAGGAAACGTATTTTTCTTCTGTCTGCCTTCCAAATTCGATTTTGTTTAGTGAGGTCAGGACTGGGTACATGCGTTGCTTTTGCGTGTTGGTGTTTGTGGGTCAGTAAGGGAGCCTGATTCTGGTTTTGACCTCATGGAAAACCACTGGAGTCCTGACAGCTCGGGAGAGTGGGTTTTTTTCACTTGCAAAAGGATGAGGTAAGACTTCGAGGGATGCATACGTGCGTGTTTGCCAGTGGGTTTCAGATGTGAGCTGTCTTCATTGTTAACTTTGGGGAAAGCTATGGTTTCATCTGGTCGACAGTTTAAAATGCTGAGTCAGTTTATTGTCAAAAAACATATATAATATATCGCTTGTGAAATGCTGATACTGTCATGATTAGATCATTAAATCCTAGTTCTGTCACGATTAGTATTGTATCTCTGGCTGGAGCAGGAAAAGTCCTGCGTGCCTGCTTAGGAGGGAGGAAGTACAGCCGCTGCTGTTTGGGGAGGGCTGCTTTTCTAGATCTTCTCCTTGCATGCTTTGTGGAGCTCCTCTTTAAAGGTTTATGCAATTTGCAAGGGAGCCCATGACACGTCATCATACTCTTGTTTATTCTTGGATCTTGATCAGGGACTTTTCTGAAGAACACATTTTTTGCTGTGAGTTCACAGAATGTGTCAGCATTTTGAAAAATGAATTACTACTGCTCATAACATTTTAGGCTGTTAGATTTACATGAAGTCATTTATTTATTTCTACACGTGAATTATTTATCCTTTCCCCCAGTTTTGGAAATTGTCAAAAAATGATGAAATGTGGTGTCGGAATTATGCTCTGGAAGGCCATATGTGAATGATCTTTTCATACAGACATTTAATTTTTTTTTTTTTCAATAATCTTCCCTTTGGTCTCGGTGCTTAAAGCCCAAACAGCCCTTCTTGATATAAAATGACAGTTACTCTGCTATCTTGAATATTACTGGTATCTCATCCTGGTGTGTGAGCTTTGACAGAGGAAAACATATCTCGGCAAACCACCCATTACTGTTGCGTATCTGTGATAAGGCCATTTCTAAGAGACAGACCCTGAATCAGTGATTTTGGTGAAAGCAGTGATTTTGAGCTGTTATGAACTGTGCCTCACTGACCTCAGACACTTGCTCTCCCCTATTGCTTTTATTTATTTTTTATGTGGTTCCCAAGGAAGCCATCTGAAAGGCATTCTATTTTGTGGCATAACTTTTAGAAAACTGGTCACTAAACAAAGGGGTAAAAAATACATAACTATAGAACTAGTAGCAAAAATAAATTAAAATCAGTGTTAATTCAGGACACATGACAGCCTGCCCTGTTTGCGTGTGGAGAATACTGCTGTTTAAATGAAGCCAATAAGAGTTTGTTCGGTGTTTTGGTTTTTTGAAGCAGTTTAGTTGTCCAATTGCAAAATACCGTCCCCTTGCAGAATTAGCAGGAGTCGTTGTTCTACTTCATTGCCCTCTCCCCAAACAAAGATGCAGAGCGCTGATCTTCCAAAGCGCCATCTCAGATCAGATTTGGGACCGGAGCCGAGCCGCCTCACGCCCGGGGGCCGCGGGCAGGTCGGGATGTGCTGAGCGGGCCAGGCGGGCCCCCGGCGCCGCATTAGGACCCTGGTCAGTTCCAGGGCCGCGGTCCCGGGCTGCCGCCGGCCCCGGGCGCCCCGCGCCGGGCCGGG